>NC_090939.1:123248333-123848333 GCF_040938575.1 Ambystoma mexicanum | reverse complement strand
GTTGATCAACATCATATGTCTAAGTGTACTATCAGATATTAATTTATTATAAAAGTGTGATATATATATATATATTGTTTAATTTTTCAAATAAACCTGTTAGTTTGCAAAACAAACCTACTTCTTGGCTCAGTGGGGTCAGGGGGATTCTAAGAGGGGGGTGTTATACAAGGGCGGTCATACAGAGTACTGAACTAGACATAAAAATACATTAATAAGGGTTTTCCTCAGCATCCCAGACTAGGCATTGACTTGGCTGTAGTGTTGATTGAATATTGCTTACAAAACTGACAATGTGCAAAATTTGCAATTGAACTGTATCTCTTCTCTGAACTACTCTAGTGACATAAAGTGTACATGTGAACATAAAAACAGTTCCAGGTACTTATAACTTAACTCTTCATTAAACAGCAAACCACACAATATATAGAATCAAAGACCATCATTATATAGTGACTCTAATTAAGATGCCTGAGTCAACATATACCTAAAGTGCACTAGGGTCAGATGGCACCCACATCCCACCTGGTGGTGGTATCAAGATAACACTTGAAGAGTTGGAGTGGTCGTGGAAGTGTGAGGTCTTGAATGGTATATCCCAATAGGCACTTAAATGAAGTAAGAGTCCCAGTTTGCTTGTGTTAACTACAAGGGAGTTGATCCAGTGTAAACCTAATAATAGAAACAAACCACAGACTAGTGTGGTTGTTCAAATGGGTACATCTATCATTTGTTCTCTAAGTTAGATGTAGATAGGATCTTATTGTCTCTCAGTGTCGGTAAAGCATCATCGGAAACTGCATTAATTCTCTGAGTTGCAGTTCGAAAACATTCCTGTGGACATACAAAATGACAGGACACTCAGCCCTATAAGCCACTGTGGTGAAGAGACTAGGCAACATATGACATTATACATATGCTATAATAATGGGAAACCAGTAGTAATGATAACTATTAATAGGAAGGAGCCGACTTACTTCAATCGTGTCTCGAGATTAAGTGAGCCTGTCGTTGTATAGGAAATTAGGTTGTTTCATAGGAGACATCAAGTCAGTAAGTATGAGGCTCAATCTGTGAATAGATCAACACTGCATAAGCGATCAAATTGTATAAGTTGATCAACTAATAATGCCCAAGATCTAATACAGAGAGTGTAGGCAATGTGGTCGCATATAGTGAAAATTGCAGTCTGGGTCGTACGGCAGTAGTCACAAAAAAGAAGAATGTCTACATGGATCGGCTCGATGCTACTGGGAGGAGATAACCATCAGAGCGTACTGCACAAAGTACGGTGGAAAAGAAATTGCGAAATACCTTATAAGGTTCAGGCTGGACAGGCACTCAAAAAGTAGTGCCGTTCTCTGGGCTCTCCACGCAGCAACTGGAATACCGTGACTCCGGTAGCCTGGTATAATATATTCGTTCAGCAAGCATGGATTGCGCATGTGTCAGCCACGGTGCGCTAATCGCGTGGCGTAATCACGTGTCCCCCTCTACAGAGTACCCTCAATGATACTGCAGCTGGACCTAATGATGGCAATATTGTGCGCATTTGTTAGACCGGGTACACCTACTCTCTTCGATCGGCAAGCGTCGAAGTGAGAGAGAGGTGACACAGTCACAGACTGATAATGCTATGCGCATGTGTACAGAGAAGTAACGCTACTCATATTGGGCCTCATTAGGACCCAGGCGGATTTCGCGGTGCTAAATGCACCGCGAAGCATGGCGGAAAGCCGCCGATAGCGCCATGGGGGTTGGCGGATTTACCGCCCCATTCCGACCTCGGCGGAGCGGTAAATCCCCAATCCCCATTCTGCCCTTCCCCATTCCCATTCTTGCCCCATAGGGTATAATGGGAGTGGGGAAGGAGTTAATTACGCCACCATAAAATACGGTGGCGTAATTAACAACGAGGTCCCGTAGCGCCATGGTTTTCTCCGGCTGGTAAAACCAGGCGGAGAAAACCTCCATGGCGCTACGGGAACTCGTAGTATGGCGGAGAGGTACGCCATGCACTACGCTGGCGTAAAACCCTCTCCGCCAGGGTCCTAATGAGGCCCATAGAGTGTTAAGCGTTGTATGGAGGATAAGTGAAAACATCAGTGCCCGATCGGATCAGGTCATGCCATAAAGATTGCATATATAAATGTAATATGATGTAACACTAGGCGTATAGGTTGCTGTCTTGCCGTATCAGACTGCACTGAAGATGCCATTCACAATGTGATGGAATATAAAATTGTGGTTAATCGCAGGTGCAATAAACATCATGCTCCTTTCTATGGGAAGCATAGAGAAATTAAAATGTAATGTAGTAGCAAGAAATCAAATGGTCATCACTACTAAAACAAATAGCCCCACGCTCACCACAATGGGCGAAGTAGATGAGGATTCTTACTGATGTCAAGGTCCAGTTGCAGATAAGCAAATCTAGCTCTCTTCAATGTAGTTCAAAGAGAAAGACGCTGGGTAGTGTCCGAAAGTGCAAGGATTAATAGAAATATGCATTAATTAATAAAGACATTCCAGTCAATATTTTCATTGAACCCCAAGGGGTAACTTTTAGTCAGAAAGATCATCTTTTGCTCTTGTATGCTTAGAGTACTTTTATCCACACTTAGATCTTGAGTTTGTCCAATTTTCATAATCACAGTCCATCTAAGTTCTTCTGGTTTGTGTCCTAAGCTAGTGAAATGCCCCACTAATGGTGCATTCAGCGTGCTATTCCTTATACAGATTTTGTGTTCTCCTATCCTGACTTTGATTTTCCATTCAGTTTTGCCGATGTAAAGTCTATCACATGGGCACCAGACGGCATACACTATCATCGTGGAGTTACAGTTGGTATGGGCTCTTTGTTCCCCTCTTTTATGCAGGCCTTCATCAATGTATTTAGTTCTGCTAGTTTGTGCACAACAGTTACAGTGGCCACATGGGCTATGGCCTGTGGTTCTGGGGAGACCCCAACTTTCTGTTAGTGTGGATTGTACATTGGATTTTACAAATACATCTTATCTGGTTGTCAGTTCTTTCAAGTTCCTACTTCTTCGGAATGCACATTTCAGTGTAGATAATAGACATTCACCCTTTTCCAACAGACGCCAATTGCGTCTCAAAATCTTGGATATTTCATTTGACAATGGGTTATATGTACTTACAAATACAATCCTATCATCATTGTTTGTTTTTTTTCTATCTATATTCCAAAATGGCATCTCTGTTATTGTTAGAGGCTCTTTTGTACGCAATCTTAACCACCTTTTTCGGGTAAGCCGTCTGTAACAAGTTTTGTTTCAAATTTTCAGCTTCTTACACAAAATCTTTTTTTGCACTGCTATTTATCTTCATGTGTAAAAATTGGCCATTGGGCAGATTTTGTCACATATGTTGTGGGTGAAAACTAGAATAAAGTAGCATGGAATTCTTGTCAGTGCTCTTATGGAATGGTCTGACTTGAAGTATTGATTGTTCTTTGTTCACAAAAATGGTTAAGTCCAAAAAGTTAATAGCATCATAGCTTACATTTTTAGTAAATTACAAGAAAAGATTTTGTGTATTCAGCCAAAGTACAAAGGCTTCAAAATTCAACAAATACCGGTGCATATCATCAAAATATCATCAATGAACCTTTTCCAAAGTTTAATATATTTCTTGTAGGGATTACAGTCAGTCATAATAACATGTATCTCTATTGTTTCTATGTATAGATTAGCCATAGTCTGCACTACAGCAGACCCCATGGCGGTGCCATGTATTTGTTTGTAAAATCGACCATTGAAGGCAAAATAATTTTCACACCGGGACATCTCGGTACACCAGAGGATGAAAGAATTAGGTGTTTTCCCTGTAGTTCTTGCAGTTAATAGTTTTTTCTTCTGCCATACTCAGTGTAGATGCCTGTGGAATTTCATTATACAATGATATCACATATAGTGTTACTAGTAGATCTTAATTGTCTTACTTCATCCCTTGCACTAATCTGATTACTTCCATTGTGTCTTGGATATAAGATGCCATTCCTTTTACATATGAACTTAGAAAATGGTCTGCAAATTTAGTGAGAGGTTCTAAAAGAGAACAACATCCCGACACTATCGGTCTACCTGGGGGGTTTTCAAGGGTTTTATGGATTTTAGGTAAGGTGTAGAAGTTAGAAACACTTGGTTATGGAGGCATCAAATATTCGGCTTCATGTTTGGATAGCCAGCCTCTTTCTGCTGTTTTGGTCACTTTATTGTTAATCAATACTTGTAATCTCTTGGTAGGGTCTGTTGTCAAGAGTTCATAGAAGGAGTTATCACTCATTTGGCGTTTGCATTCTTTCGATGTAATCATGTCTATTGAGGCTAACAATAGCTCCCCCTTTGTCAGCTTTCCTAATCACTATGTTCTGGTTGGATTTCAGAGTGCGGATGGCCTCTCTTTCTCTTTTGTTCGTGTTCTGGAATTTAGGTAGGTTATTCTTCTTCTCCAATTTCTCAAGGTGGCTCATCACTCTCCTTTCAGATACTACAGATTCGGGAGTGTGGCTGGTTGTGGGGGGGTTGAAATTAGAGGGACAGCACAGTACTGTTTCATTGGTCTCACCAGTGTACAAATTCGTAGAAAAAAATTGTTTAAGGTGGATTTTTCTGAACAACATTTCCAATTTGGTTCTGTTTCTGAACGGATTATACCGATCTGTGGGTACGAAACTAAAACCCTTTTCTAAAATGGATTTTTTCTGCCTCATTGGGTTCATAGCCGGACAAGTTAACTAATAGGGTCGCTTGCTCTTTGTGTGGTGATGGTCGAAGTCAGAATTCATTTGGTCCTGGTCTAAAAAAACAGAATATGCTCTTGAGTTACCGCTACCTTTACCTTTCTGGGATCTCTGTGGCTGACCACGCCTCATCCCGTTAGGTCTTCTTCCTCTTGGTGTGCCTCTTCTGTTGAGGTATTTGTCATCTCCATCCTCTGCATTCTCATTGCTTGAACCATGGGAGGTGTATGATGTATTATCAAATCAAACTCTGTGTCCTCTTTACTGAGATTGGTCTTGTGATTGGTTTGGTTTATAGTTTTCTTGAGTATAGATGAAGGCTTTCTCTTGGGAAAAATTCATCAAATCTTTTTTTCATTCTTCTAACTCTATCTCGAGTAGTATAATCCTTAAAGTCATCTATTTTCTTGTTTAATTCTTCAAGTCTTTTTTTATAGATATCTATTGAGAGCAGTTTCTTAATTTCATCCTCTAGTGCCAATAGTTCAGCTGCAAACTTCTCTGACATTTCTTTTGCTGTATCGATAATTAAAATTATCCAATCTCTGCTGCATTCGTTCGCGATGTAGCTCCATTGTTGTACAAATTGTTTGTTGTCTAGAAATAACCTTGGTTCATTTCGAACCACAAGCCCTTGAGGTAAGGTTCAATTTCTAAGGTATTCGATCATAATCACACCATGCAGTTCTGTTCTGATGAATCTCTTTAGTTGCGCTAACTCGGTCCAATTGCTAACATTATTGATTGTAGAGTTGCTATTGTCTGGACCTAAAGCAGTGGCACTTGCTAATAGTTCCAATACATATTCATCGTCATAGCGTTTTACTTTATCTGCAGCCATGATGTAATCTAACACTCATGGGGTAAATAGGGAAGAAGAGGATGTCCAGTATGTCTCCATAATTTAGACGGGGTATAAAAAAGAAAGTGTTCCCGCGGCCTATGGCCGTACTACGAACTGGAAAAACAATTAGAGGGAAATCAGGTATAACTATGGGGAGCAAGGGGGGGTAAACCTGACATATCTGAATGCATACACCAACACAAATCTGTACAATCAATTTAAGCAAAAAACATAACATAAAACAAATCTCATTGAAAAATACATTTTGAACAAAGCAAGTATTGTAAAAAAACTAGAACATACTCGAATATTAGCCACGTAAAACTAAAATATTGTATCAAAACAGAGGTATTGTGTTCATCTTTATTCAGTACTTTACACAGATCATCAACAACAATCTTAATCTTGGAAACAGAAGAGCAGTTCCGCAGGGTCTTACAGCGGCTCAACAAGACAGGCAGATTGCTGAGTCCACAACTTACAATCATGCAATCACTACTGTCCTCTGTGGACTGGCCTTTACCTTGCATCCTTTGTAGGAATCTAAGGTCCTGCATTCGGATATACCCTTGGCCCTGTTCTGGATTGACCCCAGTAGAAGACACTGTCTAGAGTCCCACCACTCTGCTTTCTTTACATTAGGTAGTATGAAGTTTCTCTGATCCATGATGCAACTTCTCAAGTTAGGTTCCAGAATCTCAGGCATACTCTGCTTCTTAAGTTGAGAATCCTTCCTCGCTGGCCTGTAGAATTAACAACACTCCAATTTCTTACAGACAATGGTTTCACAACACACAGGAAGTTTGACAAGTCTGTAGAAACAACGTCCATCACAACCGTGTGGGGAGCACTATCTTCGCTGCCCCTAACATAGACTACAGAATCAGCTGCACTTGTTTGGCGGGCTGTGCTGGCCATAGAAGGGCAGATCTGAATAGTGTTCACATGAGTGGGACACTAGTTGTCCATCCTGCGGCAGATGTTTGCAACACAGCAACATTAAAAGATTATATCCAACTGCAAGAATCAGTACTATTTGTCATGGTGCATGCTCCCAAACCCCTAAAACTGGTAAGCCCATCCCGGACATTGGCACCCTTAAGGGCTCATCAAGCCCCAAAGGAGTACCCTAGAATCTCCTGGACTGAGTCCTGGCGCCATTGGCGCCAGGCTCATAATATGTGTTGAACTTCATGGGACTATATTCTCAGCTTAGTGAGGCTGAGCCTTTCTCTACAGGGTGTGGCTGTGGGACTACTTTATCTGAAGTGGCAGGGTACGGCTAAGGGACTACTTGCCTGGAACTACTTGCAAGGCTATTTAAACCACACCCTCCAAACAGAACACGCTTCGCGTTATTCTGCACTCCTGGAGCGTAACGCTCACCGTATCTGCTCAGCTCTTGAACTTCTTCAGCCACGCCCGTCCAGAGTTTTCAATCCATCGGCACCTGTAAAAGGAAAAGAGGGGAACAGGAGTCATTAAAGCAACAAAGGCCTTACCTGCAGTCTAACATTCTTGTCTCGCCTTCAGCTTATTCCCAGACCGCTGCATCTGCAGAGAAGAAGCTACCCGCACAGGCATCTTACACTCACCCGGGGGTCGGCATCCTCCAGGAACTTCATTGAGCAGTTCTTCCATCATCTTCCTGGACTCGCGCCGCACCTGCACAATAGAAAAGACACAGCAGGTTAGTCGCACACAGAAAAGAAAGCTATTCAAACATTCAGCGTGTCTCGCATAGTGCTATACTCACCTGCAAGAAACCTGCTCAACATCATAAGGAAAGTCAATCCTTCATTCGAAAAACACTCCACCCTGCTCCTGAAAGAATAGGACAAACACTAGTTAAACTTGGGCTACAAAGACTTTAAGCATCTATTCCAAGCAGCCATTGGTATAGAGACTCAATCCTTCATCCGAAAACCGCTCGACACCACGCCTGAAAGAAAAGGACAAACACTAGTTAAAAATTGTGCGACAAAGACTTTAAGCATCTATTCCAAGCAGCCATTGGTATGGAGTCTTACCAGCTGACTCCGGCTCTTCCAAAAACCCCCATAGGATCAGTGAAGTAACTTGATCTTGGGAAAGACTGTGCATACCCCACCCCTGCTAGAGGTTGGAGGACGGAGAGCCCACCTCTTAAAAACCCAAGGTGAGCCAGAGGAAGAGAAGGGAATCGGAAGGTGGTGAAGCCAATCCGGCTCCATTCAGTTGGCTAATATCTTGTTTCGAAATTGCAGGCAAACGCCTCCTGAGGTGAGAGCGAAGGGAAGACGCGGGCTAGCACCATCATTTAAGCAGCGCAAAGCCAGTCAGACATCGTCCTTCGGCCACGAGCTACGCCCCCGTGGAGACCAGGTGAGCGTAACACTGTTGTGACATTGGTTAAGGTCAGTAATGATGTTCTCCTTAATAAGTTGCCAGTTCTCCCTGTAACTTCCGTCATTAACCAACTTGAATTCCATCCCGTTCATCTATTGACACACTTCTGAAGAAATATTTTCCACACTCCTAGTAGGTGATGATGGAATACAATTTCCCATGGACCTGTATACATCGTGTTTCTGACAAGCAACAACTTCCTTATTTGATTCAAAACTAGACCTGGCCACAACCAATGGTGTCACCATACCTGTATGATATCATATGATATTGCATTTATAATGTGCCTGTACACAAGTGTTTCAATTGGTTCTACCAAAGTCCCTTCCTACTCCTGGACCTCCTTGCAAGAACTATGGACAATCGACCCGGGGTCACACTCCCACCTGGAGTACTAGAGTCCAGAGGGCTGTGATCCCCAAACAATGGGCTAAGCATGGGTTGTAGGAGTCATACAGATGGCTCTGAATCATTGGCCTTACCTTGAAAGGTAGGCTTCATTAGGTATTTGGGTGGCCCCTTTAAGGCACACACTCTAATAATGGACATAGTGGGCGAAAAGAAAGAAACATGCCCCACATAAGGTACTGCAATTCCCGTAGTCCACAAAGTTGGCAAGTGCAAAAATGATTATGGCGACAGACATGGGCAACAATTTAGAAGCATACAACTGCTCACAGCTGCTCCAACAGAACACTGACAAGACACCGACAGGAATCTAGAAGAAAGGACCCTCTCACAAAATCTTCAGCGTCAAGGCGCACTGGTCTCCCGGCCACTTCCGACGCAGGTTCACTTCCAACTTGTAAACAATTGTACAACTGGTTCCCCAGTGCACAGTTATTTGAAATATTTTCATAAATCTGATGTATTTTTAACTGGGCAACAGCAACAACTTTTGAAGATTTATTCATGGCACTTACAGAACTTTATTTTTTATTTTTTATGTGGCATCCAAAGCTCTACAGACATCACTAATGCCAGTGTAGGCAGGTGAAGGGCTCGCTGCATCTGAAAGGACCATTACTTTTGCAACCTGATGACCTTCTTTCCCAGCCTGCCCTGCTCAAGTGTGTTATGTTCCTGTGTGTTTGTTGATTTATTGCATGCCTATCCCATAGCTGGCAGCTGTGTGTTGCTGAAGGACACACATTACAGCTCATTGGAAAGACAGAAGCATGCCTGCGGTTGCCTGCCTTGCAAAAAGCAGCTCATTAGATTAGGATAGAGTAGTCCATTTTAAAGGGGGGGGGCAGACTCATTTGAATGTGACGTGTCCCCACCTCCCCCGCCCATTGACAGTGGTGCCACACAAAATACACCCAATGCATAGGGTGACCAGACGTCCCGGTTTTCCCGGGACAGTCTGGGGAAATCGCCATCCGTCCCGGGGTCCCAGGAGTTTTTTTTCATTTTGCAAATCCCGTCTGGGGTTTGCAAGGGTGGGAGGGTGGGTGCCCAAGGTCCCTGTTTTTGCCGGGACCCGATTTCGAAATCCCGAAATCGGGTCCCGGGGTAACACTAAATGCGCGAATGGGGGCGTGAAAAGCATTTCACGCCCCCATTTCCTCTCCTTTCCCCTCCCCGGCCACTTTACTCCAATAAGAGGGGTATGCATGTGATCACACCCCCTCTGCGCCCCCCACCCCGCAAGAGCCCAGCGACATAGAAGTAGGACCATATTTTTATTTTTAATTATGTTAGTCCAACTTTTAAGTCTATGGCCTGTCCGTGTTTTTTGTGTGAAAAATCTGGTCACCCTACCAAGGCAGCTCAGAAGGTAAAGCAAATGCAGCATGAAATACAAAGCCCTAGCATTTGAATTCCGACTTTTATTTTTGTGTATATTAATAGTAAGTTAGTGAGGCGGGGAAACAATCCATTCGGTTTCTCTATTCTGAGGGGCAAATTGATTTGTAAAGAGGCAAGCTCCATCAGGCCATGTATATATTTTTGTTTTTATTCTGATGCTTGGATGCCAATTTTCATTTTTTTTTAATTTTTTTTTTTATTGTTGTTGTTTCCTCTTTCCCCGGCATAGAATTCACTTGCCGCCACATTGGAAAAATGACAAGATGAGCCGCTGAGCAGCGGCTTCCAAATGAATTAGTAAGGGAGTCCCGCTGATTGCGTCTATAATGGAACCCTGTGATTTGCATCCAGAACAGTCTGTACCTTTTTTTTTTTCTTTTTTCTTTCTACCGCTGTTGGAGGACGTACTTCTTATGATAGCAAATCCTGAATGCACAAAATGCCTCCTTCCAAAGCAAAGCAGTGTGTGTTTACATGTGGAGCGAGGGAGGGCGGCGTGAGGCTCTTCCCTGTGCCAAGGATACTGCAGGGATGCTCGTACAAAACCCCTTCTTTCCCTACTACAGCGCCCATCAGACAGAGTCTCTGCTTGCGGTGCCAGGCTGGCACGCCTTGACAGTGGCACCCCAGGCATTCACTCGGCCCTGCCTAGCGTAGAATGCTTCCCACTCTGGGCATCCAGCGGAGCCATGCTGTGGCCCAGTCGGGTGTTATTGCCTTTTATTATTATTATTATTATTATTATTATTATTATTATTATTATTATTATTATTATTATTATTATTATATTTCAATATCTTTCGTAAGGTCAGCTCACAGGTTTGTCAGATAAATCAATTAGGACATGTGGTCATCATCACAGAACTTGCTAAAGTCAGGTTTGAAGGGTCTCCCACTGTTTCCACAAAGTAAATTACTTTGTGGACATTACTTCAAAAATACTTAAAAAGTGTTCATGGATTAAGGGGTAACAGGTGGGTGGGGAGGGATTCCGGATAAGAGTTGTATTGAAGGCGCAATGGTGTTTAAAGGAAGAACCCACAATACAAAAACAAATAAATAAATAATTGACGTCAAAATAATGTCCATGAAGTACTTTGCGGAAAAGACATGGAACCTTTTAGAGACGCATCAAAATAAGCCACTGGAGCTTGTCACATATTGCTGTAGAGTGCAGTGTAGCTTTAATGCATTGGTATATGCTGTCGCTTTGGGGGGGACATGTAATTTATTTAATTAATTTGTTTTTACTGTACCTACTCCCCCACCCCAAATCCCCTCTACTTTGCTGCTGCATTTTGACGGGGATGCAGTCGCATTAAGTTTCGATTAGTATTGAAGGAGAGAGGAGTCTTTCCTCACTCTCTTCTTGCAGTACGTCACGTGACTGTCGTTCTAAGAACAGACTGCGCAGCGTTGGAGCACAGCAGCCACGCCTATTTTGTGCTAAAGGACCGCAAAAGGCGAGCCTGTCTGTGCGGCCGACAGGGTACGGGGGTCCCCGTGGATCAGTTCACGTGCAGTTGCAAACCTGAATACATTCTCACATGCTTCTTTACTTCAGCTGGCTACAGGGGGCACCACATGGCCTGTGGGTTTCCTCCTCACCTCTGTGATTCCAAAAATGAAAGCTCCTGTGAACAATTTCACCTGTTTGGTATTTAATGCCAGGTTCCTGGGTGCACATTCTCTTGCCTACAACAATATTTTAACTGACCACTCTCCTGGTGTGGTCTGTATTACGGAGACATGTCTTGGGAGGATAGCGCAGGGGCGACATGCTCGCCTTGGAAGCAAGATAACACGGAGCACCACCGGTTCGATACCCAGGTCTGTGCTTAGAAACCTCTGGGTATTAAGCGTATTATAAATAACCCATCATAACATGGCTAAGTGAGGATTCTGGCCCTATGGTAGTCATGGCCCTTTCATCCAGCTATAATATCACTTGCAGGGATAGGGACATTGCCCACCCAGGGGGTGTTGTCTGCAAATACACTATTATTGGAGCACTCTTTTAGAGTGGAGGCTGTGTTGGTACACCTTGCTGACAATAACTCTGTTTCCCTTTATATTCTGGCTATGTAGAGGCCACCTTCTTATGATATATCCTTCTTCAATGCCTTATTGGAACTCGCTGCTCAACTTCAGCTCAAATATTCCAGATTGGTGATAGTGGGTGATTTTAACTTATGAGTTAATAGAGACATTCCCGCCATTGCTCTCATTTCATGTCAGCTCTGGCAGATCTTCATCTCCAGCAGCTTGTTAGTGGCCCAATCCATTATAAGGGCAATACGTTGGATTCGATTCGATTTTATCTTCCCCTAGCTTGGTGAAGGTTTGTCCTATCCAAGAATTGGATTGGTCCAATCACTTTTTGAATCCATTTGCTATTGCGGTACACTTAGAGGTGACTGCTCGACCTAGATGGAAAAAACCTCTCAAACGGAACTGGCGCTTGGTCCCCACAGTTTTCGTGGTACAGGAGATATCTGTGGGCTGTGGATCACTACGAGCCGTGGATTTATCCTCTCTCGCTCTCCTCTTCAATGGCAGATCATCTTGCTCCCCTTACACTATGCAAACAGCATATTAGCCAATCCCAACCCTGGTTTAACCAAGATTTGAAAATATTGAGCTTAAAGTGGAAGGTATTGCATCCTTTTGCTGGCACCTGTTTTTACGACGGGTGTTTTGCTGTGGGGGTTTTGCTGAAAATGGCCAACGAATTTTTTTGGGGGGTGGGAAAGGGTAAATAAAATGTTGGGGGGAAGGAAATAAAACAATACTTAACTTAAGGGGGTTTTGGGTGGGGAATCCAACAGAAATAATGTAAATAAAAAATCGATTAACTCTTTTGACAAAACTCCTGTGGCAAAACCCCTGTCGGATAAAAGGGGGTCGGTAAAATGGCACGGAACCAAAGTAGAGACAGTCGGAGCGGAAGTGGAGAAAGTCGTATTTCACTTATGACCGCATGCTGCTTCGTTTAGCCGCTCAGGGGTATCACAATGCTATATTAATATAGCAAAAACAAACTTCTACTCTAATGGAGTAGAATCAGCTATGAATCAGCCCAAAAAGCTATTCTAGGTTAATTATGTCCTCTCTCTCTCCACCCCCATTGAACAAACTGGGATTACTCCTTCTCAAGAGCTATGCAATTCCCTCTCCACTTTTTTTGGCACTATGATTATGCGTATTTGTATCTGATCTGTAGACTGGCAAATCTACCCCTATTCTTCCTATATCTTTGCTACTGGTCTAATGGTCACTGTTTCCATATTTTTCTCCTGAGGATATAATGCTGGTGACGACTAGACTTAAATCTTCATCACCCCTGGATTCCATCTTACTTGCCATCTGTAAAGATGGTATGCCTACTATTGCGGGCTGGGTTGCTCAGGCAGTGAACCATTCCTGTCAAACGAGCACTGTTCCTTCTCTTCTAAAGAAACCATCATTGGACCATGCTGATCACTCTAATATGAGTCCCATCCCCTTACTGCCTTTTTTCACTCACCTACTTGAATCTTTGATCTCACCATGTCTCAGTTTCTGGAATCTTCCCAGTTGTTTTACCCTTTTCAATTGGGCGTCCGCCCCAGCTGTGGAATAGAGAGCTTGCTGGTGGTAGAGGGCCTAACATGTCTCTCTGATCAGGGTGGAGTGGGGGCACTGATATTATTAGAACTATCGACTGCCTTCAATACTATTGATCACTCCATCCTACATGATTTCTTAGCAGAGACAGGGATCGCCAGCAAGGTGTTGTGCTGGTTTAGAGATGTTCTATTGGATCGGGCTCAGTTGCTGTCACTTCCTCCTTTTTTCCTTTTCTTCTCTCCCACTTCCATGTGGTATTCCTCAGCAGTCTGCCTTGCCCCTACCTTATTCACCATAAACATCCAGCCTTTGGTCAAGCTCATCCACTCCCATGGCGTCCAGTGCTACTCGTACACTGATGATACTCAGATAATCTTTCGGCTTGACTTGCCTTGCCCTGGTCTTGCCTCTCGGCTGTGCGGGTGCCTAGAAGCCATCGGTCAGTGGATGAATGACAATTTGGGTGAAGTTGAATGTGGACAAGTCAGAGATTTTGGTGGTGGGATCCCCTCTGGCTTCTCTATTTGGACACCTTCTTTTTGGCCTTCCTAGCTGATTGTATTTCCCACATCTGTTGCATCTGTTAGGGATTTAGGTGTTAGACTTTTTACTTCCTTGTTTCTTGAGGCGCACATTTCATTGGTATGTAAGTTGTTAAGCGACTTCAATTCAGCACTCCAACTAAGTCAATGCCAAGTTTGGGATGCCCAAGGGAAGCCCTTATTTATATATTTTTATGACAAGTTCATAGATCTGGATGATAAACCCTTGTATAACGCCCCTCTCTTTGAATCCCCCTGACCTCACTGAGCCAAGAAGTAGGTTGGTTTTGCAAATTAAAAGATTTATTGAAAAATTAAACAAGATATATATCACACTTTTATAAATAAATTAATATTTGATAGCGCACTTATGAATATGACAGTGATCAACAATGGATGATATTACACTAGCACATTTTTTTAATCACTTAGGAGTTGGTATAGAGAGGATAAAGTAGCTGAGAATGCTTTTATGGTTTCAAGGAAATGCAATGATGGAAAAAAGGCAGCACAGAAATAACTGAGATGGTTTCCACAAGAGATAATATTATCACTTTTTCTTTTGACAATCCACTCCCCCTCTATGCAATATAAGGAGATGGAAGGGGAGCACACGATTTTCAGGAATACAATCAATTGCAATACAAATTCAGTTCCCCCCCGAGCAAGCTTAGAGCGACAGGGATGATTTTAAAACACAGGCAAAAATACTTTAAATGTGATTTGCAAAGAAGTGAAAATATGCTAAAAATGATTTTAATTCCCTATAGGAGATTCAGGGTAGGTGATAGCTACTTTGAATTAGTTCAGGTCAACACTAGCAATGATTCATGAGGGATTATCAGGTTGAAAACGAATTTCAGCAATGCAAAGCAAAAGCAGCTATTCTTTTACAAGTGGTGAAATGAGCTAGTTGCAATTCGCGGCACTTTTTCCGAATGCGTCGAGCGCTATTACGGAAAAACTGTAAGGAATATAAAGTTCGTTCTGGGTTCGTTGGAAAGATCAGGATCTTAGCTTTAAAATTAAATCTCGTTCCTAGCACATGTGGTTCCAAAGATACGGACAATTTTGAGGAGGTAGATTTTCAGAAATGAATTAATGATTCAGAATGGCAAATGACACTTTCACAGCTTTAAAGTCACAGAATGAACACGCAATTTCTAATGCAGTTCTAGGCAGGTTGAATTGGATGGGATAAGCTTATTTTAAACTAATAGATGACTATGCACAGTTCTGGCTGGGAACTCACACTATAAATTTGAAATAGGCCGTCAAGATCTGATCAGGTTGGCTGCGGTTCTCTCACCACGGGACGGTCTCTGGCACTGGTTCTGCTCAAAGCGATCTGGTCTGGTCTCGGTTCTGGATCTCTGGTTCCAGTCTCGGCACTGCACAGCAGTCTGGTCTGGTCTGGTCTCGGTTCTGGATACAGCTCTGCTTTCTGGGTGTTTCTGGCACAGGGTTCTAGGCCAGAATCAAACAGCTCGCCCGGCTGTTGAATAGTTTGGTTAGGTTGCTGGATTCTGAGGCCTCCGAAGGATTCAGCTAGTGGACTAGGCCTCTCTGCTTCAAGTTCTAGCTTGGTTCTGGATCTGGAGTCGTCCGTCAAAGTGCTTCACAAGAAATCAGTTTGAAGTGGGAAGTGAATATCTCTACCTGGGTCTCAATGACTCCTTTTATGTCTTTTGAAAATGGGTGTGTGCGTGGGCATAACTAAGCCTGCCCCTTACAACTTATCATTGGCCAAGTTCTCCTCTCTCCCTTGATTGGGGAAGGAAATGGAGTGTCATCAGGCATACATTTTATGGCATACAGAAAGAACACTCCCCTTTTCACTTTGCACACAAATCTATTTTTGATCCAAATGCATATTTATCTATGTACAATTTTTCACAATATTATATGTCCAGTTAACATATTTTCTGTAGCACCAAACCATCCTATCCCTCTCTTTGTAAGATGTCGTGTCCACTTCTGACAGAATTCTGCCCTTTTCATCCAGAACACAACCTCTAAACTTTTCCAGAATTTACACAAACGTGCGCAAGGAGTATGGGCATCAGATGATAAAGCGTCAGATTTTTAACATACAGACATTCGGAGTAACACCCTATTTTCCACTACTACTCCCCAGAACATACCACAGAGTCCTAACACCTCTTAAAATGTGCACAGAAAAATCACAGGAATGATGATATTATTTATATACTTTTGACAGTGATGTACTACGAATTATCCATCTTTTTAAAATTATGCTCTGGCCCAGATGGGTGTGGTTTAGGTTCCAAAGCACATGGGGGGAATTTCTGTCTGTCCCCGCCTCCATCTCAGGTGGCTCCCAGAGGCAGCACCCCTCCCATTTCCTTCCAAGAGGAAGCCATTTACGACCCCTGATTTAGCATTTGCTTGAGCCAAGGAAAGTTCATTATTCTGTTTTCCTGCGGTCCCCTCCCCTGATTCAATCAGAGAGGTGTGATCTCCTTTTGGTGGGGGCAGCTGAATGCAGCCAGGCCTGTGAACAGTAGGTGTTAAGAATTCTCATTAACCAGCAAAGCTTTGAAGTTTCCAGCTAACTCAGGTTCCTTGTCAGCTCCTGAAAGACAGGCCTCCTGTCAGAGTTTAGACCGCTAGCGCTGGTTAGTGTCGAGCGCTGGTACTGCACCCATTTTTGGGAGCTGTCTTGAATTAATACATTTTTAAAAAAAAAGGGATTTTACTTGATAGTATATGATCCTTGCTTAACATGGCATTGCTGTGGATCTGCAGTAGAGTAAAGTAGAACACTCAACCAGAGTTGGATTTTTGTTTGGTGGTTTCGTGCCCATGATCTTAGCAATTTTTTACATGAATAAAAACAGATTTTTAACAGCACCCTATTCCTTTGCACTGATTTCGCTCATGGCGCCTCTGGTCCATCACGCTTGCAATGGTGGGTGGCAGGTCAGGCGACCATTTTGGTTTGCTGTTTTCCTGGATTCTGGCGCAAATGTGGGCTTTTCGGCTATCTTGGATTTTCTAAGCCCAAAGCACCAAATGTTGTAGCATAATAGTTCAAACCTGGGTCAAGACACCTGACAAAGTCAGGGCATCATAATCTCAGGATTTTGGGGAAAGTGTTGCCATTTCTCCCTCCTAGACTCCATTCCCCTGCAGTAGCTTTGCTTGTGCTCAGCACAATTGACTGCTGTAACTCTCTCTATTTGGTTCAGCCACCCTATCTGGTGTGCCAGCGCCAGAGTTTGCAAAATGCTGCAGCTAGGCTAGTTACCCTTACTTCTTTTTGCAACCCTATTTCTCCTGTCCTGAGAGGTTTGCACTGGCTCCCTGTGGTTCAGAGTGTTAATTTTAAAGCTAGGTGTATAGTTCATTGGGCTTTCTATGGCTCTGGAACAGAATATTTATAGATGAAAGTCCACCCATATGTGCCTGATCAAACTTTGCTATCTCAGGACTCTCTTGTTATCCAAGTCCCTCCGGTCCTGCTTAGACGAGTGGGTGGTTGTGTTTTTTCTGTAGCCACGGCTTAGCAGTGGCATGCCCTCCCTCGGACGCTACGTGCCACTAAGGAGCATCTTTTGTTTTGTCGTCTCCTGAAATCTTTTCTATTTACCCGACTTTTTGTCAGTTACTACTTGATATAGCGCCATGATGCCCTTCGGTGTACAATGCGCTATACAAGTGTCACTTAGATAAGATAAGAATGCTAACCAATGCTAACACATAGAGAACATTGTGCTCTTTAGACAGTTCCTGCAATGATCAGGCATATGTGGTTCAATGATAGACAACAAAGTTTATGCTTATCAATTGATCACTGTATTTGTTTACCTTCTTAAGGAATCTGTACATTTTAGGTTTGGCTGAAGGAAAACAAATAAAATAAAGAGGAGTGCCACCAAAAGGTTTGTCAGTTTTCGTTGGATGCTCTGCGCGTGGACAATCATTCCCATCCCAGCAGCTGGACACCTCCTACTTCCTTCTCTGAATTAATCAGCTATTCTGTGACCCTCCCATTCATGGCCCCAATCCCAATTTTTTCTCCTCAACCTTGGGAATCCACGAATGTTTGGAGACCGGATAGCTTTGGGAAGACCTGACAGTTCATTGTTCCCTTTGTGGTTCACCATCTTCCCGTATGAGTCAGGTGTGTTATGGGTTATGTAGTTATGTGTTATGTGCCCTGAGGAAGGCAGAGTGAGATTTGGGATAAGTAGCTAGGTTTGTTTTTCTTTGTCTGGGGTCAGCCGAGAGTAGACAAGTTAAGAAGTTCGAACAAACAATGCTATACCATTTAAATGGGATAATTGCCACTTCAATTCAAAGAATGCATCAGAGATGAGTCTTGCTGTAGTTGTTCCTGTCACTCAGAGCCAATTAATCTGAAAACAGAATAAACACAGAGAATAGGGCTAGAAGGTGCCACAAAGGAGTAACCTCCTGTGAAATTGGAAATTGAAAAACTCGGCACCATATTTCTGTCCATGAAGGCATATGTATTAGCGCTTTAAGCCAAAGCGCTTTACAGAGAACATTTTTACATGTATTTATCATCCAAACCGAAATTGGTATTCATTTATCTACCTCAGAAGGATGAGTTGACCTTGCCGGGACTTGAACCTGTGACCTGCAGATCACACACAGATCGCAGCAGCGAGCACTCAATCCACTGAGCTATCTTATCTGCGGTTATGTGGGGCAAGAGTAGGTAGTGAAGATGCAGTGATTAGCTGTTTGCCTCCAAAGGACCTGCTAGAGAAATTCAACATCTCTGAAAATAGTGTTCCCATCGACTTTCACCACCCAAACATCCTCAAGCCTCCAAGAATGTAAGTCTTGGCAGGTGGCCTTAGAAGCAGGGCTGGGAAGACATATGACTGCAAACACTGGAGGTCACTCCTTTCAGACAATGTGGTATGTGTCATGTTCCGCACCATGCACACTCCTGCGTGAGGCTGGGTACTTGAGTACATGACAAAATAGAAAAAGCCAGTGGGCATTTTACATGTTACATGTTACCAAGTACCCAATGAAGCAAGGTTGACACAGTTAAACATGCACAGACTGCTTTTTACATACTCACACCCGGGAAGGGTGCTCAGCCAATTACTTGACTGGAAACACAGTCGATAACTGCCAGATTTCCCCCTCAGTTTTTTTACCAGCTACTCGAGGCCCTTTCCCGGATGTTGCCATTTATTCCTGGCCCCCAACCTCTCTTCACATCTCCCACTTCTCTGCATAACACCATGTATGGCATGCCTCACCTCCCCGCTGCCCCCTACAACTTACCTGCTGGAGCTCTCAACCCTGTTCTCTGTTGCTCCTTTCCATTTCTGCCAGCCACCATAGAACAGAAAATACACTTGTTCCCTTTTCTATTTACTATGATGGCCATGATTTTATTTCATGTATTTGTTATTTTAACCAGCGATTAGAGCGTGTGCACTATGCATGGAACCAATCTCTGCTGTAAAAAAAAAATAATAATATTCCAGTTAGCAAATTCTATACGGGAGCGTACCAGACCAATAACGTCTCTGATCCCTTTCTGAGTGGTAGTGAGCTGTTACCAGCCAGGGCGTCCGAGCCGTGGGGGTTATTGCTACATTCTGTAAGTTAAGAGAAATTAAATACCTTTTAAACAGAATCCATAGTTATTACATTCCTATGTAGTTGATCACCCTGTAATGTAGATACAAGGAAGGCGTGATGTGTGAGGAATTGAACATCTGCATGGTGGGTGTGCACTAACCTGGGCTTTTATGAAATTTTAAATGTATTTGAATGATGATAGTTCAACCTACGGGAAATGTGTGGGGCTAATCCGCAAAAATGTTTCTATGCTCGCCGAATGACATAGACAATGACCCATGTACTCTGGGTGGACACGTTCTACAGGCGCATTCCTCCCTGTCATAATTAGTTACGATGAGACAGGTAGAGTACATGTTGCATCTCAGAAGGGGAAGGGCCAAAACCTTCCTCCTGCCATGGACAGCTCAAAAGCTCCATGAATCTGCCCTATCCATTTGATTACCCTATGCAAATGGTAGCAGCAATTAATTTAATTAACATGCTTGTAGAGTATACTTCAAACAGGCCCACACCGGGCCTGGCTGCAGAGGTTTAACAAAGGAGACAGGAAACCCCAATGACCTGTGATATGCACTGTGTCAACCTGAAGCCAGCTCCCACCTCTCAGTATCAGGGGCAGTGACCTGTCATGTCTGGGACTGTGCATTTACAGTAGTCAGCCTTGCAGGTGTACCACATTCAGAAGGCATGACTATGTGGATTGGGGGGGACCAAACAATCTGTTTTCACTGCAGCTTCAAGGGAGACCTGCCGCTTTAATCAGAAACCACAGAGAGCTACATTAACTTGAGAGACCCTTTAATCCACAAAAGACAGGAACATGGGTGGGACTTAATATTGCATGTTTTCACCCCTTTACCTTTTCTGTTGCAAATTATTCTGGTTATGACCTCATGCAAACAGGAGATTGTTGGTGTGGACCCAGGATTGGTTCATTAAGGCAGGCTTAGACTATACCAATCACTGGGCCCATTTGGCTTTAAAAGAAGGCTGAGTCCCCTCTTTTGGGCATGTCATCTGAAGACCTTGCAAAAAGTAACAAGAAGAACTAATTTGTACCCTTGCTGAAGGTACAGTCTGCTTTACAGCTTCCACCAGTGAAGGAAGGCCAGAACTTCCAAGGAGGAAGCAAAATCCCTCCTCTAAAAAACTCCCTGGGAAGAGGGGGGATGCTGAATCCAGAGGACCCTCCAGCAGCTCCAGAACCGATACCCAGTCATCACACAGATAGCCCTGCTATGCTCTGCAAGCAAGCTTCCTAAGTGGGAAGTGCCAGAGAGTCTCTGAACCAAACTAAGGAAAAGGCTGTTGCCTGCAACACTCTCCTCAGCATTGATTTGTCCGCATTAAAGGATGACACAAGCCCAGTGAAGAAGCTAGGAGGAGTGCATCGACAAGCATCTACCAACGTATGCCTTAAAGGATATTTTTGAGCCATTGGAGCCCCTCGAGCTGACTGTCGTTATGCTCTAGCCCATCACGCTGTCCGAGACGCGTCAACAAGTGCTTCAGAAAAGCCACCCAACACTAAGACAATGATTTCTAACTCAAGCTGCTGTATAGGCCAGCCTGCAGCCGTCTGTCCAGCCTCGCTCGCCGAACTGCCTGACGTCTGATACCCGCAGCTGTCTCTTGTCTTGAACACCATCGCAGAAGCTGCAATGCACTCTGAAACTGACTCAGCCCTGTCAAGCACCAAGAAAATCTACAACTCAGGGTACATTGTGGTTCTGTGCCCCTAGTCTTTCTCCGAAGGACCCTAGTGACATTGTACGACCCATGTTTTTCTTTTTTGTGTTGAAACCATGTGTCATTGACCCATTTAGATTAATTACTTTACCAACTACCCTCCTGTCAGTGTCCAGAGTAAGTACATACCCTTTCCTTCTTGAAACTTTCTGTCCTCTGCATTCCTATACATGGTGGGATGTATTTTGTAGTGTACTAGAACTGTCTGCTGAATAATAATACTGTAGATATGTTTATAGAACCTTGACAGTCCCTTTTATCATTGGGTAACAATAGTAATTGTGCTGTAATGCAACTAACCAGCGATACACAACCTTGTGGAGATAAGCCTGCTATTCCATCCACATTACCAAAATTGGACAATACAGTTTTTAATTTACTTGTGTTTCCAATGTGTTTGGATCCCTTCTGGTGTACTAGAGGTGTGGGGCTGAATGATGGTTTAGAAACAGATATTCAATTGTGGACCACTGTTGCCCTGGAAGTTGATTTGTCACACGATCCCTGCTCACCATATGCCATAGGGGTGAAAACACCAGGTCTATCGGCTGCACTTGATTTAGTAGTATGTATGTTTAGCAACCTGGATAGGGAAGAAGGGAATTGCTTGCAGTCCAGTCTGCTTATGCATAAATATCAAGCCTGCAAAGCACAGATATTAATGTAGTATGTCTTCCCGGACCTTGAGGACATATTTCCTCACATGTAGCTACTATGCAAAATTATTATTATTATTATTATTATTATTATTATTATTATTATTATTATTATTATTATTATTATTATTATTATTATCTGGTTGGTAAGATTCCTTTATGTTAGGGAAAGTTCAATGGATCATCACAATGACCTTATGCATGACACCCAAGAAGCTGATGGTCTGGATGGTTGCCCAGAGCAATGCCAGAGGCTAAAATTAACTCTAAACCTTCCAGCCATCCCATCTTTTGTTTTATTTTATTCCCCCCAGAAGGTGGAGCAGCATTTGCACTCAAAACAGCCTGTGTCATAACTTACCCATGAAGTGCATTGTATCAACAACATTTTGACCGGGATTTCCAAGGATCACGCTGGATCTGTTGGCCTCCTGTGGAATAATGTAGCCTTAAAGACTGAGGCAGGGGCCAATATCACTGGATAGCAATCTGTCCCTATTTATGGCCAGTCAAAGCTGATGGACATATGTTGGGAATGAGCCATTTTCCCAAGCAATAATAATAATTTAAATGCCATGGTTGTCTTTATAAGGAAAGCATTTTATTTGGAAGCTTTCCTGAAGTGGAATGGCTTTAACATGCTCTGGAGTGATGTACAAGTTAGATATTTCTCCAGAAGAATGCAACATCATGTTTCCATGTTTTGAGTTTCACTTTGGTGCATCAAATTGGTTTGTACCTGTCACATTGAAAGTCCAAAAAGAAGACATTCACAGACAAAGTGGCCTGTTGTAAGACATTGTGTTGAGAGATTACATAGTTGGGTCTTGAATGTGGGGAAATGTTTTCTGTTATTGTCCCGTCTACCGCTGACATCATAATAATGGGAGTTCATTCAATAACAGTGGTATTGACTGCATTCCAAGAATTCTATGATTGGTTCAGAGAAGTTCAATAATGATTTCCATGTGTTCATAAGGGTTGTGCAACATTTGTCTCTCCAGATATTTTGGGCCACTGCTCACATGATCTCTCCCCACTGACTGGGCCAACGACCATGGGCCAAGTCTTAAAAAAAAAGTGGGGGGACTCATTAACATATCAATTGAATGTGGCATCACCAGAAATAAGCATATCAAGGTGTCCTATGAAAAAAGTGGGGGTATTCCTGAAAAAGGTGGGGAGACTCCTTCCACCTGCCTGTACCCTCGACTTGAGCCCTGCCTACGACTTATGGGATGTGTAATCCAAATCATCCGGACAGCCAGATGTTTCTGACCTCTTTGCTGATACATTATATTGTATTATTGATGCAGGCCAAAGTGATGTTTAGACATTGCAATAAGCAACATTATACATACTATGACGTTAAAAATCATTTATATTTTTCGTTGAGTACCTATTTGTATAAGCAATGTTGGAAACAGCGAAGACTACTCGCTAGCGTGACCACATAAGCATCTAATCACATTGACGCATTGACGTTATGGAGCGAGTGAAGTCACACGTTCTTGACGCCATTTTGTGAGACGTGGCACTTTCTTGTGTCTATTTATAAATCACTGATCACTCGGTAAAACTTGCTCAGTAGGAGTAAGCTGGAGATTACTCTACTGCTTAATTTCTTAATGGGAAGAAGGTAAGAGAATAGTTAATTTGGATCAGGAACATTTCAGAGGTAGATTGCTGAGGATCAAGCGGTAAAATTCGCTGTTCTGCATTTCTATTACAGAGTCCCTGGGCATATCTGTTTTAGGGTAATAGAAAAAAGTCATGTGTGGGACTTTACACAATAGCAGGTATGTTAAATATATATTTCAGCAATATGCAGTAATTCTGAGAGACACTTTGATCAAATAGGGATCACCCTCCTTTTTGTAATAAAATATTTTTACTTTTGATTTAATATTAAAGGGATAGCTGTGATCAACAGATTTTAGAAAATGTTTTTTTTTTTATGGCACTTCTTCCCATGATATCAGGTATGACTAATTTCTATAATTGCAGATTGACAACTGAAGATTAGTAGAGAATTGTATATCTGTGAAATAGTTTGGGATCCACAAGGTTAAGATGTGGGTACCAGATATCAGCAGATCTCCTTTGTCTGGGAGGATAGCTCAGGGGCAACGCGCTCGTCTTGGAAGAGAGATGAGGCAGAGTAACACTAGTTTGATCCCCGGGTCCGTGCTTAGAAACCTCTGGGTATGAAGCGTGTTATAGATAACCAATTACAATCCATCATGATTTCGCTAGCCAGAGAATGATAGGGAGGGCCACACAATAACTGTTTGTTCAAGTTGAAATGATGCTGCTTTGTGGTCAGAACTATAGTTCTTTGCTGGAATGTACAACATATGTTTTGGTAGAGTCAGCCCTGAAGAGGGACCCATGTGTCCAGAATATGTCGGCTGCTGTTTCGTCATCCTCTGTTGTGAGAAAGCAGTGTATGCATCATTAAAGGTGCATTATGAATATGTATCATTTGTTCTGAATGGATATAGTACATTGGTATGAGTAGTATATACTATGCAGTCGCTTACACCACACGTAAGGTGTCTCCATATCTGGTATTCATACACTAGATTGATGTTTTATGTGCTATTCCCGAAAGAGTACTAATCATGTATCGGGAGGGCAATTGGAAGCTAATCTACTTCACACAACAAAATGTCTAACATAGGCGGTGCCCAACCCCCAACTCAGTTTATGTTTAGAGTTCGCCCCTTTCCTTACTTTATGTAGAAAGACGCCATCTGTTTCTCATTGTGAAGCATTGTCACCTGGCAGGGCTGTAAAAACCCTGCCTTTTGGATGTTTATGAATAATTAAATGCTGTTTATAATCCACCTCAGAAAGGAAGGTATGGTAACGAGACCCCCATTCAATAATGTCCATTCCAACAGCAGAATGTACACCAGTTCCTGGTGCTACAGTATCCTGATCTGCAGTGCCTACCTTCCAGAGACACAGAACAGGTTCAGAGATCACAAGTGCACTGTCTAAAAGCAACTGCGACAATCACTGCAGTGCAGCTGTTGCATTTAAGTGTACACCTCTGTTTCCAAACCACCATAATTGGATTATGTAAGCTTATGTGGATTTCAGGCACCTGCCTGTCTGCTTTCCAGTAAATACGACATGAGGGCAGAATGCATGTTTGACTATCTGGGAGGCAAGGTAAATCAGCTCTTGCCAGGAATGGAATCTCCCCGCAGGAGACACCCATAGAGCCTGTCTTGAAAGAGCCAAGTCATAAGAAAGCTCGCCTCACACAAAGGAGGCTGCACAGCAGAGTTGCATTAAAAGCTGCAGGCTGAGAAAGGGGCAGAATTGGGCATTCAGGGAAGCACAAGTGGATACCTTTTTGTGACATGTTCTCTCCTTCCTGTTCCCTTCACTTCCCGTGGAGCAATGCACTTTGGGTATGATGTCAGAAGGCAAAGGGGCACTTGTCCACAGGGGCAAGGATTGAACCCCTTAAAGCAGGTTTGCTTTCCTTCAATCCCATGTGGCATTTCATCTATAAAAGAGGGGTTCTCCTAATCCTTCTTTGATTCTCTTTTGGACCATCAAAACATAGAAAAAATCCTTTTTTGAATTCTACCACTTTGTGTTCAAACCTCTTTTGTCTAAGGGAGCATAGGCTGAAATGGCTCACCTCTTCCTAGACCCATGAAGTGGGCCTTACAGTATTCTGAGGGCTAGAACAGTCAGCACCCCTGTTTTCATCATCTCATCATCTCAAGCCAGTCAAACTGCATTGACCCGTGCTCACCACATTCAAACAAAAGGGATCTCACATTGTTACCTTTGGCACTCACTTAAATTGTGGATCCTATCATGGAATCAATTTCATTCTGCATCACCCTAGCAAAAACTTGTCACCTGTCTTGCTTGATATCCAGCTCACCTTACAGACAACCCTGAACTGCCACATCAATGCAAGCATTGAACTGCCAGGCATTACCATTGAAGCTCAACTCAAACCTCTAGACCATTGAGTCACTCATTGACCCAAACAAGTGGTAATAATCATCTCGAGCCATGCTTGATCCTCAAAACGTTCCTGTTGATCCCTTCGACCTGAACCGCTTGATGTCACCTACGAACTGCAGAGGGCACCTGCTCGACCCCTATCCGTTGCTGACTTGCCACATTTGATCAATGCTACCCTATGCCTTTTAATCTGGTTGAGCCCGCACGCACAACTGTCTGAATTACAGTTTCACACAGACAAACCACCTAAGCATGGAATCCGGTACTATTAGGTGTACAAGTCCCCCAATCCAAATTGTGAGGCTCTCGAGACTGGTTAAGTTCCTTGTTCATGTTTTTCAATCAAGACATATCCCTTTGAACACCTTGTTGCATTTGTTGGTCTGTCTATCTCTGCAGCAAGGTGCCCAGAGTGATTATCCATTGTTTACAGAGTGTTTTCACAATGGAGGATAGCAGAGGGGCAACACATTGGTTTTCGAAGCAAGACCATGCAGAGCAACAGAGGTTTGAATCCCAGATCAGCACTTAGAAACCAAACTCAGGTATTAAGGGTGTTATTAAATAAATACATAAATACACATATATATTCTGCATTGTCTGTATTCCTTTTACAGGGTTAGTTTTTAGTGTTGTTAATAGTTGTAAAATTAAATGTATTTTGGAATGTGTGTACTATTGGTGTTTAGGTTGCTATTGTGTCACATTCACGTTCCCTCTGAGAATATAGCCTTCCCTTGGACCATTAGGAGGCCTAATTCTTGTATGTTCCTGTTTTACCTTCATGATTGGGATCAAGGTTGGTTTGTATGAGTGTGCCGGCTAAGACGGCGGATGAGCTACTATGCATCCTTGTACTCCTGAAGAGCACAAGTCATTTTGTCATACTTCAAATCTGAATAGTAAGGATTGGCAGCAAGGATGGGTATAAATAATTAATTGTTCACTGTCCATTGTGTCTAGGCTGCTATGTGACCATTGAAATTAAGCCTGCTGTATGTCACAGTCAAACCCCAGTTACGCATGGGTCATGTATTGGGCAAGCATGGTAGGTGATTTGCCAAATCAGCCCAAACAAGTAGGTGCCTGAAAAGGAGGGATGGACGTTTTCCGACAGGGCCCTGGAACATGCCACACTGTCCTGTCGGGGCCTTTAAGTCATCCCACATATCTCCAGAATCCTGGAAAATAAAGTCACTACTCAGATACAACTCCACATTGAACGACATGACCTCCTAGAGCAATACCAGTTAGGCTTTCATCCCCATACACGGCATTGAATCTGCGCTCTTGAATTTATTGAAAGATATCTCTTTGCAATTGAATCCTGGAAGACCTCCACTGTTTTAAATCGAATGGCTCTATAACCGAATTCCTAATTCTTGGCCCAAAAAAACTCCTAAACATCATTCATGCTCTCTGCCCTCCTCCCCCACCACTTTGGGTAGAAATGGTCCAAATTCAGAATAAATTAAAGAACCATGGTTTTCTCTGGAAGAACAACTTGAGCCTTGATACCCAGATCATTTCTGCCGTCAAAAGCTCGTTTTTTATTTTTTTAAATCAATGTTCTTCATAAAAACGACAAACTCAAATGCCCCTCCACCCCGTGGAAATTCTTTCTGTAGTAGTAAGCAATATTGTGAATTCTTGGCTCCATTAGTGCAACAGATTCTATTCTTCCAAATGTCCAAATAAATAAACTACAGAAATATCAAAATTCCGCCTTCCACCAGATAACTGGCCTATGGACCGGGACCCAAAAGAGGCCCTGGAAATCATGTTCAGAGTGGTCTCATATTGCACATTTTCAGCAAGCCCAATACTTACCCTATGAGAAAATCTAGCAATAAAATCGGTTACTACACAAAAGGGGCCCATGGGCAGAGGCCTACCAGGAGATCTCCAGAGTTCTCTATAGGCCAGTCCAGTCCTCCTGGCTTTCAGAAAATCAATATGTATCATTCCATGGCAGAGGGCTCCACTGGCTCCCACTTCACTTAGTGATCCAATTCAAACAAAACTTCTCTCATCTGCAAAAGGATACATGGATCTTCTCCCAAATACTTGCAATAACAAACCTTGAGCTAACTCCATGCTCAACAACTGAGGGCCATGAACTCCGCCTCCTCACTGAACACACACAAGCTACAAACAACCACCAGGAGATGGACTCTTCACAAGACTCCAGCCATGTCCCGCTTTGAACTTGAAACCTTCACCAACCTTCTCTTCGCAGACATAAACTCAAAACACAATTGCTCCAACCTCTTCCTTACCACCCCCTCCACCGCCCTTCTGCTTATCAGATCATATTTAGAAGCTAAAGCATTTGGAAACCATTCATTTTGTGGTGAGCACTTTACAATTCAGTAAACATAGACAGGTAGTGCTACAGCATGTTAGGCTTGCCTATTTCCAGTGCTCTGGCACTGAAAATAAAGACAAAACATACAAAATAATACCAACAAACCAGAAAATATCTTTTTGGGGTTTTGGCAGATTTAATGAGGTAATTGGAGGGCAACATGGGGGTAATTTTGGTGGGCATGGGGGGTGCTGGTTTGCACATCGAAAAAAGATGAAAATCTGAAAAGTATTTGAGGCTCGCTTTTGGGAAATTGTGCCCCACCTTAATTCAGAGGGACACACTCGGGAGAGGACAGTAGAACAGGTGGGTGAAAATGAATGTATACCGATTTCCCCCGAAAGAAGAAAGAGAATATTCATGACATCCAAGATCTGATCAAGCAAACTTACCTAGCTTTACTCACCCACCTTGCCCTCATTAACACATGCATAGCGGGGCAATATTGTCCCCATACTTTTTTTCTTACTCCAAAGCACTACATGCAGGGAAGTGTTATGTATGGAGATAGTAAAGTTCACCTCGTGCCAGCAGGGCTTGCTGGACATGTGAAACTACTGGCATGTCGGCTGGCAAACAAAAATAAATAAATAAATATCAGAGAACAAGGGGAAACAAGCAATATGTGATACTTATCTATTCCACCCACCACCTACTGATATTACAAGTTAGTAGCGCCCAGTGTGAAGATGCACTCTTTGGTATTGTTATTATTTAATGTCCTAGATATTTAATTGGTCAAACTGATGTTGTGTCTGACTCCTTAAAGGCTTGGCAGGACCACATGAGAGAGAGACTCAATCCAAGGAGATACCAGAATCATTAGTGTGCCAATCCTGCCCCACCAGGTTAGAGAGTAGGGAGGTTAGACTTTCATACACGGCACGTGTATCTTACTGTTAGGTCTAATAGTTCTCTGGATTCCTTGTACTATTATTAATGCTACACCAACTAGCTAAATTAGTTTCTTACGCATTGTGCCAGAAATAAAATGGACTTCTATTTCTGGCAGGAACATGGCATGGCCAGAGAACTAACACACATAAGTCAAAGTGAACTATGAGGGCATGGCACATACAGCAGGATGTACTAGTGTATTTTTGCAGAGGAAAGTCACGTTGCACTTCAAAAGGACTCTTTGCACCGCCCATTTAGCATGGTGCAAAGAGTACTTTTTGCAGAGCAATGTGACTTTGCTCTGCAAAAATACACTTTGCATCACTCTGTGAATCAGGGTGTTTGTTGGCGGTGCAACGTCAATTTGCACCAGTTCAAAGTCACTTTGCACCAGTATAAAGACACTTTGCACCGTGCTAAATGTTCCATGAATCAGGCCCTTAGCCTTAACTAGCAACATGTAACTTACCAATGTGTTAGAGTAGTTGTGCTGCCGGTGTATAGTGGTGGTATTCCTGATTGTGTGCACGGTTCTTATGTGTTTTGTAAGGGCTTCACGGCTAAACTGTGTAGTAACACCGGAGAAGAGATTTGACTTTTCTGCCTTGACGGCTGCAGTCTCCCGAGGCTGGCACGAGAGGCGTGAGACATGTTGACAGCATCCAATGGCCTTGGGAGATGCTTGGCTGCGGTAGCACCGGTAGACCGTGACACGCTGCCACGACTGACAGCAGGTCAGCACAGGTCACCCGATGCCAGTCCCACGGGTGTCTCTTTTTTTTTAAAGGAATCTATCAACTGTAGATTTCATTCGTGAGAGTGCGATGGTGCGGGAACATCGGCTGGTGATGGCGGCACCTTGGCTGCAATGGCGTCAATCTGAGTAGCCACTCCGGCTCCGCAGCCATTTCAGGGGATGTGCGTGCACGTTCCTCAAAAGCACCGCGGAATTGTTTCCTGTAATCAGTATTGTGTTCCGTAAAGGGCACATATCTTCAAGATAAAGTACCCACTACCATACGTTATAAGGATAATGCAAGTCACCAAGGAGACAGGTTAGCAAATAGAGGAATGAGGCCAAAGACTGAGTTCCTTTAGAAGGTCACAGCAGTCCAATGTGACTTGTAACAACCCACACAAGGGGATATTGAGTCCCTTATAACACACGGCTGTTCACAGGTCTCTTGCTTGCTCTTCTAGTTGCTGATAATTATAATCAATGTAGAATCTATTAAGATTAAAATTAAACTCCCAAAAACTAATTTACACCTTCTGTGTTGCAGAAAACAAAAACGCAAGCACTTTAATAAACTGCATCTCAAAATCATGTTTGTTTTGTACTTTAAAATAGGTAATAACATGCAGACCCGTATTATTCAGGTGTTAAACTCCAGCAGTGCACACAGCAACAAAACACACACTACCATAAACAGTTCCTAATCAGTTAATGGCTGGAAAGTGTCAGAGACAGCTGTTTTACAAGAAAGGATTTTGAAACGATGTTCACTGCTTCAGTTAAGTGCTCCAGGGACAGCTGTGATTCTGCTCTGTGCTGGCTGAAGTAGCAGGTATTGTGATATTAGAACTGAAGTGTAATAACGGATTACAGAGCGGTAGTGACGCCATTATTTTATTGCATGTCGGTACAGATGTCACAACTAGCCTGTAATAATTACGGTAATCACAGACTTTAATAGGGATATTTCAGGCTTCCATGTATTATATATCCATTCCTCTCTGTAATTCTTTATATGTAACTACATTCATTCCCCGATTAGTAAAAATAAAAGCACAGCCAATCTGGATCTTTACCTTCCAGGTCATATTACTGCTATGAACTCTGTCTTCTGAGACCCCGATGGCTGCCATGATCCATGTTCCACCCCTCTATCTGCCGCAGTACAGGTCCTCTGCAGCTCCACTCCACCGTGTGCGGTTGCCCAGCACCATTTGTTCAGTGGCCATCTTGGAACTTGGTCTTGTTTGGACATCCTTCAGTTGAGCTAATAGGGGTGTTGATCCACCTCAGGCAAATTGGAAGTTTTGTGCCCTGATCCTTCCTTACCCCCACCCCCTCTCCTTCCACCCAGGCAGAGAGGAGGTATTTTGCACCTATAATCCTGTGTTGCCTGCTGTTGTGTCCCATACTGCTTAATCACAGTACTGCACATAGTAGTGTACATATATGTTAATTGTTCGCTCTAGCTGGTATTACGGAACTGCTCCATGCCAGGAGAATGTGTACTCATTTCTCTCTGTAATCAGTATGAAAGCACTGCACTGTACAGGGTGCAGGCATGTCCCTTCCCTTCTGTCATTGCTCATACTGCACTGCCCTGCATTCATTCTGCCCTGAACCGGAGTGCTATGTAAGGAGCACATGTATGATCAGTCTTCCCTGCCACCAGCATGGCATCACTGCTCTTATTTTTCTCTCAAGTTCCGATTATTGCAGAGAAAAAACTATTAGGTCCACAAATACTGTTTTTACACCATTTTACTGCACATATATATATATATATGGTGGACACCGCTGCATCCCCCCAATACCCATCTTCCTGTTTTATTAACTTACTCCCCGCCCTTCACATACATATATACAGTAACATCGGGCTCTCAAATTCTGGATTTTGGACATTGAAATGGTTACATCCTTTATTTTGGTATGATCCCATGTTACCTCCTGGCCATCCCCTTACTGTGGCTACCATCTATCGGCCCCCTGGTCAGATCTCCTCCTTCCTCTCTGAGTGGGCGGACCTCTCCTCCTCACTCCTGGCCTCAACCACTAAAGTCCACCTTCTTGGAGACTTCAACATCCATCTGGATGCTTCCTGTCCTTCCTCTGCAACTCTCTCTCACTCTCTATTCTCCCCTCCGGCCCGACTCATTCTGCAGTGCACATGCTGGACATTTTAATCTCTTCAGACCTTCCCCTTTCCATCCCTCTCACCACTCCTCTCTCCTGGAGTGATCACTTTCTCCTTTCCTCCCAGCTCACCCTCTCTACCCCTCAGGCCAAGCCAACTCCAGCACTGCCACCTACCTTCTCGGTTGTCTGACCCATGAAGCATGTGTCAGTTGAGGCTTTCTCACCCCACACTTGCCCCCTTTGGCTGACTCACACCCTGACACAGCCCTTTGTATGCTCTACTCTGCTGTACCTGATACTCTCGATGTTCTTGCCCCTGTCATGAGGATCTGCTTGAAGCCCAAAGCCAAGTGCAACTCTTGGTACGACTCAGACCTCATCACCCTTAAACGCAAGTGCAGGGTGGCTGAGAGGAAATGGCATGCTTACGGTACATCCTCTGACCAACTGACCTGCCACCTGCTCCAAGGCAATACTGGCTCTCTGTCCCCACCAAGAAGAGAGCCCACATCCAAGTCTGCATTTCTACGGCATCTAACAACTCAGCCAAACTCTTTAAAATCTGCAAGGAGCTGACCAATCCTGCTGCAGTCTCTACATCTTCTGTCCCCTCCCAGGCCCTCTGCATGGCACTGGCATCTCGTTTCATCTCTAAAACTTCGAACATCCTGTCCTCTCGCTCTTCTCCCCCTCCTCCCTCTACTCCCTGCTCTACCCCTGGCCCTTCTTCAGCCACTTCTCCTTCTTCCTTCTATGCCTTTCCCCTGTTCTCCCCAGAAGAGGTTTCTAGACAAGTCTGATCTATGAAAGTCTCATTGAAACAGGATCACCCCTGTTCCTCGAAAACCATCAAGGACCATATTGACACCCTGGCTCCTGCACTGGCTGACTTCTGCAACCACTCCTTCACCACTGGAGTCTTCCTTTCCCCCTGAAGCACGCCCTTGAGCACCATGTTCTTAAGAAAATCGCTGCTGACCCTTCCTGCCCAGCTAAATATCGCCCACTCTCCATCACTCCTTTCCTGGGCAAACTCCTGGAAAAGCTGGCCATCTCCCATCTTAATGTTTCTGCTTTCTCTCCTCCTATCCCCTGCTGAACTCCTGGCTGACACTGCACTGGTTACCTGGTGACCCTCAGATCTCGGGCCCTGGTACCCTCCCTGCCAATTGTGCACCGGCTCTGCCCCCCTGACAACCCTGCACTTGGGAGTGTTCAGTATTTCTACAGCCCCCTACCAGCACTTGACACCTGATGTCTGCAATTACCCTTGCACTTGCCACCAGCTGGCCATGCTTGTATTTATGGCTTTATTTTATTTATTGGCTTTACTTATTTTACTTTTATCCTATGTACTGGACTGTCCACTCCCCCTTGCCCTGCGCACTCCCCCCCCGGCACTTGCGCGATCGCAATGTCACCTGTCCTAGTAAGATCATTGTCTCTGTTTTCCCTCCGTTACCCCTCCCTTGCCACGTCGTGCCTTGAAACACTTGTGTATAGGTGCGTTATAAATGTCATATCATATCATATCATATCAAATCATATCATATCATATATAGAGCAAGCACACGCTGATCCCTCTCTGCAATCAGGAACACGTGTTCCAGGAGTTTTGTGTAAATAACACAGATATGTTTATCCTTCGCTGAGACCTGTATTACAATTGTGAATTCTTTTCTGTAACACACATGCCAGGAATTTTCTGTATAGAACATAGCTGTGTAAAACAAAAGAGGTGACAGCTGGAAGGTTGAGAATTAATCTTAACTTTTGGCTTAACTCTGGGCAATTCTCCAGACCATCTTTCTTCAGCCTTTGAAGCCAATTCAAAGACTATATGCAAATCAGGCTTGGTCCCAGCCCAAAAGAAGCAGTCCAAAGCAAAATGCTTGGTCATATCCCTTCTGCACAAGACCACAGGCATCCTCAAACATGTTTCTGCCTAATTGTTCCTCATCAGTGATGAGTAGGCCAGCAGACTCAGGACCCTGGTCTTGGCATATTTGTCCGTCAGCTCGGGGGCGGGTGGGGCCTACAGCAAAATAAGAGGCGATGGCTAGAAGGTGTAGATCTAATCTTAACCTTTGGCGTAGCTCTAGGCAACCGTCCAGACCATCATTTTTCAGCTTTCCAAGACATTATAGAAAGTGGAAAGACCACAGTGAAATCAGGCTTGGTACCAACATGAAAGTGGCAGTCCAGCACAAACTTCTTGGTCACATCACTTCTGCACAAAGCCACAAGCATCCCCAAACATGTTTCAGCCTTGTTGTGCCTCATCAGTGAGGAGTAGCTTGCGTCTTTAGGTCCAGCAGGCTCAGGACTCTGGTCTGGGCATACCTTATCCTCTGTTCGGGGGGCGGGTGGGGCCTACAGCAAAGCAAGAGGTGATGGCTAGAAGGTTTAGAACTAATCTCAACCTATGTAGTAGCTCTGAGCAAACCTCCAGATCATCGTTATTTGCCTGTCAAATCATTACAAAACGGGAAAGACCATATGGAAATCAGGCTTCGTCCCACCACAAAAGAGCCAGTCCAGCCCAAACAGCCTGGTCACATTCCTTCTGCACAAGACCCCAGGCACCCAGAGAGACATGTTTCGGCGTTGTTGGGTATAATCAGTAAGGACTAGTGTGGTTCTATATGCGCAGGGAACTCAGGACCCACATCTGGTCATACCCATCCCACTTGCGTAACTAAAAAACAAAACACAGAAAGTGATCTCTGAAAGGTTTCAAATTAATGTTAACCTCTGGCATACATTGGGCGACTATCCAGAACATTGTTCTTGACCTTTCAATCCATTCAAGAAAGGAGAAAGACCATGTGCAAATCAGGGTTGGTCCCAAACGATGGGTGAACAATGTTTTGGGGGGTTGCCCAGGGCAAGGTCAGAGGTCAAGAATCACTCTAAACCTTCCAGCCATCAGCTCTTTTGTTGTGTCTAGACTATAGTTCAGACTGTTTCTGGAATTATTTTTTTATTCCATTCTTGTATATGGAGGGAAAGGGCGTTTTGGCTCGATAGAACCAACAATAAGGAACAGTACTTTGCAGAATATCTTAATCTCCTTCTGTTACCGGGTATCACAGCCTTCCTGTGCGGAGAGGGCAGGTATGCACATTTCTCCCAGAAATAGGTAATGAGGAATATTCCTAATAGAGCAAAGGTCTGTTCATTAATGTTTTGATAACATAGCATAGGACTGTTGGTGTAGTGCACATGTATGGCCGGTATACAGTTCTTTTGCCGCAGGATTTTTCGTCGCAGGACTTTTCATCGCCGTTTTTTTATCGAAAAAAAAATCGTTTTTTGGGGGGGGTCTAAAAATTAAATAAATATGTGTGGGTGAAAGGGAATAATGTTTTTTTTAAAAAGGGGGGTTTGCACGGGTAACCCGCCCAAAAAAAAAAAAAGATGAGTTTTTTTCGATAAAAAAACGGCGATGAAAAGTCCCGCGATGAAAAATCCTGCGGCAAAATAACATAGAACCATATGGCCACCCTGGGCCGCAGCAGTTATTACAATGTCGTCTTTAGAGCATTCTGACATGGACCTGCATTTTATTTTCCTTTTTCTTTTTCTTGTGGCTATTTAAACCAGTCATACAGTTTATTCCTTTTATTTGTAATTGTATGTGCACTTTTTGAATAGTACTCAACACCAGTGGCAGAGCACTGAGGCAGTCGTTAAAGTAGAGAAAAGGGGGCGGTGAGGGTGAAAGAGGAATTTGAGAAACTAAATCTGTATGTGGTGTTTAAGATGCACATGTGTCAGGGAGCCAGTGCCGGATTATCCATTAGGCCAAGTAGGCGCCGGCCTATGGGTCCCACTCATTTTAGGGGCCCAGTGACAAAGGATCAGGTTATTGGAATGTGACTTTAATCAACTGATAGGGTGGTTGGGTGGTTGCAGCGTAGTAAGCAGTGTGGCAGGTGGTCCTGAAAGTCTTTGCATGTGAATAAGAAGCCAATAAGATCTTTGATCTTAGATGTTTGATTAGCAACTAATAAAGCAATAGAACCCAAGGAGGGGGGCATTACTAGTTGGGTAATGCCCGCAGGGTGAGAGTGACAAGCACAAATGACTTGAGGGTTTTAACATAGCCCTGGCGGCATTAACTGACCAGTAAACCCCCCAGCCCTCTCATGTTTCTATTACTATTAGTACCCGGAACCGTTGAACCAGAATACTAAGTGTGTTCATTCTTGAGTTGCGAATTGGCATGAAAGACATTATTCAACTCGAGGACAAAATAAAGTAATGGCCGCCATGGAAAGGGAGAAGGGACTATATATTGTCCCTTCTCCCTTTCCATGGTGGCATAACAAAGAAAGCGATGGAGCTCAGCGGTACGCATAGCATCAAACGCTGACAGGTGAGTCTTTGTCTCACTTGTAGGGACCCGCTGAGGGCCAATAAGATTGTTTGTAACAATCTCATTGCCCCTTCACTGGGTACCAATGTGGGAAAGTGAAGGTGATCTGTTGTTTTCCAACATCAATTCCACTGTTGTAGTAGAGCCAGAATGTAAACCTCTCGACTTACCTCTTTTGTTCTGCCGCTTTTCTTGCCTTTAACTCCCCTCACTCACCTCCTTTCACCTCTCCTCTCGAGTTACATCGATTGTTCTATCGCACCTCATTCCTTAACTTCTCACTTTCTGCAGCATCCTTCTCAATATTGTCCTTCTATCCCTTCTTCCATCTGCCTGTCAACCATTCCCTATTCGCACTCCTCCCCTCGCTTCCCTGCCTCCTGTCCTTCCAAACCTTGTTATGTGTTCTCCTTGTAATTGCATCCTCTCTGCTTCCTCTTGACGTTTCCCTCCGTCACCTTCCTACCTGATCCCCTCTTTCCTCACTTCTTTCCTATATTAAGCCTTCCTTTCACTGGTCACTCGAGCCACCTTTACGCTGTAGGGATATTTACTCTAGGCCATCACAGGTCCTTTTTGTTGCACCTGCACTCTGTTGCCTTTACTCGGTTTATGTTTCTAGGTTCTTCCTCTTTTCTTGTTCTTTCTTTCACGTACAGTCACTTCCGTTTGCTCCTCCCCTCGCCATGATTGAGGAGAAGGAAAGGTCAGCAGGCATCTTAATCCCCAATCAGCGTCTGCCTATCCCATGATGCTTTGCTGATTGGAATGTGTGTCTATGGGCCTCATTACACGGAAGGCGGCAATGGTTAACGGCCACCGTTAATGGTAACGGTGACCGTTAACCATTACCGCCTTACTACGAGGTCCCTTAGCGGGTAGGTGCTTTAACGCCTGCTTTTTGCAGGCGTTAAAAACCAACCCGCTAAGGGACCTCGGAGCTAATTACGGCACCGCAATTTTGCGGTGCCGTAATTAGCGCCTTCCCCATTCCCATAGAGCCCTATGGGGCAGAAATGGGAATGGGGAAGGGCAATGGCGGAAGGGGGATTTACCGCCCCACCAACCTTGGAATGGGGCGGTAAATCCCCTTTCCGCCAAGGCGGTGCCGGTATTTTACCGGCATGAGCCATGGCGCTAATAGCGCCATGGCTCACCGCCTTCCGTGTAATGAGGCCCTCTGTGTCTTTGAGATTAAGGAATCATACCAAAATGTCACCACAATTGTGGAGACATTACTATTCCTGCACCTGACCGTTGTACAAAAATCCTGACCCCCATTACTGCACCCAAGCAGAGCAGGGGCCATGGGGGTGTCCCTCGCTCTCCTTGGTCACAGTAGCAGAAGTTAGGGATTGCAAAGCTGTCACCCACTCTTACCATTACGGTGAGCGATGGAGACAAACACAAAAAAAGGCCCTGGCGGCGTCAGCACAACCCAGGAACTGCTGCCGCAAGGGGTAGAAGTGTGCTGCAGTAAAGGTAAGTGGGGCGTGGGGAGGTGCCGGTTGGAGGATTGCAGGCAAAAGAGAATTCTCTGATCACAGCACCGCGCTGTAATTGTAGTTGACATTTTCTTCGGCGGAATTATGGGCGGAACAGTGATCACATAGATTCAAACTATTTTAGACGTTTCTTTGAAAAAGAACTCATTGCTTTTGGTAAATGTATTAGATAACACGCCTGTTGTTCATGTTAAATACTTTGCTGGCAACAGCTGTGTATGTATTTTTATAGGTGTCTTATAACACATACAATCGCAATGTGGCATGGCATCTCGTTTATGGATGAAAAATGGATGGTGGATCCCCGGTTCATCAATCGGGCACTCTTTGTTATCAATGGAAGTTAATTATGACCATTAGGATTTAATGGTGAATTAGTACCACTGAATTCACTGTTACGATCTGTGAGAAGCCCATTACTTGAATCCACCCTGCTGGAAATACCGCCAAACTTGTTTTGTGTTACCGCCACTCAGTCCTGCAGAATTACTGGTGCAGTATGAGTGCCGTAGCAGCGGTTTAACGCTCCATTTTTGGAGTCCGTAGGACCACGTAGAGATTTGGGAGAAATGATTGCAGTGGTAATTAGGCCCACGGTCATTCTTGTGGTTTTTGCCAGTAAAGTGTAGAGATACCACTTAAAAGATGCTCGTGGTATCTACTCTGCTTTTCATTGGAGCTCATTATTCAGTGGTGTGGAAATGTAACTGTAAAGTCGGAGTAACGGAATTAAAGCCAGAGAGTTACTGACATTGAGTGGTATGTGCAATGCCAATCCAGAGGTGCCCTTGACTACTCAGCTAAATTTATCACGGTACAGGGAGTTTCTGCTTTTGCACGTTTCATCGTTGTAGAAATCATCAATTTTGTTTACCACAAATGCTGCTGCAAATAAATACATGTGGGGGTTGGTTTAGGTGAATAATTAATGTGGGGTAGTTAAGGGAGGTGGAATGCTGGAGTGCCCCCCCCCATATGTTTGAGGGAAAATTGCCCAGTCCAAAAAAAAACGCTTAATGCGACTGCGATTAAATAAATTCGACAAAGTCACATAGAACCGTGCAGCACTAAACGACCCAGTGACAGCTCGCAGGAAACCTTGTTGCCAAGCTCTGGACCAGTACCCGCTCCCAGAACACAGTACGCTACCACCACTGCATGCATCTCCTACACTTCCGGTAGGACACCTGCAGCGGGGCGGGTTCTGCCTCCTAACACCAGGGCTCATCAAGGGACGCCCTGCTGCTGACTTCTAAGCCCCAGCTCCTGACTCACACCGAGCAGCAGCAGCGGCAACAGCGGCCGTTTCCTCATGAAGCGAGGAGGCGCTGAATAAATATCGCGCCCTGGGCCCGTGCCAAGGCCCTCATGGGTTATGCAGTCTTGGCGCTGGTGCTGGTTGAGAGGGTCGCCCGCGGCTGCAGCCTCAGCTGCTAGGCTTAGTCCTTGCGTTATTGCTTGGGGAGCACTGGGTAGAAGCCGAGGCTCTCTGATGATTTAAGGAAATGCGTTGTGTTTGGTGTTGCAAACGAGGTTTGTGTCTAAGCCACACGCAGGCTCCCAGTTCAAAGCTAAACAAAATAACTGGGAGCGGTAGACGAAGGGTGCTGCAGTGTGTACTGGGCTGTGCTTTTATTTTGTTACATAGAGTCTGACCAAACATGCTTTGCCACTACTAAATCACCAAATTGAGTCCGTCCGTCCGTCCGTCCTTCCTTCCTTCCTTCCTTCCTTCCTTCCTTCCTTCCTTCCTTCCTTCCTTCCTTCCTTCCTTCCTTCCTTCCTTCCTTCCTTCCTTCCTTCCTTCCTTCCTTCCTTCCTTCCTTCCTTCCTTCCTTCCTTCCTTCCTTCCTTCCTTCCTTCCTTCCTTCCTTCCTTCCTTCCTTCCTTCCTTCCTTCCTTCCCTTCCTTCCTTCCTTCCTTCCTCCCCCTAGAATGCTTATGCTATCTTTCATCCCGTCCATGTAAGTGCGCTCACTGTGATTTTTTCACATGATAATAACTGACATTAGATAATATGTTTCAATACATCAAGCCTTGAATTCCACTTTTGAAAATGTGTGAACATTATGGATCCGGTTTTCTCTGCAATCTTGTTCTGGGGCTTTTTTTTGTGGCGAAAGGCAAATAAATTAATAATTCCTATTCGTCAAGCAAAATGTCAGGAAGCAAGTATCCATGCCAGTTTAAATGGGCTATGTCTTAACAGCAGTCCATTTAGATTGTTTTGCTAGTTTTTCAGGAAACAAGACAACCTTATGTAAAGAAAAGTGGTACAGTAGAAAAACAAGGGTGAAGAATGTAAGGTGATTTGACCACCCTTAAACAAAAAAAAACAAAAACACAGGCAAAGCACATCTACATTGGTTTTGCACAGGGAACAAGCAAAACAGATGTCAGAAGGGGACGGTGTATAGTAAAGAATAAAGAGGGGGGTCGAAGGACTTGAACCTTCTAAAAAAAAGCAAAACAAAAAAAAATGTGACAATGCAAATGGATAATATGTTATATTACTTATTTATTTATTTATTACATTTATATAGCGTGCAGGCAGCCCAGGGGCATTGTGGCGCATTAATGGCCATTTGTGTAGCGCCTTTTAACCATTGGTATGATCAGAAAGTGCTGTGGGTTGCACACCCTGCGGGAACATAGTCCGGGTCAGTGGAGAGAGTAGGGTAGTAAGTAGTGCTTGGGTGCACTCTGTATGTGTGCAGCCACATTACATTTCCGTAGTGTGCAGCTGTATTCTATTGCTAGGAGTGGTGTGGTGGTTGTGTGCAGCGTGGACGATTTGACTTGGGGGTAGCTGCATTCTGGCCCAGGTGAAGATTGACCTTGCACTGCAAGAATACAATTTGCACAGTGCCATTAATAAGGGTTTGCGTCAGCAGTGAAAAGTCACTTTTCAGCAGTACAAAGTCACTTTGAACCATGCAAAACCTCCATGAACCGGCACCGATGACTGCAGCTAGGCTGATTTACCATGGGGTATAGCATATAGCGAAAACATTAATGAAAACACACAATGCTATTTAAATTATTAAGTCGTTTGGGTATTTGGATATTGAGACTTAGATGTTGCACATGGTTTACTTGATGTACAGTTTTCTGTTGTGTTCTTTTTACATTATTTCAAGCAAAGCCTTTCCTCTCCTGCTGACTGTGGAAACCTCCCGTATTGAGCCTATATTAACTCATGGGCATTTTGTAAATGATCGTTGACTGCATTTGCGCATTTCAAGCACAACTGCGCAAACACGTTTTATAAAACCACATTTCTTTGTACTAGCTCAGATGAGAACAACTTCTAATCTATGACACCGCTGTGGCGTTACAACAGTGAGTTTAATACTTGAAACTTTCCAGAATCCTACATTGTTCCCTTAAGTACTCCCGGGGTGGGTTTTGGATTGCAATTGAAGAAGGAGAAATGTATTGAGGAGTAATTAGAATGTGGCTTTTTGTCTGTCAATCTAGAACTTTTTGAGAAGCTTTGTTGGTAGCCTTTGGCCTTTAAGCAGTTGGAGTTCCTGTGGGGTACCTCAAGGCTCTTGAGTCCTCCCTGCACTGCACAATGTGTACACAAAACCACTTTTCGATCATCTTGACGCACTAGGCATCTCCCACACTAACTATGCCGATGACATGCAGCTTCTTGTCCTGCTCTGCGGTGACCATGTCCAGGACACTCGCAGAGTGAACACAATCGATAAAGCTATCCAATCCTGGATGACCACACAGAGCGTCTGTCTAAATGACAACATAAGAAAAGAGTTTCTCATCATTGGCCCTCTGGCCCGTCTCACCAAACTGAGCCAAGCATACAAATCTTTCACCATTGATGCCCACAACATCCCAGTCACCACCTCTGTACAAAATATGGCTGTGTACTTTGACTCGTCCCTAAGCATGACTCGACAGATCAACCACATTGCCTCATCATCAGGCTATGTCATCAAGCTCATTAACGCCAGTAAGCTTTCTTGTAGGCTAAGAACTGTCTCGGGATACCCTGCACTCTTGTGGGCTCAAAAAGTAACTACTGTAACTCCCTTCAAAGTGTCCTAGTTATAGGTAATACAGAACAATGCCCTCTGGGCAGTGCTAGACATTGGCAAACATGATCACATCTCAGGAAATCTGCCCACTGGCTCCTGTTTAAGGAGAGAATCAACTTCAAGATTTTGTCCATTGCACACTAAAGACTGGCGAACAAAGCCACAGTCTTCCTAACTCAGAAAATCAACCAGCAGTCCTCAGCCAAGCCCCTGAGATCGGTCTATGAGCATCGCCTTTTCACACCGAGATAACTGCAAAAGATCTGGGGGCTCCAGCTTCCCCATCCGGGCAGCTGCCCTCTGGAACAAGCTCCCACCCTTATTGTGCAATGTGCCTTCTTATGACATTTTCAGAAAAAAAAAAAAAACTTCAATCCCACCTTTTCAATTGATGTTCCCCTTTACCCATCCCCCCATTTTTGTTTCATCCACTTTTTCCTGTAACCAGAGCCTAGATGCCCATGGGCTTTGCATGCTTACATAAATGTTCAAATAAATAAATAAATAAATAAAATACATATGTATAACTATAGTAACTTCTGAATTTAACATTCTGTTCTCATTCATTATAAATCCTTAATAAAAAAATAATATTTAACAAAAGAAAATAATGTTTTGGCTGGTGAAACAGAGGTTCCAAGACCGGACACTGCATTACACAAGCACATCACAGAGCAATCAAACAGCATGTTAAATATCTCATTAATTGGGGGTCATTACGAGTATGGAGATAGCCATGGTGCTATTAGTGCCATGACTACCCCCATACCGCATACCGGGTCCGGGTTCCTTGAATTACCGAGCCATTCTAACCTTGGAGGACTCGGTAATTCCTCATTCAAAATACCCATCCCCATTCCTCCCATTCGAGCCCCCATAGGGTTCAATGGGAATGAGGAGGGAGCTAACAACGGGCCTGTTAACACCAGGCCCGTTGTTAGCTCCCTGGTCCTTTAGCGGCTCCCACTAAGGGCACCTGGAAAAACCAGCCGCCCTTAGTGGGACCCGCTAAAGGACCTTGTAATGTGGCGGTAAGGGTTAACGGTACCGGTACCCTTACCGGCACTGTTAACCCCTTACCGCCAACCTCGGAATGAAGCCCAATGTCAATCGCGATTTTTGGGCTGAAAATGTGCCTATACTTTGTCAGCAGTGGTACAGGAAAATCTCCTGTCTCTGGTTAATTTGTTGTTTGTTGTTGGTTTCCTGAAAGGCAAATGGTCATTTGTCCTCTGCACTTTAATAAGGAAATGCGAACTGATGAAACTTGTATGCACCAATTGACTATATATTCACTGATGTCACTTACCATTGCATGTGTTAACGAGAGACCACACTTATTTTGCAAAACTATTTTTATTGCTATTAGGTGGCACTAAAGCACCACTTATAAGTTGAAACTATTGCATTAGAGTTCAGCTAGGAAGAAGTGGCGTATGAGGAGGGACATATAGCCTGTAAGTATTGTTTGGCTATTTACACACTCATTAACTGCCCATGGCCATGCCAATCCCTACCCACAACCTGCCCCTCCCCACCCAACCTCCTGGGTTCTCTTTGCACTACTTTTAGCAAGACTTTCTATCACAATCTGTGCTTTAAGTGTCTGCCAGTGTCTTTTTAAAGCAGTCTTCCACGAGTTTGTTTGTTTTGTTTGTTTGTTTTATTTATTTATAAAGTGCTCCGAACCTGGGAGTAAAAGTGCGCTAGTACAGGTTAAAAAGCACAATACATGGTTATTAACAGTGATACTCTATGACAGGGGTTATATACCGAATATACAGACAGTGGCAATAAAAAAACATCCAGTAATGACATAAATGAGGCATGTACAGTATTTACAAATAGTAGCTATGCCTGGCTTAATGTTGACTTTTTGTCTGGCTTAATGTTGACTTTTTGTCAGTAGCCATTCAATGGCAAGTTTCCTGAAGGACTGGAAGGAATTGGCCGACTTGATGTTCAGAGGCAGGGAGTTCCAGAGTAGGGAGGCGAAGACAGTGAAGCTCGAGCCTTCAGCTATTTTAAAAGTAAATCTGGGCACCGTGAGACATAAGGTGTTGGAGGATCTAGTAGTTCTAATGGACTGCTTCATAGTGCATTTGTTGGTGGGGGGGGCTAGGTGGTTAAGCGCTTTGTCGGTGAGGCAGAGAGTTTTTAGGTTGATTTTTTGTTGGATGGTAAGCCATTTGCAAGTGATTCTGGTAGCAGAGATATGCTCTTGCCTAGGAATGGTTAGTGCTACTCGTAGCGCATTATTTTGAAGGACTTGGAGTTTACTAATTATAGCTTGGTTGGCACCTAGGTAGAGGCTGTTGCAGTAGTCTAACTTATATTGTATGAGAGCTCTAGCTAGCGTAAGGCAGCTATTGGTGGAGAGAAATGGTCTGCAAGCTCGAATTAGTTTTCCTGTATAAGCGGTGGCTGAGGCGGTCGAGTTGACTTGCTTGGTGAGGTTGGTATTGGCATCAAGATAGAAGCCAAGTGTTTTCACATTTTTGGCGACAGGGATGGTGTTGCGATTGATAATGATATTGGAGTACTTGGGGCTCAGTTTTTGTAAATTGTTTGATGAACCAACAATGAGCAATTCAGTGTTCTCGTCATTCAGGCAGAGGCCATGTGTGGCCATCCATGCCTGAATGACGGAGAAGATTTCATTGATCCTGGTAACATCAGTATTGTAATTGCCGGAGATGGTGAGGAGTATCTGGGTGTCATCCGCGTAATTTGTATAGGTGACACCCAGGCAATCCAGTTTATCAAAGAGAGGCTTTGTAAAGATATTATATAGGGTGGGGGAAATGCATGAGCCCTGTGGGACATCACAGGTGATGGGGATAGGGTCTGCTGCTGCCACAAGGGAAAAGACCCTCATGGTTCTGTTGGCCAAGAAGGACTGTATCCATGTGACAGCAGAGGGGGAGAAATGGGTGGCAGAAGAAAGGTGGTTACAAAGTATTTTGTGGTCGACCAAGTCGAAGGCTGCTGAAAGGTCTAGGAGGAGTAGGATAGCAGCCTTACCCTTATCTGTAATGTCGTCAATCTGACTTTTGAGATCAACAAGGGTGGTTTCTGTTCCATGTTGAGGTCGAAAGCCAGACTGATGCAATCCAAGGCATTGGTTGGACTCTAAGTGATTCTGGATTTGCAAGTAAGCAACTCTGTCCAGGATTTTTAACAGGAAGGTAACACTGGTGATGGGCCTGTAATTAGTAGGAATGGTTGAGTCCAGGGTCTGGTTTTTTAGAAGAGGGAGGACCCATGACAGTTTCAAATTATTAGGTACTGAATTGGTAGAGAATGAAACGTTTACAAGTTTGGAAATGAATGGGGAGAGGTCTCTTGCTGCATCTCTTATAATCTGTGCGGGGCAGCTGTCCCCTTTGCAGTTTGACGGTTTGAGAGAAGTTATCATTTTTTGTACTTCTAGTGCAGTTACCTTTTTGAAGGTGAAGCCAAGGTTGGAATTGGAAGTAGTGGGTAAACTGGGGGTGGGGGAGTTACTATTGAAAAGTTGTAGTCTTTTGTTTCCAATTTTCGTTTGCAGGCCGGTGATTTTATTTGCAAGGGCATTTTGGATGCTTGTGCACCATAGTTGGTCCTTCACGGACATGTCCTTTGGTGGATTAGGGTTTTCTAGGTCCTTCAAGATAGTGAATAGTTCTTTAGCACTGGAGCTAGCATTATTTATTCTTACATTGTAAGCTTCCTTTTTGCTACAGATTATTTCTTTTTTATAGAGGGAGGAAGCATTGGCGAGATTGATTTTGTGTTCCTCAGAAGGATTCATTTTGCAAAGGGTTTCCATTTTAGTTTTCTTATTTCTTAGTATTTTAAGTTCCGGTGTGTACCAGGAGTTAAGATGGGCTCTAGGTTTACCTTTACATAGTTTTAAGAGGGCAATGATGTCAATAGCTTTAGTCATGGCGTCATTGTAGGTGTCTACTAGTAGGTTAAGGTCCAGAGTGTCGGGATCGTTAATGAGGTAATGAACTAATTGAAGCTATAAACGTGCTAAGGGTTTAATTAAAATGTCTGCCAGGCTTGCCTTTAGGCCGCTTGATTTTTTTCAAGCACTATGGGCCTGATTCACAGAGCATTTTCCTATGGGATTGTGCAATTATAAAACACTTCTCTGAATCAGGCCCTATGTGTGTCCTTCTGTAAAGCCTTGTTAAAAGCAAGCATTGGCAAAACCAACAGTTTTGGCATGTGAGTAAGTAGTAGAAATTTTGTTAGACACTACTATTATATTCCCAGGTACTCACACCATTTTGTAGCTGCTAGCATCGATGGCTAATTAATAGCACTCCGCCACTGTCTGTCAAATGCCTTTCCCATGACTACGCAAAAGCCAAAACTGTTGGCAACCGCCAATGCTTGTTTTGTACTTCTCCCCTTTGGTCTGCTAAGTCATGATCAGAGAGATAAGGTCGAAAGCCTGATGACAAGTTCCATAGAACAAAGTACCATTTCTTTGTTTTTTTTTTCCACTCAAGCTTTCATGCCTTCCCTCAGCTTTTTCATTTTCTTTCAATAAAAGGAGAATTAGCTCCTGTTGGAACGACATCTCCTGCTAACCTATCACTGAGTGGTATGAAGGTGCCAGCTGATGTGCCTTTGCAATGACATTAGCCCTGCTCTTGCCCTTCCAACACCCATTCATGGCAAGGGCAATACACCTTATTAAAGCCTTCTGGCTGAAGGAGACACTGATTGTTTGAAATATGTTTTGACCAAAATTGGCCACAATGAGAGAACTGTCAGGTACGTTTAATTTCAGGTGTGATGTGTGTGCAGTGATGGAGTATTAGCTGTTTGTATAACACTGCAGTCCATAGTGAATTAGTGAATGTACGTACATTTTCTGTGCACAAAGCATGCCCTTTTATCATATATATATATATATATATATATATATATATATATATATATATATATATATATATATATATATATATATATATATATGTATATGTATATATATATATATATATATATATATATATATATATATATATATATATATATATATATATATATATATATATCGAAAATCCTCTGCACCGTCTACACGGTGCAGTCTTGAGTCACACTCCCGGAGTGGTGTACCAAAATTCTAATCAATTCTTGAGTTCTCACAAAACTTGCTGCAGCCAAACGCAGATTAAAAAAATGTTCTTCTTTATTAATAGAAATTTTTAAAAAATCCATTTAGAAACCTCCAGCACTCGCCCAGCCAGATAAAGGAAAATGACCCGGCGATGACGTGTTTCGCTACGACTTGTAGCTTGATCACATATATATATTTTTAGGAATACTTGCACAGATATTTGATGATAAATAAAGCTGCTTAATATTGTGTTTTAGTTTTTTAAAAAATGTGAAATTAAAGAAACGTGAAATCTTTGCGCAGCAAATTCTCAATCAGTGTGTGCCTCAGCACGTGCTAGATGTATGCACATTTCCATGTATGTCACACCATGGTGAGCTATGCTTTCATAACTATCTTGTTTTTCACTTGCGGCTAATGGGTAAAGTGTTCATTGTAAAAGTAAGAGAAAGAGGTGTGTGCTTCATTCCCAGGAAGCCATACTCCTCCACATACCTCGGACACATTAATCACCCCACCCTCGTGTATACCTTCTTGCTCCTAGTTCTGTCAAGTAGACCACTAGCACTGCTTGTAGGTCTAATAGGATGTCGAAAATCCCAGCCCTGTCGCCTCACAATTCCCCACTTTCATTTCTCCCTTTCCCTGCAACATGACTGCAAAAACATAATGCAGACAGTAAGGGAGCAACAGGGGAGGCCGAGTGACGTCTCTGGACAGACGGTCGCCAACACCGGTCTAAGGTCCTGAGAAGAATATACATCTATTCTGGCCCATTGTAAGGGAACTCCTAAAATATTTATATATCTATCTAATAAGTCGAGTGGCACTGGTCCAAAATGGCGTCTGAACACTGTACAGTCGCGAGGGGGGTCAAGGCACATGGAAAAACAAGAGAGGAGCCAACCTTAATGCCATGCACTGAAGGCACGAAAGCAAACGAAATGAGGGGGCGGCGGGAAGATTTAGAATTAATCTCAACATCTGGCATAGCTCTCAGCCATCGTTCTTCAGCCTGTCAAGCCATTACAGATAAGAGAAAGACCATATGCAAGCCAGGCTTGGTCCCACCCCTGATATGCATATGGTCTCCCCCTTTCTGTAATGCGTGGCACGCTGCAGAGTGAGAGTCTGAAGGTTTTCCCAGAGCAGTGCCAGAACATAAAGATCCATATAGGTGTCCTTCCCCTCTGTTTTTTGGCCTACCTATGACCTTTTCCAACATACTAAAGAATCTTGGTATTCCACAGGACTCTGAGCTGAGCATAGCTCATCATACTAATGACGTAGTAAAGACCTCACACGTGTGTTCTGTGTGCTCAGAGGCACTTCCCCCTGTATTCCTGAAGGAGATTCTGCAGCAGTGATGGGTGCATTGCTACATGCATGCTTGATTAGCACGTGGAGATTGTCAATAACCTCGTCTCAGCCAATCAGAATGTTCAGAGTGCAGTCAACAACTACTGGAATTGACTGCAATCTGAACATTTTGTCTTCAAATGCAAACACGGAAAGAACAGTGCGATTTCAGGGCAGGATTTCTTCCAACGAAAGACTTCCTCTCTGTAAGGAGTTTTTGTTTGTTGCAAAATCCTATATAACAAAATAAAAACAAAGCTAAAACATTGTAAGAGGTTTTCACTTTCTTATAGGAAAAGCGTCTACTGCTACATCACAGATACTGCATGTTCATGTTAAACCTGATCCATTATACCCACGTTTGCAATTTAAATGCTTATTTTATGAAGACAACCTTATTTAAATACTTCAAAATAAACCAATTTAATTTTCTATGTCTATTTACTTTACTCACCATCAAAGTACTGGGTTTACTTTACCACACAAACTCCAAAAGATGTATTGCTACTACTACTATATGCTAATAGCCTTTTAACCTCGAGAGGAGTCAATATCACTTGGGCTAATGGCCCTTCTCCAACTCATGGCCCGAGGCGAAGCTGGTGGTGGGTCATTATCCTGCGATAATGACCAGTCCCTTGGTCTATAAGACTATATTATGCCAATTTGTTGTACGAAGGTATTTCAGAATATCTCCTGAACCAACTTCAAACTACCCACGATGCAGCTATTCGGCTAATTCTTAAGCGCGCTAAACAATCTTCTGTTCATCTAATGTTGCTTATTTTATCTTTGCGAAGATGCAGATCATACTGACCAGCACTTCACATCAATCTATAAAATCAATCAAAAAAGTCGTAAAGACCGCAGATTTATTTTTAAGAAATATTTTTTAAAAGATGTATTGTGGACCTGTCTCACATGGTAACCCAGTTCCTCCTAGTCTGTGCATTGTTAGAAATAAATAACTAGCTTTAGAATATTTTGATTAATGTTTACACACACATACATGTATGTGTGTGTATATATATATATATATATATATATTTTATTTTTTTTTTGTTGTTGTTTTTTTGTTTTCCAATACCCTCCAAATGTTGGAGGTATATTGTGAGATATCCGTATCGCTGCTGCTAAGTCCTTTCGGATCAGGTGACTCTAGCCTTGGAAATCATTGGCAATTACATATGAGTGTGGTAACTACTAATTGTTGACTATATCTCTTTTAATGGCATGTGGAGCATCTTTGCCTACCTCACAGAATTGTTATGAACCACTGAAAGAAAAGGACTAATCACCAACAAATTAATGGCATATAGATGTCCATTAAGTTAAAACTAAGACTTAACAGACATAATTGCTGCAAACAACATCACACAGGCCTGTAGGAGTGTAGAATATCTGCCTCGACTTACCCCCAGGTCCAAGTGTAACCCGATCCATAAGTGTAACACCAGCTGCCAAACTTAACAACAAAACTTCATCCCAATATGAGAGAATCCACACACCTTTGCTTATGAACACCTAAAACTGAGACTAAATGAGAAAGCTAAGCTCACCCCCAAATATAAGAATAACATCCTAATTGCAACACCTAAACTCTAATGCTGAACCACAGTGGCATACCTAAGATGCCACATGTTCCATGAAAATTCCTCAAGATATAAGGGGTCATTACGACCTGAGCGGTAAGGGACACCGGGCACAGGTAAGGAGATCGGTGGCGGAAATCCCTTACCACCCTATTCCAAGGTCCCTTGGCGGGGACCGTAAGGAATGTGTGGTCTGACCACACATCCCTTACGGGTCCCGCTAAGGGACCCGGGTGCTAATAATGGGCTCGCAAGTCGCAAGCCCGTTATTAGCGCCCTCCCCATTCCCATTGAGCCCTATGGGGGCTCAAATGGGAATGGGGAATGGTTTCTTCAATGGGGACTTACTGGTCCCGCCAGGGTCGGACTAGACCGGCAAGTCCCCATTGAACGAGACCGGACACGGGCACAGTATGGGAGGCAGCCATGGAGCTAATAGTTCCATGGCTACCACCCATCTCGTAATGAGGTCCATAGTCTTACACACAAGCCTACATGCCTAATCTCAAACCTTCAGATGTAGTCCACGACACTGAATGTAAGCCAACAATTGTACACATTGATATAATACCTCAAAGTAATATGTACAAACATTCCCATATTTCTCAAGTCCATAATCCATAATACTGCAAGATGGGAACATTTACCTCTCTTTTTACAGAGTCTCACCAAACAATGAAAAGCGCATGGTACAGCTGTATCCCACAGATGTAGCATGTCAGCGGGACTAAGAGAGTGCATGTGACAACACTGATTTCCTTAAACCTCTGACAATCCACCTAAGGACCATCTTCAATGTAAAGTGTTGGGGTGCACCAGCAACCACCCCTGGCCTACACTGCCGTTATGCTCTCATTAACACCCGCTATGCAACTAGTCCTCTTCCTAGATCACGCCTTGTGTCTTTGTATCCTACTCATGTTTCCGTTCAACTCTCTGTGCCTGACATGCATTTTCACCAACATAAATAAATAAATGATGTTTTACCGTACTCACATTTCCATCCAACCCCTTCCTCAGACCACACTTCCTACCTTTTTACTACACTCACCTTTCTATTATTTTTTCAGCTCACAACCCAATTTCACCTTTTATCTCAATCCAATTCTCAATGTTCATGCTTTTCCTTCTCACAACGCAAGTTTGATCCCTCCATTGTAGACACGGCACCCAGAACTGTCTGTGGGCCTCATTACATGGAAGGCGGTAATGGTTAACGGCCACCGTTAATGGTAACGGTGACCGTTAACCAGTACCGCCTTACTACGAGGTCCCTTAGCGGGTTGGTGCTTTAACGCCTGCTTTTTGCAGGCGTTAAAAACCAACCGCTAAGGGACCTCGGAGCTAATTACGGCACCGCAAAATTGCGATGCCGTAATTAGCGCCTTCCCCATTCCCATAGAGCCCTATGGGGCAGAAATGGGAATGGGGAAGGGCAATGGCGGAAGGGGGATTTACCGCCCCACCAACCTTGGAATGGGGCGGTAAATCCCCTTTCCGCCAAGGCGGTGCCGGTATTTTACCAGCATGAGCCATGGCGCTAATAGCGCCATGGCTCACCGCCTTCCGTGTAATGAGGCCCTCTGTCTCCCTCCAGTATGATGTGGACCTGACTGTCCTCAGCCCTGTCTCTGTCGCTCTCTCATTCTCTCGCTCTCATTGCTCTTGTCTTCCTGAACTCCCATGACCTCAGTAAGCAACACAAGACTGTATTCTGAGCTTCTCTCCACTCTCCATCTTTGGAGCTTAACCTTTCGTGGTAAGGCATTTTCTGCATTTCAAGCTTGTTTCCTTGTCCCCTTCTGTATCATTAGAAGCAGCGTGTGAATGAATATATGTCATAGATGCACTGTGTAATGGTGGCAGTGCCTCTTCATGGCTCAAAGAGTTTTTCATCTGGATAATACACCAATGTTGCTCTATGTTGTGTGCCTAAATACTGTCAGCTAAGTCTAAACCCAAAAGCTAACAATCTAAAGTAAACCCTCTGTACTCAGACTCTCAGAGAAGGATCCTCAAAGATGTGACTTCGATATGCGTACCCTGACTTACCCTTAACTTAACTCTAAAGTTGGCTGTTGAAATCTAACACTATGAGTACATTCGGATCTATTATCTTACATGCTAGGAGCCAACTGAGGCCTAGTAGTTTGTCTTAATATCAACGTGTTTGTGCATTGGCCACTAAGCATCTCTGTGATGAATCTACTTCCGGTCAACCAGTGGCCCAGGAATAAATATCGGTTTCTAAACTATCAATCAGCCCCACACCTCTAGTACATCAGAAGTGATCCAAACAGAAGCAAATTATAAACCTCCTTGTCCAATTTTGGCAATATGGACAGAACGGCAGGTGTAAAATACAATTATTACCCAATGATAGACAGTTCTATAACACTACAAAATACAACTCGCCCTGCAAAGAAATGCAGAGGATGGACAGTTTCAAAGAAAAAAGGGAGATGCTCTCTGGATACTAACAGAAAGGTATTCAGTATGGTTAGTAACCACAACAGTTTAAGGTTATTTGGCTTCGGTGGAAAGGGAGCAATGGGTCTTAAAATGTTTCTAGGGGACATCCAGGAAGGACCAGGGGGACAGAACCACAATGTACCTTGTGCTGTAGGTGTTCTTAGTGCTCGACATGGTCGAGTCGGCTTCTGGGTGCTTTGCAGCTTCTGCAACAGAGTTGAAAAATGGAGACAGCTGCGGGTATCAGGCAGCAGGCAGCTAAGCGAGTGAAGCTGGATAGACAGCTGCAGTCTGGCCTATATGGTGGCACGGGGTCTGGATTCATTATCTTAGTGTTGATAGGCAGGTTTGAAGCACTGCTCAAGACTTTGTGGATGTCTGTAAGTGATTGCGGCTTGACAATGGTCAGCAGTGCAGTCAGTTACAGCTCAAGGAACTCTACGGGCTTGAAAATGTCCTTCAAGTTGGATGTTGGTAGATGCTTGTCGATGCACCCTCCTAGCTTCTTCCCTGGGCTTGTGTTGTCCTTTAGGCGGGTGGCGCAAAGCTGAGTAGTGTGTTGCAGGCAGCTGCCTTGTCCTTGGTTTTGGGTTCAGAGACTCTCTGGCACTTCGCACCTAGGAAGCTTGCTGCAGAGCCTAGCAGGGCAGGCTGAGTGCTGGCTGGGGACTGGTTTTGGTGCTGATGAGGTTCCGTTGGATTTGGTATCACTTTCTGCTCCCTGGGAGATGTTTAGTGGAGGGATCTTGCTTCCCTCTTGGAGGTCATGGCCTTCCTTCACTGGTGGAACATGTAGGGCAGACTCGACCGTCAGCCCGGGTCCAATGAGGAGTTCTTCCTTATGCTTCTGTTGAAGCCTTCGGATGATCTGCCAAAATAGGGGTTCAGCCCTCTTTTAATGCCAAATGGACCACAGTGATTGGTGTAGGCTAGGCCTACCTTAACAAAACAATCCTGGGGTCCCTACCAACAATTCCCTGCATGCATTAGGTAACATAATTTGTGATTTTTCCGAGGCCAACATGCTGCAGCAAAAAATACCCCAAATAAAAACACATTTTAAAACCTTTTTTTGCATTTTATATGCGGAGGAGGCCCCACAAAGCCCCCCATACTACACATCAAATAAATTATTACCCTGACCCTCCCACACAAATAAAATGCAAAAAAGGTAAAATGAATGTAAAAAAAAAAATGAATCAGTATTTTTTTGCTGTGGTATTCTTTGCCACAATAAAATCACTGGATACCGAACCAGAGTGCTTTGCAACAAGAAACTTAAACGGGTGGAAACATGTGATGTTAAGTTCCACCCATCATCCTGTTTGTTGTGGATCAAAGAGTCTCTCTGGTTAATTAATCTCTCTTTGGTTTCTGATTAAATTGGCAGGTCTCCCTTGATGCTGTGGTGACACCAGACTGTCTCCTGCACACCACATCATTGTAGCTTACGAATGGGGTCTGCCTGTGGGGTGAACTGCTCTAAACAAGCAGTCCCAGATATGACAGCTCACTATCAATTGATGCTGAGGGTGGGAGCTGGCTTTAGGTTGACACAGTTGCACATGAAAGGTTGTTGGGGTTTCCTCTCTCCTTTGATAACCTCTGCAGCTCGGCCCAATGTGGGCCTGTTTGATGCACATTCTATTTTTATGTGAATCACTGCCACCCGCTGCAGTGCCCTACAAAAGAACAGGGTGGATCCATGGAGCCTTTGTTAGTTAAACAGGCTGGCCATGGCAGGGCGAATGTTTGGTCCTCCCTGTTCTGGAGATGCATTGTCTTCTCCTGTGATACCCTAACTAAAATGACAGGGGGACTGTGCCTAAAGTGTGTGACCACCCAGTGTACAAAGGTCTATGCTTATGTTGTGCGGTGAGTATATCCCCACAGATTATCCCCACACATTTTCCAGAGTTTGATCTACCATCTTCAATTTCATTTAAAAAGTTCAAAAAAGTGAACACTCACACTGTGTATGTTTACTTCCTCACAATCTCACCTTTAACCTCACTCTAGTCTGGAGCTCCAACGCCCGTTCCTTGTGATGGATTTACATCCACGTCAGGTTTTCTGAATAACAACTATGTACCAATTTACAAATTCACTGTGCCCTAATGTAGTTGTGTGGATTTCCTGAAAACAAGGACTGGATTACACACTTGAGGCATGTACTGGGAGAGCATGCACTAATCCAAAGACTGCTCAAGTGGAGCAAACCAAATGTAGTGATTTCTAAATAAAGCTTGGTGACATTAGTTGAAATGAAGTATCAGTAATAGGCTGCAGGTATTGAGAGGGGGAGGGGCGGACGGAGAGGGTTTTCTTTTCAAGTCTATCTTGGAGCTACAGAAGCTTGAAAGTGCAGTGGGATTTCACATGCAGCGAGTTCCAGGTATAGTGTTCCTTAGTACGCTGCTCTATGGATCCGAGCCCCCGCCTCCCCACCGCTCCCCACTGCTGAGGCACAGCCGTGGGGATCAATAAACAAGAAAGAGCAAAGGCGATGTGAAGCAGAAGGCCAGGGTTGGCCCTGGGCTGCGGCCGTGCGCCTTCTCGGACGCCGTGTGATCTCTCAGACTAGCCCCGGGTCACGATGAGTGTCAGAAACCACAGCACGGAGCCGAGTCTGGCGCTTACTTGCTCAATATGTCTTGCTCTTCCTGCTCCCAATGTTATGCGGAGCTCGTGCGCCTTTTCTTCTGACGCGCACACTCTCTCTGTGCCCCAGGCGTACTGGTGCTTCTGTGTGCGTGTCTGGGGTGGGGGGTGTTAAGCGGGTGGCACAAACTTAGTTTTAACTTTTGAGAGTGTAGATGAGCAGAAAAGGAGTGCCGCTGCCATGCTGGAGATTTTAACACAGCTTTCATGGCTGGAACCTTTAGTCAGTCTCTGCCATTTGGCATCATATGTTTGATACTTAAACATTCATTTCTGAAAATAAAATTACTGATGAAAAATCGTGATTGTTTTTGGGAAGACAGCTAGAGGCACATGTTATGCTATGTTACAATGGCCTCATTACAAGTATGGTGGTAAGGCAACAACAGTGCCGGTAGCGCTACCGGCACCGTTACTGCCGTACCGCCATACTACGAGTTCTACTACCGCGTGCCTTTGCAGCCAACAGGTCTGACCTGGTAGCCGTACCGGCACTAGGAGCAGAACAGGACTGTAGCACCGGTACTGTTATTAACAGTACTGGTTCTACCACCTTCCCCATTCCCATTCAGCCCTATGGGGGTGAATGGGGATGGGGAGGCCCTTATTGCCGGCACCCGCAAATGTGCAATTACTGGCTCCGCCAACCTCGGCATGACCCGGTAATTGCCCATTTGCGGGTGCCGGTAAAATCACGGGTCCGGTGGCAGCCGTGCCTTGATTACAGGCACGGCTACCGCCAGACACATAATGAGGCCCAATATATGTGTTTGCTATAATAATACAAATGTGTCCTTTGTGTAGTACCATGTATTGGCTGTGTTTTGGGCTTGCTGTGTTTGGTATGTGTGTGTGTGAGTCTGTGGAGTGTGGAGTGTCAAGAAGTTCTGGAGTGGAAGGTTGGGAGCAAGGGAATATGGTTGGGGAGGTGAAGGACGATGGCTGCTGTGCTAACGGTTTGTATTAGACTTACTTCAATAAAGTCTTGTCGAAGTCTGATGTCTCATACTTCACTTGGCGACGAGGATGGGATATTAGTTTGGAGTACCTTCCATTTATTTATTTGCATTTATAAAGCGCACAATGGCCCTTGGGTCTTCCGTGGAAGAGGACTGTCTCAGCTGACTGCCTTTCAAGGCTCACGGCCCATGAAGAATAACAGGAAGAAGAGCTTGGTTGTGTGCTTCTGGTGGATTAAAAGACAATAGTCAAGGATGAGTGGGATGAGAGTATGGAGAGTGATGAATGTTTGAAGAAGGTGAGAGTTGAGATGTTGGCCAAAGGTATGATAACCAAGAAGTCAGTGTAGTGGTTGGATTTGGAAAGTATCTGGATGGTAAGGGAGGAGTTGCATGTGTGCGAGGGGTTTGTGATGAGGGAGGGATCGCATTGTTCCCCCAAAGGGGCTAAGGAATCGTATTGAAGGGCATCAAGGTATCACAAAGACGAAACAAAGAGTCAGAACTCAGTATTGGTGGCCAAGGTGTGAACTGCATGTGGAGTGAGTGGTGCAGAATGTGTGCCGTGTTCTTTGAGTGAGAAGGATTTAGTCACAAGGGAAAGTCCTATGACGTTGACAGCAATAGCCAAGATGCCCTGGGGGAATGTTAGAATGGACATTGCAAGACCATTCTGGAGTAAGGGAGTGCAGAAATACTGTATAGTGCTCATAGACTTGTTGTCTAAGTGGGTAGAGGTAAACATCATGAAATCCACTGTGTCCAAATAGGTAATTGACTTAATGGAGCAGGTATTTAAGAGAGAGGTTTATCCCAGTGTGATTGTCACAGACAATGGGGTAAAATTCAAATCCAAGGAGTTTGGCATTGTCTATAAATGCATGTCTATTCATCACTCTCAAAGCAATGGTGTTGCTGAAAGGTTCAATAAAGTCATCAAGGATTTCGTCAGGTGGACATGGCTGAATGGTGAAGATTGGGAGCATGCAGTGTGGGGTACGGTTGAGCCATGTCAATTCTCTCCACATTGCTCTACTGGTGTGTCACCCTTTGAGTTGAGTAAAGGTAGATGGGGAAATTGCAAGCTATGTCCTCTCTGGATGAAAAAATCAAGATGGGCATGGGACAGTCTCTTGCAAGCGAGGAAGAAGATTGAAGAGAGGCAGAGACACTATGATAGGCAGAAAAGTGTTAAAGAGTTGTGTGAGGGAGGGAGATGTGGTAAGGGTCAAGCTGCCTACGCCGTTGAGAGATGGCCCTTTGGGGTGGTCCAAACCCTGTCAGGTGGTACACGTCTTTCATAATGCCGTTAGGGCAGAGGACGAAGGACATGGAATATGGGCAGAGTGGTGAAGCTGAAAGCACATTGAAGCTCTGAGGTGGTGAGTGAGGAGAGTATGAGTGTGAGACAGGGGAGTTCTGCGGTAGAGAGAGAGAGAAGAGGACAAGAGGAGATGATGGAGAAGTCAGGAAGTCCAATCCACCTCCTCCTAAATGAGGCAGACAGATCAGGAGTGCCTCATACTCTAAAAGACGGATTCCTGTTGCATTGGAGGTTTTCTCATGCTCTAACCTGAAGGGGAAGCATCTGGATTCCTCTTCGTACCTTAGTTAACCCATCGCTGGATAGACTTCTGCTTGGGCATCATGCATTGCACTGACAGCCTAGCCAACGTCTCCGGTTGGCCATGACCCACTGTTGGGGGCAATGCTGTTCTTCTCGTGTTCACATTGAACATATTGGCCCCGGTGGCCTTTGTGTGTTCTGCAGAACATCACATTTTCTCACTTCCACTGTTCCAGCTGGACAGCATTCCCAGAACCTGTTTTGTACTGCCCTGTGTCACCAAGAACATGTCTACATGGATGTCATGCCTTTATGAACTATTTTAAGACCACCCTTGTAAAGTTTGATAACGTCCCAGTGGGCTTGGCCAACGCTCTATAAATATGTGTGAATGACTAAATGAATAAGATCGAGTGGAAACGTGTGCAGCATGTGTGTGGTCATGCAGATGCAGAATGCCATGTGATTCTTTGTTATGTGTTTCTCTACATGTTATGTTGCATTGCGTTATGTCTCTTACATTGTGCTGTGTTTGCTTGCTATACTGCTTTATGTTTTTCGTGCTCTCATGTTGCCACTGCTCCTCCACAGTACTAACTATGCACATCTGACCTTTAAGGCCACATTGGTCTGAAAATTGTGCAGCGATCCAGAATCCTGGCTCTTCATTACAATCTTTGGGTCTGTTATCAGATCGTGCTGAAAAGCGGGTGTTCAAGTCTCCTCATCACCATAGAATGAGGCCCATCACTATACATTCCCTTTGCCACACACACAGACCTCCCAAACCCCTTGCAGGCAGGATGTAATGGCAGGGGAGGTGCAGGGTGCATTTAATGATTGGAGAGCTCCAGGGTGCATTTAAATGTGCACCCAGTTATCAGCCACTTTGTCTTCAGAACAAGCACACTTAAACTGCAGAAACCATCTTTGATCGGAAGGAGCGCTTGACGGTATGGGGCAGGTAAAGGGAAGGTAAGGGGCAGAAGTCTGTACAATGCTTCTCTTCTGTTTCGGCAGGGGTGTTGAGAGGTGCACTTCCAAGTGCCATACATCCTCCCTCCATAAGGGCTTAGGTCCACTTATTTACCATTGCTTCTCCAGCCCCATGTCCAATCGCCCTCTCAACCTCATAAAGACATGTTTTCAAATGATAGCATCCCTTGGTTTCCAGCAGAATATAGGTGAGTCCTTCCCAAGCCCCGTACAGAAGGTCTCTGGTTAGTCTACATAACACCCCAGCAAGACACAAGATGTAAATGTAAATACAGCCCAAATAGAGTTGGGGATAAGAGGCAGGAGTATACAGACTACCCCCAGAGGAGTCCACCATAACCCAAATATGATCCAGAGTCCCACAATGGCACAGGCATTCAGGAAATGATCCTAGCAGAAGGCAACAGCTTCAGGGCAGCCATGGACCAATGCCCCTTGGCCCACCCTGCTGGCATACCTTCAGAAATGATCCATGAGTGGCCATACCTGGGCATTTGTCTGAGCGTGCTCTTCTTGGCATTCATAAAGCCCAATTCAGGCTCTTTCTCCCATCTGCACTGGCGTGACGCTCATGGCAACACTTGGAGAAGTGGTATCCAGTGATTTTACTCAAGATGTTTTACATACCAATATATATATATGTATATATATATATATAGGAGGGGTACGGGAAAACAGGTGTGGAATGGTTTCTTGGGGGTTAAAAAGCATGGGGAAGAGGAGGGTTTGGGGGTGAGCCCACCCAAATAAAAAAATGGGGTAAAATGTTTCTGTAAAAAATGCCTCGAAGAAAACGTTTTCGGTAAATTCCCACAGAACCTGTGAGGTTAGCAGTGGCCTTGTATTGCCTCATTTTGCTTGGCGTGGCAAGGTTCCCAGGCGAGGCAATCAGGCATATCTGTGCGTAGAAGATAGAGTGACGCATTTGGGAATGTATACATGTGAGGCGGAGACATGAACACGCAATGGGAGCTACTTTTTCAGAGAAAGAGAAAGAAATGGAGAAGATGTCACTAGTTGTGTTTGACATAGAAATGAATGAGCATGCACCTTGTCAGAGTAAGACAGCAAATTATTTGTTATGGGGAAAAGCATGTGTGTACTCCATCCACAAGTGAGAAAGCGTGATGTGTGTGGATGTGTGAGGTAACTCACATAGGTTCAAATTCTTGACCTTCAACCTTGCTAATGAAGAACAGTGTAAAGGAAGGGTGCACAGGAAAGAGCACAATGCCAGTCTCGCACAGTAGGTGAACACTTGGTGAAGTAGTGTCATGGTGCAAAACAGAGGAGATCTGCAGGGCACAGAATAAATGTCTAGGAACAATTCAGTGGTGATTCGATCTTGGGCTGCGAGACATTCACCGAAGCTGCTGCGAGGCTCAGGGCCTGTTCATAATGGAGTAGGAGCTGGGAGGCGGGAAAAGGCTGGCCGAAGAGATCTTGGTGTGTGCACTTCAATGCGATGTGGAAGGACCAAGGGGCACAGGCAGATGGTGCATGCTGATGTGGCTTTCCTAATGATGCAGATCGTTAGGAAGGCACAGGAGTCCAGATATGAGGATGTGGAGCGCGGTTGTGAAGGTGAGCGTCGTGTGAGTGCATGCCAGTGTGTGGAGTGGGATGAGCGCATTCCTGCATCAGTGCTCTTCTTTCGGGGCTTGCTTAGGCAGCTTCGGCTAAGCAGCAGTCTGTCACATTAGAGCAAGTCAAACCTCATTGAGAAGGAAACGACTATTACACAGTAATGGTGGCATACAGGGTAACATTTCATAGGGACTAGCCAAGAGGAACGTCTCCTTAACATTCACAGCATCATCTATTGACGTCCATCTCCACAGCGTGCTGGTGGCATGTGAACTAGGCCTCCTAAATGGATGGAGTTCCTGGGATGGCCCTCAGCTTTGATCCATTATTATTTGTTTTTTCTGTTCTTGCTTCTGTGCCCTATTTTTCTTCTGCTTCACCTATTTTGGTAGTCGCTCAGCATCGCCAACTCATCTATTTTTTCCAAAAAGTCTAATTACCTAACATCAGAAACAGCTTGGAGGTTGCCATTCAGGCTTCATATCAAGACTTTCATTTTGTTGTTTTTTGTATGTAGCATCCATGTGTGGCTGTACTCCCTCCTTTCCCAATTGCTCAGAATCCCCCCTTGCCAAAAAAGAGCAGCTGAAGCAGCCCTGTGCAAAGATCCCTCTCAAACCGACAAAGCTCACTTTAACTTTGCACATTCCAGAGAATCTATACACACCACCAAAGCCACTGTGTATGGTGATAGAATCACCAAGGCCTCTGCCAGCTCCCGAGAACGCTTCGCAATCCTCAGAGAATTGGAAGCCCCTACACTCCTGCCCACCACTACCATCAAAGACAACACTTGGTGCGACACAGTCCAATATACCCTGACCAACAAAATCACATCACTGAGAACTAAGATCACCATGAAACGCGCCACAATCTGAACAGACGCAGCAGTAGCATCAGACTTGCATAACAGCACACCTCCTGAAGATGGCAGTCAGTGCCAAACCTTGGAGTTCAAGCCCACATGGGTCGCCACCATTGGCAACATTATCAAGGGCCTGAAACCCTTTCACTTCAAAAGGGATTCATTCCCAGCCACCCTTGTAAAAGACTGCACAGAACCTGTTCTCCCCTTTATCACTGCCATAATTAACTCCTCCTTCACGTTCTGCTCTGGGCAACCTATTCTCAATGAATCATGGGCCTCCATGCTCCTAAAAAAGTCAATTCTCGGCCCAGCCACTCCTTCTAATTACCACCGTATCACCATGGTCGCATTCCTCCTGAATATTATTGATACAGTTGCTATTCACAAATAAAAAGAATTTCTAGAAGCACACCAAATTCTGGGCACTCATCAATCAGGCTTCGGCCACAAGCACAGAATGGAGACAGCCCTCTTGGACCTAAAAAACAGCTTGACAAGGCCAACGACTGAGGCAACCTGCCCCTCCTCCTCCTAGACCTCTCTGCGGCATTCGACCTGGTCGACCATCAAACTCTATGCCACTAGCTCACGTCCTCAGCCCACTTCTCACCTGCCGCGACAAAGTGGATTGCATACTTCCTTGCGGACAGAACATCTTGGGTCTTCATAGGCGAAGCTGCCGTGCACTCCACTCCAACCCTGTGCAGTGTACCACAAGGCGCTTGGTCTCCCCCACCCTATACAACATACACACAAAACCACTTTTTGATCACCTGGACTTGCTAGGCATATCATACACCAATTACACTGATGATGCACAAATCCTTATCCCTCTCTCTGGCAGCTATATTCAAGATGCCATCAAGGTGAACACCATCTATGAAACCATACAATCTTGGATGGCCTCACATAAACTCTGCCTTAATGATGAGAAGACAGAGAAACACCTTAGCGGTACCCCGGCGTGCCTAGCCAAACTGCACCCTGCCTACAAAACCTTCATTATCGACAGTCACAACATTCCAGTGGCCACATATATGAAAACCGTTAGAGTATATTCGTACTTCTCCCTAAATATACTTTGCCATGTCAATCACAACGCCTCCACATCAGACTATGCCACCAAACTCATCACTGCCAGCAAACCCTTCCTCACTTTCAAGAACTGGCTAGATGTAGCACGTGCCCTCATCTGCTCAAAATAAGACCTTTGTAACTCTTTGCTCAGCGGCACATCCTGAAAAAACCAGAGCAAGCTTCGAATGGTACAGAACAATGCCGTGAGAGTATCCCTAGACATCGGCAAGAGAGAGCACATCTCTGAGGCACGAAAAGCCGCCGATTGGCTTCCAGTCAAAGACAGGATCAATTTTAAGATCCGCTCTATCACTCACCGCTGCCTATCAAACAATGCACTGCCCAACCTGGTAAGCAAACTCAAAAAAACACTCATCGACAAGACCTCTAAGACTGGCGTACTGTAAAAAGATTCAATTCAACACTACAGCTAAGTCAATGCCTAGTCTGGGATACTGAATGGAAACCCTTATTGATATATCTTTATGTCCAGTTCATGAGTTCTGGATGACTACCCCTATATAACACCCCTCTCTTAGAATCCCCTTGACTCCACTGAGCCAAGAAGTAGTTCTGCTTTGCAAGTTTAAAAGGTTTATTTGAGAAATAAAACAAAATATAGATACCACGCTTTTATAGTAAATTAATAATCGATATCGCCCTTATAAATATAATGCTAATCAACAATGGGTAATCTGACACTAGCACACTTCTTTACAATCAATGAGGAGTTAGTATAGGATGGATCAAGTAGCAAAAATACTTTTATGATTTCAAGGGAAAAGCAATGAGGAATAAAATGCAGTACAGAAATACTTGATATGATTTTAGCAAAAGATAAGATAATCACTTTTTCTCTGGTAATTCACCCCCCTCCCCTATGCAATGTAAGACATGGAAGTAGATGGAAGGAGGAGCACACAGTTCTCAGGAATGCAATCAAATACAATATGAAATTCAGTTCCCCCCCAGCAAGCTTAGAGAAAACCGGTATGAGTTTTAAAACACAGGCCCAAGTGCTTTGAATGTGGTGGCAATGAAGGGAGAAATATGCTGAAAATGCTTTTAATTCCCTTTAGGAGGTTCAGGGTGAGTGAGAGATACTTGGGATGAGTTCAGGCTCACTTTAGCAATGATTCAGAGATGGTGATTAAGAGGCAAACAAATTTTTAGCAAGGAAAGAAATGACTGCTGATGGTTACACGTGGCTGGATTTTTAACCAAATCGCAAATCACAGTAAAATTCGCGAGTGCGTGAATCGTGATTGCGGGAAAAGTATAAGGAGGAGGAAGTCGGTTCTCGGCTTGTTGGAAATCTTAGATTCTAAGCTTTCAGGGGTAAGTTAAACCAGGTTCGTAGCCCAAACGGTTCTAGAGATATGAATGATTTTGTAAAGGTTGTTTTTCGGATTTAAAGTAAACTCAAATTGACAAGTGACAGCTATGCAGCTGCAGAATTGACAAGTGACAGTGGTGCAGCTTTACAAAATGACAAGTGACAACTTCTAGGAGGCAGTTCGGGTTAGATTAAAATAGTTTGGATTAGATTATTTTAAACTAAGGGTTTATTTCTGTCACAATCTGACCTAAGTACTCACAATATATTTTGGAAGGACTGGACCTCGTCACGGATCTGATCAATCAGGCTAGCGGCACTTCACAGAAATCTTGTCTCTGGGTCTGTGGTTCTGCATGGTCTGGTCTGGTCTGGCACTGGTCTGCTCTGTCCGGATACAGCGGTCTCTGCACGGCTCCTGGATCTCTGCACTGGTCCTAGCAAAAGTTCTTGGCAAGGGATTCAAGCACCTCGCCCGGCTGTGAGTAGCTTGCAATGATTTGAGGCCTGCGGCAGAGAACTCAGCTTGTGGTTTTAGGCCTCTGATTTAGGTTCTAAAGTATAAGTTCTAGGTTCTGGAGTATGTAGCTGGAGTCAGTCTGGAACTGGTATCTTCTGGATGTTGTGTGGTCCGGCAAAACGCTCCACAGCAACTGGATTTGAATGTCCTCTCTAGCTTCCAGTGGCTCTTTTTATGTCTTTTGAAAGTGGGTGTGTGCGCAGCATCACTAAGCCAGCCCCTCTCTGAACTGATCATTGGTCAAGCTTTTCTCTCTTCCTTGATAGGGGAAAGGAAATGTGAGTCATGGTGATGCTGTTTTATGGCCTGCAGAAAGGACACTCCCCTGTCAAATTGCACATAAATCTATATTTGACCCAAATACATATTGCACAGATACACAGTTGTTTAAAATTACAAGCACCCATCACATATCACATGAGGTATACTCTGTTCAAACTCTGCTCTTCCTGGGGGCTTGCATTCAAAAATGACACCATTTTGCGCTTTTTAACTGGTTTTGTAATATCGGACATTCACCCAAATGTACACACACGTGCGCAAGGAGTATGGACATTAATTGATGAAGTGTCAGATTTTTAACATGCAGACATTTGGAGTGAGACCCTATTTTCCGCTAGCAACCCCCCAGAATACACCACAGGGTCCTAAAGCATCTCAAAATGTTCACAGAAAAATCACAAAAATAATGATATTACTTATATAATTCTGACAAGTCCGCACTATGAGTTATCTATCTTTTTAAAATTATTCCCTGGTCAAAAAGGGATGTGGTTTAGGTTCCAAAGCACATGGGGGAAGCTTCTGCCTGTCCCCGCCTCCAGCTCGGGTGGCTCCCAGAGGCACTTCTCCTCCCACTTCTCCCAAGAGGAAGCCACTTTTACGACGCCCCCAATATAACATTTGCCTGAGTCCAGGACAGGCCTTTGTTCACCTCCCTGTAGTCCCCAGCTGCTCCACCCCTAATCTAATCAGAGAGGTGACAACTCCTTTTGGCAAGGGGAAGAGTGGCTGAGCAGGTTTTAACTCCTGTGGGAGTAGATGTCAGGCAGAATTCAGTTTCATTAAGCCACGTTTCAGCTAAAATGTCACTTTTTGTTCCCCAGTTTAAGTCAATACAATTTTTACATATGCAGCTAAAATGCTGATTCTAAGTTCAAAACTATGACATTTTAACCGTTACAAACTATGTGACACTCAAAAGTAGGTCACTCAGTTAATTTGAACATTTCGATTTTGGTGGTTCTAATCCAGTTTCAGTTAGGCTGCTGACATGCATAGCTCAGCCAGTTTTGTTATGAACATTGTTTTGGGCTCTTCATCCTCCCAGATTTTGTATGCACACATACTTTATTCTGCCAGATGTCCGCTGGTGTTCAGTGAGATTTTTGGATGTGTTGCAATGTTTGAAAATAGGCATTTGGAGCTGGCATTCAGAGAAACCAAAGGTAATTTTAAAGTGTTTTTGAGCTAACAGGCGCTGCTGTTTTACCTTTGGCACCCATTCCACTCATGGCACCCTGGCCCATCATGCTCGCGCTGGTGGGTGGCAAGTTAGGCAGCCATTTTGGTGTACGCACAAACTGCGTGGTTCTCCTGGATTCTGGCGCACATGTGGGCTTTTTGGCCATCTTGGATTTTCTAAGCCCACAGCACCAAATGTTGCAGCATGATAGCTCAAACGTGGGTCAGGACACCCAACAGTACAAACACTGCCTTGTCACCCCCAGATTCAACTTGCAAAGTGCAGGTGACTCCAGTTTCTCAGTTCAAGTCGCCACTCTTCGGAATGTGCTGCTACCCAGGCACTTGCATAATGAAGCATCCTACAACATCTTCAGGAAGAAACTAAAAACCTACCTCTTCACCTGACATTTATCTTTCCAACCCCTATTGCCCCCACTGGGCATACTCCTACTGTAACCAGTGCATAGTTGCCTACGGGCTTGGTGTGTCTAAATAAATAAAAATAAATAAATATCAATATTTGCACATCTCATACCAGTAAACAGATTTGCCATTACCACCAGTGGTAAAAGAGGCAATTCCATCACATTCTAAGATTGAGTCAATGACCCATTGTGAAGTCCCATAGGACTTCATTGGGGATAGACAGTATTAGCACCGGCGTAAACACTGCCATATTTTCAGAGGAAACAACTCCATGCACTTGCGCGAGGCATTTCCTCCTAACGGGATTCCAACTTATAAGGACACTATATCCTTCAATAGCATATATATCATTAACAATGTTTTAGTCTGCTAGTTTACAGTTTAGCCAATATTTTGTTTTTGTTTTCATAGTTCAGAAGTTTATTTTAAAAAAGTGTGTGCTTTGTGATACATCAGGTTTTGCTCAGGGTCGGACTGGGACAAGAAAAAGGCCCGGTCACCCAAAAAAAAGTGGCCCGCCGGATGTGATGTCATTTGACCTCACCCCAAAGTGACATCCCGGGAAGCAATGAAACACAACCTTTCACCCCTCGAAAAAACAGGAAGTGGCATCAGATAGCATTGTTCCTAAGTACACTACGTAAAATATGGTTATGATTTCACTAATGTGATATACATTTCATAGAAGAATGGATCACCATATGTATTACTGTGAATGCAAGCAGACGTCCAAGGCCAAATGATATGTTATTGTATATCACTTATGCTTAAGCTCTTTCTTATAGAACAAATATGCATACAATATCACCCAACCTGTGTTGGTACTCATTTATCGACCTAAGAAGGATGAAAGGCTTTTTGAGAAAAAAAAATATATATTTTATTTTCAAATTCTTTTTTTTTGTCAAAACGGCCCAGGCATGGGCAGAAACAGCCTCCAACTCCCCAGGGACGATTTTGGCCCGGCCACGGGCCAAAAGGACGATGGGCCAATCCAACCCTGGTTTTGCTTGCTTTGAGAGCGTAATACTACTGTCCATAGGGCGTTACTTTGCTACTTTTCCAGAATGTTTAATGTAACTTTCAGGTTTTGTCCAATCTCGTCTCGACGCTATATTTTGGTATTTTCCATGTTATTCCCGTTGACTTTTTTGAGTCAATGTTTGATTTTTTCAGTTTTCATCTTTGAGCCAGTGCACCTATATGTTGCTGTTTCCTCAGTAAGTTCTGAGCAGAAAAGTGTTTTCCAATAAGTTGTTTGTCAGGGCTCTTGGTGAGAAGTTAACTAATTGGTTTTGCGTTGATTCATATAGAATTCTGTTCTAATTGTTGTAATAGTCTCTTCTTTGAAAACGTTTTTGTTTGGTAGTCTTGGGGGATAGCTCAGGGGCAACCTGCTGGACATAGGAACAAGACAACATGGAATAACACAGGTTCGATTCCCCGGTCGCGCTTAGAAACCTCTGGGTATTAAGCACGTTATGAATAACCTATCATATCATGTTAATGTATCAGAGCCTTGACATGTTTCTCTGGCCTTTGAATGTCAGCTCCCTTGTGTATCTTGTAAATCTGCCCTTCTGCCTTCTGATCCGGATTCCGATAACATTGTTACCCATTCATGTGTTTTAAACCGTATTCAAAATGTCTATACATAGTTTGGTGTATCTCAGTGTGTCAACTGATGGCCATTTACCTTTCAACAATTTAATGAAATCATCTTCTAAACGTAACTGAATTTGCAGAATTTTGCAACCTGAAAACGCAAACATGATCGGTATATTTGCGGTAAAGAAAATGAGCAGAGGTATCAAAAATTCCTGTAAAGAAAAGGAAGCACATGAAATGTTGCTTGTGAATTTCTGAGCAAATAATTGAACACGTGCGGTTTAGTTTTCTTAGGACATCTCCATGAAACGTTTCTGCTTCTTTTTATTTTTGTATATGTTTGACTAAGTACTCAAGTAAGTATACTCGATGTACTTGCCTATTTTTTTTTTAATTTTTATTTTTTTTAACTAGCTTACTGTGCTTTTCAGCAAATACATGCTTGACTACTTTAGCTTCAGGCGCAACTTGTTAGACAATCCTAGCTTTTCCTCTGGCGAGCTCCCCTCTCTTTCTGTTGTAGGTGCTTGCAACACCATTAACGTTACCACGGGAGCTGCACATGTGCAACCCCCACAACTTGGTTGGTGTTATATCCTGCTGTTCCTGGTTGGAATTAGAATGGGGAAGTTGCTGGGAAGAGACACTGGTGAGACTGCTGGGCTGTTAACATTCTTACTGAAAGGTTAAAAAAAAACACACCTGTACCTTGTACAACCACGTTGTGTTGGATACTTCAGTTGGTGCAAGATACCTATATGTATATACACATGCCAATGTCCTGACGTAGGTATAGCATCCATCTACAAATAAAAATAAATAAATGGGTATCAAATCCACCTTATAGCACACCCATGTCCTTTGTGTTACTCCACACAGCATACACAAGCTGGCAGTGACCAGCAAATAGTCTAATTTAAATCATCAGTTATCAAAAGGGAGGATAGTTCTTGTGACGAGACGGTAGCTCTGTAGCAACGCGCAGGTCTTGGAAGCAAGACCACGCTCTGCGCTAGAGAAAAAACGAGCGTTTGATAAATAAACTGTACTTTCACAATTCAATGAAACCAGCGCCTAGATACCTACGGGTTTTATGTGTGCGCTGCAAATAAATTCAAATAAAAAGAAAAAAAAACACACACATCTTGAGCCGCTCATGAGTCCAGATGCTGTGAGCTGTCAGCGTGAGGAGTCCAGGTTCCTGTCTCTTTGCAGGAAATAGGGAAACATCCGGGTCAATGCACTCTGTGGGCATGGCGTTTGTACAGGAAGCTGAACAGCGAACTACACCATTGAGCGGCTTTAGCTCCTCTACAGCGCGAGTTACCCGGCAACGCCCCGTCTACCATTTGCAGACGTTGAATGAGCGAGTCAGTCACGCTTCCAGGGCAGCCATTCTCCTGGCACCGTTCATGCTCTGCTAAATGTTCTTAACCAAAAGCCCTGCTCGTGAGTGAAACTTTCTTTTGTCCATGACACAACCGTGTGACTTGGTGCTCGGCATTCTGGGAGTTGTGTTCTTTGATGTTTTTGCACTTGCCGGAGTTTTTGGCACCGAAAAAATTATTGTAGCCACACCATTCCTATTCCTGCTATATTTTACCTTCTCGATATCTCTTTATGTAACCCTTGACTGAAAAAAAAAATGTTTAGTTGTAGAACATTCTATTCTATGTCTGGTTACATGCTATACCGATACCCGCATTACCTTCAAGCTATATAATTGGTTGAAACAATACTTTGCTAGATTATGGACCCACACTAATGTTGCACTTTATGTTTTCCTGTACAACTTCAGTAGACATAAGGCGTAGCTTTGCCAGAATGTGCACTCGCACCAAGTGTGTCTTCGATGCTTACCTGTACACCTGAAGTAGCCCCCGTACCATGAGGCGTAGCTTTGCCAGACTGTGCACTCACACCAATTATGTCTTCTATGCTTACCTGCACACCTGAAGTAGCACCCGTACCATGAGGCGTAGCTTTGCCAGACTGTGCACTCACACCAATTATGTCTTCTATGCTTACCTGCACACCTGAAGTAGCCCCTGTACCATGAGGTGTATCTTTGCCAGACTGCACGTGCACCAGTTATGTCTTCTATGCTTACCTGTATACCTGAAGTAGCCCCTGTACCATGAGGTGTATCTTTGCCGGACTGTGCACTCGCACCAATATTGTCTTCTATTCTTACCTGTACACCTGAAGGAGCCCCTGTACCATGAGGTGTATCTTTGCCAGACTGCACGTGCACCAGTTATGTCTTCTATGCTTACCCGTGCACCTGAAGTAGCCCCTGTACCATGAGGTGTATCTTTGCCGGACTGTGCACTTGCTCCAATATTGTCTTCTATTCTTACCTGTACACCTGAAGGAGCCCCTGTACCATGAGGTGTATCTTTGCCAAACTGCACACGCACCAATTATGTCTTCTATGCTTACCCGTGCACCTGAAGTAGCCCCCGTACCATGATGCATGGCTTTGCCAGACTGTGCACTCGCACCAATTATGTCTTCTATGCTTACCTGCACACCTGAAGTAGCCCCTGTACCATGAGGTGTATCTTTGCCAGACTGCACGTGCACCAGTTATGTCTTCTATGCTTACCTGTATACCTGAAGTAGCCCCTGTACCATGAGGTGTATCTTTGCCAGACTGTGCAATCGCACCAATATTGTCTTCTATTCTTACCTGTACACCTGAAGTAGCCCCTGTACCATGAGGTGTATCTTTGCCAGACTGCACGTGCACCAGTTATGTCTTCTATGCTTACCTGTATACCTGAAGTAGCCCCTGTACCATGAGGTGTATCTTTGCCAGACTGCGCACGCACCAATTATGTCTTCTATGCTTACCCGTGCACCTGAAGTAGCCCCCGTACCATGATGCGTGGATTTTCCAGACTGTGCACTCGCACCAATTATGTCTTCTATGCTTACCTGTATACCTGAAGTAGCCCCTGTACCATGAGGTGTATCTTTGCCGGACTGTGCACTTGCACCAATATTGTCTTCTATTCTTACCTGTACACCTGAAGTAGCCCCTGTACCATGAGGTGTATCTTTGCCAGACTGTACGTGCACCAGTTATGTCTTCTATGCTTACCTGTATACCTGAAGTAGCCCCTGTACCATGAGGTGTATCTTTGCCGGACTGTGCACTTGCACCAATATTGTCTTCTATTCTTACCTGTACACCTGAAGGAGCCTCTGTACCATGAGGTGTATCTTTGCCAAACTGCACATGCACCAATTATGTCTTCTATGCTTACCCGTGCACCTGAAGTAGCCCCTGTACCATGATGCGTGGCTTTGCCAGACTGTGCACTCGCCCTTCTATGCTTACCTGTATAACCAAAGTAGCCCACGATGCTTACCTGTATGCCTGAAGTAGCTCCCGTACCATGATGCTTAGCTTTGCCAGACTGCACGTGCACCAGTTATGTCTTCTATGCTTACCTGTATACCTGAAGTAGCCCCTGTACCATGAGGTGTATCTTTGCCGGACTGTGCACTCGCACCAATATTGTCTTCTATTCTTACCTGTACACCTGAAGTAGCCCCTGTACCATGAGGTGTATCTTTGCCGGACTGTGCACTCGCACCAATATTGTCTTCTATTCTTACCTGTACACCTGAAGTAGCCCCTGTACCATGAGGTGTATCTTTGCCAGACTGTACGTGCACCAGTTATGTCTTCTATGCTTACCTGTATACCTGAAGTAGCCCCTGTCCCATGAGGTGTATCTTTGCCGGACTGTGCACTTGCTCCAATATTGTCTTCTATTCTTACCTGTACACCTGAAGGAGCCCCTGTACCATGAGGTGTATCTTTGCCAAACTGCACACGCACCAATTATGTCTTCTATGCTTACCCGTGCACCTGAAGTAGCCCCTGTACCATGATGCGTGGCTTTGCCAGACTGCACGTGCACCAGTTATGTCTTCTATGCTTACCTGTATACCTGAAGTAGCCCCTGTACCATGAGGTGTATCTTTGCCGGACTGTGCACTCGCACCAATATTGTCTTCTATTCTTACCTGTACACCTGAAGTAGCCCCTGTACCATGAGGTGTATCTTTGCCAAACTGCACGTGCACCAATTATGTCGTCCATGCTTACCCGTGCACCTGAAGTAGCCCCCATACCATGATGCATGGCTTTGCCAGACTGTGCACTCGCACCAATTATGTCTTCTATGCTTACCTGTATACCTGAAGTAGCCCCTGTACCATGAGGTGTATCTTTGCCAGACTGTGCAATCGCACCAATATTGTCTTCTATTCTTACCTGTACACCTGAAGTAGCCCCTGTACCATGAGGTGTATCTTTGCCAGACTGCACGTGCACCAGTTATGTCTTCTATGCTTACCTGTATACCTGAAGTAGCCCCTGTACCATGAGGTGTATCTTTGCCGGACTGTGCACTCGCACCAATATTGTCTTCTATTCTTACCTGTACACCTGAAGTAGCCCCTGTACCATGAGGTGTATCTTTGCCAGACTGTACGTGCACCAGTTATGTCTTCTATGCTTACCTGTATACCTGAAGTAGCCCCTGTACCATGAGGTGTATCTTTGCCGGACTGTGCACTTGCACCAATATTGTCTTCTATTCTTACCTGTACACCTGAAGGAGCCCCTGTACCATGAGGTGTATCTTTGCCAAACTGCACATGCACCAATTATGTCTTCTATGCTTACCCGTGCACCTGAAGTAGCCCCTGTACCATGATGCATGGCTTTGCCAGACTGTGCACTCGCCCTTCTATGCTTACCTGTATAACCAAAGTAGCCCACGATGCTTACCTGTATGCCTGAAGTAGCTCCCGTACCATGATGCTTAGCTTTGCCAGACTGTGCACTCGCACCAACTTTGTCTTTGATGTTTACGTGTGCACCTGTAGTAGCCCCCGTACCATAAAGCGTAGCTTTGCCAGACTGTGCACTCGCACCAATATTGTCTTCTATGCTTACCTGTACACCTGAAGCAGCCCCTGTATCATGAGGCATGGCTTTGCCAGACTGTGCACTCACACCAATTGTATATTCTATGCTTACCTGTACACCTGAAGTAGCCCCCATACCCTGAAGTGTAGCTTTTCCAGACTGTGCACTTGCACAATATTGTCTTCTGTGCTTACCCGTACACCTGAAGTAGCCCCCAGTGCTTACCTGTATGCCTGAAGTAGCTCCCGTACCATGATGCTTAGCTTTGCCAGACTGTGCACTCGCACCAACTTTGTCTTCGATGCTTACGTGTGCATCTGAAGTAGCCCCCGTACCATAAAGCATAGCTTTCCCAGACTGAGCACTCACACCAATATTGTCTTCTGTGCTTACCTGTACACCTGAAGTAGCCACCGTATCATGAAGTGTAGCTTTGCCAGACTGTGCACTCGCACCAATATTTTCTTGTATGCTTACCTGTACACCTGAAGTGGCCCCCGTATCATGAGGCATGGCTCTGCCAGACTGTGCACTTGCACCAAGTGGGTCTTCGATGCTTACCTGTACACCTGAGGTAGCCCCTGTACCATGATGCACGGCTTTGCCAGACTGCACACTCGCACCAATTATGTCTGCTGTGCTTACCCGTACACCTGAAGTAGCCCCCGTACCATGAGGTGTAGCTTTTTTAGATTGCACAAGTACCAATTATGTCTTCTATGCTTACCTGTACACCTGAAGTAGCCCTGTACCGTGAGGTGTAGCTTTGCCAGACTGTGCACTCACACCAATTGTATCTTCCATGCTTACCTGTACACATGAAGTAGCCCCTGTACCATGAGGCATGGCTTTGCCAGACTGTGCACTCACACCAATTGTATCTTCTATGCTTACCTGTACCATGAGGTGTAGCTTTTTCAGATTACACAAGTACCAAATATGTCTTCTATGCTTACCTGTACACCTGAGGTAGCCCCTGTACCATGAGGTGTAGCTTTGCCAGACTGCACTCGCCCCAATTATGTCTCCTATGCTTACCCGTACACCTGAAGTAGCCCCCGTACCATGAGGTGTAGCTTTTTCAGATTTCACAAGTACCAATTATGTCTTCTATGCTTACCTGTACACCTGAAGTAGCCCTGTATCGTGAGGTGTAGCTTTGCCAGACTCTGCACTAACACCAATTGTATTTTCCATGCTTACCAGTACACATGAAGTAGCCCCTGTACAATGAGTCATAGCTTTGCCGGACTGTGCACTCACACCAACTGTATCTTCTATGCTTACCTGTACACCTGAAGTAGCCCCTGTACCATGAGGTGTGACTTTGCCAGATTTTGCACTCATCCTTATGTTTACCTGTACACCTGTAGTACCCCCCAGTACCATTAGGGGCCGCTCTGGCAGAGCATGTTTTCAAGATCCACCGGTATGCTGAAAACCTCATGCTTAATCTTGCAGTTTGTGGACTGTCACTCTACACTTACTTTAGCTAGCATAGATGTCTAAGGGCTGTACACACTGCTATTAATGAAAACATAAATTACATACATACATAAATAATTAACTAAATATGTGTGTTCAACCGCTCCTGACACTTTCCAGAGGCATGGAAAATCCCACTGTGGATTGCCCCAATCACTCCCAGTTCCCCCGGTTCGGGTTGCCCTTTAGAAAACTGGAGGAATTATGTGAGATGTAGACCTCCCCTTCCAGTTCTATGGGAGTAACCTGAGTGGTCTGGCTTTTGAGGGTCGTTTTAGTTGGAGTGGTTGCTATAATGTGAGTGTCCGCTGCTATAAGGATGTAGTTTTGTGGAATGACCCAGTGTTTTTTTAGGGTCACCCTGGTAGTCACCCAAACACCTTATCAGTGAACCGTGTCTTGTCAAAGACTCAGTAAACAATTCTATGTACAGCATACTCATGTTCCAGATTCTCATTCTGTAGTAAATGTATTGTATTGTGGTCGTGGCTTGTGACGTACATCAAATACTATACGTATTATCAAAGGCTATACTACTTGTTGTTAATAGAAATAATAATAATAATAATAATAATAATAATAATAATAATAATAATAATAATAATAATAATACCGTCCAGAGCAATGAATCAGCAGAGCAAACTGGTGAAAACCAAAATAGTACATATATTTAAGAGTGGCAGGTTCTCCGAATGATAGAACTGCTTATATTTTCTATTAGAAATAGTCACCCTCCTCCATTATAAAAGAGTTTCACACCCTACATGGATGTTATCTGGGTTGTTGCCCTGAAAGAGGCCTGCCCCCTGATTTGAACCACTCTTTTGAGAAGACCTTGTCACAGGTGAGCATTGAGCTGACCCAGCCTGGATAAAGCTGGAGACCACGCAGTGGCCAGTCTTTGTGGGCTTGGCAGCCTTTGTCTGCCCTAAGATTCTTTGCTTTCCCATATTACTGTTTTTCTACGCTTGCAGTATCCTTCTGGAAAACGCTGGCTATCCTGGATATGTTCTCTTTTCAATAGGCTAAAAAATAAAGTAGGAACACGGCCGTAGGCCTTTCAGCTATCTAACAAGGCTTGAACATGTGTCATGAACTTTACAAAGTGTTCTCGGGCACGAACACCGCTTGGACAGAATGTTAAAACACATTTGCCAGGATATCAAATTGAAAAATAGCCTACATCTTTGCTATGATAGCCTTTTCAGCGATCCATCAAGAGAGAGTCATTATAAGAAATATGTTTACTGGGTTTTTGTTGAGTGCAGACAAGCACACAATGATCTAAATTTATAAAAGTCAACATTTGTGGGTGTGTGGCTTGGCAAAGTGTTGTTCCTTATACAATTCCCCACTGTTTCACCAATCTGCACCAAATTTTACATTGTTGCTTGTTAGGAACCTCCGGACATTACTGGCTACATGATATTTGGACATCCCACCCCTTTCCATGGATTTCAGCACCTACACACATGAGAGAGTTGCCTGAAATCGGCAAAACATCAATGTGGTTATAGAAGGACTGGTCTCAACACGAGGACCACAACTTGACCTAGAAAAGCACATTTCAAGGCCCTAGAATTCACGGTTTCTGAGATATTTGCACTGCAATGCACCGCAACAAACTCCACCAAGCCAGGGTAAGGTGACAGTTGTAGGGGGGGCACAACAGGTCCCGGTATGCAGCAGCACATCAGCTCTCACCTCCCCCCCAACGTCTGCTCTGGGGTATGTCAGCCAGCCAGACGCAACCATTCTCAGTGCAGTTTACTTCAGAATGCAAAGCACATCAAGCGTTAAGCAAATTTTAAAAGCGACCTATGGGATAATTGATTTTCAACAATTGATGATTGTTGTCATGTCTGTCTACCAAACCTGTTCGAAGGACAGGTACTTTTTCTACTACATTATGAACATAAAATGCCAGGTTATGTTTGCAAGTGTTTTAAACTAGCCCCAATAGGTTAATGTCAATGTTTAACTTGGATTCATTATGTAAACATGTAAAGGAACACAGGCTAAATGCTCTTCGGAGCCATCCCTTGCTTCTACCTCCTTATCGCTAATCTCTTCTTTCATCAGGCAATCTCTTCTGTTTAGTTTATTTTCAATTTATTTCATATGCTCTTTTTCCATCAAGTGTGTAGAGCCTTCCTGAATCGTCGACAGTATTGTTGCGTGTAGAAGCATCGATTGAAAACATGGCACTGTTGCTGTTACAAGATCGTGGTGCTCCTGCTGGCATGCAGTGGACGCCTTTCCTCGTGGTGGATTCTGAGCCATGTATGTGAAGGCACAACGGGTGATTGTGTTGTGTTTGTACTTTTCCTCCTGGTTGATAGATCTGTGTACATGAGCCCCTGACAGAATGTTGGTGTGGAATGTTATGGATGAACTGTGTCTGGGTGTTCCACGAAGTCAGTTGGGGCCTGGACTTGGATGATGAGGGGGCCGGTGGATGTCTCTCCCTTCCCTTACACCTAATCTACTTCTTCATGTAAACTTGCCTCTCGTGTCAACTTAGTAAAGCCTTCTATACCTACGTGTGGCTCAGTTCACTTATTTCGCCCAGAACTGAAACTTAACATTGGCGACGAGGATCTTGGGGAGTGTTTGAAGTTGTGTGCTGAAGAAAGAGAAAAAGAAGAAAGAAGAAGTAAACCAAAATGGTAAAGAAGGTAGAAGAAGCAACGGAGGGACACCAAGCTGAAGAAGAGAGCATGTCCCAGAGGAGACTTCCACCGGCCACCCCGGCCCCAAGGTGAGCGCGCCCTGTGACTGATTTATGGAGACAGGCTCATCTGTACCTACAGGGGCTGCGCTGCGCGGCTGTTATTTTGGGTCAAATTACTCTGGAGCTGCACATTGCCCATTTCTAACAGAGCGCAGGGGCTGAAAAAAAATAACTCTGTAGCATATGCAGGTTGACGCTGCAACATATCACGGCGCTGCAAAATGTTCATTGGCTCCATATGAAGTTACAGTTATAACTTACGCGGCAAGTGATATCGTTTTGTTGCCCTGAGAGTTGCCTCATTTAACGTGTGCCTGGCTGGGGATGTGAAAGGGTCGTCTGTCGTGTCGGGCAGAAACCCCAGTGGTGGTGCCACAGGTGACGGTTGGAGAAGAGAGCTATGTCCGTGGCTGCTCCCTCTGTCCCAATGATGACGTCAAGTGAATCCCTGGGGTATTGGCGATGTCATTCCTTGGTTGGAATCCTAATGCCGGTGTTCCAGGACTGAGCTGCCTATGGCGTCAATCATCACAAGTTTCTGTGTGTTTAGAGAAAAGCACTTCCCAAGGTGCTATGTACGTGCCCTATTTCCGGGTCTGGAGGAGTTTTGCAGTGTGGAAAAGCATTTTCCAACGTGCGTGCTACGTGCCATGTTTCCGGGTGGGAAGGAGCTTTGCAGCGGATGAAGAGTTCGAAGAAAAGAACATTGCAACTTGCCTTGGATTTCAGACGGCAAGATTTGGATTAATGCCAAAAGTAATTGAAAACGGATCAGAGTTTTGTTTTTCTTTCTTTCGTTTCGTTGTAATTGTAAAGGAACTGCAATATGGAACAACAGAGCTATCCATCAATGTGGACCCGTTTGTTTTCTTTTGTTTTAAATCAAAACAACATCGGCTGTTGCCGTCTTGGTGATGCAAGGCACTTTTCATGTTTATTTTGGTGACGCTCAAAGTGTTCCGGCATCAGTAAAGGTGGTGAAGCTGCTTGTGAGGAGAATATCGCAGCTGTGGTGATTTACATTACATTATTTTCTGTGGCTGGTTGGCTGCAATGCGGCGCAGTCTACTGTCGGTTTGGTGTTTTTCTCATTTCAAATCGCCGGATGTCATAAAGGGTGATGAGACAGTGAAGCAAATGTGTTATCTAAGATGTCTTCTTTGGCAAAGTGCTGCATTTTTTTTTTTGGAGGAGCAATGTATTACATGCTGATTATCTGCCATACCAGTTTAGTTTTTACATTTTGACGAGTTCAAGGACGCCCTGCTGATTGGGGGTTTTCTTCATTTAAAAAAAAAAAAAAAAAAAAAAAAAGAAAGGAAGATATGTATTGCTGTGATGATATCCTAAAGTGTTATTGTGGTATTAACATTGTGAAGAGTTAAGATGTCATGTGAGGCCTGTAATTTTAAAAGTTATGCTGCGGGGTCTAGTTGCTCACAGAGGTGTCTAAGTGGGGGACATGTTAAATATACTGTGACAGCGTGTATGGTGATCAGGATGTCAGTTGTCCCGAATGAGAGTATGAGTTTAATGAGTTTATTTGACGTGGCCTTTGTTAATGAGGTAATATTAAAGGTGAAGTTAAAATGTATGCTGCGTCATATTGCATAATGAAATCTTCCTTCCACAGGATCATCTTAGCAAAAGGACTTTGTATCATAGAGAACATGGACTCGATTTGTAGTGTATAACTCTCGTTTTCCATACTTGTATGTGCAATTTACCCAGGCTTGTATGGTGAGAGCCTGTGAGTGTCTTTCTGTGCTGTGATGAGCGTGGTTGCCAAGTGTTTGGGGGACTTATGGTCCCGGTAAAAGGTTCTGGTTCTGGTTGAACTGGTGTCCTTCGCACTAGGTGCATCCTGATATTTGGTGTTTTGGTGAGATGCATGGTCCCGGAAAAAGGTTCTGGTTGAACTGGTGTCCTTCACACTAGGTGCATCCTGATATTTGGTGTTTTGGTGGGATGCATGGTCCCGGTAAAAGGTTCTGGTTCTGGTTGAACTGGTATCCTTCGCACTAGGTGCATTCTGTCATTATGGTGTTTCAGCGGGATGTGTGGTCCCAGTAAAAGGTTCTGGTTCTGGTTGAACTGGTGTCCTTCGCACTAGGTGCATCCTGATATTTGGTGTTTTGGTGGGATGCATGGTCCCGGTAAAAGGTTCTGGTTCTGGTTGAACTGGTATCCTTTGCACTAGGTCCATGTCAATATGGTGTTTCGGTGGGATGTATGGTCCCGGTAAAAGGTTCTGGTGGAACTGGTATCCTTCGCACTAGCTGCATTTGGTGTGATACTGTATTAGGATGTGTGTCCCACTCACGCTACTTTGGGAGCGTGAAACATGCTGATGTTGTTATTTGTAGAAATTTGTATCCTGTGTTGGTGGAAACAGTTGGAAGTGTTTAACTTCTTATGGTGTCTTTGCACATCTTGTTAAGGGTTATGGATGATGATGTATGGTATCTGAATTGTTTGGTTTGGGTTGGTTTTGAGAGTGAGGGCTGGTTCCCTGTGTTTGATGTCCGTTGTGGGCCCGCTACGGAGTTGGTTGAGTGTATGAGTTGGAGTTTAGTTTATAGGAGCTGGTTTAAAGTTTGGTGGAGTTGAGCAAGCAGCTTTGCTCTGAGCATATTGCTTGGTGTGGAAGTTTTGTGATGAAAGTACGGTCTGGGTTAGATGTCTTTCTTGGATTGTTCTACAGAGTTCTATAGTGTTGTTCCCTTACTTCCTCCTCTGTTGTTATCCTTATTTCATAAAGGGGGAAGATGTGTTGTGTTTGTACTTTTCCTCCTGGTTGATAGATCTGTGTACATGAGCCCCTGACAGAATGTTGGTGTGGAATGTTATGGATGAACTGTGTCTGGGTGTTCCACGAAGTCAGTTGGGGCCTGGACTTGGATGATGAGGGGGCCGGTGGATGTCTCTCCCTTCCCTTACACCTAATCTACTTCTTCATGTAAACTTGCCTCTCGTGTCAACTTAGTAAAGCCTTCTATACCTACGTGTGGCTCAGTTCACTTATTTCGCCCAGAACTGAAACTTAACAGCTAAACGCTCTTCGGAGCCATCGCTTCCTTCTACCTCCTTATCGCTAATCTCTTCTTTCATCAGGCAATCTCTTCTGTTTAGTTTATTTTCAATTTATATCATATGCTCTTTTTCCATCAAGTGTGTAGAGCCTTCCTGAAACGTCGACAGTATTGTTGCGTGTAGAAGCATCGATTGAAAACATGGCACTGTTGCAGTTACAAGATCGTGGTGCTCCTGCTGGCATGCAGTGGACGCCTTTCCTCGTGGTGGATTCTGAGCCATGTATGTGAAGGCACAGCGGGGGATTGTGACGAAATGACTTCTGCGCTACAAGAGTACAAAGATGAGCAGTGGCCAAACCGCCTACACAGACACCACACCTCAGCAAGCCAACACTGATCCCAATCATGAGGGCAAAATGGGCACAGCCAAGAGATATACCTCCTTCACTTGTAGGGGTAGCATGGCCAAAGGAAGGCCATACTCTACGAAGGAGTGCAAATGTGAAACACTAGCAACCCAAGCAGCAAAGTTCAACTGTCCAAAATAATTGGAATGTCCAATCCATGTTCCATAAACATATATATCATTTTATTAAACACGCAGATGCTCCAATAACTACATCACACTATAAAATCCCACCCCTGTAATGGAAGTACAGAGAAATGCAGAGGATAGACAAATGCAGTAGTCTGGTTAATTCAACAGCGGCTCGCCTCAACCTCCTAAAATGTAGGAAAATCAGGCACCCCCTTCCTTTCAGCACTGCTAAACATCTCTTAAACATTCTTGTCTTCTCTAAACTGGATTACCGTGCCAGTATCCTCTTTGTTTCTAACACAACAATGCTTTAAATCCTCTTGACAAGATGAGTAACTTTGCTGTCAAGACTCTATTTGAAGTCCTCCCCATTACCAGGCTGGAAGGCCGGTGATGCAAAACAGGGCTAGGTTTAAATGTCTCCTTCTGGTTCACAAATCTATCCATGGCATGGCACCACCATATCTATCCAACTCTACAAGCCTTCTTGCAATCTCCGATTCACCTCCTCGGCTACCCTCGTGGCTCGTCACCCTTCCCGTGCTCCCTCTTGCTTCCACTCTTTCTCTCTTCTTGCTCCACTTGCATGGAATTCTCTTCCCCCATAGATCTGAGAAGCACAACACAGATGTGTTAAAAAAACAAACTGAAAGCCTACCTCCTCGCCTCTGAATTACCGTTTTAACCTACCTCTCATTTGCCTCTTGCCTCTGTCACTCACTTTCTCTGCCTCCATTCTAGCGCTTCACCCATCATGGTCACATCTCTAACGCCGCTGTCCGTACTGCCTACCTGCACTTAAACAAGTCTTACGTTGGTTCTCCTTAATCTATGCAGGTCCACTAATGTATTGTCCGTGGTAACCTGCTCTATATACTCCCCTCCACAACCTGGACAGGATGTCACTTGAATGCTCCCCATTGTAAAAATCTCACTGCTTCCCATCAAATCTGATTTTTTATCTAATGTATGTTTGTTTGTGATCAAAATAGCATTGGTCCTCCCTCTGTATAAACCAATAAATAAATGAATACGTAATGAAACAGGGGTAAAAAGGCAATAAGCAACTACAATTAATTTTAAAAATACAACTCTTTCCGTGGAAAAATGTGGAAAAGTGACTTAGCCATTACTTAAGGCCCCAAAAGGTGGTTCATAGGGATAGGGTCAAATCAAAGAATCTTTATCCAATGTTCGAATAGTTGTGTCTGTGGGTCGAATCGGTGTTGAATTGTGTTGGTCCAGGTGGCGAGTCGGGGTCGAGTTGGGTCCATCAGGTTCTCTGTGCAGTTCTGAAGCACCGTCGGACAGTGCAGGTCAAAGGGTTCACCAGGAGTACTTTGATGATCGAGCATGTTTCGAGACGATGAGTACCGCTTGTACGGGTAGATGATTCAGTGGTTTGCGTCTAGCTGCAATACAGAGTCCTGGTCATTCGATCCTGTTTCCAATATGGACATTTTGAGTTGAGCATGCTGTACACTGGTGCTGAAGACCGGTATGTGGCAATAATCTGCTGGACATCTGCGGCATCAAGCAGGTCCAATGATGTGTGCACAGTGGTTCAATGTCAATCAAGTGCCAAAGACAGCACTGGCGGCTCCTGTTGACCTTTGATGCCGAAGGTAGCTCAAAGGTTGCTTGAAGAGGTTTGACAGAGAAAACAGAGTTCCTTTTAGTGGTATTGTACCTTTTTAGCGAGAATAATGGTTCACATGAACCAAAAGTTCTAAAAATGCTACCACCAAAGGTTTGAACACCAAAAGTTCAATCCTTTGGTGGTAGCATTGATATAAAAAAAAAGAAACGTGGGATGCGGGGGTGTCCCCCGCATTGTTCCGCTCATATACTTTATAGTATAGTGAGCTGGGTTTGCGGGGGACACCCCCGTAGCCTTCTGTAAAAAAAAAATAAGAAAATGGTGCTGCGGGGGTTTCCCCCGCAACAACCCGCTTACTATACTTTACAGTATAGTGAGCAGGGGTTGGGGGGGTAACCCCTGCAGCCTGCCGTAAAAAAGACAAAAAAAGAAAAGGACCTTGCGGCGCCGGTTCCCGATCACGGAAGTGAAAGGGAACTGGCGCTGCAGGAACCCAGTCTGTTGTGGGTGTGTTGTGGGTGTGGGTGGGGGTGGGGGTGTGGGTATGTACGTGTGTTCGCCTGAGAAAGGTGCAAACTTTTGGTAGTTCGCACCTTTCTCATGCAAACTTTCCGGCCGAGGGACATTCAGCCACGGTCGGATCATGTACATCCCTTTTAGTCCTGGGACTCAGGATGCTGTTGTCGGGGGGGAAATTCTGCCGGGGTCGGCCGGGCCGTCAGCAGACCTCCGGGCAGGGAGGCCCCAACTCCTCCCGTATATCCCAAAAGAGATAGAGTATGAGACACACACAAGAAGCAAGGTGACTCTGCTGTTTATTAAACAAAAACGGCAGGGATGGGTCAAGGAGCGTACGCGTCCGTCCTGACACACACACAATTGTGGGGCTCGCAGGCCCTTTTTACCTTAGTATGACGCGCTACTTGCGTCACCTTTAGAAAGTTAGCAAAAAACCTATTGCCACTCTTAATTGGTTGCTCGAGTGGTAGGGTTAGTATAGCATACGTATAGAGAACAATATTAGTGGACAAGGGTTAGTCAGGTGATATATCTGGGTTGTCCCTACAATTAGATACATGAGAATTGTTACATGAAGACTACTGATGATTGGTCAATGTTAATGGCGTCAGTGATAAGAGCCCCATGTTCTGATTGGTGCGCCCGTGAGCTTCCCAGCTTGGGACCATCGCTGTTCCCAGCTCTCGGTGTACCTGTCATTTGCAACAATGTTGAGTACGTGCAGACAATGTGAGGACTTATTCATGAGCTGGAAGGCCGACTACTCCCACTGTCGCAGATGTCTATTGAGCCTTTTAAGTGTGTCTGCCTGTGTCTTGTACCAAGGGATCCAGACGCCTTCTTTCTCCTGGACTTGGCATCCTGTCAGGTTCGGCTTGGTCACGTGAGGTGGGACCGTGTTTGAGGCAGACTTTTGCACAATTAATATTGTTTTTCTACTGTGTGCCTGGTTTAATTTGCAGGTGTGATTTTAACGTTGGTGCGCGCCGTGCGAGGTTGCAACATCGTGCCCTTGATGGTCTGCTTTTGGAATGTGGGTTTGCAACATTGCGACCTTGGCTGTCTGCTCTCGCCGGGCTCATTCTGCAGGATCAGCAACCTGACTCTTGTTCTTTTAACGTCCATGGGAGCTCTTGCTTGCGGCCTACTTAGGCCTGGGGTATAGGTGAAACGTTTTGTGCACAGGCGCTTTAGGTTATAGTATCATATTGTCTTATGACCAGTATCGTGTCTTCGTTATATTTCTCATTATGGTACCTGGGTTTAGGAGAAGCGTAAGCAAGCTCTTTAGATGAGTTCATGATGCGTCTTCCGTTTCTGCATTTTGAGAGCCTATGTGGAAAATAATAAAGATGCACGTCCGTGAGTATGTCTGTCGCCTACGTCATAGCACTGAGTATATTCTTTGTGTAGATTGGTGCGGGAGTGTCCAGTGTGTATATTTACACAGGTGTGCTGACCGTTGGCTAGGTCGTCATGGCATCTCTAACGACGTGTTGGTTTTAGTCTAGTTGATCCGTGCCGCAGATGTCAGCATGGGCAGGGCGTGCTGCTGGGCAGGCAGATGGACACATCCGTATGTTCCTGTACCAGGGTATTTGGTCGTCTGGTAGATGGGCAAACTCTTCTCGTGGCCGGTGCCTGGGCCGTGATCCTTTAGGCCAGGCGCGAGAGGGGAAGGACGGGAGCCTGTTTTTCCATTCTCCCACTTCACTGTGAAACCCAATGAAGGGGCTTGAGGGCAGTGGTAATTCCTCCAGGTTCTTCTCTCCCATTTTATGGAGGATTTCAAGGGGAATGGTAGGTTGTGGTCCTCAGCAAGAGTCACGCCAAATGTGCACTGGGAGTGGCCAGGGAGCAGAGCTTGCCTCTGCGTTAGAATCCTCCTTCTTCTTCTCCAAGGATAAGTGCTATGGAAAGTTCAACTCTTCCAAACGAGATCCAAATGATTTATTTTATATGTCTTGGATGGTCCAAATGTGAATAAAAGAAGGAGTAGAAGAACCCCTCGTTTATAGGCAAAATGCCACATAGGATTGGTGCAAAGCAAACCTGTCGTTCTCCATGTACGTCAACTGTGGGCAGGTTCCCATTTCTATAGGAGAAGTGACTTTTGTGGGGTTTGAGGAAGTGGTGCCTCAAAGCATCATTTCAATTTTGCTTGGGCTAAGTTTCTGCCTGCATGCGGCTTTTGCTAAGATTCCATGCAAAGATCTTTACGTTGGTAGACGATATGAGTATGGTCTGCATTTCTGGAATACGCCAGACCTGAGTTCTTAATGGGTCTAAGAAGATGAGTCATTCATGTAGATGTGGAAGAAGAGGGCAGCCATAGGTGAGGATGTGGGGCCATGACCTGTGTGTTTTCTACCCTGTCTGTGAGGAACAATGTGATCACTACTGAGCAATTATTTTATTCCATTTTCTTTTAATGATGTACAACACCAGCTATTTTGTAAAATCTACCAACTCAATATCTGATTAATTGGTGGTCACTGCAATGACTTCTAGCATATGAAGATAGGAAGCACAATTTCATGGACATTCACTTTGTGGTGATTATTAACAAAATGGCACAGGAGTCATTGGTCCTGATGTACCGTGCTTTGGCTGTTCTTCCCACTCTTCCTGCCACTGCAAGAGAAATTGCTTGATATTGTTTCTTTTCGTTTCCTAATAGCCAGCTGCAGACTGTTATTAGAACACGTATCAAGTTTACACATAGGGACATTTAAGTCACTGGAATAATTAGGCTATGCATCCTGTTGTTACTAAATAGAAACCTCTCAGAGCAGCCTGAATGTACTTGTAGATGGCTCCTCTTTCCACCCAACCACTAGAATACTTTGAGTGGAGGCACAAGTGTCTCAACACACAGTGAAAATAAACACATTTCATCCAGCTTTACAATACTGTCAACCAAAGACCCTTCAACTCAATCACTGGGGGTTTCCATGTGTTAGCTCCATCATCTCAGCTACTGCAATACTGACAATGGAAGTGTCTTCGTCCCACCAACTGGCATACTGTTTAAGGATTCTCAAGTCACTCTGCTTTTGCGCTTTATTGTTTATCTTGATCTTGTGACAAGTTGGTGGTCCCAAAAAGTGACCGGTTGTGAAATTACCTATAGGTTAATCGAGCATGGTGGGGGGAGGTCCGGAAGTGTGGCGTCACAATGGGACGGGTAAAGAGGTGTGAGGATTTCGACCATCCGCACGGTGGGTGTGTGCTTTCCTGGCCTTTTTTTTTTTTTTTTTGTTTTTTTTAATGAAATTGAATGATGGTCGATCGACCTCTGGAAAATATGTGGTGCTAATCTGCACACATTTGTCTATGCTCACTGCACAACATACACATAGATCCATGTACTCTGGGTGGACACAGGGTATAGGCACAGTCCTCCCTGTCATGTTTAGTTGGGATCTGACAGGTGCAGTACATGATGCAACTCAAAAGGGGGAGGTCCAAAACCTTCCTCCTGCCATGGCCAGCCTAATTAACTATCAAAAGCTTGATGGATCCACCCAGTCTGTTTGTTAAGCCTCTGCAGATGGTGGTGGCAATTAACATAACTACCATACTAATAGAGTAAACTTCAAACAGGCCAACATGGGGCCTGACTGCAGAGGTTTAACACAAGACAGGAAAACCCCAACAACCTTTGATATCCACTGTGTGAACCTGAAGCCAGCTCCTGCCTCTCAGTATCCAGGGCAGTGACCTGTCATGTCTGGGACTATGTGCTTACAGTAGGCAACCATTGCAGGGGGACCACATTCAGATGGTACGAGTATGTAAATCATGGAGACAGAAAATCGGTTATTGACTCAGTTAGAAGGGAGACCTCTCGCTTTAATCAGGAACCACAGAGATCTCAATTAACCAGAAAGATAATTTGATCCACAACAGATAGGACGATGAGTTGGACTTAGTATTACATGTTTTCACTCCTTTACCTTTTCTGTTGCAAAGCACTCTGTTTATGACCTCAGGCATACAGGAGATTATTGGTAGGGACCCAGGATTGGTTCATTTAGATAGGCTTAGCCTACACCAATAACTGTGGCCCATTTGAAAGCTGTTCCCATCTTTTGGGCAGATCATCTGAAAACTTTGCAATGAAGCAACAAGAAGAACTGATTTGGACCCTGGCTGAAGATACAGTCTGCCTTACAGCTTCTGCCAGTGAAGGAAGGCCAGGATTTCCAAAGGGGTAAGCAAGATCCCTTCCCTAAACATCTCCCAGAGAATATAGGGAGATACTGAATCCAGAGGACCCTCGAGCAGCTCCAGAACTGGTACCGAGCCAGCACACAGTGTGCCCTGCTAGGCTCTGCAAGCAAGCTCCCTAGGTGGGAAGTGCCAGAGAACGTCTAAATCAAATTGAGGACAAGGCCGTTGCCTGCAACAATCTCATCAGCTTTGGACCGTCCATCTTAAATGATGAGATCAGCCCAGTGAAGAAGCTAGGAGGAGTGCATTGACAAGCATCAACCAGTGTCTGCCTTAAAGGAAACTTTTGAGTCAGCCGAGCCCCTCGAGCTGCAACCAACGGCACCACTGACTGCTGTCACTCCACAGTCACTAACGTCATCCAAGATGCCTCGACCAGTGCTTCAACGCAACACTAGTGCTTACAACTCCCATGATCACCAGCCAGCACATTCAATAGTGAGGGAACCTCAAGCCTCATCTCGCAATTCATCTGGAGAGTCACCGTACTGGTCTATTACTTCTTTCCTTGCTTGTACCTTTTACCATATGTGTCCCAACCACCCTGCATAATTTATCTGAATGTACTTCCATCGGCTGGAACGAGAACACAGCCATTCAGGGGGAAAGGTGGATATGTCAGTGGCAGCATGTTTGACTGGAAGCAAGACAATACAGAGCAACACAGTCTCAAATTCTGGTTGCACGCTTAAAGACCGGTCTCCGGTAATTAGCGTGTTACAAAAGATTAATTAACTTTGATTAATTCATCTTTTTGACACCCACTAAAAAAAAAAAAAAACAGAATTAAGGAAATGTTATTTTGATTTTTACCTTAACTACAGAGGTATCTATGTGATGACTGCGACCCCCATAATTGCAATGCCCCCCTTTACAACACATACATTTGCGGGGGAGACCCCCGGCACCCCATATTACTATTATTTCATATACCCCCAAATATATGTGTGGTGTAAGGAATTTTGGCCATCGCAAATATGAGGAGGACATTTTGGGCCATTGCCCTACAGAGCAGTTCTTTGATTTGCATATCTGCACTGTAATTGGGAAACGCTTTGATAGCGCCATCCCTACTGATGAGCAATGCAAGGAGCTACACGAATGACGCAAGAGGTGCAATTCCGGAGGTGGACCCTTGGTGTAATATGTAGGCCTGTGTGTATTGTATCTCTTTGCTTGCAGAAGTGCATTCCAATATTAGGTTAGGAATATTGGTTAATTCTTACAGTACATTCTTTGAACTCAACTTCGCTGCACGTTTTCCTCCCCTCCCGAACTCTCTGACCCATTTGTTCACCGCACACGGATGTCTCCGTTTTTTTAATGCACCACTGTGAAAAACAGCTCTTTAAAAATGTAAACTCATGTAGGGGGAAGAAAAGAGATGGAGGGGAAATCACACAGCGACACAAAATCAAATATTGATGCACTTCAAAGCGACCGAGTATACTTTTGGTGACATTTTTGCTACACGAGTCTTCTGTCCCTGCCTTGACTGACAGATGAAACGCTGTCGCACATTGGCTTGAATCGGCTGTACGTCCCTGCTGCTTTTTTTTTTTCTCAATTTACTGTGAAGCCACTGTGCCAGCTTCCTCTCTGTGCCTCTGCGGGACAACTGATCAAAATAACACAACGGGGTTAAAAGGCCACCCTCAATTCAACTTTTATCACACTTACTATCCTTGGTGGAAGTCTCTTTTTGTGAAACCATCATTATTTGTCGTGCCACTTTTGGAGCGCGGCAGTAGGTCCTGCCGAACGGAGCCTCCAAGGAGCGGTAGAGCTTTTCATGTTAGCCAGGGAAGTTGCGCCATTTGCGGGTTGGGAGCTGAGGTGGATTGTCTGGGGAAGAAGAGGATGTTCTCGTGAAATGGTAGCAGATCTGTGCTCCCAACACTGTTTCTAGATGATAAAGGTTGACAAGCTTTAACCATTAAAACACAGAACATCCACCTAATGGTCAAAAATGTTTTTTGATATAAATTAAGATTGGCAATCACACCATTGCAAGTGAATACTGGAATTGCACTGGTGCCTTTTATTCAAAAGGAGATAGAACACATTGGGCCTCATTACGACTCAGGCGGTAAGGGTTTTACGGCGGCGTAAACAGCGCCGACCCTTACCCCCTGATTCCGAGGTCCCTTAGCGCCATGGAGGTTTTAACACCTGCTTTTAGCAGGTGTTAAAATCCATGGCGCTAAGGGACCTTGATGTTAATTACGCCACCGTAATTTACGGTGGCGTAATTAACGCCTTCCCCACTCCCATTATGCCCTATGGGGCAAAATGGGAATGGGGAAGGGAAAATGGGAAAATGGGTATTTACCGCCCCGCCAAGGTTGGAATGGGGCGGTAAATCCGCCAACCACCATGGCGTAAACGTAGTTTACGCCATGGTGGTAAAGTCACGGCCCAGGCGGTAACTTACCGCCTGGGTCGTAATGAGGCCCATTGAGTGTAAGGTACATACCCCAACCTAATTAAACAATAAGGGCTCGATTCATGGAAAAGTCTGCATTTTTCACTAAAGTGCTGCGCGCTGAGATCTACACTGTGCGAGGCTGCAAGCAGAATAAAAAATGTGCGCCCCGCGTATTTATAGAATTTACTGTGCAAAGTAAACGTTTTCGCAGGTCACGTCTGGAATGCCCCTGACACGCCCCCACACAAAGCATAAACAGTGAGAACAGCTATTTTTGCGTACTCACCAAGGTGTGATTACACGCACCCTGCCAACATTGCATGGGGTCCCCCACAAGCAGGCATGCTTCAAGGAGACCATGCGCAGGGTCCTCCGTAACTGTTGCCATCGCCCCTACAACATGCCTATGATACTTTGCAACTCTGTTAAAAATCTGAAAATCTGCGTACAAACCCATGTAAACCATACCTGCACCCCACTACACTGCATATGCGCACCCATAAATTAGATCGAAACCCTGTCTGCATGCACGCACCCCTAAATCCAACATGCAATCCCACCTCTGTGCAGTGATTCCTATGGGCAAGTGTCTGTACTCTTACCTTCGGGTGGCATATAGATCGAGGGATTTGCAGTGCAATTTCTCTGCCGAGAGGCTGCACGGATTGTTCTGTGAATACGTGTCGTTAGGCACAATTGTGGGTGTGTGAGGAACAGCCTGCAGGGTTTTTTTTGGAATGTTCTTCCCCATTTTCTGTGTTCTGCCCCCTTCCCAACCCTCTGCGCAAACCACTCCCATGCTCTCGGTTGTCTCTCGTGCAAGGTGCTCGACGGCTTGCAGAGACGTGCCGAGGGTGCGTAATCTCCACGCAAGTCCTGGAAAAGTCCAGCCCAGTCAATTCCATGAATTGACGAATGGCAATTTGCGGCTCGAATTGGACACAAATCCCCAAGTTTACAAATAATTCCTTGAATCGGCCCCTTAATGTAAATGATTTGCCTGGGCAGGTCCCATATAACAAACAATAAAGAAGTAGCTTCTAATATGGGTACTGATGGCCAATTTGCTATTGATTTCCCAGAAAGAAGTCAATTTCTATAACTGAATTCCCGACTGTTCAATGTATATGAGATTGTGCAGCCAATTATCACTGCTAGCAAGTTTACTTAGATCACTCAATTATAATACCATGCTAGGGTGGTGACTCTGGGGTTGCCACTTCCACTGTCTGGATCTTCCACTCTCTGGATGGCTAGGTTTGATATCTTTGCCAGATCATCTTTGAACCCCAATTTAAGTCTCTATTCCCCCGTCCAACGCCAGGGAGACACATACAAGTGCTGACAGCCACATCTGTGCGTCCAAGATCACCAAAGCCAGGTCAAAAGCATGAAGCCTGGAATAAGTGAGGAACCAACATCGCTGAATGTCTGGAAAGAATATTGATTCAACCTAAAGGTGACATAGAAGCGAACAGACGCAAACTCCACTTCTCCCTAAAATCCCAGCTGCTCATCCACACAAACATCATCAGAAATTCCAGACTCTTCAGAACATAGCCTTTTTTTTAGGATATCCCACAACGAAAAGTGTTTATTTGCGATCTTTTGGTATTGTAACCGAAGTATGTATTATATTCTCAATGCTTCTGATTTTTGCGTCGACTCATCTTTGAAAGTTTGCAACTTGCTCGGAGCAATTTAGTCGACCTGTTTTATAATAGTTACTTACATTTTTTATTTTGTCATGGACACCCCATGTGCATCTTCTCTATCCCCACCCCCAATACCTTCCATCCCTCAAAATTCCCATCTCTCTACAACCCTAAATGCACACGCACACAAACACCCACCACCCATACTATCGACTTGAGTCGACCAAATTGTAAACTTTTCAACAGTAGTCTGTGAAATATGGCCAAACCATTCTAAATCTGCACTTAGATTATAGTTTAGGTCTGTAAAATAATGTCCTATGTGTGTGCTCTTTGATGAAAGGCAATTGGAAGCCTGTCTCCTTCCAGGATCACTTCTCCTTCTGCAGCCAGAGCCCTTTTTTCGCTACAGTTGGTCCATCCTTCAGGACCAAGCTGAGAGCATCCTTCAGAGTTCTGTCTCCAGGCGCCGTCACGCATTGCTCACGCATGTTTATTACAGTGCACGTAAAAAGACTTTCATATCTCTTCAAAAAGCGTATTCCTTTCTAGGCGGGCTTCAGAGGCAAGTGTGGGTTTGTTGTCGCTTGCTTTCCAAGGCCTGTTTGAAAGATCTCAGAAGGGAGGCAGTGTTTGTGTCTGCGGTTTCCAAGATCATGGTGGATTTGTGGCCATTGATGTTATTAGGTTTTTTTGGCACTGTTATCCCTGCTTCATATTTCTTCCCTTCATGTGCTCCCTGGCACAGCCTCCACCCAGTGCCCCCTTCCTCTATCTCTGGGCTCACAGGCGCGAGTGGCTCAACAGTGATATTTTTATAAAATTGCTATTGCCAACTCGCCACCTCCAGTGATAGAATACATTCTTCAGTTTAATAATATATGCCTCATTTGGGGGCTGGTCAAAACGTTAGGGGATCTGCTGTGCCCTTGTGAAGCCTATGTTGCCATTGGAATAAGTGTCATTACACATATTGTCATCAGATCTGAATTGCAATCAAGTTTGTTTTTCGGGAGGATAGCTCAGGGGCAACGTGCTCGTCTTTGACGCAAGATGATGTGAAACAGCAAAGGTTTGATCCCTGGGTCTGCACTTAGAAAGCTCTGGGTGTTAAACATTAAAATGAAACATTGTTGCCATCCACACTGGTATATTGGTCTCATTGGTTAAGATTGTTCATTAACAGATGTCACAAAGTGTAGAAATGGGCAGAACAGACGCACATATTCATGCCGGTACCTTGAAATGATCTGTTTTTCAAAATGTTCATTTGACTGTGCCCTTTGTAAACTGGTCACGATGGGACTGATTCACGAAGTAGCGACCATTTGCAACTTGGTTTTACTACAGGAGAGAAACTATTTAATTCATTCTGCAGTGGCCGCTAATACTTCTGACTTACTCCTGCAGAGAGCCCTTTCCATTCACAAAGAAGTCACTACTTGTAATTCTGACTTCCGCTGGGAGAGATACTGTTCAATTCACAGAATATAACTGGTAGTAACTCTTACTCTTAGACAGAGACTCTGATTCACAGAGAAGTTACAAATAGTAACTCTGGTTTACTCCTGAAAAGAGACTATTTGATTCACAAAACAGTGACCAGTGAAGGGCGCAGTATAAATACTGCATAACATAACATAATACTTCTGACTTAGTCAAGACTTACACCTGTAAAGAGAAGAGTAATTTACACTAGGACAAGATTCGTGGAATATTTGGTGTGGTGCATCGTGACTTTGTATTGCCAACAAACACCCTGATTCACAGAGCAGTGCAAAGTGTGTTTTTACAGCTCAAAGTAACCTTGCACTGCAAAAGTACTCTTTGCACTGCGCTAAATGGGCCTAATTCACGGTGCAAAGAGTACTTTTGCAGTGCACTGCAAAAATACACTTTGCATCGCTCTATGAATCAGGGTGTTTGTTGGCAGTGCAAATTCACTGCGCAAAAAAATCCATGAATCGGGCCCAAAGCCAGTTATCACCAGTAACATCTTAGTGAACAGATCAATCTCCCTCCAGGAGTAAATCAGAATTACTCCTGTAACGTCTTGGTGAATTGGCACCTGGGTGCATTTTCTCGCTGAGTTATTATCAAGGGTTCCATGTTTGATTGAATAAGACGGGTTAGTCCCACCGAGTGGAAACAGGGTACTGCACGCCATTGACTGTAAAGCCAACAGGGTTCAAGCAAAGTGTTGCCGTGCAACATGTAGAGGTGACTTTCACTATCCTGATTGGTTGATAGTTGAGGTTAATGCCTTCTTCTTATTGCTAAGCATCAACAGATTCTAAAAATAGAAATCCTGGAAATAAATCACTCTCAGAAATTTCTCGAGAAGGGAATATTATTTTTCAAAATAACCAGTAAACAGTCGGCAAACATTTCTGAAAATATCTTTGGAATTTTTAGGTCCATTTATGTGAAAAAAAAGGCTTTTCCAATTTGGGGAAAAATAAGATTCTTCAAAGGTTTATGAAACCTCTGAAGGACATTTGAAAAGAGCTTTTTCAGTAAAAATGTCCCATTGAAAATTCAGAAAACATGTCATTCTATTCTATTGACATTTTTAGCACAATGAAGAATTTGCTAGAAAGTTACGTAAAGTTCAGTGAATTTTGTAAGCAAATTTGGATGACTTTTTCATTAAAACAACAATGATTTTTTTTTTCTTTTTCCTTTGGGAATATCTAGAAAATTGCCCAGTGTTTGATGGTCAAAACAACAATACGACTAGGTTATTGTTGGCAGCATTTTAATTAATGGGGGTTCAGTTCACTGGGCATTTTTTGACAAGGTAGTGTTTTGTGTTACTTTATGCCTTGCCCTAAGACTTACCCCCAAGTACCCGCCGCGTCCTCTGATGCAGGACCCATCCAACAGACCTACGCTGGTAGAAAATACACACACAGTGACAAGATGTTGGCATCCTGATGGGAGTATGTTCTCGATACACCACACGCCTACACAATATGAAGCATGTGGGAGTCATTCCAGCCATGCACCCTCCCATGCACTCATCCAGGTTCTGGGTGACACCCCTCGGGGGTAGGGGGTAAACAGTTCTACACCTACTCCACTACCCCAAGGCCTACTCTAGTAGAATAACATAACATGCAAATGCAAACTGACAGTCACTTAAGGGCAAACGCCATACAAAGAGATGTTATGTCAAGGGAGTGACATCAGCAAAATCACACCTACAAAATTGTCACACCACTTCACAGGATAAAAAGGGAGATCGAAATTCAAATAATTAAAAAAAATACGTTGCAACAGATTATCATAAAACATAGTATTATATAGACACTAAACTGCATCTGTCCTTGAATCAAGAACTTGAGCATTGCCATGATATTATATTTAATCAAACACTAGGGAGAGTATTCAAGTTTATTTAACCGGTTGTTGGAGTGTGAAATGATGTACAACTGGTCTGCACCATTGAGCTGGGCATTAGACTCTCATCACAGACTCATTATTCTGCCTGTCCACTCAACTCATACGATGTGATCCCTATGTTTGCCTCATTCCAGCTTTGACTCCGACCTTTCCCCGTCCACCTCCCTATGTCGCTCTGTCTTTCTACGCAGGCACCTGTCTGTCCATCTATTTGTGTCTGTCATATTTATTTATTTGATCATTTGTAGAGCGCACCTAACCCACGGGTATCTGGGCGCATGTTTATATGTCCTTTGTCTCTGCACCTCTCTAGCGCTTTCTTCCTCTATTCCCCAGTCTATTTCTGTCCATCTGTCACTTTGCCTCTCTACCCTTCCATCAATGCCTATAACTGCATTCTGTCCTGGGATCCCACGTTCTGTGCATTTCTCTCTATGGGCCCAATTCACAGAAGCATGTTATAATGGCAACACCCCATTGGGTCCTGTGACCTAGGCCCTTTGTATCAGTCTTTCGAGGTCACCACGAGTTGGGCGGTAAGCCTCAAATTCGGCCATAACCCTATTACCGCCACATTTAAGAATCCGCCGATTGACGGGTTTGGCACTATTTACTCCCAGATCTGAGCTGGGGGGAAATCTGCCAGGAATGTACCGATTTTCAGCGCGGTAATACCGCCAATGGTATTTGAGCCGAAAATTCCCCATTGGGTCCAATGGGGAATTCCCGAATGGGCCCATTGGGGAATGGGGAAAGACCGTTCCGCCAAAACTGTTATCCGTCTCTAATAGCGCTGGACAAGGTGGCAGTAATGAAATTAGCGCGTGCAGTATCCCGGCAGGAATACCGCCGCTGGGAAACCGCCCAATTCGTGATGAGGCCCAAATGTATCTCTCACGTCTCTCGCATATTTTTCTATGCATATGGGTCGTGCGTGTCTCCGGGGAATTCCGAGTTAGAGTGCATAGGCTGGGTTGGCTCTTGAAAGAAAACCATAATGTATGATTTTTCCATTTTCTTGGAATAAAAGCCCCCATTACTTGGCCTCGGAATCGCAGTTTTAATAACATTAATGGTGTGATCTTGTATGTAAAAAGCCTCTCTCTCCAGATACATGGGGGCCGTAGGGGACAGCTGAGCGAGATTGAAGTTTCATTAAGACGTTCCCTTAAGCGTTGAGGCGCTGCATCTCACGCCTGCCCTGTGAAAGGCGTAATGACTCACTCACTCACCGGGCTCGCCGCTTCCCTTTGGGCTGGATGCAGCCCAGGCACGATTTAAAGGACCAGCTCCCTGGGTTAATTGGAAAGCATCAAAGCGGCGCCTGCCTCTGACAGTCGCTGCGGCGCTGCTTGAAAAGAGTCAGTGGGCCCTGTCCATTTCCCAGTGGATGGGGAGCTGCCCATCAATCACGCCCTCAACGTGCCCGTGTTGGCAGTCTTGGCTGGCGCGGGCATCATGGAAGCCGAATGTGGGTAAGAAGGATCTTATTGGCGGCAACATCGTGGCTTTCTCAGCATGAGATATTCATTTTACAGAGAGGCAGCCTATTAACATTTCTTGCTAAGGTTCGTCGTGAAATGGCTCTGCCATACATGGAAATAGAAGACAGACTACATGCCTAACTGAAGTGATTGCACTCCAGGAACTCAAGAACGAACATTGATATGGAAAATACTCAGTGTTCGAAGTGGCTGAGAAGGGTTGGCAGCAGCACTCCTCTACTTTTGTAAATTACTTTTTACTGTTCCTATGCTTTTATTTTAAAGAGAAACCGTTCCGGAATGTTTTTGTTTTTAAATTAAAAGTGTAGGAAGCAGTATTAACGTGCACGTTCCTCAAATAGCAGGCACATTTGTTTGGGGGTTTGCATTGTGCGTGGAGGTGTAGTGATAGGGTTTGTGGGGGAGAAGGCAGGGCAGCAGAGAACACAGTACTACTACTTATTTTTTTATGCACCTCGACCACTGCACATACTGCTTCCAAGCAACAAAAGTAAAATAAGCTCCAGGGTGTGGCTGTTTCTTCTAATGTGTTTCTTTATCTTAAATATCACCTTTCATTCTCATTGCATTTGCCTTTTATAGTAGTAGAGGGCCTTAACGTTCTGTTATTGGCCTGAAGCTCACAATCTCTGTGAAAGATCTGAGGCAAAGGGAGCATTTGGAAGATCCATACAGATGTTCTAAGCATCTGGAAATAAATCATTAGGCGACAGAACACTTTGAAATGTAGTGATTGCCAATACAAAAGTCCTCAAGTGGTTTCCATGACCTTGGAGAGTGAGAGGACAGTTGGGCATAAACAAAATAAACCAGAAAGGAACATGCCTTTAATAAGTATTGATGCAGTTGACAGATGGGAGAGTGGTTGAGCATAATACTAATCCCGGGCAACTCTGGGCCACATGTTTCGTATCATGGAGAGTGAAAAACGAAGATACTGGACCAATGTCGTCGAGACGACCAATATGCATGCCACAATATAGATCACACTAAGGACTGGGTTTCAAGCGGCAATTGAGGTATTCAGGGCAGGCTGACTGACCGCTGATCGGGAAAAACAGTGGCGGCAAGCCTGCATGCGTAAGATTCTGAAAACCCTCACGCATCCTTAGCTGTGAGTTCTGTTTCCTGTGTTATGGTAGACAGGATACTCTTCTGACAACTTGCTGCCTGCACGAAAATATGGCTTCCATCCCACTGTCCCTAATTTGACACCCAATTGGATACCCTACGAAGCAACATATTTAATGTTCTACTGAATATTTGATAGCTCTTAATCATGAGCTTCTGATAGGTCATGCCAGATGTCTTCCTATGACCCCAAGCCCTAAGCTTCCCTTCGTGACCACCGGGGGCACCAGTCTTTGCAGGGGTGCATCCCAAAGACTGCAATCATGAACCTCAGGCTTGAGATGCCACGATCACCATATCACCAGTTTCTGTTCCTGCATCTGAAGAAGCCCTTGCTTCCTTTATACGGCTAAATATAACCAGACCAAGACTAGTCTTGGGGCTCTGAGCGCTTCCATGAGTGTCCTCTTGAATTATAGCCTGAACATCAGAGCACAAGGCAAGTGCAGACGTGCAGTGGCCAGTGCCCTCCAGTGCATTCAAAATCTCGAATTATAGCCTGAACATCAGAGGACAAGGCAAGTGCCGACGTGCAGTGGGCAGTGAGTGCCCTCCAGTGCATTCAAAATCCAGAATCTTTATCTGTCTTTATCTGGCAAAACAGCAAGGTTCCGCTTGCTATGAATCTCAAGAAGCCAATGGTTGCTGGTTGGCAGCACCTCAGAATAGACAAGCTCACAGCGAAGAAAACCTCTACGAATTGTGTGAACAAGTTGCAAGGAACAAAATGACACCACAGGTGTAGCCGAGTGATAACATTTTAGCAGTGATCGCAGTGAGTGGGAACGGTCGGGAGAGGTGTTCCAGTACTTATATTTTTTTCTGTTTGCCATTCCTCTACCTTTTACGACCATATTCAACATTCGATACCGAGGATTTGCCCACTCATGTCCCTGTGCAAGTGTAAAGTTGTTACTAGTCACTTAGACGATTCACATACTCGAGCCGCACCGTCTTGCCACATGTTGCACGATGCCTCCACCTACCCTCTCCCCTGCCGAGACCACAGTTCCCCTGCTTTTTTCAGCACACTTCTACCACTGCATATTAGGTTATAAGCCACCTTATTTATAGCTCAAAAGACAGCTGTAACTAACAGCAATCAAAAACACCATAGTGAAAGGGATGGTGGGTGTGGTCCACAGGTTGCCTGTTTTAAGCACCAGTATCTTTAATAAAGATAACATCTGTAAACGTGTGGAAGTCTCCAAGTGAGGGATGTACCCTCTGCCGTAGCGTGCGTTGCGCTTCATTGTGGCGTGTTCTCATCATCGAGGCGTTCGGTGGGAGCTCTGCATCTGATGCTTGGCACTGATAGTGAAAATCGCAGGAGCCGGCTAATGGGAATGTTCCAATGCTCAGGTCTATTGCAGTGCTGCAAGGTGAACCCACCTGACTTTAGGCGCTATCAAATGGTGCGCACCCGCTGTGTTCTTTGTGCCGTTGCTAGAGGAATCTACTAAAGAACACGGGACAAGTCAACGTTTGGGGCTTCCACATAGTTGTAGCTCATGAGGGGACAGAGATCCCAGCATGGGAGAACGTGACTTAGCTCTTCTGGATAAGAACATTGACTCATGGACCAAACATAAGTGCAAGGACTCTTAAAAGACAGGAGCACGTAGGACTAATAATGGCCAGCAGTGATGGCTGGCCTGTAGTGTAACCTCTACAGTCTGGGCCCCACAGTCCGGATGGAGCTTTGAGGTTATGAAAGCAAGATGAGGGCTTCTGATCTACTGGTCATGGTTCCTGTCTCTCTCTTCAATGGCTGCCAGTAACAGACTTGTGGATGGCAATCTTGTCTCGGGGGCATAGCTCAGGGGCAACATGCTCTCCTTAGAAGCAAGACGACACAGAGCAACACAGGTTCGATCGATGGGTCCGTGCTTAGAAACCTCTGGGTATTAAGCGTGTTAAAAATAACCTATCATATCATGGGAGAGATCACAGCACCTTCTATAGCTGAGAGTTGGGGCCTCCTTGAACAGTCAGTGTGGGGTCAAAAAGCCATGCATTCATAGTACTGTACAGGCTCTATAGCACTACCTCAGAGTCAGGGGTATTACCTGAAGCCAGACGGCATCACCTCTGTCCATAAAGGAAACCTATACACTGTCATCATAGCAAGCCCATGCATACGTACTTTTAACTATAAGATTGCCGTGTGCTTCATTGCTGCAGTTGGCAACCTCAGGGCGATGGGTGTCTCGAGGAATTCTGGACAGCATATGAACCAGAGCAAATGGTAGGCCCTCAAGGCATCTGAGGGGTGATCCTCCAGCGATTCCCACCCTCTACATGTCTTGCATAACATGCAAGCAAGGACAGCTGCTCGCGGCAGAATTCCCCTGATAACCCCTGCATCTCAGTAGACCAAGTTGCACCCTCATGTATTCCTCACTCGCCTACTCACAGTGCCCAGGTGGCAGCTGTTGAATTGAGCTCATGCAATTGCTAGAAAACCAATTGACAAAGACTTTTTGTGATACAACTATGCTTTTGTTAATTTTTCATCACACCACACCACATAGAACTATGATTTCAGTGAACTTGGATTGAAAAATGAACACATACACATCTACATTTGAACTATCTCTGGCACACGATGTGTGCGGGTTGGCGTCAACGTTCAACGTTCATGTATTTCCCACCATAACTTTTCAGGAGTATTGTCTTCTAAAGGTGCAGTTGGCATGACAACCACTTGGTCACAGTGACATTGACTATCTGTGAAGAACTATGGGGAGTTTCATAGCAAGTGGTCAGAGGGACATTGACTATCTGTGAAGAACCATGGGGAGTTTCATAGCAAGTGGCCAGAGGGACATTGACTATCTGTGAAGAACCATGGGGAGTTTCATAGCAAGTGGCCAGAGGGACATTGACTATCTGTGAAGAACCTTGGGAGTTTCATAGCAAGTGGTCAGAGGGACGTTGACTATCTGTGAAGAAATATGGGGAGTTTCATAGCAAGTGTTCAGAGGGACATTGACTATCTGTGAAGAACTATGGGGAGAACTATGGGGAGTTTCATAGCAAGTGGTCAGAGGGACATTGACTATCTGTGAAGAACTATGGGGAGTTTCATAGCAAGTGTTCAGGGGGACATTGACTATCTGTGAAGAACTATGAATCTGTGAAGAACTATGGGGAGTTTCATAGCAAGTGGTCAGAGGGACATTGACTATCTGTGAAGAACTATGGGGAGTTTCATAGCAAGTGGTCAGAGGGACATTGACTATCTGTGAAGAACTATGGGGAGTTTCATAGCAAGTGGTCAGAGGGACATTGACTATCTGTGAAGAACTATGAATCTGTGAAGAACTATGGGGAGTTTCATAGCAAGTGGTCAGAGGGACATTGACTATCTGTGAAGAACTATGGGGAGTTTCATAGCAAGTGGTCAGAGGAAATTGCCATCTCTTTGGCAATTAGAGCATTAATAACAAAACAAAGGCGCCAAATATCTTCAAGGTGCTGCAAGGCTTTGCATACATATCTGGTTGGAGGGCAGATGTCAACATCTGGGATGTTGGTGTATTCGGTTTGCGTTTCCATATGTTCTTACTTCACAGCTTTATCTGGACGTGATCATTAGATGTGGACAAATCATGCGTCCAAGATTAGCAGAAAGGCCTGAACTCTCATCATCCCAAGGAATCTGCACTGGCTTCACGTCTAACAATAAAACATTCATGTTCAGTGCTTATGCACCATCCCAAGGAATCTGCACTGGCTGCACGTCTAACAATAAAACATTCCTTTGCAGTGCCTATGCCCCATCCCAAGGAATCTGCACTGGCTGCAGATCTGACAATATAACATTCCTGTGCAGTGCCTATGCCCCATCCCAAGGAAAATGCACTGGCTGCATGTTTAACAATACAACACTCCCGTGCAGTGCCTATGCCCCATCCCAAGGAATCTGCACTGGCTGCAGATCTCACAATATAACATTCATGTTCAGTGTCTATGCCCCATCCCAAGGAAAATGCACTGGCTGCATGTTTAACAATATAACATTCCTTTGCAGTGCATATGCCTTATCCCAAGAAATCTGCACTGGCCGCACGTCTAACAATATAACATTCATGTTCAGTGCCTATGCCCCATCCCAAGGAATCTGCACTGGCTGCATGTCTAACAATATAACATTCATGTTCAGTGCTTATGCACCATCCCAAGGAATCTGCACTGGCTGCACTTCTAACAATAACACATTCATTTGCAGTGCATATGCCTAATCCCAAGGAATCTGCACTGGCTGCAGATCAGACAATATAAGATTCCTGTGCAGTGCCTATGCCCCATCCCAAGGAAAATGCACTGGCTGCATGTTTAACAATATAAGATTCCTGTGCAGTGCCTATGCCCCATCCCAAGGAAAATGCACTGGCTGCATGTTTAACAAGATAACATTCTTGTGCAGTGCCTATGCCCCATCCCAAGGAATCTGCACTGGCTGCAGATCTGACAATATAACATTCCTATGCAGTGCCATTAAGCTCGTGTACCGTATATTGTATGATGCCAGCCGAAATGAGAGTGACATGCTAACAGTACATACCGGAAATACCCACATAGGGCAGGAATCTGGCATGTTTGTATATGTTCCAACACAAAAAGCCATTGCCAATTGGATGGCAAATGTGCAAATACACCGTAATTCTGCCTGCTCTCCATCATACCTGTAAACACCCACTAGCACATAGACTGCAGTCTACACCCCGATGTTTGTCTAGGCGCAGATCATCCTCCACAGCTCGAAGATGAACTTTTGTTTCATCGCTTGATATATGATAAAATAAGTCATTTATAACGCACCTGTACACAAGTGTTTCTAGGCTCAACAAGACAAGGAGGGGGAAACAGACACATGACAAACAATGATCTTACTAGGCCTTGTGTCATTCAGATTGCGCAAGTGCAGGTAAGAGGGAAGGAAAGAAGTGCCAAGGAGGGATGGGGAGGTGAGAAGAAGTGCAGGTGACACAATAAGTGCTGCCAGGGGGTGGCTCTTAAGTGTAGAGAGAAGGTACTGCGGGGTTTCAGATACAGACCCTTAAGTGCTGAGAGAGCCCAGAGGCAGTGCAAGGGCGTCTGGACATGCAGGAGCCTGGGCCCGAGATCAGGGGTGGCCAGGTGACCAGTGTGCGGAGCTATCAGGGATATTAGCAGGGAGAGGAAGAGAGAAAGTGATAAGGAAGGTCTTGAGTTGCTTCTGGAACCGTTGGTGGTTCTGCTCAAGTTTGAGAGAGGCAGGGAGGCTGTTCCAGAGGGAGGCACTAGCCGAGGAAAGAGATATGCCCCCCATTCTCTTCTTGGAAAATCATCTGACCCTCAGAGAATTGTAGGTGGATGAGCGGAGAGCTCGAGAAGGAAGATACTACATCAAGCACCTCACCTCTGCACACCCTCTGCAAGGGCTGATTCTTGTGTCCCCTCTGCCCCCCATGAATGCATTTCCAATAAATCAGCCACCATAACTCACTAGCACTCAGGAAGCAACACAAAAGTTGTAACACCAGACCTGCATTTAGACACATACGTACATACCAACATATATTCGACATATACAAACTGTACTCAAGCTGCCAAATGTCCTCATTCTTCTTTACTGTTATTTATATATTTATTTTATTGTTCACCAAGCATGAACAATCATTGAGAAGCCAACATTATTGAAAGTTGTACGTTGAAGCATTTTAGGAGTGACACACTCTAAGTCAAATGGAGGATGTGACAAGTGGAAAGCAGACAGAGTGGAGACAGGGAAAAGGAGGGGTGGATGAATGTGTGGGGATGTTAGGTTGGATGGATGGATGGATGGATGGGGCGAGGGAGGAAGTGTGAAAGAACGCATGTGAAGAATGATGTACAATATGTTAGTGGGAGAATGCATGAATGTGCAAGGACCTACTATCGTGTGTGGATGCAGGGACAGATACATCTGTAATTAAGTTATGGATGAATGAAGAAATGAACAGGTACATAGGCTTTGATACATGAGTGTGAATATGGGAGAATTAACGGACATGTGAGGACGATTGAATGAGTATGTCTGAGGAGATCAGCCTAAACCCTCCATGTAGACTGTATGCCAGTATTTATTGTGCATTGGCCAGGGCACTTGAATGTGGGCAACCCATTCAAGACGAGGTACACTTGAAATGGCACGCCTTCTAAGTAAACAAATGTTGGGAGCATGGCAAGATGGATGCATGTCTTTCCACCGCAGCAGCCGGTTCTTTCCCCAGTTTGAAACTATGGGGAGAGGTTTGACTGGTGTGCTTCATCTGCTAATCCAGTAAGCACCTCTCCCCTACCCTGTGTACAGCTCTCAATGTGGGATTCTATTTACATAGCTGTAGATGCAGGTTTTGATTCTGTAGGGGATTGCGAGGAGTTTGAACATGTGCACGGTCTCGTCTGGACTTTTGTGACATTTTAAACAAAATTGAATGTTGGTAGATTAACACACACCAAAATGTGTGTGGCTTCTGTGCACACATTTTACTATGCTCACAGCCTGGCATACACATATAGCCATGTACTCTGGGTGGACAAAGCCTCTTACCGCAGCGCCCCCTGTCATATTTAGTTGGGATATGACAGCTAGGAGTACAACATGTCATCTCAGAAGAGGGAGGGCCAAACCTTCTTGGTGCCCTAAACATCCTAATTAACTAACAACGGCAAGTGACAGCATTCACATACCAATCAGAGTTAAATTCAAACAGGCCCACATCGGGTTTGGCTGTAGAGGCTAACAAAGCAAACAGGAAACCCCAACACCCTTTCAAATGCACTGGGTCAACTTGATGCCATCTCCCACCCTTAGTATCAATTGCAAGTGAAATGCCATGTCTGGGACTGCCTTTTTACAGTTTTCAACCCCGCAGGGAGACCCCATTCAGAAGGTACAAGTATATGGATTGACGGCACCAGAAAGTCTGGTCCTGCCGCTACTTCAAAGGAGACCTACCGCTTTAATCAGGAACCAAAGAGTGAACCTTTGTTGCAGAACAGACAGGAGGGTGGGTGGGACTTAGTTTTACAAGTTTCACCCCTTTGCCTTTACTGTTGCAAAGCACTCTGGTTATAACCTCACACATACAGGAGACCCGTTGGTGGGGACCCAGGCTTAGTTCATTAAGGTAGGTTTAGCTTACACCAATCCCCGTGGTCTGTGTGGCTTTAAAAGAGGGCTAAGCCCCTCTTTCTTTTCGCAGATCATCTGAAGACTTTGCACATAGTAACATGAAGAACTCAGCATTGGACTCTGGCTGAATATACCGTTTGCTTTACATCATCCACCAGTGAAGGAAGACCAGGACATCAAGAGGGAAGCAAGTTCCCTCCCGTAGACAGCTCCAAGGGAACAGAGGGAGATACTGAATCCAGAGGACACTCACAAACCTTCAGAACTCATACGCAGCCAGCACACAGCATTCTTTGCAAGGCTCTGTAGCAAGCTTCTTAGGTGGGAAGTGGCAGAAAGTCTTTGAACCAAACCCAAAACAAGACAGCTGCCTGCAACACTCTCCTCAGCTTTGGGCCATCTACCTTAAAGGACAACACAAGCATCTCCTGACTTCCGCCTTAAAGGACTTTTTCATCCTAGTCGAGCCCCTCGAGCTACAACCAACTGCAATGCTGACTGTTGTTATGTCGCAGTCGCTAACGCCATCTGAGATACCTAGTCCAGTGATTCAGATCCGCTGACCAGCACTGAGACAACTTTTACTAACCCTGCACCACCACATAGGCCATCTATAAATTGTCTGTCCAGGCTCGCTTGCTGAACTGCCTGCCACCTAATACCCGCAGCTACCGCCCATCTTGAACTATGTTGCAGATGCTGCAAAGCGCCCTGAAACCTGCTCGACCCTGTCGAACACCAATAACATCTGCAGCACATGGTACATTGTGGTTCTCACCCCCTGGTCCTTCTCCAAAAAACCCTAGTGACATTGTGTCCTGTCAAACATTATTTTAATTTATGGTGAGACAGTATGGTCCGTTTCTCTGAAGTAGACTTGCAAAGTATTATAACATGCAACCACCTGCAGTGAGAAAATAAACGTATGAACTCCCCATGCAGGCATGTATTATTAGCCTATATGAAACATAGTCTCTTCACAAATGTCCAGTGACAGTCTCTCTACAAGAGGACAACATTATACTTGTGTATGGAATTATCATATATTATTATTATTATTATTATTATTATTATTATTATTCTTTTTTTTTAAGCCTCACGCAATGCTAGGGTGTCATGGTGAGTCAGGGTGTGTTAAACCATGCGCACGAGAACTGTACATTGGACCCCCTTCATCTGTGCCCTGATTGACCAAAAATTATTCTGTAACCGAAAAAATTGAGAAGAAATATGGACACTTTTAAATGATGGTGGGTTTTGGATTCTGAATCCTCTTTGAGTAAAACCCACTCCAGTGCTTCTGGGTACACAATACAACAATTCACAGGAATATTGAAAAAACAACCTGAAGTCAGTGTACAAAGTATGTTCCAGAATTAGTCTTTGTAAATTCACTTTTGTGATGCTGCTTCAACAATATATGTGACCGTTTCCACTGTAAAATAAAACGTTGATCTTGCACCTAGAAGATATGACAGCATTGCCATTGTAACGTTATGATGTTTCACCCAATATCTGTGTAAACACTCCTACTGAAAATGCCTTTCATGATGCTACACCCATAAAACACTCAGGTATTCGCACAGTAAATTGTGTTAACTGTATTTTGCATACTGTATATTCCAGCATTCCCAGTATAAATGACCTTTATGATTCTGGTGTGTTCTCTCTCCCCCAGCAAGCATATTCATGCATGCCACTTGCAAAACGACGTGTGCACGCCCAGTCAGTCATAATCACAGACACAAAGAATCATAGGCATGTACACAAACACATATGCACTCACATGTTCATTCAAACTCTTACACACACACACACACACACACACACACTCAATCACTCATAAAACATGCACATGCATACACCCATGCATTATCTCATAAACATATACACCCTCATTCACACTCTTGCACGGACACAGCCTTACACACAAACACACACTGCATACAAATTGAAATACACGCCCACGCACACATACACTTTTAAACGTATCTGTTATCCATTCGTGTGGGGCAACTGGGCATCAGGATCAACCACAGACAGGTGGGCTGCAGAAGGGCAACCGAAACATTTAACACACACTGCAGCAAGGGCAAGGTCATGGCACATGTTTTACTATCAAGGGCAACTCACTGGCTGCAGCGCCAGCCAGAAGCTCAATGTACCCAGATATACATATGTCTTTCATTCGAATAATTAACTCCAGAGGGTGACAAAAGTAGAACAACTGAACTAGGGTGGGAGTTGGCATAAAGCAGGACCATGCGATAACAGAGACAGGAGCATTCGTCATATGAGGGCGTGCTGATGCTCTGTGGTAAGGTCCAGACAGAAGCCTGATTGGATCAATCATGCACAGGGCGACAATAAATAGCATGCCACACTATGTTGTTTTCTGACACAAAAACCTGTACACATAGTAATACTTTGGCACAATTGGCATACAGTGCTTTGATGGCCAGGCCATATACTTAGAAACTGGAAAGAAATCAAACACGTCCCAGAATTCAAAGTGTTGTTGGCTGAAACGGTGTGTGCTGGCTGAACACATCAAACATGACATAATGCAATCTGTCAAATGTGCTAATGTATGGCCTGCCCCCACAAGGCCTGCCTCAAACTTAGAATGCATCTTCATAATATTAGAGCATCATGTCTCCAATATCGATCATCCTGTAGATCTGACTCCAGATGGTGCTTACACAGTCGGTGGTTGACAGAATCTCACTAAAGGGGACATTGCAGTCCCGTGCACGGCAGAGCATCACAAGGTGTCGCAAATAGCAGATTTAGACAATGGAAATCCCATGTCACATGACTGAGTATATGTTTGCCATATCCACGGATATTGCCACTGAGGACTTCTTTGAAATCTCTAGCAGTACGTGATCAAACTGTTTCGCACTCTTGGTTTATGTGTTCGATGTAATGCAGTAATTGTGCTTCTGCTCCATTGATTCCCTAAACAACATTTCCCTCCCACGACTTTGCAATCACGCTGGGTCTGGGCCATTTTAAGTTACCAGGGCGCTGCTGTAAATATTGATTGTGGTTTGTAGCTGAAATGAAGGAAGGCAAAGCAAGCTTTTGGGACTGATCATTCCGCACCTGGTCTGCGCCTTGCGATGGCTCTTCACCCAACCACAGGCATCATGGTTCCAGAGACTGTAGGGGTCTCCAGTGTGGATTCCATCCCTTCAGGAATCCCCCAAAGAACATCTTTCTTCACAAGGCCTGTCATGCAGTGCTCAGATGTTTGATTATGGGGCAATACCTCAGAGAGACTAGACGACTCGTGAAACAGAACTGACCCCAGTGACTGTATTATCAAGCTTCTTGCAGTCTAAGCTTAAGTCACATTGTAAGAAAAGACTATCCACAAAGAAGCCGCTTGCCATGGGTGCCACGGTGCCAAGAAACGTAGCATCACATGGTGACTGCGGACCATCCAATTATGCTGAGCTCGCAATATATTGTTTTCAACCCCCCACCTCCTTAAATGCAATTCGTGTTGCCGCCGCCTCCATGCCGGATGCCACATCTACTAAGATTCTCAATTGAAAGCAGTCCCATTCTCCCTTTTTGAAGTGACCTGCACCCCTCTGGCAATCCTTCAGGCCCCTCTACGTGGTCACACCCCACAGTTTCAAGAACATTGACTTAAAACCTGCATAATCCCAGTAGAGGTCGACACTCTCTACTCTTTCTATGTTTTTGTGTCTTCCTTTTTTGATTTTTTCCCTCTCCCCATTACCTTTTTTAGGTTTAGGCTCATATGTATGGCTTTCGTTTCTGGAGGATAGCTCAGCGGCAATGTGCTCACCTTGGAAGCAAGACGACACAGAGCAACACGGGTTTGATCCCCGGGTCCGTGCTTAGAAACCGCTGGGTATTAAGTGCGTTATGAATAACCTATCGTATCATCTCATATCATACTGTATGATGTGAACACTATTGGGGTGGAGAGTGGTCGAATACAGATGTTTATGAGGTCTTTGTTTGGTGTCTTTGGTACCTCATTCTGTATGTTTAGGGCAGTGTAATTACCTGAACAGTGCACATTCTGGTCATGCCTAGTTTGTGTCTTCTACCCATATGAAGACACGTGTCCCAGGTGTGCTAGGCTTGACAGAACAGTGTTTTTTTTTAATTCTGCTTGTTATGTAGGTACTGTAATGGCAGTTCCTTTTTTGTAATTGTACCAACACTGTTGCTGTATTTTTGTATTGGCATAACAACTATTAAGGCATTTGAGGATCCACATGACTTCCCATTGAATCTGCCCACAATTGCTGAATTGTTTTTAGCTCTGGTCCATCCACTCTACATTGGCACAGAGAGGGAATAGAAAAGTTAAGGTGAGGGCAGATAAAAGAAGAGATCGTCGCAGGAGAAACTCAGACACATAAACATGCAGTCAAGCAAAGTAGGACAGTGATAATGGGAGGCCTCAAGGAGAGAGGGGGTGCTTTGGGGGTCTTATATCAACAACAAATCCAAAAAGAAAACAACTCTCACAGTGCATATGGCGGCAACAATGCTTCAACCTTGGAGATGATGACTTTTAGGAGCATGTGCTCAAATAACCCCGAACCCTGTAAAAATTACTGAGGGTCGCTTCTATAGGAAGGGAAGTGGCTGCATCAAGGGTTCTATGTTATTTTGCCACGGGATTTTTCATCGCGGGACTTTTCATCGCCGTTTTTCTATCGAAATAAACTCATGTTTATTTTATTTTTTTTGGGGTGGTTACTCCCCCAAACCCCCCTTTATTTATTTTTTTAATTATTCCCTTTCACCCACAAATATTTATTTAATTTTTAACCCCCCCCAAAAAAATAAAAACGATGATTTTATTTTCGATAAAAAAACGGCGATGAAAAGTCCTGCAACGAAAAATCCAGCGGCAAAAGAACTGTATACCGCGTCAAGACTGTCAATAATTTACGGTGTTGGTCATTGTGCTGGTGGTGTTGGTGTCTGTATGTTTTATAAAGGTTACTGAAATCACATTTCTCAGATAGAATGTAATGTTTCGACTCACACCATAATACCAAAGGGACTGCTATGCTGATTGGTGGAGGGGGGGTTGGATATACTAGCATGGGGCATATCCACATGTCAGACTGCTTGGCAGAGCGTAAGTCTCCGATTGGCTTAATTTTCCTTCGTGTGGGAGCTGCACATTGTTTCATAATAAGTGGTATATGGGGGGGGCGGTGTAAAACACGGTGGGCACCCGTCTTCCATTTGTCCGTTCTGCAACATCACGCTGGAACACAAAGCGCAATTATGAAATCTGACAATAGATGCAGAATCAGAAAACAAAATGCGCCACTCCCCTTTCCCATACAATTTGACTCAATCTAGCAGAATAGTGAATGATAGGAACGCTTTGACTCAATCTGGGCACTCTTGAGTCCAACAATTTTCAGTCTGCTTTAGATAGGCACATCTAGCTTGGTACCATCCAAAATGAGGTTGTCAAGAGAAAACCGCTAGGCCACATTCCCTCTAAATGAAACCACAAGCAACACACGTGTAGCCACATGCTCATAATTATTGGGGTGGAGCATGTGACTGTAATCTCAGAAAACTTGAGAACCACTGCTAAGTTTACCTATGCCACTGTGACTGTAACCCAGAACGTTTGAGAGCCAGCGCTGAGTTTACCTGAGCCACTGTCACTGTACGCCCAGAAAGCTTGAGAGCCACTGCTGAGTTTACCTGTGCCACTGTGACTGCAAGACCAGAAAACATGAGAACCGCTGCTGAGTTTATCCGTGGCACTGTGACTGTAATCCAGAACGTTTGAGCGCCAGTGCTGAGTTTACCTGTGCCACTGTCACTGTAAATCCAGAAAGCTTGAGAGCCACTTATGAGCTTACCTGTGCCACTGTGACTGTAAAACCAAAAAGCTTGAGAGCCAGTGCTGAGTTTACCTGTGCCATTGTGACTGTAAGCCCAGAAAACCTGAGAGCCACTGCTGAGTATACCTTTGCCACTGTGACTGTAAGACCAGCAAGCTTGAGAGCCACTGCTGAGTTTACCTGTGTCACTGTCACTGTAAGCACAGAAAGCTTGGGAGCCACTGCTGAGTTTACCCATGCAACTGTCACTGTACCCAGAAAGCTTTAGAGCCACTGCTGAGATTACCTGTGCCACTGTCACTGAAAGCCCAGAAAGCTTGAGAGCCACTGCTGTGTTTACCTGTGCCACTGTGACTGCAAGACCAGAAAACTTGAGAACCACTGCTGAGTTTACCCGTGGCACTGTGACTGTAATCCAGAACGTTTGAGAGCCAGTGCTGAGTTTACCTGTGCCACTGTCACTGTAAGGCCAGAAAGCCTGAGAGCCACTGCTGAGTTTACCTGTGCCACTGTGACTGTAAAACCAAAATGCTTGAGAGCCAGTGCTGAGTTTACCTGTGCCATTGTGACTGTAAGCCCAGAAAACCTGAGAGCCACTGCTGAGTTTACCTGTGCCACTGTGACTGTAAGACCAGCAAGCTTGAGAGCCACTGCTGAGTTTACCTGTGTCACTGTCACTGTAAGCACAGAAAGCTTGAGAGCCACTGCTGAGTTTACCCATGCCACTGTCACTGTACCCAGAAAGCTTTAGAGCCATTGCTGAGTTTACCTGTGCCACTGTGACTGTAAGCCCAGAAAGCTTGAGAGCCACTGCTGTGTTTACCTGTGCCACTGTGAATGTAAGCCCAGAACGCTTGAGAGCCACTGCTGAGTTGACCTGTGCCACTGTGACTGTAAGTCCAGAAAGCTTGAGAGCCACTGCTGAGTTTACCTGTACCACTGTGATTGTAACCCAGAAAGCTTGAGAGCCACTGCTGAGTTTGCCTGTGCCACTGTGACTGTAAGCCCAGAAAGCTTGAGAGCCACTGCTTTGTTTACCTGTGCCACTCTGAATGTAAGCCCAGAACGCTTGAGAGCCCCTGCTGAGTTTACCCATGCCACTGTCACTGTACCCAGAAAGCTTTAGAGCCACTGCTGAGTTTACCTGTGCCACTGTGACTGTAAGCCCAGAAAGCTTGAGAGCCACTGCTGTGTTTACCTGTGCCACTGCCACTGTAAGCTGAGAAATCCTGAGATCCACTGATGAGTTTACCTGTGACACTGTCACTGTAAGCCCAGAAAACTTGAGAACCACTGCTGAGTTTACCTCTGCCACTGTGAGTGTAAGCCCAGAAAGCTTGAGAGCCACTGCTGAGTTTACAGGTGCCACTGTCACTGTAAGCCCAGAAATCTTGAGCTCCACTGCTGAGTTTACCTGAGCCATTGTGACTGTAAGCCCAGAAAGCTTGAGAGCCACTGCTGAGCTTACCTGTGCCACTGTCACTGTAAACCCAGAAAGCTTGAGAGCCACTGCTGAGTTTACCTATGCCACTGACACTGTAATCCAGAAAGCTTGAGAAGTACTGCTGAGTATACCTGTGCCACTGTGACTGTAAGCCCAGCAAACTTGAGAGTCACTGCTGAATTTACCTGTGCCACTATGACTGTAAGCCAAGAAAGCTTGAGAGCCACTGTTGAGTTTACCTGTGCCGCTGTGATTGTAAGTCCAGAAAGCTTGAGAGACACTGCTGAGTTTACCTGTGCCACTGTGACTGTAAACACATAAAGCCTCAGAGCCACTGCTGAGTTTACCTGCGCCACTGTGACTGTAAGACCAGAACGTTTGAAAGTCACTGCAGAGTTTATCTGTGGCACTGTGATTGTAACCCAGAAAGCTTGAGTGCCACTGCTGAGTTTACCTCTGCCACTGTGACTGTAAGCCCAGAAAGCTTGAGGGCCACTGCTGAGTTTACTGGTGCCACTGTCACTGTAAGCCTAGAAAGCTTGAGCTCCATTGCTGAGTTTACCTGTGCGATTGTGACTGTAAGCCCAGAAAGCTTGAGAGCCACTGCTGAGTTTACCTGTGCCACTTTGACTGTAAGCCCAGAAAGCTTGAGATCCACTGCAGAGTTTCCCTGTGCCACTGCCACTGTAAGATGAGAAATCTTGAGATCCACTGCTGAGTTTACCTGTGCCACTGTCACTGTAAGGCCAGAAAACTTGAGAACCACTGATGAGTTTACCTCTGCCACTGTGAGTGTAAGCCCAGAAAGCTTGAGAGCCACTGCTGAGTTTACAGGTGCCACTGTCACTGTAAGCCCAGCCATCTTGAGCTCCACTGCTGAGTTTACCTGAGCCATTGTGACTGTAAGCCCAGAAAGCTTGAGAGCCACTGCTGAGTTTACCTGTGCCACTGTCACTGTAAACCCAGAAAGCTTGAGAGCCACTGCTGAGTTTACCTATGCCACTGACACTGTAATCCAGAAAGCTTGAGAAGTACTGCTGAGTATACCTATGCCACTGTGACTGTAAGCCCAGCAAACTTGAGAGTCACTGCTGAGTTTACCTGTGCCACTGTGACTGTAAGCACAGGAAGCCTGAGAGCCGCTGCTGAGTTTACCTGTGCCACTGTGACTGTAAACCAGAAAGCCAGCCTGAGAGCCACTGCTGAGTTTACCAGTGCCACTGTCATGGTAAACCAAGAAAGCTTGAGAGCCATTGCTGAAGTTACCTGTTCCACAGAAAGATTGAGAGCAACCTGGGTGTTTACTGGTGCCACTGTCACTGTAAGCACAGAAAGCTTGAGAGCCACTGCTGAGTTTACCCACGCCACTGTCACTGTACCCAGAAAGCTTTAGAGCCATTGCTGAATTTACCTGTGCCACTGTGACTGTAACCCCAGAAAGCTTAAGAGCCACTGCTGTGTTAACCTGTGCCACTGTGAATGTAAGCCCAGAAAGCTTGAGAGCCACTGCTGAGTTTGCCTGTGCCACTGTGACTTAAGCTCAGAAAGCTTGAGAGCCGCTGCTGAGTTTACCTGTGCCACTGTGACTGTAAACCAGAAAGCCAGCCTGAGAGCCACTGCTGAGTTTACCTGTGCCACTGTGATGGTAAACCAAGAAAGCTTGAGAGCCATTGCTGAAGTTACCTGTTCCACTGCGACTGTAAGCCCAGAAAGATTGAGAGCCACTTCGGAGTTTACCGGTGCCACTTTCACTGTAAGCCCAGAAAGCTTGAGATCCACTGCTGAGTTTACCTGTGCCATTGTGATTGTAAGCCCAGAGAGCTTGAGAGACACCGCTGAGTTTACTTGTGCCACTGTGACTGTAAGGCCAGAAAGCTTGAGAGCCACTGCTGAGTTTACCTGTGGCACTGTGACTGTAAGCCAGAAAGCTTGAGAGCCAATGCTAAGTTTACTTGTGCCACTGTGACTGTACGGCCAAAAAGCTTGAGAGCCACTGCTGTGTTTACCTGTGCCACTGTGTCTGTAAGCCCAGAAAGCTTGAGAGCCAATGCTGAGTTTACTTGTGCCACTGTCACTGTAAGCCCAGAAAGCTTGAGAGCCACTGCTGAGTTTCCCTGTTCCACTGTGACTGCAATCCCAGAAAGCTTGAGAGCCACTGCTGAGTTTACCTGTGCCACTGTGACTGAAAGCCCAGAAAGCTTGAGAGACACTGCTGAGATTACCTGTGCCACTGTCACTGAAAGCCCAGAAAGCTTGAGAGCCACTGATGAGTTTACCTGTGCCACTGTGACTGCAGGCCCAGAAAGGTTGAGAGCCACTGCTGAGTTTACCTGTGCCACTGTGACTGAAAGCCCAGAAAACTTGAGAGCCACTGTTGAGATTACCTGTGCCACTGTCACTGAAAGCCCAGAAAGCTTGAGAGCCACTGCCGAGTTTACCTGTCCCACTTCACACGACTCATCAACATTGACGACTAATGGCTACAATAATTTTGAAATCATTGGATCCTCTGGCAAACTGGTCCATTTATTGCTTGTGCAGCAGCCTGCCACGCCAATTCAGAAAATTGAAGTCATCGGCAGTGATGGCTGGACAGTGTCATCCCACACCAATACCATATTGGGGATGCAAGTTGAACTGCAGCTTATACCTGGAGTTGCGGGGAGCATTTTCTTTAAGTATCACAAGCTCTACGAGACTTGGGTTAATTGATAACGTCCAGAGTGGTTCAGCAAGGCCCAAATACAACTCCCACCAAAGTGCCAGTGATGTCTGACCAAAGCAAGGCCTGTGATCACCCCTTCAATTCACCTGGGCACCTATTCCTCAGCTAACTCCTCATTGGCCAGCCAGCCAATATAATTTATAGCTCACAAAATGTACATGTCAATCTAGCCACGAGACATGGTAACATTCCCCTTCTCCCTGACATTTCCGGCGGCTGCCCGCCTATTCTGGGTACAGTTTAAGTGGGCACTATTCTCAAATCCATCCATACGCAAGAGCTACAATAATATTGCCCAGAACCTAATAACAACAGACAATAAATCAGCATGTTACTACTAGCAGTCCACAAACACAGCCTTGCCACCTCTGCAGGATTATTGTCAAATGTTACCACTGGAACTCCATTTCACACAAAGGTACTAACAAATTGCATAATTTGTAAAAACAACAATACACGTCCCTTCTCATAGGCGTTCAATGTCCATTCTTGGGCAAAGAGGCTACTGGCTCTCAAGCAGCCGTGATCAAACAATGAATTGGTATGAAAGTACCTGGACACGAGTTCTTTATTTATACACACTAATGTCAGATCTGAAACAATACAATTCTATTTTATATATGTATTTGAGTATACAACACCTACCTCAATATACGCATAAGTAATTCATCCTGCAGGGGGGTTTAAAACAAAACAAAAAGTGAAAATGCTGTTAATTTAATTGCCGTGTGTGCACACACATGACACCGCGGAGGCCTCAAGGCGCTATTGGCTTGTACAGAACTTGCAGGGCAGAGACTTGCTGCATGGACGCCGATAGATAAGCTCATGTGGTTGCATCTCAAATCTCTTTTTTTGGAAGTGTCAACCCAAATTCAGACAGGGGGGCTTTACACCTTTTGCGGGTCAGTAGTAATAGCTTGCGCCTACCAAGGCTCTCAACCTGGAACGAAGCACGTTGCATGACGTCGTGACAGTGGCTGCTGCCAAATTTGTATTTCGGATGTGTGATAAATGGTAGTCATGGTAATAGGTGTATGTGAACTTGCCGCACAGCTTTGCGAGCAACCGGATTGTGCGACACTTCCTGTTTGGAATGGGCCCCTGGAATAGACATTGCCAACAGCACCTCCCCTTCTCCTTGCACTTTCAGGCTTGCTGGCGGGAGGTGGGGAGCTGCTGGAGCTGAGGGGGGCTGTGGGGGGTGGGAGCTGGATGGCCACCCTACTGCGGTGTGACCACCCGAGAGGGCGACGTGATATCTCACAGTCAGCCAGCACTTATTCCTTGCCCTGTTTGCTGAGAATGCCAGCCAGCGTGCCAATTACTGTCACTTGCGGCGGTGTTCCTGCAACTCACTATAAACGCAGCAAGTGGCGGAGCTGCCTCCGCCACGGGATCTGTCGCTGGAGTGGCAGGTGCACCATTAAGAGGAGTAAATAGGGGCTTGGCGGCGATGGCTCTGACATACAGTGCACTGTAGCTTGCAGTGTATCCCTTCATTAGCTGTAACCAGGACATGGGGAGTCCAGCCTTTGACCACAGACCTATCGTGCAGGCTGACCCTGTTATTAAGTTTGCTGTAACTCAATGGGCGGTCCTTTTGGGGCAGGCAGGGAGGACAAAGGGATATTCGGGAGTCGGCTGCATCAATCAGAATAGCTCAATAGGATCAACAAATGACCATAAAGCCCATCATGTCCTTTAAAATGAAAAAAAAAATAAAAACACTAAACCTTCGTAGTGCCCAAATCTACGCTTGGAAAAATGAAATGTCGTAAGGGCAGCATAAATACGTCAGCACTCCAATGGATGTGGGATGTGTTTGGGCTTTAATTTCCCGGTTCCATGTAATAATGTCCCCACAAAAATGTCTCCTGGCAAAAAGTTGCATTTTTTTGTGGAGACATTATTACATTAAACATGTGGGGGACACCACCGCAACTGCCAAAAGGGGAGCAGGGGACATCCGTGCAACCCGTCCCCATACATAATGTCACCACATATATGTCACAAATGGCTTTTCCCGGCACATATATGTCGCAAATGGCTTTTACATAATGTCCCCTTATGTATGGGGACATAATGCATGGGAACATTATTACCTGATACCAATTACCTTTCAATGACTGTGTTTTATTGTTATTCGTTATGTATTTGTTTGACATAAAGGGCTTCCTCAGATTACAGCAGTTTAGGCCCTGTGCCCAGTGGCTGAGTGTTATATCCAGTTTGCTGGGTTTCTGCTGGTGTATCAGGCTTGATGTTTGCAGGCTTGACTTACACAGATGAAGGTAAACCTTGCAGCGTCACTTTCAAGGCACTTTGCAACTTGAACATATTCTGAAAACCCCGGGATCTCTGGCAAAGAAGTTGGGGGAGTTTACCTTTTGAAATTCCATGGTTCCACCACTCCCCAGTTTTCCATCCAGGCATTGCCATGCTTAAGTGCTTCTCACGGAACAGCCTTACTGTCCCAGCTCACCCCCTGATTTGCGTTCCTTTCAGTAGACATACTACTCCCGATTACATTATCCGGAAACTGGGTACGTCTGCACAGTGCTTGTTTTTTGAGAAATAAGATTTTCAGTTTATTATTTTCTCACAGCTCCTGCTTCTTTTATTTGGTATTTAAGTCTTAGATATCTACTTGTATTTATTTTATAATTTGGTGCCATGTTTTTAAACAAGTGCTTCACATTTACACCACTGCACCTTAGTATACTGTGCCTCCTAGAAGCGGTAGATCACCATGTCCCCTGCGGGAGAAAGACTTTCTTCACCCTGTATCCCCTATGCCACACCCTCGCCACTTCCAACTCCCACTCCTGCATCATCCCAACCCAGGCCCCACTTAGATGCAGCATCACCGGCTCCTGAAACTCACGATGCCCCGCGCTTACCCTCCATGGCAATGGCCACCATGGGAAGAGAGAAGGTACTACATGTTGTTCTATTCCCCTCAATGTTCTTGTTGGCCGTGAAGAAAACAACTTTAAAAAATAAACAAAACTATTAGCACCCTGAAAAGCATGCTGGGATGGTAATACCTGTTAAACCCTCAATGATTGGGCATTGATTGTAGGTAATGGCACCAGGCCCATGTTTTAAGCCCTTGGTTCTCTAGGGCCTTTAACCCAGGCCTTGGGCCATTACCTGACTGGTAATGCCCACCCAGCAACTGTGTTATTGCATAAAGATTAATAGAAAAATAGCAAATACATTTCTTTCAAGTTTGCTATGTATATTCACTTTGGTGCCAAATTCACAATAAGCACCCGCAGAGGCAAACATTAGCACATATTAAACGTGTTTAGTGCACCAATTCAGTTTTGAAATGTCCTTTTCTGACATATATGTTTCTAGCAGTTCATGTAACAAGAGCATTGGAGTGGGGGTTAAGATTGTGTCCATTGTAAAAACTTGTACTTAGTTCAATGTTATTGCTATGCTGTTCAGTCAATGTTGAGCTTTTCTGTCTCATAGTAACGAGCTGTAATCGGTAAGTGGTTGGATCTATTACCTTTAAGAGTTATTATCTCATATTTCCACCTCCTGCGGCCCTATAAAAGCGCCCCCAGACTGGGAAGTTTTAATATCACTCGCTACTCAAACTTGACCAATTTACGACATGGATATCACCAATCTTGTTCAAATTGTAAATCCCACTACTTATGCAAAAGAGCACCTGCCCTGCTGCATGGAATATTCTCTCAAATTAATTCCCTGCCATTTAAACACCATACACACCACAGAGCCACGCAGTAGGCATCGCTAGACTTTCAACTCAAATTCAGTGCCTCCGAGCAATGCCCTGCGGGTCTGCAAATTAGCCCACATGTGTCTTTACCACATGTGGAAAAGCTATTTTATTCATTACTTTGGTCAAATTCCTCCCTATTACTAATTTATATATTTAGACCAAGTGTTCCAATAAGATTGTGACTGATCCACTAGCCTTGTTTCTGGAAGATAACTATGTTATGAACCCAATTCAAGTGTGCTTTGGCTCATTATAATACAACAAAATGGTGGCCACAGCCTTTCTTAAGAGATGACATAAGAATTGAACTTGATGAGGGTTGATCAGGCGCATTTTGTCCTATTTCACGTATCATCAGATTTTGACACTATGCAGTATGTTACTCTTCTGACACAGACTTCCTCACTCTTGTCAGAATCTCTCTTAATAAACATATCAGAGACAGGATCCTGTGGACACATTAGATCTATCCACAAAATCCTGCAGACTTCAACACAATCGCCAATTCCCTTCAATATTCATCTTGCTCCTCCAATAGTTCACTACCGAGGCATACACATATGCCGATGAACGACATGTTTATTTAATGGAATGTATGAATGCATGTAATAGTATACATGGTGTGAGTAATGATAGGTGTAACAATAGGTTTGTAAGGATGTCTGTTTAGGTTGGATGAATTGTGGGAGATTTTAACCCATGCCAATGCGCCATGCTACAAACCTTTTCCAATGGGGGAAAGAATCTGCCAAAAACAGAGGCTAACCCCTGTGAACGCCACATCTGCAAAACTGTGCTTGGTTCATAAACCGCAAAAGAGCTGCAGACCCTGCCACAAACAGGCAAAGTTGATGTCAAAGCAAGAACTCCCTGCAAGAGAATGCCAGTGGGTTTTGTTACCAGTTACATGAATCAAGGCCACAGCATTGGGTTAGATTCCGAAAATGCCTTAAAATCCATCCAGTTTTCTTAATCAATGGCAACCTTCAAAGTGCTGTTTTGGTGCTGAATTCATTTTCCCAGTGAGCTATTGAAATGAATAATTGCTGAAATCACAGATTCTACAGGTGGCTCAGAGAAAGCCGGGCCTCACTGACTGACAGCTGCATCAGAAAATTTGCTGTCAAACCCAGTTTAAAAGTGTTTCTGTTTCCTGATTAAAATGGCAACATTCACCTATTTAAAGCATGTTTGTGAAGGGCTAATTCTTTTAAATGTCCAAATCCCTTATAAACTGTGCTTATATTTTATATGTGTGAAATGAAAAGACTTTAATTTAAAGGAACCCTGTCTGGAGATATTCAACTATTTAATTGTGACCTGACAGCCCAGCCTGGGAAAGATTCACACTTCTGTTTGACTACCCCTTGCTACAAGAAGGCTAATGGCTGCTTAATGGTTCCCGCATATTGAAAACAAAGAGAGCAACAGACATTTGTCTCTGGCTGCGCCAAGAACAACTGATCTCTACCGGAGAGCTTCCCTCTCCATGAAGGGGAATGGCCACCCTGATCAAAGGACTGGACAGCCCCTGCCTGGGAAGAAGAGGTTAAAAAGGAGAACTTTGATGTTAAATCCTTATTTGTGTTTATAGTTTAAAACTCTTTAGCTGTGCAACCGAAAGAAGGATAAATCTGAAAATTGGAAATTGGTACACATTAACCTAATTTCGGGATTTTGATTTGAAGACATTGATGAAACCTGTACCATTTAAGGATCCAAAGTTATGAAAACATTTTCATCACAGCAGAACGATTAATGTTGCATACCTAAGGTTGTATGTACATGATCCACTGATAAGCACCCAGAGATTTACCAAATTAGAAATTATTAATCCAAACTGTTATGTTAAAATTGATAGGAATCCATAGAATGAGAAAGACAGCTCACACAAAGATGGGGATTGAAAGCGAATATAGACAGTCAAATATGAAATGTATGTGTCTGATTTTATTAAGGTACATAATTATAGAAATGTACATGTGTGAACAAGTTATGTTTTGTTAATAATCAATGTGGGAGTTCATAAATCCCTTCGTAAAGATGACAGTTCTGTTCTGACTGCCAACCAAAACAAAGCTCGTGCCTGCAGCCACTCACAGCCGTGGGGGTGTGTTTTTGATATTCTGTCCACACCATAAGCTGGGGGGTGACATTTGACAGTATACATGTAGGAACTTCACAACACATAGGACACACTGCTTCCAGAACCCATCCAAATTTCCACGCATCACCTTGTTCTAGAACTCTTCATCTTGTAGCTGACTCCAGACTTCTTTGAAAATTCAGATTGCCTTGCAGAATCTAGACTTAAGCATTGCTGAACTCTTGCTAGCTAGACCCAATTTCAAACATCCAAAACATGAAAGAATAATTCTGATTCAGCTCGGCGTGTTACCATTAAGGCTTGCCTGCTTAAACTTGCATCCTGTAATCTGCCGTGTCCAGTGACCAGAAAAGCCCATCCAAATCCCATCTTTAGAGCAGTCTAAAATTGACCAGAACCGCGCCTCTGATTTAATCCCTCCAGAGGTGCCTGCGGCCAGCAGAGCTGATCCGACACAATAACCAGAGCTGATGGTCCAATTTAATTACAAAGGACTGTAAGTATGAATAGGAAGAACAGTGACCCATAGCATATCTGCATGGTATTATAGCAATCTCAATCCATCCCATCTTTAAATTCAGAACCCTGGTATCGTTAGAATACCTCTTGCATTGATTTTTCTCATCTGTGTTACAAAACCATAACTCCTTAGCGATTTTGAGTAAGAAAAGTAAATCCCAGAATAAAATCGAGTATCCACCATGTGAATGGTTGCGATGGCCACGTAGCTGTGAAGATTCATGTATTGCCTCCTCTTTTTCATAGTCATTAATCTAGTGTAATAAAACGTATCTGTCATTTTTAAAACCAAATTCCTGTTCCATTTTCGCACCTATTTTGCAAAAACGCCTCTCACTAGAACCTCTATAACTTCTTCAATGTTAAAGATGGAAACAAAATTTCAACTCTCCCTGATACCTAAGACCGTTAGCTACATCCACGACTATAAACCGCATTTGACCCCTTTTTCTCCAATATCGCATAGCAAAAGTTTGCCACAAATTTGCAGTTCTCAAAAGTTTACACGTGCCTTTCTCCCATTTCAAAGTGCTTCTTCCATCCGATCCTGATCTGAAGTGTGTACTGTTGTTTCCATTATATCTCATGTGTATTAGGACCTGTTTAGTGTTGCTTTCCATAGCATTTTTCTCCATTTAAGCATTTTTGCACCCTTTTGTATTATTTTACAAAGCAATTGTTACCTGTCAGTTTAAAAGTGTCACTTTGCAAAAACAGTTTTCCCTCTTGTTTGGGGAGAGAAGGTTGCATTTAAGATCCAAATATTGTGTTTCATTCCTGAATAATTGCTGATTGCTTACATCTGTGTAGGATTGCTCATTTGTATTAAAAAAAAAAAAACTTTGCAGGTGGAATATTAACCTAAGCGCTATCTGTTCACAAACCAAATCTGTTCTTTTTCCCGGGTTTTCTATTCTGCATCATTATAAGTAAATTCAATTGCTTTGCTTATTTCTGAATTGTATTGTCGCTGTGAGGTGATTGCTGTCCCATATATATATAAATAAAACTTATGTGTGATTTGAATATTAAATAAATAAAATAAATATGTACCTTTACAAACTAGCCCGATTCCTGGTTCAGTGTGACCTGGGGTGTATTTTGAGAAGGGTGTGATATGAGTGGTATATCATTCAGAATATTGGATTTATAGACAAAAAATAAATAAGGGTGTCATTGCGCACTACATTGCTAGGCGAGACTTGGGAGTGTGCCTGATTGAAATCCTTGACAGAATTAAAGGTAATATTACAATGCTGTGAACAATGATACGTCTGTATGGATGTAAGGTATATTTAGATTATTAATGAAATGATATGTAATGAAATAATATGTAATGAAATTATATGTATTATTTGCATTTTAAATTGTTTAATTTGTTACAAAGTGTTTAAGGTTTTAATGAACCAATTGCACTATAAGCTAAATGAAAAAATAAACAGAAATGATTGCATTAGAGTACAGCTAGAGAGGAGTTGCATACACAGAGGCACACACAGCCTGTAGGTGTTGTTTCATTAGTGAATACGAAGAAGGGCACTTAGACATTGAACCTACCGTGCATGTCAAACACTTATCCAATTAAAGTATAATGATACACATCTGCGGTAGGTGATCAGGACAATGGGTCCCTGTGCCCAACTGGACCCTTAGGGGAAGTAATTTGAAAATATGCACAATCACACTGTGCAGATGCATTGTTGTTTCATATGCCATTTCAATTTACAATGGTTCTTTCTTAATATGCTGTTACCCTAACTCTTTATTTACCTTCTCCCAGTTCCGTGATGGACATTTGTTTTCTCGAGTTAAGAGACAGCTTTCACAACGTTTTGCAACTTTGGAAATATTACTGTTAGTATTCTGGTACAACGTGGCAGGGTACTATTAGCAATAGTTAAAACAATGTTTACAACATTTGTATAAAAAAGGATAATCGGGTCAGTTTGCACGAAGTTCTTTCAGACGGGGAATTATTTATTTCTCCATATATGGTAGGCTGCTCCCACATAGATCAGTGTTTCTGCCATAAATATAGCTGACCACAATTGGTCTGTAATGATCATCCTAAGGTCACAAGCCAGCTCCTTATATTCTCCTTATAGCCCGTACACAAAAAGGATGTGGATCAGAACCACACAACAAGAGAATATCGCTTCATTTCCATACGGGTTCAGTGCTGTCTGTAATAAAGCTAGTGAGTAATTTAATGGTGTCTGCAAACTAACAATGGTCAGTTATCGACAGGTGGACTCTGCATGACATCAGGCATTTTGCAATGAACTGCAGGACGTCCTGCTGTTCAAAATTCAGACATTGCCTCAGGACATATTATCTACAGTTGTGCTCACTGCGATCTTCAGCCTATTAGCAGAGTGCCAGATTGCAAACCTGAGGCCTGCAACATTGTCGGCTGGTTTGGCCTCCATTGCCTGCATACAATCTTCTACTCGACCCATTGATCCAGCGCCAAGCCATTTGTTCAAAAGATGATCTGTCCCTCTATATTGTGAACGGAGGACATCGCATGTGCAACGTGCTGGTCTTGGAAGCAAGACCACGCAGAGCAACAGAGATTCCTATCGCAGATATGCACTTAGAAACTGAACCCATGCACTGTATTAGGCGTGTTATAAAAAAAAAAACAATTACATTAAAATTCTAACCCTGTATCTGTACACCCATAAATGCAATGCTTGAAGATGAAATATGAGGTTACATCGTCTTTATCCTCCGCCTACTCTTGTACATGTAGATATCTGCTTCCATGCACTAACTTAAATTGAGTATCCCCTTTTTGTCCCAACAAATAGAGGAACACATGCATATTACATGTAGTCTCATGCAGAGTCCCCGAATCGGTTTAATGCTATGCAGATTATCTTGAGAGTGCTACATTCATCAAGACCACAATGACACACTTTAGGGAGAGCTCTCTGATATCCTGAGCACAGCACTAGATGCTGTAGCAAGCAACACTACAGCTTACAACAAGCAGGCAGAATGTACCACATCTCTGGGGCAGTCATGCAACTCACAGCACCCAGACATGGCCTCCTTACCCACACTTCCCTCCCCGCCTCAACACGCATCAGAAATATTCAGACCTATGTGCCAGGAAGTGCATTAGAAAGGCTTATCCCTTGATAGCCTTAGCCTGTCAAGCAGTGCCGGACATCTATTCCCACACTCAACCAAACATCATCAGGCGCATAACCAGCCATTTCAACATTACTCGTCAACTCATCACATTTTACACAATACGCTGCTTGGATCGGCCACCGTGCACATATCGAACATTGCATCATTTGAGATCAATGTACTTCCACTTTGCTTAATGGTGGACCTTATTTTACTGCTTAAGTAAACTGTCAGGGAAAACATCACTCTAATACCCCCCTGGACCAAATTACTATCTAAAGTCTTCATTTTAGTGTTTACAATTTGCTTTTGGGTGAGGAGTATTATTTCCAATATGACTGGTGCTGGACAAGAAAACACCTCACACAGACCTACGATACACAAATGCGTACAATACCATCAAGACAGCATTGCAACTTCATTGGGAGACTGTGTCGCATGAAGTAAGTAGCCACATGCTTAAGTCCATGCAGATGTGGAGGTCATTGAATGTATGTGCTACCCATTGAACTTCTTGGCAATAACAAGGCCAAATATGAAACCCCTTAGATTCCTGGGATATGCCAACCCTTCCCTGGGAAGAGAGAGGATCAAATCAAGACCTCAACCCAAGTCCCAATTTAAAGGTATCGTTCCAAATCCAAAAATAATTTGAGTGACAGTTGCTGGACCTGTGGTCATGCCCCGGCTTTTTATGAACATATGTTTGTCCTTTTGTCCTCTCGTTTTGGCAAGATGTGTGGAAATATCTTAAACATACATTTTTTTAATTGATGTTCCTCTATCCTGCCCAGATATTGTTTTAGGAAGCCCCGCCACTGAATGCTGTGACATGCTTTGCTCTGCTAAACTTTATGATCTATTCATCATTATTGCTTCAAAACTCATAACTGTTAACTCGAAAAATGTGCGTGTGCTTTGTGTCAGAGGCTGGAGGAACTATATCTGCAACATACAAAGATTGGAACATTGTATGGCGAAGATGCAAGACTCTATTCCCAAGAATAATGCTAAATGGTTATTCTTTATTCGCTATTTGGACTGTTTCAATGTTTCCTCGCATGGTTCATAAACCCACCTTTGTACATTCTTTGTACCTGCCACTTCTACGTATTATATAACCTGTAGGTCTTAATGCTTTGAACAATATATTGTTGCTATCATCCCCCCTACCCTTCCCATGTATTCGTCTGTTTTCTTGTTTGTCTCTCTTGTCTGTCTCCCCCTTGTTAGATTCCCCTCAACTTTTTGCAAATTATTTTGCAAATTATTTGTTCTTATTGCAGACTTCATTGAATAGTTGCTTGTTGTATTTTCCATGTAATTATTACTTTTATAATACTTTTATTCTTAGTACTATTATTATCTTATGTTAATCTATCTCATTTGAGGCCATTAGCATATTTGTTTGATTAGATCTCTGAATTACAGTACTGCTGTCATGTTATTATAATCCCAATAAATATTATTAAACAAAAAAAAAAAAGGTATCTTATTCAACAAAGTTTGCAATCTCCTGATGTGTTGGCAGTTACCATATCACAGTTTGAATAACAGACTCTTACAAATTATTCCCGGCACTTGTCCTATAAAAATGGATGTGGTAAACATTGGCAAATACATACTAGATATGCAATAAGTTATTGTGAAGAGTTTGTATTTGTTGAAGAAAAGTGCATGTTTGCCATCTTTCATCCACAGTCAGTTGGAGCAGACAGTTTGTTTCTCGATAAAGGGATCACATAATTGATTTTTAATTATTTCTCTGTAGACGAAGATGAGAGGAAGGGTAAACAAGAGTGCTAGCTAATTATTTAAATCAATCATACTTACATTCGGAGGCCAGCATAGAGAATACCTACATTCACCATTATTTTAGGGCATGCCTCACACAGCTGTTAAAAAGACAGCAATGTCTCATTTAATTGATATTTGAAATAATCACGTACATATTAAATAGTTCTATTTTTTATTTTTATTTTAAAGGTTTAACAGGTGGTAATTTAATTAACTCCTTCAAGTGAATCTGTGCAGCACCCAGAATCAAGGATCCAGCAAATAGATACTTTGGTTCGAAGTCAACAGTGCTTTATTGTGTTTGCAAAGCTTGTCAAAATATCGTAGTCTGCCCAAATTCCTGTCTAGAAAGGAGTGATGACTTCAAGATGAGTGGGTCAAATTCACAAACACCAAGACATTGGTTATTCCACTAACACCAATGGGTAAGGCTAGCAGATGGGGATCGCAGTGCATGATAGCAATGTCATTTAACAGATAGAAACTATTACACAAAACCTCAGTTTTAAGATTTGCTTAACCAACATATTGTGGAAGGGCGAGACACAGGTCCCTGACCATACGCAACTTCCCCCTAGAGTGCAAAGTCAGTGCAAGTGGTCATTTCTGCAGTACAAAATGACTTTGCACTGCACAAATACACTTTGCACAGTTCCATGAATCAGGGGTTGTGTTGGCAGTGCAAATTCACGTTTCAGTAGTGCAAAGTCACTTTGAACCATGCAAAACCTTCCACGATCAATTCTGAATATGTTTTCTGTCTGTGGAAAGGAAACCTCTCTTTATTTGTATTTTCCTCCATTGACTACAATGTACCCCCCACCCCCAAATGTATGCTTTCTATCTGCATGTTGGCTGATTTTAGGGGTGATTGAGGCCTCCTTCTGCCTCGCCCGCTTCCGTCATTTCATTTTCATTGATCACAAACTATGGTTACCAGTGCTGGGAAAGTGATGCACTTTGTTTTGTTACCTTAAATGTTTGCTGTGTAGCACGAGACAAGTTCAGTCCAGTGTTGCAGGGGTAATCTATATTTATGTAAATAACATCCCAGTTAATTTTGCAAAATGTCTGCACAGGGTGGTGCCATTGAACCGTTTGCCATCTGCGTTCCAGTGCAAAAGCGTGTACCTTTCTTTATAACCGTGGGAATGACTTTTTGAAAAACATATGCTCAAAATAGCTCTTCCTCATGGTACAAGCCGTCTTCTTTGTGTCATCTTCTTTTCTGGCTTTTTTCATTCTTTTTCAGGTTGGAAGTTGCCATAAAAAGACTTGGGCTTACTACTTTCCCATTGGCACCATGTGAGGGGGCCCTTGCCAATCAGAAGGCTCGGCATGTGGTCTGTGCTGCATTGTACAAGCATGCATTCTGAGCTGCCTGGCCAGCCAGCGTCCCTTCCCTTAATCTTTCCTGCTCCCCCTTCACCAATTAGCACCCATGTTGTTTCCTACATGGGTGATAATGGTGTCTTTTGTTTTTCAAAGAAAAAAAAAAGAACCACACGTTTGTCATGTGGCCCAGAGCCACGCAATGCTTCTGTCAGCCATGTCTGTTTTCCATGCTGATGATGTCACAGTCATCGACATGGAAAATGGACTTCACTAACAACAGCACTGCACAGCGCTGAGCCGCACAACAAAGGTATATTTCTTTATTTAAAACATTTTAAAACACGAAGAGAACCTGTGTTGTGACCTACACAGGTACTAATCGTGATAGAAACCTTGCCGGCCGGGCAGACCCTGTTGGTAACAGCACTGCCATCCGCATTAAGGGAGCCTCACTTTCATTGGACTCTTAACATGGGCGGCAGGCGTTTCCAGACAGTCGTCCCAGCGCCAAGCTCAATATCACCCCATTTGTCCATCTCTGGGCCCCCTTTCAGTGCCATGTGTTTGATAATTAGATGGAACTAAGATTTAGGATTATTTTGTCTAAATCACACTTCAGTCAGGGTATGTCCTGTTGCTGGACAGAAGAGGAGGTGGCGGGCTGTCCCTAAATGGGCAGCCTCTGTCTATTTGGATGGTCTGGTGCACCCCAACTCCAAAATATGGATAGAACGAGAGATTCTGGAGCCATTGGGGATTGCCAACCACAAGATCCTCTCCAATGGCTTTTTGTGTGTTGTAATTCAGAGGCTGTGGGTCGAGATGCACTATATCTCATATACACGTATCCATATTTACCTGTCTTGGGAGAGCCTTTAAATTAAAATGTGCTACTTTATTGGGCCAAATGCACTGGAGCCTGTGTCAGGAGTCCTATCTTCTGTCATCTAGAGCCTGGGGAAAACTAGTTGAGCCCCCATAGCTGGAGGACCCTCTGGGACTTTTCTTAAGTGACTTTTTACAAGAAAACTTACTTGTGATAGATTAAAATAGGACAAAGCTAGGTTTCCACTTAATAAAAAAAAAATATATATATGTACTGATGCTTAAGTATTCCTAGCCTTTATTCAATAGTGACCTTACTCAGTGGTAGTACATTGTTTTTATTAATTGCCTGTGTCTACTACCGAGTACATATGTGTACATACATGTGTCTATGAACCACCCCGGCCCCTTCCTGAGTCGAAGCCTCACTGTGCAGATACTTTACCACTGAGATCATGTTCTAAAACCACGGTAAAATGGTTGCGCCTATAGGTTGACTTCTCTGAATCACTCACAGGGGAACTTTATGAAATACCCTTTTACCAACTAGTGTGCTTGCCGTTGCACAATTACTTAAAAGACTTGCATGCTGTTGCCCAATTCTTTAAGATACAGAGGAAGAAGAGAGCAGCTCTCGTGTAAACAAAGATTATCTGGTTGTATTGATTTGCCTGAGACCTTTTATATGCAACAAAATCAATTGTTGGATGGTTATGCAATATGGTAGTTGTTGTTTTGCTATTGATGTACTGTGTATTCGAATGTCTCAATAATAATGGTGTGATGAGGTTTGGGTGTGTAGTGTATCTTGGGTGCTCTGGAAAACGAGCCCATGTCCTCCAATAGTGAGTTATTTTCCTATTTTGTTAGGCAGGTGAGGATGCGTTGGTAGCCTTTCTTAGAATAGTGAGTTTGTTTTTCTTCAAGTATGCAATAAAGGTTTGTCATTCATTTTTTGTTTTATCGACAGGAAGGAATTGTGCTTGAAGATGAACTTTCCGTAATAAATCATTCACACACAATTGTGTAGGGATAGGCAATATGGTTGTTGAAATGGAGAGCCAGCAAGCAGTTCAACCCCGTGAGAATATGCAGTGCTTTAAGTGGCACTTCTGTCAGTTACTGTAAATTCCTTTGGTGACCCCTCGAGCAAGGGTTACTGCCCCCTTGGTTTCCCCAGGTCGCCGAGGCGTCTTTAACCCTCGGCGAACCCGGGGATTCTTTATGGGGACATATTTCGAGGTTTATAAAAGATGGCTTGAACCGTGCACAAATCAAGCCATCTTTTATAAAGCTTTGCTGATAGACAAAGACACCTCAGGCTTTTCCGTCATCAAAGCTTTATAAAAGATGGATGGAAATGTGTACTTTTTAAGTAATCTTTTATAAACATAGATGGCTTGAAAAGTACGCAAACCATAAATTATGCACACAAATGGTTTGTGTAATTTTCAAACCAATAAAAGAAGACTGGGTTTGCTCTCACACTGCGCACACAATATCAAATAGAAGCACAATTTGCTGATTATATTGAGTGATTTTAATGAACAACGTTGCAGCCTGACACGTGTTTCGAGCTTCATGCTCTTCTACTGAGGCTGTTTAGACAACATTTAGGTGAAAATAAATATTGCACAATTCCAAAATCAATAGTAAAAATAGAACACAAGCACCCAGAGCCAAAACACATGGAGCAGGTAGGGTGTACCAACCACAAGTTAAATAAAAAGCCGAAACAACCACAATGCCATAGTAATTGAATAGAAAGTTAGCAGATAATACATTTGAATTAAACATAAGGAAAAAAAACATATTACTAATGGATTGCGGCATTGTTTGTCAAAGGATATCAGGTTGTTAAAGAGAAATAAGAAAATAAATAAAGAACATTAATTGAGGGAAAAGGGTTGCAATGGTGAAAAGCCAAAAAGTACATGGGTAAAGCCCAAATTATATATGGGTACCGTAATCTTGGTCAATCTGCAAATCTCGTGCTAATGGAAATAATTACGCAATGAATTAAATTGAATTAAAGATGAGTCAAAGGATAACTAAATTTAAAAGTCAAGTGAAATGGGCTTACCAGGTATTGAACCTTAAATAGAATTAAATAGTAATACGTGGGCTCCCTATAATGCAAGAAGAATATAAGAAAAAGTTTTTATTTTAAAGAAAATTAAAATAATTTAAGCGCCTATTGGCAGACATAACGAGCAAAAGTAGCACATAATTAAATTTGAAACAAAAAATTGCAACTTACCAATAACTTGCAGTTGCATGGAGAACATATTGGTCAATCAGAGCAATGCTGAAATGTAGCCAAAGTCCAAGTGGTAAACAAACCGTAAAGAGAAAAAGAGCAAAGGAGAAGCATCAATTAGCAAATTGAATGTTGCCTCCGGCGGTCGTCTAGACTAACACGGAATTGATTAGGGTCCCCGTGTAGGTTAGGGTTCATCTTCAAACTAACTGAGCGATGACTTACCAGCGCATCCGCTGCTAAATGAAATGAATGTAGCCGCTCGCGTGAGGTTCTGTGCCCATACTTGAATGGAACAGAAAGGGGCGGCAAGAGCGAAAAAGGCCGAATGCCAACACAAACAGTATGGCAGAGGGGCCGCCATGTTGAACTAGTGTTGTGCTCTGCAATTGTGCAGAAAAGAAGCAGTGCAGAATGTAGAATATGAGAGAGTGGCAATAGTCACTAGTAATCTTTAGAAGTATTATCAACCAGCTAATGGAGGAACCCATTTGGATAGATGGGTAATTGGAAGCAATGTGTGCATATGGGAATTGAAAATTATGGGCTGAATGTAACAAGGCCCATAAAATGCACATATTAAAGTAGCAGCTGGGACATACAGAACAGGGGACCGTTCGTGTTATAAGCAATAAAATTGAAGACATTTAGTACAAGTGACGGATTCCGGAGCCAAGAGGGGGAGCCAATTGGCGAATCATACGTTGAATCAAAAACGGTTACCGATTACGTAACCGGATCAAAAATGAAAGTTGAAAAATCGTATGCAAACACATCTGTTGATTGACAGATCACCATTGTTACAAGTATATAGTGATTCAAACCCTTAATTAATGACACATGACAGATCACATACAGTAGGGTTCTAAGGCATATGGGGTCACAGAAACACGGATAGTTCATGGTCTGTGTTTAGACCAAAATCAACAGTACGGTATTGGCAAATTAGGCGGGCTTCTAATTGCCAGAGTTTTAATACCAGGTTGCCTCCACGTTGTGGGAGTGTAACCTTCATGATCCCAGCAAATTGGATCATTGATTTGTTGTCCATTTGGTGAACACGTTGCCAATGCATGGCTAGGGGCTATTTGTAGTCAGATTGTGCAATTAAATAGAGATGTTCCCTAATACGGATTTTCAATGGACGAATCGTACTGCCAATGTAATAAAGGTCACACACACATTTGATACAATAAATACAAAATTTGGAATTACAATTAATGAAATAATTGATCTTGTGTGTGCCTAAATGTCCAAAGTCAATGGTCGTGGTCTCAAGTGCATGTGAGCACACAAAACAGCCCCCACATTTATAGAAACCTGGGCGTGAGGGTTGGTGTAACCACGTTATAAGTTGTTGGTGTTGTGGTGATGTTGGCATGAATGAGGGGGAGAGGATATTCTTATGCTTGCTTGCTTTGGTATAGATGAAGCTTGGTGTTCTCTCAACCCAAGGAGTAATGTCCCGGTCGAGTTGTAAAATGTGCCAGTGGGCCTCATTACGACTCAGGCGGTAAGGGTTTTACGGCGGCGTAAACAGCGCCGACCCTTACCGCCTGAGTACGAGGTCCCTTAGCGACATGGCGGACTTAACACCTGCTTTTAGCAGGTGTTAAAATCCATGGCGCTAAGGGACCATGGAGTTAATTACGCCACCGTAATTTACGGTGGCGTAATTAACGCCTTCCCCACTCCCATTATGCCCTATGGGGCAAAATGGGAATGGGGAAGGGGAAATGGGAAAATGGGGATTTACCGCCCCGCCAAGGTTGGAATGGGGCGGTAAGTCCGCCTACCACCATGGCGTAAACGTAGTTTACGCCATGGTGGTAAAGTCACGGCCCAGGCGGTAACTTACCGCCTGGGTCGTAATGAGGCCCAGTGTCTTTTGATTATATTGTAGAGTACTGAACTATCCGAATTGAATCTGGTGGTGAATTTCAATTTCTGAGAGTGGGTAGTCTCATTCCGTACTTTCGGTGTGAGTAGATCGCACCTCTTCATGACTCGTACTTCTTGCTCAGCTTTAGCTACTGATCGAGAATCATAACCTCTGGTAAGAAACCTGTGACGGTTTAATGAGCATTCCTCATTGAAATCAGTGTTCAACAGACAATTACGTCTAGCCCTGATAGATGTTTCTTTCGGAATATTGGAAATCACAGTTTTCCTGTGACAACTACTGGCATGCAAAACTGCGTTAACCGATATAGATTTTCTGAAGGTTTTGGTCACAAACTGATTGTTCGAAATGCTAATTGTAAGGTCCAAAAAATTAATACTTGTAAAGCTGTATGTATGTGTAAAATGGATGCCCCAATTGTTTGAATTAAGATAGGTGACAAATTCATTTAGGCATTCAATGGAACCCTGCCACACCAAAAACACATCATCAATATATCTCTTCCACATATAAATATGGGGTTTGAAAGATTGGTTTGACAAAGCAATTTGTTGTTCGTAATTATGCATAAAGATATTTGCAAGGGAAGGAGCATAGCTTGCACCCATCGTAATTCCAATACATTGTCTGTAGTAGGTGTTGTTAAACAGAAACACATTATTAGAAAGAGCAACTGTTAGTAAGTCTTTAATCATTTCTATGTGTTCAAAGAACAAAGCTGAGTGTGCTCTAAAAATATAGTCAATACTGCTGATTGCTTGTTGGTGGTTGATAGAGGAGTAAAGGGCTTTGGGGGTAATTACGACCCAGGCGGTAAGTACGCCAACTTTACCACCATGGTGTAAACTATGTTTACACCATGGTGGATGACGGATTTACCGCCCCATTCCAAGGTGAGTGGGGCAGTAAATCCCCATTTCCCATTTTACCCTTCCCCATTCCCATTTTTGCCCCATAGGGCATAATGGGATTGGGGAAGGTGCTAATTACGCCACCGTAAATTACGGTGGCGTAATTAGCACCAAGGCTGTGTAGCGCCATGGATTTTAACGGCTGCTAAAAGCAGCCGTTAAAATCGGAATCAGGCGTTACGGGTTAACGACGGCGTTAACCCTTAACGCCTGAGTTGTAATGAGGCCCTTTGACATCAAGTGTAACCAAGACCAAATTAGGTAACATAGGTAACTGATCAAGCATCTGAAGAATATGCATAGTATCACGGATGAAAGTTGGTATAGTGTTCACCAGTGATGAAATACACTCATTGATATAGAGGGAGGTGGGCTCCAGAATACCACCGCTGCCACTTAGGATTGGTCTCCCTTCTGGTATTTTGGTAAACATTTTATGAATTTTGGGAAGAAAATACGCCGTTGGCATAGTCTGCCCTTCTAAAATTAAAAATTGTTTTTTCCACATCAGTTAGTACTCCTGCTGTGTACCATTTGTCTACTACTGATTTGATGGTTGATCGAAGAGTGGCCGTGGGGTTACCGGGTAGGATTTCATAGCAACCCGGGGAGTTTAAATGAGTGAGACCCATTGTAATGTCATCATTGCAACCCTTTTCCCTCAATTAATGTTCTTTATTTATTTTCTTATTTTTCTTTCTGGTAATATGTTTTTTACCTTATGTTTAATTCAAATGTATTATCTGCTAACTTTCTATTCAATTACTATGGCATTGTGGTTGTTTCGGCTTTTAATTTTATTTTACTTCTGGTTGGTACACCCTACCTGCTTTATGTGTTTTGGCTCTGGGTGCTTGTGTTCTATTTTTACTATTGATTTTGGAATTGTGCAATATTTATTTTCACCTGAATCTTGTCTAAATAGCCTCAGTAGAAGAGCACGAAGCTCGAAACACATGTCAGGCTGCAACGTTGTTGATTAAAATCACTAAATATAATCAGCAAATTGTGCTTCTATTTGATACTGTGTGCGCAGTGTGAGAGCAAACCCAGTCTTCTTTTATTGTTTACTCTGTGGGTAATTTGGCAGGTTCCCACTGTCGCTCTCATCCGCAGCCCACCAGCAAGCACCTAAACTTGCCATCCATGCGCTGTACCCTTCAGGGTCTTTTTTCTTCCACTTTTCTTGTTTACTTTTCAAACCATCTTGAAGTACACAAACCATAGTAGGACACGCAAATAAATATATAAATGTAAGCATTTATATATTTAAGTGCGTACTTTACTATGGTTTGTGTACTTTTCAAGCAATCTTTTATAAACATAGACATATGCAACATATTTCTATCTTTATAAAAGCTGACTTGCATACTACACAACCCATAGTAAGGTACATACATATATGAATGCTTAAATGCATGTATATATTTGTTTGCATTCCTTACATTGGTTTGTGTACTTTTTTAAACCATGCCAATCTCGCAAGCCATGCCCCCAAATGAGCCCCCCCCCTCGATTTCCTACCCCACTTAAAGCCCTGAGAATATGTGTATCCACTCTTCTGAAAATGATGGGAAGATATTTGGCTTGAGGACATATACAATTGAGCAGTATAGTAATCTAGGTTACTCACCAATCACTGATATAATGGCACGCTGAAGGGTCATTATGTTTACATGCCAGAAGAGAGGATTGTGAAGACCACAGTCTCCCTTTCAAGAAGAGTCTGTTCTGCTTGAGTTTGAAGTTTCCTTTCTGGTCAAGTATCTGTTTCCATGGTTCACAAAAGCTGCCATCTCTAATGAGCTTTAAGGACATCCAAGGCTTCCTGAAACCACCTGTTCAGAGACCCAAGACTGTCTATCAAAGCTGAGCAGTACCTGGAAGCCCTTTTTGATAAAGATTGGCATTGCCTGCCTAGTGCACAGTATAAGAGCGCATTGGGGTGCCATTTGGAGCATTCAACAGGTCTCTGGGTGAGACGCACCTATGATCATTTCTAATACTGAGAATGATGAACACCAGGGTGTGTGTTGGGTCACAGCAGGAACTAGACAGATTTTCCACTGTGCTGGTGTACAGAAAACATTGTGTCATGACTCCATCTTCAAATTATTAAATGTTTTTGGAGTCCAAAGTCTGCCTTGTGTGAACCATGCGTATACACCATTGCAACAAGACACTGCTTTTTACCAACTACCATTCATTGCTGTACTGAACTACTGGTAGCAAGTGTAGAATTACCTTCCTCACACATGTTTCAGTTCAGTAGACCCCCTTATTTTAGGATTACTGAGCATGAGCAGCTGCTATTCCAAGATTAACAATACCAAACGTGAGTGCATTGTGTGATCCAATTAGCCACAATTCCAGATAATAACATAGGTTGTCTCTCTCACCTGGGCACTCATCATTTGCACCAATAATCAGCCAATGTGGACACCACCCTTCCTGTCTGAGGATCTGTATGTCGCCCTGTATGGTGTATGTGATATGCACTTCTGTCGGTGGGGGGAGGGTGGTGTAAACCGATAGGGAACCTTCTGAAAGACTTAGGTTACTGTCACCTCGTCTCAGGACCTGGTTACTGACAAATCCCTCTGTCCACTTTCAATATCATCTGAGCTGTGGTCTTATTCTGCAAAAGACAAAGGTGGCCACCTGAAAGGGTTTTAGATGTGTAGCATTCCATAAACCGGAGCTGAAAGTCCATGAGGACTTTGACATTATATGAACCAGTAACATAAGACTTCTGCTAAAACATTGTTATCTCATGTTCTTCTCAGTCTCTTGTTTCTTTACATTCTTCATTCATCACCATTATGATTGTTGTGGTCAATACCTTCCATCGACATTCACTTCTGGCAGAGTTTATCTTTGAGGTCATCGTGGGCTGCCTAACGATGAGTCAAAACTTGCCCCAGAAGTCTCATACCTTTTCCCTGTTTTTGATCAATGGGCTTTGGAAGTTCCTCTAGAGAATGCATGGCCACTCTCATGCTTGGCTCCTCATAATTTGGGTACTTAAAGCTGCTCAGGAACATGTGCATCTACTGCTCATCTAAGCACATACCTATCAACCTTCCGAAGGAGTCACATGTTCATAACATTGATGTATTCAAGGCATACCTTGTTTGAATACCATGTGGAGTCCCCCAGGGACCAATCCTTCACATCATGTTCTTTGATATCTGTATTAATAAGCTCCTTTAAGCACTTGATGGAAACACAGGGGTTTCATTCCACCGTCTGCAGATGGTACTCAGCTATAACTCAATCAACGGTATAGCCCAAAGACCGCCTCACAACAAATACCAAAACCTTTCACTGGGACATCATGAACGTACCTAAAGTGGAACCATCCCTTGTGGAGCTATGTCAAAGCACTTTTATCAAAGGGGATTGGTGTTTTCTGCCTGGACCTCCTGCTTGATAGCAAACCACACTTTGACCTTCACATGAAGGTGGCAAAGGGAGTTCAATAGGAGAATCACGAACTAAAGAAACCCAAATGGAATATATCATCGAATCTGGGTAGTGCGCTGAATAATTGCAATCCCAGGCCATTCTAGCTTAAACCAACTGTGGGCACATTTTATGCAAATGACAAGGGTCTGACGATCCTGGGCACACTTTCATTCTTTGTTCTGATGACACATTTTGATCTCAGATCCCCAGTTTAGTACTCACTGTGGATGTTAATGAAAAACAGAACTAGTCACAAATGTCCCCTCCCCACCAGTAAGATCATGGTGTGCTGCCGTACCCTGTGTACATGCGGACACACTCTTGATGCACGCTGAATGGAGCTTGATTGACTAGCTGAGCATCAGCTAGAAAGCTTTAGGACATCCCTGTTGGGTGTTTCTAGATCAGGGTCGCTCAATTCCAGGCCCCGATCCATGTCGGGTTTTCAGGATACCCCTCAATACTCTTCATGAGTCATTACTTTGAACGTAGATCAAGGTGTGGTGTGGGTGGCGATTGAATTCCCAGCCTCCCTCCTTGCTCCATTTCTGGGCTGCATGGATATTAACCCACTTGTACCGCTACCTGCTGTGCCCCTCTTCCATGATTGGTGCATAGGTGCATGCTGTATCTACCTGCTATGTCCTGGTAGATTTTGATTGGCTCAGGAATTATTCAGAGGTTAACGAGCTGCCACACCGCGCTGAACTGCTCCACAATTAGTGCCATCGATTATTGGTTCTGCCTTGTCAGCCACGCACACGCCAGCCATCATAGGGTGAACAATTACTATTTTTCAATCAGAGTCATTCAATTAGGACAAAGGCTAAAAATATAAAGAAAACTGTTTTGACACCTTTAGATATCTTTTGAGTTAGTCTACTGCTTTGTGGGAAAATATTAGCACAGATGTTTTTCTTTATTATTTTTTTTCTCACCCAAGTTGTAATTCAACAAATTTAGTTTCATCATAACACCTTTCACCTCCTGTTTACATATCGGAGCTGCCACTTACATGGAAATGAGTTCCCACCTGCAGCGCTATGAGTTCTCTTCCCTTATTCATGAGTGTTTCGCGAAAACTGGAGCAGCTGCAGTCACAAAGTGAATTAAATAATAGAAAAAAAAACACATAACAATGAATAAGTTATGCTTTAATCTAGACGTGCTGGTGCAGATCCTTTGATATTGTACCACTACTGATGACCTCTGCTGCAACTGTCCAACTTAATGGCCATGGATGAGCTTCCCCTAAAGCGGGGCACTGGCAGGGGGGGACCGGCCTATGGGGCAATATGCCCATGGTCGAACCAAAAATGCAAAATGCGGCCATGTTTTAGATTTTATTAGGTCAAAGTGGGCCACCTTTTTTGGTGAAAGTGGGCCACCTTTTTTGGTGAAAGTGGGCCACCTTTTTCGGTGAAAGTGGGCCAGTTTGATGAGCTACTTCACTCTGTGGATAATAGTTTTGACCAGTGTTGCTGAATAAATATTCTTTAAAATGCACAATTTGCATCACATTTTTATCAAAAAAATCCCCCCCTTGGGTACAACTCAAACAGTCTGTAACAAAAGGAATGAATTGCCATTTGCAACTGTGGGCCACGTGTTCATTGGTGCCCAAGACAATGTTATGGCCGGGTCGGTCCCTGGGCACAGATCCCAACATTCTTTCTCCCATGAAAGCTCAGACACTCCTGGGTACATTGACCAAATAGCCGTCCCACCACCCAATGACACTTATATTTGACTCTGCCGCACTTAAACTTTATGACTAGCTCTTCCACGCTGCGGTCCCATTTAGTCATTACCTGATAACCTCGAATCGTCATGCATTGGCCCTGCAAAAGGTGATCTGATTGGTTCCTAAATCCCTTTATTCTGTTTTTGTTGTAATGTGAATAACCGGCAAGCAACACCATTTCTATAATCTATGGTGCTTGAGAAAAAGCAAAAAAAACAACAATATGTGACCCAACTATTAGCGCTGATCTTTTATGCGGACTGTAGCTAAAAAGTCTAGTGGCAAGATCGACAGGAGGATGCACTTGCAGGTGGCTACTGCCTTATATAGTCAGAGAGGACCTGTGTTCTTATAATATCATTAACGGCCTTATGCACAATGCAAGCATTAGCACGTTATTATGTGTGAACAAGTGGTGCAGCCGGCTTTGAAATGTATGGGCACAGTCAGCGTGAAAAGGTTTTCATATTGGAAAATGTTGTGGACAAAGGCATTATGAACTGTGATCTGAAATGCTCCTGTCCACAGTTAGTGACATACATCTATTTGATTTTTGGTTTGCAGCAATCTTATAAAACCAATTGAACACCGTCTGGCTGTTTATACTATTTTTCACAGAAAGCATATGGTATGGTGCATTATTTTAACGGATTGTTCAAAGATTTGTTGGGGGCGGGAGCCCACCTGAGTCCCCCCTTGTAATGTATTGGGTTCTCTGGCTGAATCATTAGGTGTGTCTCCCACTTACCAGGTACCTCTGATCTAGATGTTTTGCCTTTACTTTTGTGCTTCAATTGTTGTTTGCAACCACCTATTACCTAATATAAAGGCAGCCTATCTGTCTAAGGTACCCATATTTTGCATTTATCCTAATTGTGTAGAGTAGCCTGAGCTTGCTTATAGCCCATGCACTTAGCCTATTTGTGTAAAACCTTGCCTCTTCTATTAACCAATATTACACGCCTACATGCAGTGAGCCCAATTGTTGCAGATAGCCAAATCCTGCTTTACAACTAGCTGTGACAGGTAGCAATTCCCTGCTTTAGCCCAGTTGTCATGTAGCCACACTCTGCATTTAGCGATTGCAAGGACCACCCAAGTGTCTCACTTAAATAGAATAGTAAGGTTTAGAAATTCAGCACTTTTAGATACATATGTTAAGTTTAGACATGCAACATTTCAAGGTACATTTGTGAAGATTAGCCACACATCACACCTAGATAGATTTGTAAGATTAGTCGTGCATTACACCTAGATATATTTGTGAATATTACCCATTCAGCACTTGTAGATACATTTATTGAAGATTAGCCATTCGTCACATTTAGACTGTGTGAAAATAACCATGAGTATTACTATACATAATTGTGCAGATTAACAAAAATGAAGAACTTGGAGAGTATCCAATGTACTAACCACCCAGTCCTGCTTCTTCCAACACACCAACAAACACAATACACACCCACTGTCGCTTGTTTTGTTCCTCCCCTCCCTTTCTGCACCCTTCTCCCTCACCTTTTGTTTTTCTCCAGCTCTACCAGAAATGTCGTCAGGCCGAGTACGGTAGTTGCCTGTCTGTTTCCATTTCCTTCCCACTCTCCCCCTCCCTTCCTTATCTATGTTTTAGCTCTTCATAGTTAATTTCACATCCTTACTCTTCATGGCCTGTAAGAATGTGGTTGTATTTTCCCTTGTTCCCTCCCTTGCCTTGAAGGGCTTTGAAACACATTGTGTATAGGCGCTATATAAATAAACAATCATATTACTGGATTAGTCAACCAATACACTAACACACACCCAACTTAAATAGCTTACATCAAACCTAGACTCTGAACCTTACCTATACAGCTACTACAATCCGGTGTGCACAACCTGAAATACCATGCAATCTACACATAAAGCACACAGACACACTCCTACATAACTTACAGTCACATAGAAGCAATGCAGGCATTGGACCATACACATACAGATACAATAAGCCAGTGCACACAAACAACCATCTGCAAGCCAACCCACACACAGCCCAGTTTCTCCTGGTTCTGGACCTATCATATCACTCTTCCCTCACTAATTAACCGTGTCTTCTGTCTTGCGGAGCCACATGAGCTCCTGAAGACTGCCCTTGGGTGGTAACAGTGCACAGTATAAATCAACATAGCATACAATATTTGTGGCAAATATTTACGCCCCTCCAATTAAAATATTCACCAGCTGCTACTGGATTTGGAAGAGGTTTAATTTGCTTCCTCAGACATGATTTTCACATCTGCAAAATTATTAGAGTGTGGTTTTCCACCACATGTTAGCTACTGCATCTGAGCGATTGTCTTCAAAGATTGGATTGTATGAGGCTGGTCTGTATCTGACAACGAAACCGTGGTCAGTCTGATGGTGGGTAAGATGGATGATTAGTGCTTCACAGGTCAAGATGCTGATAAGTGGTGCTGTTGAAATTACAGCGTTTCCATTGTTGTGCCTTGGCTTTTCAGACTCCTCTTTTATCTTCTTGTTGCCTTGTAGGAGTTTGAAATTGTTTGGGATTCTTTGGTGTGCTATTACTTTGTAGTCAACTGAAAGCCAAATACCATTGAAGAATTAAATATTGTGGCATCTTTGATAAGGATTTTGTGGATATCCATCTTTGTGGCAGGCATAGTGCAAGCTTTGATTATAGTGCCATGTATCCAATTCTTTACCTCTTTAGAGCATTTTAGTTTTGCCTACAGGCCGGTCTTTGTCCTGTGTTTGGTATCTTTATTTTTCAGCTGTGTTTCTGTAATACTGATTGTCAGGGTGTGTGGGTGGCTCCATCTTTGCAATGGCTTCCCCATTAAATAGCTGTGGTAGGATATGTGTTTGGCTAATATTTTTGTTTTTCCGTTCGAGGATTGGGAAGACCAGCCAATCATTTATGGGGAAGGGTGTGTTTCGGTCTACGATTTCTGGCAATTCTGATATGTTTTCATGTGTGGGTATTCTGGAGGAGATGGGTGTTTTTAATGTCTTGCTTGTGTGTACTGGTTCCATCCCGGCTATGTGAGGGCCGTACATTGGCTTTTATTGCTCCAGACTGCATTGCCATTTTCTTGCTCCCTTTTGCCTGTCATACTTTGTATTGTTGGATGGCCATGTTGGCAGGTTAAGACCTAACATTGGGTGCAGCAAGTCTCTGTCATGGTTGTTGTTTCTCCCTTATATAATGGTGATGTATTTGTTGATATGCTGCTCATTCCACTCAGTGCAATTCCTGATCTAACATTCCTTTACATACACTTCCACCCCACAGTTCTGGGATGGGAAACATGCTCTGGTTGTAGTTGAAGCATTCAGTTATATACATAAAAGAACATCAATGGTGGTCCCCTTACTTTATGGAGGGGATAGCACCAGAATAAGATACACAAACTTTGATAGTTTGTTTACACAACTAGAGTTGGCCTAGACATGACAATCTTGCTAGGAGGTGGTGCACACACAATCACCTTTAACCACCTACATATATTTCTAAACATCTATTCCTAAATAACACAACTTTATTCCATTTCCTTACATACTGTTGCGGTCATATACTTAACTAGTTGAAGCGCCAGATGTATTACATGAATTTTAGATTATGAGTTTGCAGCCCTAGTTTGAACATTTTAACTGGCGTCCAGTACACTTTACCCACCACTTTCTGTCCAATCAGATGCAAGTTCAAATCCTTACCCACATTGGCACTTACCCTAAGAATATCCTTCCATTCCCCCTCTGTAAAAATTATATTCAGATCATCCGACCACACCAATCTCAATTTAACCCATGCCGCAATATGTTTATTTTCCAATTGCATAAAATTCATATGTGTACGCACTGAATACTCCTGACCTGCAGGTTTGGTTCCCAATGAAACACCAATCATTTTTTGCCTAAGACAAATCAGGGAGCTCAGGTCATCATATTTTTTGTCTTTCTCGTTCGTGCAACCCATATTTCCTCTGTATGTCTTCAAATGTCAAAAGATGATCACCATATACCATATCACCTACTGTTAAAACCACCTTCCGAACCCAATTCTGCCAAATCAAACATCTACCGTTTAATTGTAAGTCCTCATTATTCCAAAGAGACGCGTCTTCGCTAAAACCATATGACTGGACATTCTCTCCAAACCACCCTTGCAAGGTTTGCCTGGTTGCCACTTTAGACTTCAACTTCAATCTATTACCAACATATTGCCCATAGTATAAAGGCTATTCATGGCAATCTTGCTAGGAGGTGGGGCACACACAATCACTTTTAACCACCTACATATATTTCTAAACATCTATTCCTAAATAACACAACTTTATTCCATTTCCTTACATACCGTTTGCGGTCATATACTTAACTAGTTGAAGCGCCAGATGTATTACATGAGTTTGCTATAATCAGGCACATGTTGTAGAACATGTTGTTTTCTCCTGTATCAATAACAAGCATTTTTACAGAAAAAGATTTCATAACTATCACACCTGCTTTTATTAAATAGAAAGTAATCCCCATGTAAATATGGTGATGAGGATTGTTAGTATGTGCATGCAATTTAAATGCAAGGTATAATGATTTCCATCAGATTCTGCTGGTTTTGTATAGAGCATACATGATATTTGCTCACCAACCCAACATAGGAAAATGTGTTAACACTTTTCTAATTCTGCAATGAATGCCCCTCACACTTCACTTCACAGATTGAGCCCCAAAGTTGCAAACCCCTTCTCCTACTGTGTAATGTCAAGAGATGGTAGAGGACAATGTACTTGACATATGCATCATTTTCTATGGGAATGGAAGAGACATTACTAAATAAGCTTCTTTTCAAAAGTGCTCTTATTAGATTCTAGGGCTTTCACAGTTTTAGGGTTATCAAGGATTTCTCCAATAAGCTATGGAACACAGCAATTTGAATCACAGACTAAGTGTTTGATTACACCTGTGAAAACACTCTGGGGACAGGTTGATTGGATTTAATTTACAAAGGACTGTGCTTTAACTGTATGAATATGCTATTGGTTTTTAAATATGAACACAGCACAGAGAAAGCATGTGTGTGTCTTCTAATGTAAAAGTAATCTCACCTCAGCTTTAAGTACAGTGAATGCAGGATGTAATTCACCATAACTGTAACATTCTATTCTAATTCCATTGGTACTAATGTATGATATATTATACGATATGAGAGGTTATTTATAACATGCATTATACCCAGAGGTTTCTAAGCGTGGACCCGGCGATCAAACCTGTGCTGCTCTGTGCCATCTTGTTTCCAAGGCGAGCACGTTGCCCCTGAGCTATCCTCCCATTTGAACCTCTGTGCACTGAAAAATGCTATGTTTTCTACAGATGTCAAATTTAATTTGCCTTTAATTGAATTGAGAAAACATGGTTGCATTTCTCGCCAAAATATGAAAAGATACTATTTGATATACATTCTCCTAGGGAACTACCTTCCCAGTTCCCTACCACACTACGATTTAGCAGATACATGAGTCTAGGGGACTTATCTAATTACATATGGGGCATTTTAATGCTACTTCTGAATAATTATGTATGGTCCACAGCCAGCAGAGACCATCAAGTGTTCTCAGGGAAATCTCAGTCAGATGGCATCTCCTGGTCCCTTCCTCCATTTTCAGGAAAGCAGGTCTGCCTCAAGTTAATCTGGTCCACACTCCCTCATGGACAAGTCATTTCCATCCCCACCTTCAGTCCAAGAGCAGCGCTCATTCATTTAGAAGAGGAGGAGTCGTCCTTCTATGCAACCTTTGATTCGATAATCCATCTCTGTTTCCTGTGTGTTTCTCTTTTTATCACTGGTAATATATTTTCATGCTTTGTTGTTATTACACTTTTTGATTGGTCAACTCTATCCTTTGTCTTGCTCAATAGTCATACACTGCCAGAGAATAAACATTACCAATCTTCATTGGGTGATCATATTGTGTATACATTTAAAAATACGATGGCTGTTTGCTCTCATTATTTTAATCTAAATCATGCTTTTCGCTATATCTTCCCTTAACAAAATGACACATGTATTGAATATATATTAAATACACATTTCTGGGATGCCCCAGCCGAGACTGACACAGGTACATGCAGCATACATGTGTGAAATCTGTTTTCATGAAGTTATTAATATTCATAATTGTAGTAATTATTAGAAAAATTGTGCAATTCATGTTTGGACACATGTGATAGAGGACAATGTCACAGTTGTAATGTACTTCTCCATTTGATAGTAAATCATATGCTTGTTGTTTTATAAGCAACATTGTTTTTACTTGAATTTCTGTTGTTGAGGTTAACATTGCTTCATTTCATTATATTTTAAACCTCATGTTCAACATGATCATTCAAGTACATTGCTCCATTATCTGTTTTCCATTATTAGGCATCTGGCTATTTTGCCTCAACTCCTGTCAAAAGGTGAAATCTAAGTGCATTGCATCCTTTTTGAAGTCCTAGGCCTGCACATAGAGCGTCATATAATGTGTCTAGTCCAGATTCTTATGTTTTCAGAGGACCATGGATTTGGTTTTGCTGGAATGTACGTCATTTATTTATAACGCAATACCCTTGAAACTAGCTCACAAAAGCGGGGGGGGCAACTCATTAGCTCAGATGCCAGGTACAAATGGCCCATTGTTCTGGGAAGTTTATGAAACAAAAGATAAACCAATACTGTAAACTTGAAATAGCTAAACCTAATCTCCTGGGACACTTAACCTTCCCCTGTTTTTTTGGTGTATATGGGGCTAACACAGAAGAACTGTGTTTGTCAAGGATTTTACTGGAGAGCTAACTAGCATTGCCAAAGTCAATATATATAAAAAAAAACATTGATTCCATACATGTACACACATTGATGATAAAGGAAAGTCTGATCCGAATGCAAGACACTCTGCACGCACCATAGAGTCACATGTATATTTATTGTCCATTATTTGTGTGCATGTTGAACCACATGATCAAGCGGTCAGCGTACCGTTAAACATGTTGTCCTGGTCCTTGGTTTTCCCTTCCAGCGCACTGCAAAATAAATGTAACTGCTAATTGGACTTTGTTGTGCCGCCTTTGAATTTGCTGAAGAAAATTGTCCTTTCTTTGGCTGCTCTGTGAGTGCAGCCCATCCGGCTATATGTACTTGGTACTTGGCACAAAAGGCTCTTTTTTCAATATATATATATATATATATATATATATATATATATATATATATATATATATATATATATATATATATATATACAATAATATGTTTCCTATTTTAAAATGTTGAACATCCAAATCATGGTTTGATCACAATGGAGATCCACATGCATTTATATAGGTATCACTTTATGGAATAACAGGATTGCACACTTTGATACTTCATTTGAAAATGTATACCAACATGTTGGTTTATAATGTTACAGGTGGACACATTACACTTTTTTCCAGGTAGTGAAACTAACATCAAATCTGTTGATTTCTTCCACTCTGTACTGCGCTATTTATAGGGTTATTGCTATGAGTGATTAGATGCTGCTTTACATTTTGAAGACTGTATTTTTTTTATTAGTAGAGTTCTGTACAGTGCAATGTTGCAATGTGGTAATGTACCATGTATCATGAATGTAAAGCATTCCATTTTGAAATGAGGCTTTCAGCATTTGTTTTGTCACATTTAATGTTGATTAAAACAGAGTAATGTTATCAGTCCAAAGAATGTTTTTAGCATGTTTAAACATCTATTCCATGGGTGCACAACTAGTTTTGCCGAAAGGCCAAATGTCCCACACAAGTCTCATACAGTGCACCAAACTATGAATGGGAATACGCAGGAGGTAGGTGCAGCTGTGCGTGAATTTGAGAAAAATAAAACATGGTTTTTAAGGGGTACTTTTTAATATTACTTGTCCACTGTAACACATGATACATAGGAGTTTAATGTCATTATCACTTGATTTATTTGTATTATGGGAAATCATGATTTTTAAATAGAAGTACAACTGCACATATCATAACGCAAAGACAAAAACTGGACCACAGAGGATTCACACACATGACATGACAAACGTAGTGACTTAGTGACTGACTGACTGGCTGATTGAATTACTTTAGGCCAGACACTCCTTCATTATTAAACTCATGTGATTTGGAGGGCAAAAAAATAATGTACTGATGGGCCACATTTGGCCCATGGGCTGCATGTTGTGCAACATTTGTCTACTCCATTTGTATTGTGCTGTCTAGTAAGGGAGTTGTGACCTGCATCCCTAGTTTGCACCCTCGTTGTGGAGGCTGATAACAAGCATTAATGAATGAAATGATGCATTATGCCAGAGCCTCTTGAGTTTAAATGTAGGCAGCCTGCATGTCTTTTTTTTATTTCTCTCATTTTAAGCATCTTGTGTGAAGTTGTTAGGTGTTGGGAAGGTTATGGGAATCAGTGGTTCATATACTGTTTCTTTATTTGAGTCACTGCAGTTTTCATTCTTGGCTCACGTTTTTTCCTTGTGCAGACCATTCTGATAGTTATTTGAATCTAAGTAGGCCATGCTTTTTTTGTGCTGAGAGAGTTTGAGTGAGGATTCTGCAGAGGTGTGTTGCATCCGAGCTGCTGTACATATGATTGGAACTTGAGCCATAGTTCTTTCATTATAATGTAATTTTCAGAATGATTATTCAATCTGTCTACTATGTACTCAGAAAGTGAACAATGTGGGTTTGCTTCTTCGAGGCACAGACACTGTGTGCCCTCTGTCTCTAAAGTTTCACCACAGTGTAAATGGCATGATCGGAATCAAGCCTTATTTCTGAATCCTTGAATATGCATGTATTTGAGTGTCTCAGGGAAACTGTGAATGTCATAACCTACTGCACTGGTGCTGTGACAAATCTAGACTTTTTCCCTTTCTCTCCAGAGTGGAGCCACGTCCTTTGAGGGCAGGGATGTGAGCCTGTTACGTAAGATCCTCCGTAGGGGTCTGGGAAAGTGGGATCTCACTGGGAGTAACTTCCCTCTATGGGACAAGAATTCCTATTCATATAGGGAACTCCCTATCAAAAATAAATTGCATATATGGGAATTGAAAGAGTGATGTTACTCCTGTTTTGGATTCAACAAATAGTGGCATTACTTCATTCTTTTTAGCTTCAGGTAATCCAGGATTCCCCCTGAGGTCAACCGTCAAAGAGGAACGACACTCCGCTTTCGTTTTTGTGAGAGCAAATATAAAAAAGATGAGGAACCTTGAGTGCAGGGGAAAGAATCCTGCACAGAGGCTAGTCTCTGACAGAATGATGTCCTGGATGTGCAGAGCCATGCTAGGCCACGGAGCTAGTGGCATTGCGGAAAGTGAGTTTATCTCAAGGGAGACACCAGAAGGCTGGTCTCCCAAGTGGCAATAAAGGTGTAGAAGAAAATGAGAGGGAGATGTTAGAAGGCTTGTCTCACCTGGTGGCACGATGATACCGAAGCCATGGTGGGCCTGGTGCCTGTTAACTGATGTCAAGACCAGAACGCTGTGGAGAGATTGGATCACCAATCTCTGCATGAGAAGTGTGACTACTGCCAAGTCAGGCGGAGAAAGGGGAGCAAACACTCCAGAAAAGGTAACGGCAGAGAGAGGAATGAATGGTTGTGCCCCTGAGTGCCAGAAAGCCTACAGGGTTAAGGGAGCCCAGATACCATAAACGCTGGACTCAGGTAGGTGCTTAATTGAGACCCTATGGAATTAACCATATCAGAGGGCCAGGGGGCTTTTGGGAGCCCTAGAAACATCAAGTGACATCGAAATACGAGACTTGGGAAACCAGGCAACTTATAGTAGCCTGAAAACCCAGATCTTGGATATGGGCTGATGCCAAAGAGAGACTGTTAAGTTAAACATATCAGAGGGCCAGAGGGTGGGAATTCCCGGAAATATATATTGTAGTGATCGAGACTAGGAACAGAGAGAACCTGGAGAGTTCCATTGCTCAGACCAAGCCAAGAAAAATATCAAAGACCATGTCAAAAGTGGTGGAATCACACTAAGAAAATCCCTTTAAAAAACGGAAAGTATAGGATGTCTGTGAAGACTTCAGACAGGATGGAGAACTTTATTGTGAAAGATTGACAAACTTTGACCATTTGATGAACACTATTTGGGAAGAACCCAAGTAGTTTGGCCAGGTGAAGACCAAGTGCAAAGGCGTTACTGATCTGGTCTACTTTTGTTTCAATTAAATATATATATATATATATATATATATATATATATATATATATATATATGCTTTCTTTTCATTAATCAACACCCTCATTATATTGTTCAACTTCACTAGGCAACATTATTGGTAAAGAACAGTTGCATATTTCCCCCTTCATCCCCGTATCTAGAGGTAAGAGAAAAAAATCAAAAATAAACAGGGTACCAATTTCACATGTCGACATTAAGCTAAGTTCATTAACTTAGTACTTCTAGCAAGGTTTATCCCAAGTTAAATCATTGTTTGTCCCGACCCTGTGGATCCATTTCACCCCCGCCCCCTACCCCCACCATCTCAATTCACCACAGGTCGTCTTTCCTCTCCCATAAAGCTACCCGGTCCACCCCCCGGATCTGTTAAATAAGGCTGATGTTTTGCAGCCTCACTGTCCCTGACATGTTCCACATAGGACTGTTGTGGCAAGGTCACATAGCAGGTAGGTCTTAGACTGAAGACTATTTTGGTTTGGATTTAGACGAGCACCCTTAGCTTAGTTAATTAGGCACGGAATTACCATGATAGCAATAGGGTTAGGTATTTTCTTATCATTCAAATAAAATCTACATGAACATGCCAAGTCCTCGTCCAGCCCCTTCATTTGGTCCACAAGAGTGCCCATGACTGTGTGCCACCTTAATGCAAAACAAAACTGGGAGGTACAAAGATAGATGAAAGATGCCAAATATTTAAATTTTTCACCAAAGTATCTTCCGGTATGGACTGATTTACTGTATTTCTAGAGGGTGCTATAGCCCACAGAGGATCAGCAGATGCTGTAACCTTAAAAAGGACTGGTGTAATCTAACCCTGATTGCATAGGCATCCTTTATGCCATAGTGCAACACAAAGGGAAGTTGGATGGAGGATACTGGGCAGCCATCCAATCAGGGTGTGTCAGCAACCTCTTTCTATACCAGGGGAGAAGAAATAAGCATATACAAGCAAGCCTTTGTCCAAACCCCTAAGAGGGAAGTCAGGTCTGAACTGCTTGGACCTGTTTCTGACTCACTGGGCCTCAACAGTGGGGTGTAGCCTGGGCCTCTCTGCCCAAATAAAGCTCAGTACTCATGTGTGGGCATACTTGTGACACTTAGTGACTCATAGGCACATCTGAAGAGTGATTCTGTACACAAGGCGAAAACCCACACTGGACATCAGGAGTGGTTCCATCCCAAAAGACAAAGTCCAGGTGAGTTTGTAAGGTCAAAACCTTTGTGCACAAGGTCACACAACACTTTATATACGCTCCTCCATCTTTCAACATGCCATGTACCTTCCCTACCTATTATTCATCCTAAATGGTTTAAATCATTTAGAACGGGGAAAGGTACAGCTCGTGGGTTACTGTCTTTACTCTTACACGAGACAAGCCTACACTCCGCCATTTTAAAATATCAACAGTGGTTACTCTAACCATCATCCTTCCATGGTTGATCAATTGAGTACTATTAACTGGGCAATGATAGCATTTATTAATTATGCATTTTAGTGCACTTAGAAGCGTCAGGGATATGGTGGAGCTACTGCATAGAAACCCAATATTACTATCCTTAAGGCAGCATCATTCCTGTATAAGTTATCAGCATAAGACGCCATCAGCTCTCCAGCTGCGACTTGGGCCCTCCTTCTCTCCTCTTGCATGACTTGAATTTGGAATTAGCTGATTGAGATGCACCGACCTGGAAGCAACTAGCATGACATCCCTTTCCAGGAGGAATATCCTCAGTAGCGTGCACTGTGCCTGAAGGACCGTAAACTCAGTAGAGTAGGATGAAGCAGCCCATAGATGAAGAGATTGCCTTTCCTAGCCCATGGCACACGCGCCATGGCACGCGCGCCTGATATTGATCCAGCCTACCCTCGGTGAAGTATGTTCTCAATGCATTGTGTACTATTATCTCTGGCAGCCCCCGGTTCCTCCGGCTTCAAGACGCGGCGTGGTTAATGTCAAAGACAGTATTCGGTCAATACTAAGTCCAATGTTCCTTCCCGCCTCTGCAGCCTGTTCAGTGCTGTTGATGCTCCTCTTGTGGAGGTCCTCAGAGACCTGTTGCTAGGGCTTCTTGAGCTGTTCCGAACACACGGCATCAGCATATGACGTCAAGCTAAATGTCGAAGAGACTGTATAGAAGTGAATCTAACAACCTGGCATTATAGAGCAAGTGGATGACTCCTACTTTTCTGCTTCCCATATTTAGTTGGGGGCATTCTTACTGCCAATTTTTGCTTGTTTGGAGAATTTGATTATATTTAGGGAGTGAAGGTGGCATTTATAGCCCTACCTAAAGAAACATGGACCGTATATGCTACGCCAACTGCTAATTAATATGGTGAATGGTATATGTTACTGGCCAAGTGGGGATTAACTATGTCAATTGCAGAGAAGTGTGAACATTGCCAGAACTGTCGCTGGCTTTTTTGGAGACTTCCATTTTTATATTTGGCTACTGGCCATTATAGAAGTGTGTCGCTGTTGTGGCCCAAGTACAAATTGTTCAGGATTTACAGCGTCGCTTGAATATCGTGAAGGAGGATAGCACAGGGGCAATGCGCTGGTCTTGGAGGCAACACCACACAGAGCAACAAAGGTTCGAATCCCGGATCCGTGCTTAGAAACCCATCTCAGGTAGGGTATTATGTGCGTTCTAAAAAAAAAAAAATACATAAAATAAATGTACATAAAATAAATGTAGGCAAATGTCATTACTCATCATTGCTAGAGAGGAATATCCATCTAATAGTTGAACAAAATAAATATTGATGTGAAAATGTCTAAAATATCATCACAATATATCAGGGAACCTTTGCTACTTTGCTGGATCGCTGTACACTGCCCTTACCTACTCCAGCAGGTCATCTGCAAAGAGTAGCATCTCATGATATCAGCAGAGGGCTGTAGAGCTCACCTGCAGTTCACTAGTGAAGGGTGTATCCGTCAGAGCAGTGAAGTGAACAGCTCTCTTAAAAGACCTGCCCACTGCATGCATCGCAAGGCTTTCCTCACCTTCTCTCTGCTGAATGCATTTCTCCTTCTCTCTATATTTACTAGGTTTTAGGTCTTTTTATCACAGATTTTATTATCACAGTTTTTTCTTTTTTACAAGTTCTTTAATTTACCGTAAAATGAGACTGACGCCCTCCGCCCCGTGCACTCCATCTCCCTAACAGAAACCAAACCCCTACCGTATATTTCTTTACCAAAACACAGCCCTGAATTTTTAGTTAACAAAATGTGTTACAAATCTGCTGTAAAAACTGCGGTAATAAAGAACCACGTTGAAAGAAATGCAATACATAAACTGGATAACAATTTACTACATGGGCGGCAGCTGGAGCCTCGGCATGTGTGTCTCCTTCAAGCAGTCGTGTTTGTTTATTGTACATTGCTTTGCATTGTGTTACTTGTAGTTTTGGAATTTACATTACGTGCATGGGTCTATAAGTCTCAGCATACAAAAATACTGTCAACAAGAAAGCCAGGACAGGTCTGAGGCCCACAGGTGACATCGGGCCACGTGAGAGCTATACGCCCCCTGCCCCATTCTAGAATGCTTTGCTTCGTGTTGTCCAATTCATTGTTTTGACCTCCTGTCAGGCGGTGAGTAACCAAACGTTTTGGGAAAACTAACAATGCAAACTGACCATGCTTCATCCTTGTCGACTTTTCAGTTTTCCTACGACAAAACACAAATTCGTTCTCAAAAGTGTCGATCCAGCACACAGTCTCTCAATAAGAACAACGTCTCCCCGTTACCCAGTGCTTGGTATTTTCCTTATCCCAGGGGGCTTGCCATTCTTTGTGTTGCCACTGGTTTCATGGGGACATTTCCCCATATCTCCTACTCCAAAGAGACTTGTCCTTCGTGTTCTGTGGTCTATTCTTCAGTGGGTATCGCTCTCGGGAGGATAGCTCAGGGGCAACATGCTCGCCTTGGAAGCAAGACAACATGGTCAACGCCGGGTTTGATCCCCGGGTCCGCGCTTAGAAACATCTGGGTATTAAGCGAGTTATAAATAACCTATCATATCATATCTCCGACTGTTCCATGCAGTCGACCGTAATAGAAACTTTGATAAAAAAAGGTTCAAGAAAGGGAGGGCACTGGGATAAGGCTGTTTCGACTTCCACTGTTCTGATGGGTAGTAGGGGAGCACTGCTGGGGAAGAGGGACGCCAGCTAGTCTGAAGTCTCTTGGTTGGTTTGCAACACCAATCCTTTACCACTAGGCCCTGGGTGCTCCCTTACTTTCCTCCATCTCCGCTCACCATTCTGCCTGCCAAGCTTCACCTTTCTCCTTTCTCCTCACTTTCTCCTTTCTCCTCACTTTCTCCTCACTTTCTCCTTTCTCCTCACTGATCTCTTTCAGTTCTCATCTCCCCAGATGCTTCTCCTCCTCCTCTTTGCGGCACTCTCTGACCCCTTCTCATTCAAACTTCCTTTCACTTTCTTCCCCACCACAATTTTCTTAACCCTCCTCTCTCTTCTATCCAGGCCCACCCTCTTCTGTTACTACCCCTCATCTGTGTACCGCGAAGACTCACTTCACTTGTGCACCTTATTCAATGCCTTGGGGACTACTGTCATTGCCTCCCCCTTCATAGCTCACTTTGACACTAGCGGGGTCTGTATAAACTGCCTAATACTTGATGTGAGTGTTGAGGTTGGAGTGATATGGAGTGAGTGTTAGTTCTTTGAGTGTTGTGGTTGAATTTGCAGTGTTGCACAGTGAGTGCTTGTACGTAACTACTCAACCACTGAATACTCTATAGTATATGAACAGGAAACCCTGTATTTACCCACAGACCTAGAGAGGTTGCCCTACAGGATGCCCCACTCATATAAATACACATGTATGTTCCTTCATGGCAACTCCTCATATAGAGACACGAGTATACGTTTATCTGCATAGCCACCCCTCATGCGGAGAACAGTGTGTCTTCCCTGCATGACTAATGCTAATATTGTGAAGTATGTGTAGTATATGGCAAGGCAATGCCCTACATAGGGAGACTTTCGACCTGATTCATGGACTTTTTAGCATGGTGTAAAGTTACTTTTTACTTGTGCAAAGTGACTTTATGCTGGTGCAAAGTGACTTTGCACCGCCAACAAACACCCCGATTCACGGAACAGTCAAAATTGTCTCTTTGCCGACAAAAGTAACTTTGCACTGCACAGATACACTTTGCCCTGCTCCATGTACCAGCGGGAAGTAGTACAGCATGTATTTTTGCAGTGCAAAGTGAATTTGCACCAGTGAAATCACTTTGCACCATGCAAATAATTCCATGAACCAGGCCCCAAGTGTTTCCGTACAAGTTACTTCTGGCCAGGAGGATAACCCAGGGGCAACATGTTTGTCTTGTATGCAAAAAAAGACAAGTTTGAATCCCAGTCTGGTATTAAGGGTGTCATAAAACATGAATTGATTGTTTGCCTACTATAATTATGTATATTTTCCAGCATGGCAGCTCCATACCTTGCCCATGATGGCTCTTCATAAAGACGTGTCTGTGTGTCTGCATGCGCACACACGTACATGTGTGTGTTTATAAATATGTTTCTGGGTAGATACTTCTCACATAGGCCCTCATTACAACTCAGGCGTTAAGGGTTAACGCCACCGTTAACCCTTAACGCCTGATTCTGATTTTAACGCCTGCTTTTAGCAGGCGTTAAAATCCATGGCGCTAACCCGCCATGGTGCTAATTACGCCGCCGTAATTTACGGCGGCGTAATTAGCGCCTTCCCCACTCCCATTATGCCCTATGGGGCAAAAATGGGAATGGGGAAGGGAAAATGGGAAATGGGGATTTACAGCCCCACTCACCTTGGAATGGGGCGGTAAATCCGCCATCCACCATGGTGTAAACGTAGTTTACACCATGGTGGTAAATTTGGTGCACTTTGCACCAAGGTTGTAATGACCGCCATAGTTTGCTATTATGCACATATTGGACCCGATTCATAGAATTTTTTGCACGGTTCAAAGTGACTTTGCACTGCTGAAAAGTCACGTTTCAGCAGTGCCTACGCAGACACTGCTTCATGGAACTGTGCAATGTGTATTTTTGCAGTTCACAGGCATTTGTGCAGTACAAAATGACTCTGCACGGAAAGAATACACTTCACACAGTTCCATGGATCAGGGTTTTTGTTGGCCGTGCAAAGTCACATTTCATCAGTGCAAAGCCACTCTGAATTTCTATGTGCGGGATTGGGATTCAAACCTGTTTTGCACTGCGTTGCCTTGCTTCCAAGACAAACACGTCGCCCCTGAGCTATCGTCCCTCTCCCAAGACCCTCCTTGAACAGACACCTATCTGTGTGTACTCATTTGAACACTGCACACCCATTGGCCTGTGTGAGCTTCCCCAAAGCTAAAGCCAGCCGAAGCACTGAGTTTCCATGCTCTCTGGCATGACTTTCTCTGACGTCATTCTGTCTTGCCAACTCCAGACGATCTTTCCCTGTCTGGCCCATGCGATGTATTATTTAAATCCCCCCCAGACTCGCCTTATTGCTAATTATATATTAACCAGGTTCTGACATTCATCCTGCTTACTCCAGTAGCCTGGCACTGCCCGGCACTGATGCGAGTGGGGTCCAGGACCCAGGGTGAGGGGAGGAGCGAGGGAAGGATCTGGAAAAGCACATTTTTTTCAAGGCTGTCACTCTTAATGGAATATTTGATGAGCTGGTAATAACCTCAAAAACCTTTTCAGTAGAGCCGGCAGCACAAAATATGTACTTTTACAATTTTTTTCCTAGCTTTATTTATTCATATCCTTTTTGCAGTAGGCCCCATTCTGCATGACATTACTGATAATGACTGCCAGCTCAGGCACTTTTGCATATCATTTGGTGTACGCCTGCTCTTTGTTGTATTGATGCTCACCTTCTTTTCTTTCTTGCCTATTGTTCCTTTTTCCATTTCCTGATCCCCTTTAAAATGTTCCTTCTTTTGTATAAGTCATTTTGTTGTGCATGTCTTTGAAATTTCAGTAAATTGCAATGAGAAAGTAGGGATTATTTGGACCTTCATGTTTGTGTTGGTTTTGTTGTCTAGTGACATTGGTTGCTCGTGTTTGTTTCCATGAATTTCACTGCTACTTCCTGGTCCTTTCCATGCACTTGAATTTAGGGACTGATGTTTGATATTTTTTTTCAATACATATTCATTGACTCTTTAATGTCTAGCCTTCCCTTCTATGGTTAGCTTATTGATGGTTGGCCTTAGTTTACATGACTTTCAATTGCCCTACTGCTTTCCAGTCAACTTTGCTGTCTGGTTAGCTTGACCATGATTTTGCATTGCCATAGCCGGTCAAGTGGCACAGCGAGTAGAGCGTTCGCTTTGATATCCGTGCAGAGCTCGCTAACCGGCAGGGCCAAACTCAGCCTTTCATCCTTCTGAGGTCGATAAATGAGCACCACACACCCGGGGTAATAATAAGCAGCGCTCAGATACCTGAGGGTTCGTAGTGCTATATAAATGCCAAATTATTATTATTATTATTATTATTATTATTATTATTATTATTATTATTATTATTATTATTAATGGCTGTTATTTTCACAGATCTCTGTCAACCCAATGATATCTTGTTTTAAATTCCATTCGTTTTTGGTGGTGGCTGTTCTAACTTGCTTTGACTTTTAGTGACCATTAATGAGGGTGAAACTTGTATGCAGTTGGCTGATCCTTGCTAGCAGGTTGAAACAACTATCTATGAAAAAAAGAATTGCGCTATTTGGCAATGTTCTGGAGTAAAGAATTGTGTTTATGCTAATTTGCATACCCACAATGCATTGCTCATGCGGCTCTAAACTGGAAATGAATTTGCAGTGATGGATATTAGGCGGTGCTATGGCAAGTGCAACATAGCTGCAATTGTTTATTCTGCTTTTATATTTCAGGTTGGAGAGTTTCATTTCCCCAAGCCTTTGGAAACACACCATAACTTTACTGGTTTTTGATATATAGAGAGACACGTTATGGTGGTGAGAGAAAACTTCTGTAAGAGTGTGGTAGCGTGAGGGAGAGCTAACAGAGGAAAGTAAAGAGGAACGAGTATTGAAGAAACTGGAGGTGATATGAAGGGCGTGTGAGTGGAGTTTGTTTAAGAGGAGGTTGAATCTGACATCACGGGAAAGGCAAAGAAGTGTGACAGGTAGGATATTGGGGAGAGGAGTTGAGGAAGAGGAGAGCAGGATTATTAGTCAGGGGGCAGGCAGTAACATTTGAGGAGAGCCTGGGGGTGTGTGCTACAGATGAGTTCAGTCGAGGAGGAAAGGGAGAAACATATATAGAATGTTGGAGGAGAAAACCAAGAGGGAGGTGGGAGGGGTGCAGGCATGGCCTGATAGAAGGGTGTGGAGGAGGGGAAGAGGTGTGCATAAGTGGAACAGTGTAGAGGATCCAGAAGTGAGAGATCAAGGAGAAGAAAAATAAGGAGTTGGAGGAAAGGTCCTCATAAGCACAAAACTGTCACAACTAATTGAGTAGATAGATGAGGGTGGGTGATTGGCACTACAAAGGGAGCCTTAAGACTGGGAGGTGGAGAAGGCTACGAGGCTATACCTATAGAAAAGCTTTGGTGCCCAACCTCTTGTTGGGAGCTCTTGGGCATATCTCACTGTTATCCAGCAATAACCTCTGCTGTTGTCCAGGCCTAAATAATAAGGGCATATGGTGCCCTAACACCCAGGTGGGGAGCCCCCCATGAGTTGAGGATGAGAAGCAGGGCAGGAGTCTACAGAATCAAGAGCCATGAAAGCTTGGGGAGATGGAAATCCTTGAGATTGCGGTTGAATGAGATTGGCAACACACACTAGGAAGGGTCCTCCTAATCTGGAGTTAATGAACTCAGAGACTACCTTTCTCACCTAAAAAAGACACCATCCTGCTGTTGCATTACATTTTCTTTAGTTGTTGCTTGCACAATATAACTGTGTAAAGCTGTATGCTTTAGAACATAAGCTTCTGTGTTTGACCCTTATTGATTCAACTCAGGTTCATGACAGTATATTTCCTAGTAACAAATACCCTATAAATCATTCTTGGCTTTGTTATCCTGATTATATGTCCCCTACTCAGATGTGCTATACATATTCTCCTGATACATAGTGTCCTGCACGAATATGCCATCAATATTCCACTTATGCTCATGATACAGTATCTCCTAGACATATGTGCTCTAGCACCTTGACACGTTGTGTGTGCGAGATGGAATTACCAATAATGATCTCTGACCCAAAAAACCTTTCATACTCAAGGAATATGGCAAAGTACTACTTTACTATCAGCATAGAAATACAGTAGTGCAATCTGGCAACTAACTGTCAGTAATTTATGCACACACCCCCAAATGTGATTAGACAAATGTTTTATACCTCGATGTGCATCATCTATGACATCATCCTACATGGCAAACTAAAACCTATTGAAGGGGGTTATTGGTTAAGGGAACATATGTACCTATATATCTTATAAGTGTTAATAATTTCATCAGCTGCCCCTTGTCTTGTGGGTACGCCTCAAACTATCTCTAAATACATATAATAATGATTATAGCAGAACAACAGCAGCGGGTTGGTAATTGAAACATTGTATCGCATGGTGCTACATACACCGTATGATTGGTTGTCATGCTTTTCCAACCTTGGACTTTCGGCTCGTTAGCAGCACGTAAGCAAAATGTACCGCAATCAACGTCAGACTACTCCCCACTTTCCCAGTTAGTCCATCATCTCTCATCAGTCAGGCCCCAAACCAAGGCTTCTCCTTTGTAGTTGAGCTCAAAGCCTTCGCTCTGCTCTGGCACATTCAAGGGAGTGTAGGCACACTAATATCTTTGTTTGGGATTAATGTAGATCCCTTGTGTTCAACCTCTGAATCTCGTGTGAGGAGACCACAAATGTGTCCATCTCAACCTTCTATTTTCTATTATTTGGTTCAATCAAAGTGGGTGCCATTACCCCTCTTGGCCTCCTAAGACTTTCTCACTCCAATTTACATGGGGTTTTCGTATATTTAATTGTCTAATATTTGTCTCTTTAGATGTTTTCTCCTTCGCGTAATCTAAGAGAAATATATGTTACGATCATGGCTTATCCTTTTGCCTTGCAATTATTCCTTGAAGTAGCATCCTTGATCCCAGTACAATAGACTCCTCACACGAAGCTGTGTTTCAAGTGTCTCCTGACTCTTCAGCCCTGGTCTTTCTCCGAGGTTGCTTGAATGGTTTTAATACGAGCCCGACGTCCATCTTTCTATCATGGCCACTCTAGTCACGTTATGCTTTCCTCTGGAGTAAGCTTCTATATGCCCCGTTTACCTTGTGTTTATGCAATCAGCAGGCTACTTTATCTTCTTTGCATCAATGCTTCATATTCCATGACATGTTTCGCTTGGTACTTCAGTTACATCTTCATTCTTTGAGTATGTGGATATCGTTTCAGTGAGTCTCAGTACCTTTCCTCTGTGATGTCATTCTGCTCTTGTCAGATGTCACTTATAGATCTAGAATGTCCAATGGTGTGTGAAACATCCTTCCACCCTCTCATTGGGAGGGTACATTAGCAAATGTTGTCTGAGTGCATATCATCTCTCATACACTCAAAGCGGTATTGGGATGATACCTTGTGTCCCACATAGGGCTCTTCTACTGTTTTAGTACGACAGAGGTGAGGGGGTGGGGCCTAGGGATGACATGTCCACATGCTCCTCTACACATGTATACTGTCTTTATACCCCTAAAAACCTGTCTCTTCAACAGATAGATTATCTAGGCACCTGAAGTCAAGTGTGTAGAGAGAACTGCTTTCTCTATACTCGCTCTATAGTCTGTCTGTCAATGATGCGTTTTGCGCACACTTGTTACATAAGTACACTCTAAATAATGACTTTCATAAACATATGTTTTCTTTAATTCCGGACAATGTTTCTCCATCACTGATGTTTAATTTATGATTGTCTGGTAACTTCTCTCCCAAGTGTGATGGTTTTTTCGCTCATGCAGGATCATGATGTGCCTGTAATTGGCTATTTATAACGTGCTTAATACCCAGAGGTTTCAAAGCGCGGACTCGGGGATCGAACCTGTGTGGCTCTGTGTCGTCGTGCTTCCAAGGCGAGTGCGTTGCCCCTGAGCTATCCTCCCGAGACGGCAGGGGGCTCCCTCGACAACGGAAGCAGACATGCCAATCTAATGCCAGAGACTACCACAGTTTATTTTCCCTCTGCATAAATAGTACCTTTGTTATAAAGTAAATGCAGAATAAGTGCCTTTGCAAGGAAAATAGTAATGTTCATGTACCCGCGTCTGCCACGCACCCAAGTTTGGCTTTTCTCAAACCCCTTTGACGCTAGCACATTTCTATGCACTGTTGGGTGTTCTGACCCACGTTTGGACTATTATGCTACAACATTTGGTGCTGTGGGCTTAGAAAATCCAAGATGGCCGAAAAAGCCCACATGTGCGCCAGAATCTATGAAAACCGCGCAGTTTGTGCGCACACCAAAATGGTCGACTGACTTGCCACCCCCCGGTGCGGGTGTGCTGGGTCAGAAGAGCCATGAGTGAAATGGGGTGCCAAAGAGAAAAACAGCAGTGCCTGTTCGCTAGAAAGCACTTTAAAAATCAACCTTTGTTTCTCTGAAGGCAAGCTCAGAATGCCCATTTCAAACATTGCAGAATATCCAACAATCTCACTGAACACCGGCAGACATTTGACAGAATAAAGTCTTGTGGGCATACAAAATCTGGAAAGAGGATGAGCCTAAAATAATGTTCATAGCAAAACTGGCTGTGCTGTGGATTTCAGCAGTTTAAGTAAATTTGGACTGAAAGACACTAAAAATCTAAATGTTTAAAAGAAATGAGTGACCTACTTTTGAGTGTCACATAGGTTTCAATTGTTTAAATGTCATAGTTTTAAACTAGAATCAGCATTCTAGCTGCATGTGTAAAAACTGTTAGTTTATTTGAATGCAGAAAACTGGGTAACTAGAAGTGACATTAGCTGGGGCCTGGCTTAAGGAACTGAATTCTGCCTGACATCTACCCCCACAGGAGTTAAAACCTGCTCAGCCACTCTTCCCCTTGCCAAAAGGAGTTGTCACCTCTCTGATTAGATTAGGGGTGGAGCAGCTGCAGGGAGTTGAACAAAGGCCTGTCCTGGGCCCAGGCAGATGGTTTATTAGGGTAGTCGTAAATGGCTTCCTTTTGAACAATGGGCCTTCCAGGGCCCAGGCAGATGGTTTATTAGGGGGACCGTAAAATAGCTTCCTCTTGGCAGAAGCTGGGAGGGGCAGGGTCTCTGAGCTTGGCAGAAACTGGATAAACTGGTTTCTACACTATGTGACCTGGGAAACCACACCCCTTTGGGGCCAGAACATAAATCTAAAAAGATGGATCATTCATAGAGCGGACTTGTGAAAATTTTATAAGTGATATCATTATTCTTGTGATTTTTCTGTGCACATTTGAAGACGTGTTAGGACCCGGTGGTATGTTCAGGGGGGTTTTTAGCGGAAAAGAGGATATTACTCTAAATGTATGTATGTTAAAAATCTGACACTCCACCACCTAATGCCCACATGCTTTGCGAACATTGGTGTAAATGCGGGGACAAATCCAATATTGGTAACCTGACCAAAAAGTGAAATATGTTGCCATTTTTGAACCCAAGCCCCCAGGAAGAGCAGAGTTTGAACAGGGTATACCTCATGTGATATGTGATGGGTGCATGTAATTTCAAACCACTGTGTATCTATGAAATATGTCTTTAGGTCAAATATAGATTGTGTGTAAAGTTGACAGGGGTGGGTTCTCTGTATCATAAACAGACCTCATCATGATGACACTTCATTTCATTCCCCCAATCAAGGGGAAGAGGAGGAAGTGGCCAATGACAAGTGGAGAGGGGTAGGGCCTAGAAAGCTAGCCTCTCCACCCACTTTCAAAACACATAAAAGCAGACAGTCAGGACAGATAGGGACATTCTATTCCATCTGCTGCGGGACGCTCTGCCGGGAAAATCCATACTTTACCTCCATCAACCTCCAGAGAGCCAACACAGAGACTCCAATCTATCCACCTTCAGAGACCAAGACTTTACTTCAGAATTGATAGCAGACTACAAGCTAAATCCCTCTTTTGCAGGCCTCAAATCATTGTAAACTATTCACAGCCAGGCGAGCTGTTTGAATTCTTTGCAAGAACTCTTGCCATTTGCCAGAAAGCAGTGTTGTATCCAGAGAAAGCTGTGCAGAAAGATCCAGAAGCAGTGCTGTACCCAGAGAAAGCAGAGCAGTATCCAGAACCAGAGGCCAGAGATCCAGAGTGACCCAGACCGTTGTTAGCAGAACCAGAGAGCTGACTCAGATCACTGTGAAGTGCCGAGACCAGAACCGGAGTCCAGTCCGAAAACCTGACCAGATCCGTGGCGAGGCCTATTTTTAAAATTATATTGTGAGTACCTAGCAGAACTGTGCAGAACCAATCTCTTAGTTAAAATAATATAATTCAATCTATTTTAATCTAACCAGAACTGCCTCCTAGAAGTTGTAACCTGTCATTTGCAAAGCTGTCACTTGTCATTTTCTAGCTGCAAGCTGTAACCTGTCGCTTTGAACTTTTAAAATTTAAAATCCGAAAAACGACCTTTATTTAATCGTCCGTATCCCTGGAACCGTTTGGGCTAGGAACTTGGTTTAACTTTCCTCTGGAAGCTTAGAATCTTAGCTTTTCAACAAGCCTAGAACCGACTTCCTACTCCTAAGACCTTTGCCGTCATCACGATTCTCGCACTCGCAAATTTTACCACGATTTGCAATTTGGTTAAAAATCCAGCCACGTGTGAAAACAGCAGCTTCATTGCTTTCCTTTGCCAAAAATTTGTTTAACCTGCTAGTTACTCCTAGATCCTTGCTAAAGTGAGCCTGAACTCATCCCAAGTATATTTCACTCACCCTGAACCTCCTAAAGTTAATTAAAACCATTTTCAGCATATTTCTCACTGCATTGTCACCATATTCAAAGCATTTTGCCTGTGTTTCAAAACTCCTATCTGTTGTATAAGCTGCTGGGGGGGAATTGAACTGAATTCTATTTGATTGCATTCCTAAGAACTGTGTCATCTTCATCTCCTTACAGTGCATAAAAGGGGGGGTGAATTGTCCAAGAAAGTGATTACATTGTCTTTTGCTGAAATCCTATCAAGTTATTTTCTGTACTGCATTTCATTCCACATTGCATCCATTGAAACCATAAAAGTATTGTTGCTATCTTATCCATCCTATAACCACTCATCATTGATTATAAAGAAGTGTGCTAGTGCCGGACTATCCATTATTGATTACTGCTCAGATTAAGTGTGATATTCAATTATTAATTTATTATAAAGTGTGATATATATATCTATTGTTTAAATTATCAAATAAACCTTTTAAACTTGCAAAACAGAACTACTTCTTGGCTCAGTGGGGTCAGGGGGATTCCAAGAGAGGGGTGTTATATAGGGGTAGTCATCCAGAACGCATGAACTGGACGTAAAGATATATCAATAAGGGTTTCCATTCAGTATCCCAGACTAGGCATTGACTTAGCTGTAGTGTTGAATTGAAACCTCTTACAAATTGGGGGCTCGAGCCGGACGTTTGGGTTAGATCTATCACTTGTGCAGATTAATACAGGGTGCCAGCTGACCAGATACACATATCCGGTCGGATCACCACGCTGTGTTACGCTGTAAAGCACTCCTCAAAGGAACGCTCTAAGGAAAAGGTCTGTTTTGCAAAAATAAAATATAAACTTCTGTAAGTCATGAAGGAACTCAAATTCCAGAATGACGACCTTGGTAGATATGAAAATAGCCAGAGAACACTTCTTACATAAGCTATTTGTGAGAGGTGAGTGGAATCATCAGGACCAAACGGTCTGGTTGCAGGCAATAGCGCAACAGGTCACTGAAACAGGGTCAGATATATGGGGAGATCAGGGTCCCTTAGATGTGGCCCTGAGTGAACTATACCTGGCCCCGAAGGCCAAGGATGAGCACCACAAGATTGCCAGGGTAGCAGCATATTTATATTTACATATGGGAGCCATGCAGAACAAATGTGCTGAAGGCCAAGATCTGGCGAGTAGGCAACTGCTGGCACTACAGAAGGCCCAATCTGATCTGGACTCTTCTGAGCAGAGGCTGCTCAGGAGCCAGGAGTCAGAAAATGACAGCAGACGGTACATCACTAAAATAAAGAAGGATATGGATGTGCTGCAACAGGAAAAGGCGGACCAGGATACCAGATTTCTGCCCTTGCAGAAGGAGCACCAAGAAGGTTTGGACTCCCTACTGCAGAGCCAGAAAAAGCTGGAGCAACAGTTAGACTTCAATAGGGCATGTGCTGAGCAGGTAGTCACCCTGCAAAGCCACCTAGATAGGGAGAAGGCAGAGAGCAATAAACTGATTTTGAAAGACCTGGATACCCAGGCAGAGTTTGACCAGGAGCACCAGAAAACTGGTGCCTTCCAAAGGCAAAGGGACGACCTGGCGGCACAGATGCAGGCTCTTAGTCAGGAAAGGGATACCTTAGGCCAGGAAGTCTGCCACTTAAAAAGGAAAATGGAAGAAAATGACCTGGCCCTCCAGGGACTGGGTGACCTCCAAAAAGAACACCATAACTTGTTAGAGCACACCAGGAAGGTGGAGGATGCTCTGGCAAGAAAGGAGCAGGCCAATAGGGACACAGCTCAGGTAGGGACACAGCTCAGGAGGTAACCCTCCTGCAGCAAAGACTGGCCCAGTGCTCCAGGACCAATCAGGAAACGCAGAGAGAGAATGAGGCTCTCTGCCAGCACAATGATAGGCTCCAACAACAGGTAGCGATGCAGGAGAGACTGATAGAGTCTAGTAAGGCCTTAACTGAGGAACTGAAGGCGCAGGCTCTTGCATTGCAACAGGGAGCAGGGGCGGATAGAGACCAGGTTCGCTGGGAAAGGGAAACTCCTGAGCAGAACCTCAGGAGCCCTAGTACCAGAGGCATTTATCTCTCTCAGTACCTGGACTCTGCCACCCACCTGTCCCCAGGCGCACATGAGCACCGAGCCACAGGGATGGCAGAATACTATCCCGCCAGAAGCATGGGGCTCATAGGCCAGTACCTCCCAGGAATGGATGGGCGGGCATCCGGGTATGGGCACCCAAGCACAGTGCAATTTAGTGGGGAACCCCAGGAGAATAGGGCCATTAAGGGCATCCTGAAAACTTCTGCCCAGTTAGGTCAGTGGGGGGGGTACCCATCAAATCCTGGCAGCAAAGAGGAATCTGAAGACTCCTCTGAACGGGGCAGGACACAGGAGACTAGGTCCCCACATTCTGCCAGCCATTCCCAGGCTTGCAGAATCCGGGAAAACCTGGAAGATCAGACAGGAACCTCTGGGAGCAGTGCCTCTGAGTCAGAGGATGAATGGACCAGGGTTACCCGAACCAAAAAGGCCAATAAGGCAAAAAGGGCCTTGCTTAAGGACCCATTGAAACAGATTAAGGCAATAAGGAGTGTCATCACGCCTTATCACAAGAACGCCAAGTATTCTGTTTGGGAACACTTGGAGCTCTACGAGCAAATGATGGAGACTTTCCATTTGAAGGACAGCAGTAGCTGCATCCAGTACGTCAAATGGACATTCTCCCCAGAATACTCCAGTTTCTTTGCAGGGCTGGAGGACCAAAATCATTTAAGATGGTCCACCTATAAGGCGGCCATCTTGAAACATTTTTCTGTTCACAGAAATCCTCAAGAGGCTCGCAAGGCAGCCTACAATTTGCAATGTGGGGAGGATCAGGCCCCACAAGAATTCGTGCAAGAACTGAAACGTGCCTTTGCGCAGACCACCAGAAGGGTGCGCACAGACAGCAGAGAATTTGTCAATACATTTTTCCATGCCTTGCCCAAATATATAGTGACCCAGCTCGTGAGAGATTTTCATGAGAAAAGATCTTTAGAATGGGTCATTGAACAAGCCACCCGCATCTACGAGGTGCAGAAACCGGTGGAAAACAAAAACCAGCCCAAAAACCCCAAAACCAACAGCACCCCTGCTGCTGCCAAGGTGGCAGAGGTAAAGGTTGCCCCCGTTTTGGATTTGGAGATGGGGGGGCCTAAAAACCTACCTGCACCTAATAATGCTAGGCCCAGAAGGGCCTTGGGCCAGTCACAGACAGGGAGCCAAGGAGGCAGCCCCACAAATGGGGTCCCTCGCTCTCCTGATTATGTAATCCCCGTTACAAGGGAAATCGACCCATCCTGGGTTATGTGTGGACTCCTCCAGCCCAAGGGGGGGGATCCAGCCAAGCACCTAACCCAGGGAACTTCCCTCCTAACTTCCCACCGGAGGGCAGAAATTCTCCAAATCCTGTGCAGAACTTTTTCCCCAGGTATCCACCCAACTTCCAACCCCAAAATCATCCATCCTTCTTTCCCCAATTCCCTGAGCCCAGACAACCTAATCTGGGAGAGGGGAGGCCAAGGGTGGAGGGGTACCCAAATCTTCCCAATCCGGGATATTACCAGAGAAGGGATAGCTACCCTTCCCGGGATCAGCCCAGGGGAGAAAACAGGGCCCCGTATCAGCCTGAGCGGGTTTCCCAGTTAGAGCGCCAGGTTCAGAACATGGCACAGGAGCTGGGTCGCGTGCTAAGGGCTCAGCAGAACCCTCAGATGGGCATGCCGGCACAGAATGCACCAAACTCTGGGCCTGGTGCTCCAGAGCAATGACGGGGGCAGCACCCCGACAACCCACCGGTTCCCAGGGAGGAGGCACAAGGGGAAGGGGGGTGTAAAGCCTTGGAGGAAGCTTCCTTCCCAACTTGTAAACAGCCCCTGGAAACCCAGGAACCAGAAACAAAATCTCCTGCCCCTGAAAGCCCGCCTCCCAAGGAGCAGAGGGGGGGGTAGGAGAAACAAAGGACCCAAACAGACCCACTTTGTGGAGGAGGTACAGGTCTTCCAATTTGAGGGGGAGGGATTCTCAGAAGATCCTGGGAAAAAGATCTTCTCCTTCAGAGATGGGGAAACTCCTCCCAAGGAAAAATGGGTCCCAAGGGATGTCAATTCAGACTGGGGAGATATGGAGACTGAGCTACCGCCGCCCATCATCTCATCCCAGAACCCACAATACCGAAATCCCCTGGTTCAAACCCATCCTGGTGACTGCCTCCAAAAGTGGGTGGGGCGGCCCAGAACCGGAACCAGGGGAACCCACAATGGCTCTGATCTCCAGTTGCCAACTTTTTCTTTCAGATTCCCAAGGCTCTCCACAGAATTCTGCCCAAATTTCTTCTCTTGCAATGTCCAAAACCAGAAAGTTAGCCCACCAGTTGTCCACAAATGTGCATTATCTGTGCCCCCTTGAGGAGAAGGAGGGAAGATATTATGCCCTGGTACAGGTACAGGGGCAGGGTACGATTTCAGCGCTGGTGGACACGGGATCTCAAGCTACCCTTCTGTCCAGAAGGGCCTTTGATGAACTGAATGCAGGAAGGGGAGGGAATCACCAAATTCCTCTCACCTCACTTCCTGGACAACTCCAGAACTTTGACGGGAAGGAAATTCCCGTCGAGGGGACGGCAGATTTGGACATTAAAATTGGGCGACACAAGTTGAAACACCTGGTCATAGTTGTGACTTCAGAGGGCACCCCTTGTTTACTAGGGAATGACCTCCTGAGAAGGTCGTCACCCCTAATAGATTGCGTAAACAAGGTCCTCTGGACCCAGACTAGCTGACCCATAAAATTAAAACAGAGTGTCAACCATGTTAGTTTAAACGGCACATGCCACATGGTTGAACAAAAATCTGACCAAGTAGAATTCCACTTCCAGAATAACCAAATTCCAGACGTGACAGTAATAGCAGTAGGACAACAGACTGGTGATGGGGGGTCCTCTCTATTTCTGAAAATCAACCTCCCTTCCAGTTTAAGGTGGTATTCCACACTGGAAGGAAACACCCTGAAATTCTTTACTAATCCACAATCAGAAACTCCCACTCCTATAGTCTAGAAAGATGTGAAATCAGCTCAGAGCCTGGCTGATATTCAGCAAATTGGAGAGCAGTTGTTCATCCCTGTTCAGTTAAATGATGGGAAGGACTCTGTTCTCGCTCGAGTGTGTATGAACAACGGTAAGAGCTTCATCAGCGAAGCCATGTTCCACCAACTCCCAAAAGATCCAGCCATTCCCACATTCAAACTGATAGACAAATGGGAAATGGACCTGGAAGCACCCAATTCCAAACATCTCCTGCCAAGCAGGTGTTTGCTCAAAATCTCCATTGGCAACAAGAGCATAGTCCACAATTGTTGGGTCGTGCGAGACGTCACTGCCGCTTTTTACTTAGGCAGTGACATTCTCAATCGCTTTGCCATTTGTTTGGACCTAATAAACTTCAAAGCTTGGTCCCGATTAGCGGATAATCCCATGGGCTTTGATGATCCAGAAAAAGCATTTAGGTCAGCTCAATTGCTACCTTATGCAGTTGAGATTCAGATCAAAGAGGAAGTCACCATCCCAGAAAGGACCCGACAATTCTCCTTGGAAGTGAAAGTTAAAAGAGGACAACATTTGAAAAACCCTGATGCTTACATACATCTAAACGCTTCTCTCCAACAGCAAGGGTTGGGGGTAAACCCAACTCCATTAGTCAACATAGAACATGACACATTCTAATAGAGGTGGATAACAGCAACTTAAAGAGTATTACTCTAGCCGCAGGCACCATTATTGGAATGGCGGTTGATGACCGACATTTTTCCATCGATTTAGGAAATGAACTGTTAGGACCAATCCCCAAGGACTGTTTTGACAGTGACAGTGAGGACAATACAACACCAGACAGGATTTTTACCCGCCATGGGGGGAACTTCCTGGTGTACACTTCTTGCCCTTTTGGTAAGGAAGATGTGACTTGTGACTTCAGGAGGGATGAGGTGATTTTCCAGGTCCATGAGGGCTGCCTTTCCCACCTGAAGCCTCCAGTCCAAATCAGCACTCTGACCAGGGACTTCTCCACCCAGCTGGAGGAGGCCGCTGAGATAGCCAAACCAGAAGTCTTTCCCGGCTTCAGGCAGATGGTGGAAGAGAGAGTCAACCTAGCTGATGCCTGTGTGACTCTGGAACAGAAGCAAAAGTTGAAACAAGTCTTCTTGGATTTCCAAGATGTCTTTGCGGTAGACTCATATGACTGTGGTCGCACCGACATCCACACAACAACAATCCCCACGGACCCTGGCATGACTCCAGTGTTTGTGAAGCAATATCGCTTGCCTCTCGCATCAATGGAGTCCCTTACTGAAATAATTAAGAACCTTGAGTCAAGGGGAATAATCCGTCCCGTCCACAGCACCTTCAATAATCCGGTGCTGGGAATATTAAAGCCAAACGGCCAGTGGAGACTCTGCGCTGACCTTAGGGAGCTCAACAAACGGGTCCATACTTCCCGATGGCCTCTTCCCTACATTAACCAAGGGCTGGCCCAGATTCAGGGGTCACAGGTATTCACTGCAATAGACCTGACCAATGGATACTGGACCGTGCCGGTCAGTAGGGAGGACCCATACAAGCTGGCTTTTACCTTTGGGGGCCAGCAGTATACATGGACCCGGACTCCCTTCGGATACCTCAACTCCGGCAATGAATTCAACATTTTCCTACATAAGGCCATGCCCGACCTGGGTGCGAGGGGTAACCTGGCTTATGTAGATGATGTCCTCATCAAAAGTTCATCTGTGGAGGAACACATAGCGGAGATCCGTTATGTTCTGACCCAGTTGAGGGCCGCCGGAGCAAAACTTTCCTTTCAGAAAGCACAGTGGTGTAGAACCCGTGTAAATTTCTTGGGGCATGAGATTACTCCTCAGGGTCTCTGTCCCCAGGAAAAGAAAGTGGAAGCACTTCAGAAACTGAAAGACCCCGCAACTCTGCGGGAACTAAGGAGCCTCCTTGGACTGACTCATTACAGCAGAAAGTTCATTGAGGGCTACACAGAGATCACCAGACCCCTGATTCATCTCCTGGAGGGGGGGTCAAGTGGGAATGGGGTCCAGAACAAGCCGAGGCGGTAAAACAACTCAAGAGAAGCCTCTCACAAGCGCCTTGCCTAGCTTACTCTGTCAGAAACAAGGAGTTCTTCCTGGAGACGGCGTTCTCTAATACGTGCTTGACGGCAGTATTATACCAAAAGCATGACAAGGTCAATAAAGTAATCTCCTATGCGAGCAAAACTTTATCCTCTGTGGAGGAAAAATTCAACGATTGTGAGAAGGCACTCCTGGCAATGGTGTGGGCATTGAAGAATTACCGCCCGTTTATCCATGGGGAACACATCATAGTGGAGACTCCACACCAGCCTCTGCAATATCTCCAAAGTGACAGAATCCGGGCCGGAAATGTGAGTAATTCCCAAATTACTTCCTGGATTCTGTCAATGCAAGGCTTTCCTTTGGAGGTCAGATATGGCCAAAACAAGAAGAGTCCCCTCGCGCAAGGTCTGGCTGACTTGCATGATTGTGCCAGAGAAAACTGTCTTGAGGACGAAAGTCTAAAAATCAAGGACAACACGGAGGCATAACTTAATTCCCCACACAAAGTCTTTGAAGAGGACAAGTGTGAGGGAATGCCCACTGTCTATGTGGATGGATGCTCGTACCATGTTGACAACGACGGGGAGAAAGAACTGGTGGCTGGCGTAGGGAATGCATGGGTGAAGGAGTTCCCAGAACCCTCCGCTGGATACAAAATTGGTCCCTGAAGTAGTCAGGTGGCAGAATTGATGGCTGTGCATCAGGCCATCCTCACTGCTGTCCAGCATCAACTCCACGAACTGGTCATAATCACAGATTCGGATTATGTTAATTGGAAAACAAGAGGCATGTTATGTGCTAATAACAAACCCTTGAAACATGGGAAGTTGATCCAAAACATTGATGATCTGGTCACCTCGAATGAGAAGACCATCTATTGGAAAAAGATCAAGGGTCATTCCAAAGTAGAGGGACCAGACAAAACTGGAAATGACTTAGCTGATCAGCTGGCCAAAACCGGGGCCATCCAAGGGGATCTAATAGAAATAGAGTCCCTGTTGGGGGAAATCCAGGTCACTGCTATCACTAGGTCCCAGACAAATGCTCACAATGATCTGTCAACTGCCCAATGGAGCAAGGAGACCCCTGATGCTGATTTGATTACCGCTCATAAGTGGGATCCAATAATTGGTAAATTTTACCAACACATTGAGGACCCTGAGAACTTTCCCCTGACGGATACCGATTACAACGGGAAAGAGGACCTTAGAGTGTTGATGAAATGTCCAAAAATGTTCCGGATCCAAGACGGTTTGTTGGTAAGGAAATCCAAAGCTGGCCACAATCAGTGGGTGGTTCCTACCTCATTCCGAAGCCTGATGTTAAGTCACGCCCATGATGCGGCTACCGCCGGTCATAGGGGGTTTCACACAACACTGGAAATCTTAAGAGAGGTTGCATACTGGCCACACATGGGCCAGGACCTCCACCAATACTTGAAGGGTTGTCTTGTGTCTGCACAATTTCAGCCAACATCCCTCACACACCGGGCGCCTCTACAAAAGAGGGGGATGACACTGCCATGGTCAGATTTACAAATCGACTTCGTAGGCCCTGTGATTCGCTCGTCTAGAGGAAATAAGTACATGTTGACTGTGACATGCTTGTTTACCAAGTGGGTGGAATGTCTCCCAGCCCCAAATTGCAAGGCAGAAACAGCAGCTGCCCTGATGATTAACCACATCTTTTCCTGTTTTGGTCTACCTCAAAGGATTGAGTCAGACAGAGGTAGCCACTTCACCAGTGAAGTAATGACAAAGATGTGGGCGATACTGGGGGTCAAGAGAAAGCTACACATTGCTTACAGGCCAGCTTCTTCTGGAGCAGTGGAGAGATACAACCGAACCATTGTGAGCATATTAAAGACGTTTGTGGCAGATTCTGGGCCAAGTTGGGATATCCGATTACCTCTGGTCCTAATGGCCATCAGATCTACCCCTTCATCTGCAACCAAAATGTCACCATTTGAGTTGATGACTGGGCGCAAGATGGTGCTTCCTCAGCATTTGCTCTACAGAACCCAAGAGCAAACGTTGATAAATGCCTCCACAACTCATGAGTATGTGGAGAATTTAAGGAAACACCTTCAGCATGCTTTTGCCTATGCTCAGCGGAATCTAGAAAGATCAGCTGAGAGTATGAAGACCCACTATGACCTGAAAACTTCCAGGAAGGAATATCAGGTGGGGGACCGGGTCTATCTATACAATTTCCAAAGTAATCAGGCCAAGCAGCGAAAATTTTTGCCTACATGGAAGGGACCCTATGAGATTATAGACAAGATCTCCCCTGTGGCCTACAAGATCTGCATCCCCAAAGGCGGTTTGGCAGAGGGGGAAGACAAGTGGGTCCACATAAACCAGTTGAAGTGTTGCCATCCCAGGCACACTTTGCAGCAACTGGAGGAGTCCTCGGTAATCCCAGAGGGTACTGCTCCAGAGTAATTCAATTCCAACCCTAAAAGATCCTACCTATAGCCTATCAAATTCTGTGTTTCTCAAGTTTATGTGTTCCTGTCTCTTAATTTAAAAAAAAATGTGCATGTTCAAATCTGTTGAGTTCTAAAATATATATGCCACCCGACTATATCAATGGTGGGGGAGAAATGTCCATGAATAGGTATTGCCGCTCTTCCTTTGTCGTCCTAGGAGAAAGAAAACCTGGAGACTGGCCAAGGAGGACCATCCGGAGACCGGGAGCAGAGACGCAAGGGGCCCAGTGTACCGCCCAATACTCCCATCAGGACCGGTGAGGAGAACCGACTGATCCACCCCTGATGGAGGAAAGGATGCTGAACTTTGTCATCTGCGGAATGGGAAGAAGATGATGCGGACCTCCCAGCACGTGGGTCAACATCCTTAGCACCCGACATCCACTCGACTCAATCCAAGTGCAGTTGGGCGGGGGGGTTTGTTGGGTGTTCTGACCCACGTTTGGACTATTATGCTACAACATTTGGTGCTGTGGGCTTAGGAAATCCAAGATGGCCGAAAAAGCCCACATGTGCGCCAGAATCTATGAAAACCGTGCAGTTTGTGCGCACACCAAAATGGTCGCCTGACTTGCCACCCCCCGGTGCGGGTGTGCTGGGTCAGAAGAGCCATGAGTGAAATGGGGTGCCAAAGAGAAAAACAGCAGTGCCTGTTCGCTAAAAAGCACTTTAAAAATCACCCTTTGTTTGAAGGCAAGCTCAGAATGCCCATTTCAAACATTGCAGAATATCCAACAATCTCACTGAACACCAGCAGACATTTGACAGAATAAAGTGTTGTGGGCATACAAAATCTGGAAAGAGGATGAGCCTAAAATAATGTTCATAGCAAAACTGGCTGAGCTGTGGATTTCAGCAGTTTAAGTAAATTTGGACTGAAAGACACTAAAAATCTAAATGTTTAAAAGAAATGAGTGACCTACTTTTGAGTGTCACATAGGTTTCAATTGTTTAAATGTCATAGTTTTAAACTCAGAATCAGCATTCTAGCTGCATGTGTAAAAATTGTTAGTTTATTTGAATGCAGAAAACTGGGTAACTAGAAGTGACATTAGCTGGGGCCTGGCTTAAGGAACTGAATTCTGCCTGACATCTACCCCCACAGGAGTTAAAACCTGCTCAGCCACTCTTCCCCTTGCCAAAAGGAGTTGTGACCTCTCTGATTAGATTAGGGGTGGAGCAGCTACAGGGAGTTGAACAAAGGCCTGTCCTGGGCCCAGGCAGATGGTTTATTAGGGTAGTCGTAAATGGCTTCCTTTTGAACAATGGGCCTTCCAGGGCCCAGGCAGATGGTTTATTAGGGGGACCGTAAAATAGCTTCCTCTTGGCAGAAGCTGGGAGGGGCAGGGTCTCTGAGCTTGGCAGAAACTGGATAAACTGGTTTCTACACTATGTGACCTGGGAAACCACACCCCTTTGGGGCCAGAACATAAATCTAAAAAGATGGATCATTCATAGAGCGGACTTGTGAAAATTTTATAAGTGATATCATTATTCTTGTGATTTTTCTGTGCACATTTGAAGACGTGTTAGGACCCGGTGGTATGTTCAGGGGGTTTTTTAGCGGAAAAGAGGATATTACTCTAAATGTATGTATGTTAAAAATCTGACACTCCACCACCTAATGCCCACATGCTTTGCGAACATTTGTGTAAATGCGGGGACAAATCCAATATTGGTAACCCGACCAAAAAGTGAAATATGTTGCCATTTTTGAACCCAAGCCCCCAGGAAGAGTAGAGTTTGAACAGGGGATACCTCATGTGATATGTGATGGATGCATGTAATTTCAAACCACTGTGTATCTATTAAATATGTCTTTAGGTCAAATATAGATTGTGTGTAAAGTTGACAGGGGTGGGTTCTCTGTATCATAAACAGACCTCATCATGATGACACTTCATTTCATTCACCCCCAATCAAGGGAAAGAGGAGGAAGTGGCCAATGACAAGTGGAGATGGGTAGGGCCTAGAAAGCTAGCCTCTCCACCCACTTTCAAAACACATAAAAGCAGACAGTCAGGACAGATAGGGACATTCTATTCCATCTGCTGCGGGACGCTCTGCCGGGAAAATCCATACTTTACCTCCATCAACCTCCAGAGAGCCAACACAGAGACTCCAATCTATCCACCTTCAGAGACCAAGACTTTACTTCAGAATTGGTAGCAGAGAGGTCAACTACTAGCTAAATCCCTCTTTTGCAGGCCTCAAATCATTGTAAACTATTCACAGCCAGGCGAGCTGTTTGAATTCTTTGCAAGAACTCTTTCCATTTGCCAGAAAGCAGTGTTGTATCCAGAGAAAGCTGTGCAGAAAGATCCAGAAGCAGTGCTGTACCCAGAGAAAGCAGAGCAGTATCCAGAACCAGAGGCCAGAGATCCAGAGTGACCCAGACCGCTGTTAGCAGAACCAGAGAGCTGACTCAGATCACTGTGAAGTGCCGAGACCAGAACCGGAGTCCAGTCCGAAAACCTGACCAGATCCGTGGCGAGGCCTATTTTTAAAATTATATTGTGAGTACCTAGCAGAACTGTGCAGAACCAATCTCTTAGTTAAAATAATATAATTCAATCTATTTTAATCTAACCAGAACTGCCTCCTAGAAGTTGTCACCTGTCATTTGCAAAGCTGTCACTTGTCATTTTCTAGCTGCAAGCTGTAACCTGTCGCTTTGAACTTTTAAAATTTAAAATCCGAAAAACTACCTTTATTTAATCGTCCGTATCCCGTTTGGGCTAGGAACTTGGTTTAACTTTCCTCTGGAAGCTTAGAATCTCAGCTTTTCAACAAGCCTAGAACCGACTTCCTACTCCTCATACCTTTGCCGTAATCACGATTCCCGCACTCGCGAATTTTACCGCGATTTGCAATTTGGTTAAAAATCCAGCCACGTGTGAAAACAGCAGCTTCATTGCTTTCCTTTGCCAAAAATTCGTTTAACCTGCTAGTTACTCCTAGATCCTTGCTAAAGTGAGCCTGAACTCATCCCAAGTATATTTCACTCACCCTGAACCTCCTAAAGGGTATTAAACCATTTTCAGCATATTTCTCACTGCATTGTCACCATATTCAAAGCATTTTGCCTGTGTTTCAAAACTCCTATCTGTTGTATAAGCTGCTGGGGGGGAATTGAACTGAATTCTATTTGATTGCATTCCTAAGAACTGTGTCATCTTCATCTCCTTACAGTGGCTAAAAGGGGGGGGTGAATTGTCCAAGAAAGTGATTACATTGTCTTTTGCTATAATCCTATCAAGTTATTTTCTGTACTGCATTTCATTCCACATTGCATCCATTGAAACCATAAAAGTATTGTTGCTATCTTATCCATCCTATAACCACTCATCATTGATTATAAAGAAGTGTGCTAGTGCCGGACTATCCATTATTGATTACTGCTCAGATTAAGTGTGATATTCAATTATTAATTTATTATAAAGTGTGATATATATATCTATTGTTTAAATTATCAAATAAACCTTTTAAACTTGCAAAACAGAACTACTTCTTGGCTCAGTGGGGTCAGGGGGATTCCAAGAGAGGGGTGTTATATAGGGGTAGTCTTCCAGAACGCATGAACTGGACATAAAGATATATCAATAAGGGTTTCCATTCAGTATCCCAGACTAGGCATTGATTTAGCTGTAGTGTTGAATTGAATCCTCTTACAGCACTGGGGATGGTGTCATATTTTCACCTCAACATCCCACCTTTAAACTTCCAATTCTGGGTACCAGTTACACAACCATTAACACACGAAAGGCATTGTTTGAACCTGTGTAACATCATCCACTTTACACCATAGTAACGATGACGCACTGATCTCAACCTTTCAAAGTTGAAATGGGGGCCAAAGAATGTGGTCACAGTGATGCTTCTTGGGGGAAGGGGGGCATGTGCAGGATCGCCCACCCTCAAAAAGGAGTCTCTGAGCTCGCATGACCCACAGAACCAAGCGCACATTGCAATAGTATTTTATTTTCCAAATACATGACAACGGGAGACACCCCCCCTCCCCCTCAGGCTCCCCCACTGTCGGCAATACTCCCTTGTGCAATTTAGCACCACTGGAGCACAATAATAGTTATTTAATTTACCACCATTTTAAAATGCACCACCTAGAGTAGATAACAGAGTCTTACCCTTGACCTACTGGGTCCACATCTCCTATGCTGAAGTGAAACACTTGTGCATAGGCGCGTTACAAATGCCATATCATATGCAAGCTGTTTGTGATTAATGCGTTCTACAGTGCACACCTTGCATGCTTGCCAACATTGTCCATTCCATTCAGGGGACAGTGGTGCAGTCCTGGTTTTAACTTTGCATTCTGGGACTTGTTGTCCTGGGTTTATAATGGGGAATGCACAGTTAAAACCAGGACAGAACTAGTATTTTCCCGAATGGAATGGATCATCTTCAGGATAATGGTGTCACGGGTGAGCTTCTTATGGCAGTTTTGAACCTGGATCATGGAACACTGTGAGATGATGAATGGGTCCTGGGCAGTCTTTCTGTACTCGTTACTTTCTTTGTTTATCATAGGGCTGATTTGATAAAAGAATATTCTGTGCTGATTTTGGTGCCTAGTCCTGCCACATTTATTTATAGACAGCAAAACAGAACCCTCAAATGTGTCTTCTCGTTAATATTACAACATGGCAATAACACACACATGCCATCATCATTTACCTTTCTGGCAGGAGGTCCATTCGGCCACGTTTGCGGTGAATGGTGGTGAGGCCGCACCCTGGCCTTGTTGGGGGCAGTACCAGGAGTCCCCATTCCTCATACCTATACAGGCTGCCGCCTGATCCTACCCCCACAATCCCTGAGATTTCTAAGGCCTGAATCACCCAGTGAGAGGCCACCAACCCACACCACTGGCCTAACCTGGGCAGTGGGGACCCCAGAATAGGTAAAACAATCTCCAATTGAAGGTTCACCACCTGCCATACCGCTCCCACTCACCACTTCTTATGCAGGGTGGGTGGAAAGGAAAAGCAATCTTGTGTGGTCGACAGTGAGCGGGGAGCTGCGAGACCGGTGGCGAGTTCACTGAGCAGGAGGAACCTGATGCTCGCCCCTTCCTCAGGCTTCCCATTAAATGCAGTTTTTTAGTTGCTGGCTCCTCTCACCACCCCCACCTAGCCTGCAAAAGATGGATGACCCACCCCCAACCACGCACATTCTCCCCCCAGTGCACCTCTGCCCCTGCCAGTCGAGTCATCGATGTGCAGCGGGAGGGGCAGGTGCAGGAGGGAACAGGCACGCCATGCCACACCGCCACTTCCTCCACCGTTGCTGTCTCCACCCACCCAACCTGGTCACCCCACCAGTCGTTACGGTCGTACCTATGTTCTTATGGGTTGCAAAAAGCATATACTTTCAGTGCATTTTTGCACCAGCTAAATGTTTTCCCTAGTCCTAATACTGTTCCATATTACCACTAAGGCACACTTTGCCCAAGCACAAAAATGCATTAAACCAAAACTGTTATGCCCAGGGCAAACTCTGCGCTTGTGCTCGTACCAGGCAAAATTTCACTTGCACTTGTGCAAAGGTGTAGGACTACTCGGGAGACACTGCAATGCCGAGTTCTCGCGAGATTTGTGGGGAGAAACGCAGAAGCCGCAGGAAGCGGTAGCTGCTTTGGAGAGGGATCCAGAGCTAGGTAGCAGCAGCAGCTCCTGGCGCTCCTCCTGCATGTGGAGCCATAGACCCATCCAAGCACCAGAGACTACAAGAAGGCCCGAAATACCTGGAATTTATAAGACGGTTAAGCAAACTGTGCCATGCTAATTACTGTACATATGTTTATACCAGTTTGTGCTATTAAAGCCAAAGATACAACGCTACTGAAGTCCTGATCTTTATACAACATAATTGATGACAAGGAGTGACGGAAGCCCGCAATCCACCATGCAAGGAGCGACCCAACCACCGCCTTTCCTACAAACTCCAGGCAGGCCCACAATTCCACGGCCTTCCATGGCCTCAATGGGAACCCCTGTTTACAACTTATATGGATGCACTGTGAGGTGCCGGGTATGCGGCTGCGGGTCACAGAGCAATGCTCCTAAATGCTTTGGGTTTAAAGGGACAAAGAGTGTTTGCCAGTCTTGCACCAGAAGCGGTGGTGGAGGAGAATGACGATGTGAACAAGGAAGCTGTGAGGAGGATCGTAAAAAGATTTGCCAGCAAGGAAAACACTGTACTACATAGGATTAGGTTCTACTGTCGCAAACAAGACATTTCTGAACCCGCAGATGACTACGCCACAGAGCTATGTGAGTTGGCGGCCCTTTGCAATTTTGGGAATCACATAGAAAGTTTGATCTGTGACATGCTGACAGTACACACAAATAGCAGGAAGGTGCAGGACAAGTTCATCATGGAGAAAGAACTCCAAGTGGACAAAGCTGTTGATATCACGAAAGCTCTTGAGGAAATGGTGGCCAGATGTAAAGAGTTTGCTGGTAGCTGCCAGGCTGAGTCTTGTCTGATGATCTGCAGAAGCTGCTGAACCCCGACAGACCCTCTAAGGTGTGAAACACTCAACCAATAATTTCCACAGCTAAATATTCCACACCTCGGGGAGAAAGGGGATGTTCAAAAAACAACAAACAACAGACTCCTTCCAGACCTCTGGACCCTCAGGATATCTGCAGCAAGGAAGGAAGCAAAGATTATGCAGTCAACATACAAAATCAACTTTAACTTTGGCTTCACGGTATAATGAACTGCTGAATAACTCTTGTACCTGTCAATTCTCTGGTACCTGCCCAGTGAATGGAAACATTAAAGCTTCACCAAAATAAAGGTAATACAGCTTTCCCTTGATTGGCCGAAAAACTGTGTTCACTAAACATCAGTCTGTCTTTACTCCAAAAAATAAAGATATGCACAGAAAAATGGTTGCTCTTTAAACTCTGTCTTTTCAACCACTATTCTTTAAACTTCTTGTTAAAACAAATTGTTTTTATGGACCTGGATGCAAACAGAATACTGAGTCTTCCACGCTCCTGTCTCCACTGATGGATATAAAGTCACCACAATCTTCAAAGTCTTTACATTATTACACATCCTTTAACTCTGCCTCTACAACCTTAACCACTGTTTAATTATTTACTAATTCCACCTAAGCTGCATACCTGTTTAATAACTATAAACTAACGCTTTTGTTATGTTATCGCTTATAAACTTTTAAAATGTAATTCCCTCAATGGCAGCCAGGGTTGTAATTTATTGACATGCTGAAGTATTTAACATCACGCTAGCCTAAAACACGGCGAATATTTCTTAAATAATATTTACATTAAATCACGATTGTTTTTAGGAAAGAATTAGCTTTCTTCATAGCGCTGGCTCAGATAAAAGAAAGTCATGGGCGCACGTAACAAAAATAAAACCTGCTTTACTGCATAGAGTCTCACAGATTATAACATCTGATTATAACCACTTATTTACTTTTATCAGTCAGTTTTGTGGTTCAAAACAACGGTTCATTAACTGATGAGGTAAAAGTCAGCCAGGCACTTATCTCTTTAACTTGAAGCGTCCACAGCTCACAGTTCATTCCTGTTTTCTCCATTAAAACACCCACACTTTCTTCTTAGCTCTCTCAAGCTAGGCCAGGCCCAGGCAAACAGGGCCCACCACTGGATCTTCTAAAGTACTTGACTTGCTCAGCTGATGGTAGACAATGAAAGGCAGTTGAGCACTCCTTCCAGCTGAACAAAAGGAATTCTCAGCCAATCAGATCACTGCTAAACAAAGGGATTCTCAGCCAATCAGATCACTGCTGTGAACCTCCATGTTTACTTGGGTTTCTATCAACACGCTAAATAATAGAGTCTAGGCCCAACCAGCACACAATGAAAGAATGCATAGCAATACTTAAATAATCACACCCTAAATCAACCACCATCACAGAATAAGACCCAGGGAACCCTTACATAGCTAACTCTGTTACAACATAAGTCCAGGCCATTACGTTCTGAGGATGGAAGAAGAAGCAGCCAGCTGAACCCAGAGAAGGAAGATGAGGGAGAAAGGAAACCCGCAAATGTCACAGATGCACCAGCTCAAAACACTTGGCAAACGACAGGGAATGTCCTGCAAGAGACAAAGAGTGTTCTGTCTGCAAGAGGATCGGACACATTGCAGTCGCAAGCAGATGGCGCAACAAAAAAATGGCCAGCGTAGATGCGGATGAAGGCGAGGAAGAAGCCATGTCATCTGAAGAGGAAGGAAGACCCACTGTCATAAAGGTTAACAGCTCGGGAGCCAGGAGGGAAAAGCCCCATTGCGTCATCAGAGTGGATGGAATGGAAACAAGAGTGATGGCCTATTCAGGCTCCGACCTAAAAATACGACTCATCCACACATATAAAGAGATGGTGGGAAGCGACAAAGTAGAAGCACTCAGCACCAAACACAAGCCCACAGAATTTGGAGGTGCCTCAGTAAGTTTATTGAGATACATCAACGGCATCATAGAGTTTAAAGGAAGGGAGACCAGGACCAGAGTGTATTTGGCCAAGGAAGGTCCAATGGTCCCGAGGCGGGACAATCAAGCCAGATTAAAGATTAAGCTAGATCCCAGCACAGAGGATCAAGTATTACCAGTCAATGCAGGAGGAGTACCAGTGTTGAAAGTAGATTTCCCCAAGCTGTTTTCCAAACTGACCGGGAAGAATCAAGAATTATGTGCACAAGATACTGCTCAAAACCAATGTTGTCCCCATAGTACGTATTGCAGTAAAGCTCCAGGAGTACACATTCAACATAGCACACATAGCCGGGTGGATGAACGCCCAAGCTGACTGCCTGTCCAGGCTACCAGGTAACAGAGAAAAGGCTGCCACGTTCTTAGAGGATGAATGAGTAGTAGCATCCGTTCAGGATCTGAAGAGTGCTGAATTCCGGAAACGAGCGAAAGCCACTGGTATGAGGAAGCCTGCAAGGACCCCACGATTGTGTGGCTAAGTGGGTCAGGAAAGGGCAGCCGCAGGAACGATCCATCCAAGAATGCACGAGTCCTTATGGAAAGTAGCAGAAGAAATATTTGAGGCCATAGGACTAATCATCAATGGTTATCAGGTGATTTCCGCCAGTGGTCATGAGGAAAGTCATCCTTCGTAGGGCATACTCGGGGCATTTAGGGAACACCATGACACGACGTTGAGTGAGACAGGCCCACTGGTGACCAGCCATGGATCAAGACATCCGTACCATAATAGACAGATGTCACAAGTGCTTGAACAGTGATAAGAGGTTGAATACAAGACAGGCACCACTCATACTCACACAAGTTCCTAAGGAGTGTAGACTTAATCTGCCCCCTGGAAGCGCTGTCTCCGGAACATCGGCACAGAGTAGTCATGGTCGACTCTCTATCAAAGTGGGTGGAAGCTGAATGTGTACCAAACATCAGCATGTCAACCGCCATAGAAGTACTGACATTTGTTCTAGAGGGAAGGGCCGCCCAAGGACATTGTCACCGACAACAGAGTCCAATTAGTCTCTAGAGAAAGGAAGACCTTCATGAAAAAGCATAACATATGACAAATAAAAGCATCGCTTACCAGCCCAGGCTAATGGGCGGGTGGAAAGAGCAAATCAGTTTATCAAGGGAGCAATACAACTGTCCACGGTATCCGGAATGGATCCCCTTAAGACAGTCAAAGGAGCCATAGCGGCTCACTGCCTGACCCCCAACTGTGTCACACAAGTGTAACCCTTCCGAATGCTGAGTCGGAGGAGGGTGGTGTCCACGCTGGTACCTTCATGGTTTGCTAGCATGGCGGACGAAGGGGAGGTGAACATAGAAGATGTGGTATGAAGAATAAAGAACAGCAAGGCTCAAATGAAGAAATTTAGCGATTGTCGGAGGGAGACCCAAAACCGAGAAGTCAGAGAGGGGGACTGGATCAAAATTTGACTACCGCTCAAAGACAGGAAACAAGTTCAGTCGGCCAATCCAGGTGGTACACAGGGGGGCCAACCATGTCTGCACGTGGAACATGGAACATGTGGCAATGCTTGAGAGGCATCAGTCGAGAGCGAGAGCATGAGAAGAGTCAAGCCCAGGAGAGCACAAAGACAAGGGGGCAGCACAGGAACTAGTGCTGGAAGCAAAGAAGCATTCCACAGAGAAAGTGAGACCAAGAACAAACTGCTGCAGGTGACATATGGAGCAATGCACATGCCGGTTAGGGAGTGTGAGAGGGAGGAAAGACCAAGAACAGAGTGCAGAAGACTAGTGAATTATAATGCCTTTGTTATGGAATGCAACTCGTGTCTGTGCTATCAAAGGGAGGTATGTAGGACTACTTGCGAGAATTGGCAAAGCCACGTTCTCGCAAGACTTGGGAGAAACGTTGAAGCCGCCGGATGCAGCAGCCACATTAGAGAGCGTTCCAGAGCTAAGGAGCAGCCACAGCTCCTGGCTCTCCTCCCACACGGGGATCCAGAGACTCCTACATGTGGATCCAGAGACCCATCTAAGCACCAGGGACTGACTATTAGAAAGCCCTAAGGACTTGGACTTTATAAGACAGTTAAGCAAACTGTGCTATGCTAATTATTGTACATATGTTTATATCAGTTTGTGCTATTAAAGCCAAAGTTGCAATGCTACAGAAGTCCTGATCTTTATAAAAACAAAAGGTTTTCTAATACGCCAATACCATGCAAATGTGAACTTGGATTGTGCAAATGTCTGTAATCTGCCCAAATCGCTTCTCTCAATACGAGAATTTCACAAACCTGGAGGACTGGGTACACTATTCACACCTGACATGAAATTCATTGATGCAGTCAGGCATGCCATGCGTGCTGGCACGTGCACCCGCTCACGTGTCAAGATTTCCATACGAGTGTGGCATGCCGTGCAGGGAAATTCACAGCGGTGTCCTGGGGTGACTCTGGTGATGTGGGAGCCTTGTGGCAGATGCAGGGACATCGTGACGGCCCTTCATCTGGTGGTGCGCGCACGTTTATTTTTCCTGTTCAGATGTACAGAAACAAACAAAAAATCACCACCACGTGCGCGAGAGTTCTGGAATATTCATTTCGAGGGGCACGCACACGAGTGCCCCTCCAGGAAGCCTGCTCGTTAATTATATAGCTTAATACACTGGCAAGTGATTGCAAAGCAGTGTGCTGAAAACAGAGCTGCTGTCGATATGCAGAGCAGTTATGCCATCTTGTTTTCAAGTGCAGTATTTGGCTGCACAAGCATCCATCTGAATGCGCCTAATTGCTCAAGTGGCCTGTTAACAGCTGTCAATCCGGCGCTATAATGCCTCTTTCAGCGAGGGTAGCGCGGAAAGCCTCCTTTTGCGTGCGTCCTTTAATTTCAAAGCATTCGCTAAAAAACGGAGTTTAATTAAAGTTCCTTTAAAATGTCACCGAAAGTTGCAGCCCATCGAGAGGGAAAATCAAGTGTGTTTCAAGCCTTCTGTCTCCCAGTGGCATAATCCTTTTAAAGAGGAAACGGCCTGCCACCCCGTGCACCTGCTGTCTGGAGCGCCTGCGTGGCTACGGTACGTTTCGCTCCTCAGGGGTCGCCATGGTTTCCTCGGTCATTGAGTCTGAAATGTATTTAGGTGCATAGAGGAATGCTTTAGCTCTCTAGCTGACCTAATGCAAAGATACAAAGGAAAAACTAAGACAAAAGCGCTGTACTGCCAAAATGCAGTCACATGATATTTCGTTGGTGCTCGAGTTCATGCACTCCTCTCATTGATTGTTCAGTTTGAACAGTGCATGCAGCCAAAGAAATGTGCATGTAATATTGCAAAGACACAAGAGCTCATACTGTAATTCCATTCCAGAGAGCTGTTGGTTAGCGCTGCAATATAAAGGGCTCAGTGCCAACAGATTTCCCTCAGAGTGCAAATGTGCTGGGCAAATGGTGGTGTACACGTGTGTATGTCAACTTTTCCCCAGCACTTTTATACTCTGCCCTGCAAATTGAGTAAACACTACCTGACTTGCATTCATGGCAAGCGGTGCTCACAATTACAATTAAACCCTGCCGGAAATGTGAGCATGCAGGGTAGGGTTTAATTTTAATGGTGAACACTATTGACCATGCACACATGGTCAGCAGTGCTCACAATGATATGGTAGGCAGTGTGTACAATGGATCCCTATGGGGTGTGCCTGCTTTATGCTGGTGCATAAAGCAGGCCCACCACGTAGGGATCTCCAGCATCTGCGGTGGCATGATAATCCATGCAGGCGCAACTGCTGAGCTTTCATATGGTGGAGAGGAAGAAAGGAGGTGGAAACACAAGTTGCGTTCAGCCCTTCCTCTCTGGAATTCAAATCATTGAAAATGGAGTGTGACGTAAAAAAAAACCCGCCCGTTGAACATGAGCCATGAAGGTTGCCTCAAGGAGAGAAATTCACCCTGCATACACACATAATCACGGTGTGTGTGTGTGTGCTGTGGATCCCATGGGACAGGCATGGTATTTCTTTACTGGATACAATGTCTTGTAAAAAAAATAACATACCTGCCCCTCTGGTCCCCCTAGCACCCTTGCATACACACATAATAAGTTTGATTGAGTGTGTGTGTTGCACTGTGGGGCCCAGAGGACAGACAAGGTATTTCTTTACTGGACATCTATGATAGATGTCAAATTAATACCATGACTGGTCCCCCCAGCATGATCACATTAACACAATTAATCTGTACCTGTGAGGCGCTCGGGGCCTCAGGGAGCAGGCCATGGCATTTTTTACTTGGAATCTATGCCTAGTAAAAAATGCCATGGCAGTACCCTGGAACATGTGCTCCCTGTGCCAACTGGCACCTCACAATCACACATAATCACATTCACCATTAATGTGATTATGTCTGAGTGCAAGGTGCTGGTGCACCATGGAGCAGGCATGGCATATTTTATTGAGCATGGTTAATAAAGCAAGCATGATAAGTGTTATTATTTAGCTAGACTGGCATTGCAATGCAGTCAGTGCAGCCATTTCCTATTGTGGTATGACATTTTGTATTGGGCATTTTTTGTAAAGCATGCATGATAAGTGTTATTATGTAGCTCGAGTGACATTTTCATGCAGCTAGTTTGGAAATATTGTCATACTTTGGTGTGCATTTTTAATGGTAAAGCCAACTGGAGTATGCTGTTGCATGGGACACTGCCACATATTGGCAGAACAAGCATGGACATGTTTTATTATAGTGTCATTACTGACATTATGGCACAGCAAACATATGTGCTTATATGGGAATACTAGGGTATATTGGTGCAGTCAGCATGGACATTTATGGACACAGCCACTGTAAAAATGTTTTATACTGGCACATATTGTGTGAAAAGGCATCATGAAATGGTATTGGATAAATGCTCCTGTGCACTGGTGGTGACTTGAATCTATTGGATTTTTTTCACGAGTCACCCTACAAAAACAAGTGCAAACTCTTTGGCTTTTTGCCAAATGTCTCTAAAGCAAAGTGCTCTCTAAAATGCACCATGTTAACCCATTATTAATTAAAAAAAAGGGGAGAACGAAAAGGGGAGAACGCCCCCTAACTGCCCATTATTGGTGTTGGATCCATCGCTATGCTTGATCACTGTGGTTATCTGGGACATGTATTCACACACCTCCAGTTAAATAATTCAACTGCCACCACTGGGTACATGTAGGGGGAAGGTTACTGCTTGGCTTTTAAATCTGAGGTGGGGAGGCTTCTTTGGGTTAACCCACAGGTTTTAAAGTCAGCTCTGATGGACAGAAACTAGTGCTTTAAATGTTGCAATTCTTTTTTCTTTATTCATGAGGCCTCTTACAACACACAATCTTCGTATTTCTCGTGCACCATGTGATCAATGTTCATCTGTACATCCTAATGTATATTCACATTACTCTGGAAATGGAGATTCATTTTCCATGTGTTCATTGTTATACGCTGCCAAAAGCACACACTCCTTGGTAGCTCTTTGTGTTGGCAAAGCTGCAGTTGGGACCTCGTTCACGTGTATTGGACAGTAGGCCTCTGGTTTTGGGCTGTGCCGTCCGCACACCGGGCCCATTTAATTGTATTTTTCCTTTTTTCTGAAACAAACATTCAGTTACTTTATTGTTCAGAATGACATGCTGGCCTTGACTCTGCCAACAGCGTGTTTTCATATTTCTGCAACATGTAGGCTTAACTCAGCCAGAGGCAGTTGATTTGTATCTTGGGGCTGATTTTACCCCACAGAGGGAGGGGCCATTATTGTGGGAAAATGACCCATCACCAAGTTATGGGTTAAGCTGGGTAAAGGTAATCATCCCAAGTGATAATGGCCTCTTTCGAGGCAATAAGCACATAATGGTAGTAGCGACACATGGTTTAGAGCTTTGGTGATGAAGTCAAATATTTAGTTTAATAATGAAAAAGCAAATCGACAAACTGAAATAGAAAATTAAATATGGTATTATGTGTTGTTTTTAAATAACAAGCTTTTCTTCAAAAGTTGATCATTTCAATTGCAAAATTGGTTAAACTGGAGTCAGTTTAAAGTGAGCATGCATTATGGGTTGTGTAAAAGTAAACAATTTCTCCATAAAAAAAGTGAAAGCACGTTCCCATGTTTTAGCTTTCTCGTTGGCGTGCTAATAGGGTGTTGCAGTGGGGGAAAAAAAGGTTCTCTTAAAGAGGAAGTGTTTTGTAGAAAAACATCTTGCATGGAAATTGCATTAATGTTTCCATATCTGCTTTTGAAGTCAGAATGTTTGGAATGCAGTCCATACCAGTAGTTATTGACTGCACTCTGAACATTCTAGTTGGCTGAGAGGAGGTCAATAAAGTTTTCCATGTGCTCATTTCCATTAAATTTTCAAAGTGAAAACGTGATCAGAGCATCTACACTGTTGAAATTTCAGCGGATGTGTTCATCTAAATACAGTCGTTCAGTAATGGTGAACAGTGAAACAAGGACATGGTGGTGCAGCAGAAATGACTCTGTATGCCAGCGGAAGGGTCTGCCACCTTTGCCTACAGACAGCAACACTGTGTGCAGTTCAAAGACAGGCTACTGTGCAGTAGGGCCTGCCTGTCCTACTTAAATGGTGTGCATAATATTAGAATTAATGTTGTAATTTAAACATGAGATAATAGCTGTTACTTGTGATGCATGGGGTGCCAACTGGCACATGTGGTTACTAGATGGTGGTGTGATATTTTAACAAAGAGGCGGATTGCCAAAGTTATAAAATGAAACGTCTAACGTTTCACAAGGCTCAAGTCTAATAAAAACAAGCCACAGGGACTCGAGCGCTCGCTTTGACATCAGTGCAGAGTTTGCCAACGCAGGTTCGAATCCCAGCAGGGCCAAACTCAGCCTTTCATCCTTCCGAGGTCGATTAATGAGCACCATAAGCAGCGCTCAGATACCTTCGTAGCGCTATATAAAATGCAAAATTATTATTATTGTTATAATGTACATTTCCTCGTAAATTAAACAATTCAAATGCATTCCAGGTGACATGCATATGAGGCACACGTCCTAATTTGCCCAGAGAACTGCAAACAGAAGCCTTTTGGATGCATGCCCTACTGCAGGTCCTGGGCAGTGAAATTACAGATGGCAAAGACAAATGTTTTGGCTTTGTGAAAGGCCGCATTCAGGGTGCAAAGGCTACCTGCCAGGACACGTGCAGCTAGAGGAGCAAAATTGGTCGTTTATGGTAGACCACGTTTGTTGGCGGTCGACATTGTATAGAGACAGGTTACTCTGGTTAGCAATGGTTTGTCTTTGGCCATGTTAGGTGACAAAAGTTGTCACTATTCAGCAATGGTTGGAGATGGTTGACAGTGGTCGACGCTTATTGCTAAAGGCCGATGGTGGCATCACTGAACCCAGCCGAGTGCCTGCCCACTGCCTCACCATACACATCCTAAACCAACATTAAAAATAACAGATGCCTGCCCCATAAGTCATGAATAAGAAGCAAGGCACAGCGGCGAAACCTCACCCAAGACATTTAACCGCATCCAGTATGTCCATCAGAATCACTGCGCATCTATAGTATTCATTTGGCTCTCACAGAGGTAGCGCGAGAGCGCAAACTGTGGGCCAAAATTAAAAACGGGCACAGTGATCTTCCTACACAACCATTTGTCCAAATTAAAAGTGGTTCAACGTAGCTAATCAAAAAAGGTGTACACATCTATTTTCTATATGCTAGCATCAAATGCTCCCAAGAAGAAAACACAACACTACAGGCCAGGTGGATAAACGATTATTATTTCTGCCAGAAAACCCCGGAGTAAACCTTGTGTTCCAATTTTACAACTGTTGTGTTACTGTTTTATCGGTATATGTCATGTGCATTGCCTCCACCCCTCCACTCTCCCTCCTCTTTTGAAATGGCCCGTGGAAAGCCTACTTTATTCATTCCATTAGTTATTTATGTGCCAAAAACATGCCCATATTGCCACTTATATGATGGTGCGGTATGAATATTCTTAGGGCCTGATTCATGGAATTATCTGCCCAGAAATGTGGTACTTTGCGTGCCAAACTGCATGCAAAATCCCGTTTGTCGATTCATGGATTCGACTGCATAGCACATTTTTGTACTCTCCGGGGACTTCGCCCAGGCTCCACACATCTCTACGAGCATCCGAGTGCCTGGTGTGGGACACCACACAGAGCCGTGGGTGTGGCTTGCGCAGAGGGCAGGGAAGGGGGCGGAACTCAGAAAATGAGGATGAACAAGAGAAAATGTGGGTGTTATAAGGGATGGCCCTCAGGCAGTCCACCACACGCACACTATTGCACGGAATGATGCGTATTTATGGATTCGACCTCGCAACCTCTCGGTAGGGAAATGGACACGCAAAGCCATCATACTATCCACCACGCGAAGGCAGGCGTACAGCAACTTGCATATAGGATTCACAGTGCAGAGGTTGGACCGGGTGTTGGATTTATGGGTGCGTGTACGCAGCCGGGCTTCCCATCTTGCTTAGAGGTGCACATACACAGTGTAGCGAGGTGCAAGAACGGTTTACGGGTGATAGCATGTAGATTTTCTGGGTGTTATGATACATTGTATGCACTTTGTCAGGGTCCAGTAATAGTTATGAGGAACCCCTTCTGGGGTCCTCAAAATGCAGGCCTACTTTGGGCGGGACACCATGCACTCTTTTGTGCATGTTTGTGTCTGTGCCCAGGGAGCACTATAAGGTAGCTGTTTCTAGCTGTTTTTGCTTTGCATGGGGGCGTGTTGGGGCGTTCTGGCCTCACCTTGCGTATTTGGTATTTTTGCGTGAACAATTCCATGAATACGCAGATCGCACAGAAAAACTTCTCAACATGCAGGCTTTGCAGGATTTCTGCCTACTCTTCCATGAATCGGGCCCTTTACATGCGTACATTCTGTCTCTTTCCAGATTTAATGTTATGTTGTTTGCTTCTGTTGTTCTTGTACATCTATAATTCCTGAAAGGGGGAAACATTAATTATAATTTGACACCCAAGTTTGAGAGACTTTACTAATATTACAACTGACGTGCTCTATAGAGGTAAAAATGGACACTTCTGTGGATGGACCGGGACAGTATACGGAATTTAGCTCAAGATGAACTTTGCACGCGCTATCTAAGGCATTACCTCTAGGGTAAGCCTGCCATGGCAGCCGTTATAGGTGTTCGCACGCGGCAGGGGAAGGGAACATTGTGGGGGTTGGCAGATCGGGAGAAATGCAATGGAGTGCGCTGACCTGACACAGCACGCAACGTGCCCAGTGAGGGGCAGAACATCACATCAGAGGTTTGGTGGCCCATCACTTTCCCCTTCAGAGGCTTCAACGGGTGTGTTCAACATGGAGGGGCCAGATTCAAAATATTGCCCTCTCGCCACCTCTTCATGCCACTCGCCCTACAAAACACATCACCGTTTATGCCGCGAGGGATGCAGGGCAAAATTGACCATGTCCTTGCGGAATGGCAGAGTTGTGCAAAAATACTGTCAGTAAATAGGGAACAATTAATGGGTTTACACCAGGGGAGGCATATAAGGCAAGGGGGTGGGGCACTTGTAGGAGGTAGCATGGTCATGACAGGAGGAAAGGAGCCAACTTGAGAGGGCAAGGAGTTATGGTGGCCAACATGGGGAGTGGCAGGGAAGGAGCCAGCCTCAACATTTTTGGGCGGATGGATAGCAGTTTTGAAAGCTAGTTTACAGTGCAGTGATTAAACCCACTGTCCTTGCAAACCTCCCCCCTCTTCCTCTGACCCTAGATGGCTAATTAGCAATCAGCCCTTCATTTGGCCCATTAGTGGCATCCTTATTCCTTATTAATAGACTATTTAGTTTCATAAAAATGCTAAGCATTGGAAGCATGGGCCATCTAAAACATGATCCGCGCAGTTAAGTCTTTAGTGTCATCATTGGGGTCTATTGATGTTGCCTGGGTGGGCGTTTGCCCTCTACCACTGTGCCTTTGCTGCTGCTGTCACATTAATGATTATTTAAACGTTAAGGAAATGCACTGCTCTCCGGCGTGAGAAACTTGACAGGATCTTGCCCAGAAGCGTTGCTACGGGGGGGCAGAAGAGGCTATAGGCCCAGGTCTTTTGGTGGTAGCCCCGGATAGAAACTCAGGAACTACAACCAAAAGGCTGTAGCTAGCCCCGAATCCCGCCAGTCCCGACATTCCAGACCTAGAAACACCCCTGCAGCGTCTTGCCGTTGCACTCTTTGTTATGGAGCACAGGGTTGAGCATCACAACAGATGGGTGAATTCCGCCTCAAAGTGGGAGGGCTTACGCCCTCACTTGCATGGGGCTGCCGCTGCCCATGGGGAGTAGGCAGAATGCAGGGGAGCAGCAAAGGTGGGCCCAAGGGGCTTTGTTCCGGATTTGGCACAGCAATTGCAAAGGTGCTAAGAAACTATCAATCTGGGGCTTTAGAATAGTCATCACATTGTCCATGTCCTTAAAGATACACAAAACCTGTCAGCCACCAGGGGGCGCACGGATGGCAAGCTCCTCCGCGTGAGCACCGCACCCAGGTCACCAAAGTGGTATGAGCCCCCACTATTGGACCGCCCCAGAATAGAAGACTGACTGGAACCGAAGCCCTAAGGTTCCCCGCACCGCACGAGAGAAAACCCGACAAAAATCAGAGGCGATTTCGCAGAGTAATGGACTCGTGAATCCGAGAGGGGAACCTACGCAGCTGGAATCACATGGGGCCTGGTGCTGCTGCCTCCCGCCGTGTAGCAGTAATCTCCCCCCAATGTCCTGTCCGTGAGCGGCATGCCTGGCCCACACCAACACAGCCCCGGAGGACCAAACCCCCACCTCCTCACCGCCCTGCACAAGGAGCTTTCTCTACGAACGACAGGTACGCGCTCCGATCCATGCCACCATAACGTGCTGCGGACAGGACTCCCCGGGCACCCGCAGGCACCCGCGGCTGCAACATGGGAGGAACGAACTGATCGAGGTGTGGCCCACGGAAAGTTCCCCCACCCTTGCCAGCAACTCCAGAGATCCCTGTTGCAGGACACCCCTCTTGGCTGCTGACACCGGCTCCTTGCAGCGGCCCCTCAGCTTGGAAGCCCTTCCCTCATATGCTGCATCCCGGGCCTGAAGTACTTATCCCAGCAGCACGGGAATGGCCACGCGCAGGCCCATCAAGAGACTGTGCTCCCCAGGCCCGCGCACCTTGCGAGGCCCAGTGCCCCACTCATATGGTGAGAGCAGCCCCACCAAACGGAATCCCAGGCCAACTTCCCCAGGGCGCGCAGTTGAGATTTGAGGAGACAAAGACCACAGGGAGCCCTCACCACCTCTTCCCTTTCCAGCGTCCACAGCAGACAGAGGCACAGGTGAGGGTGTGGAACCTAAACTGGACAGACCCACAGAGACTGCAGGCGAAGGCTGCACCACAGGGCAGACACTTCCTGATTGCGCCCTAGTGCCCACCACCAGTGGCGCCGCATAAAGCGCTCCTGGGCCAAAGTGGCAATGTGCGCTGCCACCAGAAACGACTTAATAGACAAAGACTGAGGGAGGTCAGCAACTCCTAAAGATTGAGAGCAAATAGCGGACTGGGAGCAGACCGGGACCCAAACCAAGATGGCCACCACTGGTGAGTGCTGAGCATACCCCATAAGGAACAAACTACTCACCACCTGAAAAGAGTTCACCCGCACTGAGAGCTGGGCCCCTGGACGCTGCAGGGTGTTAGCCCTTCTCAGATTCGTTACTCTTATTGCGCCCCCCTCCACTAAACCGAGGGGTGGGCCCCTGCACCGCAGGGTGGGTGCCCACCAAGAAATCAAGGTGCAGCAATGCCTCGTCCCCCTAATGCCCCGGATTCTCCGAGCAAATGGCACCCTTTAACTGGTGAGTCACATCTAACCAAGCGGTCCTAGCGTCCACTCTTCCTGATACGGCCTCTGGGTGGACTTTCCCAGGCCACGGATGGCTGAGGGTTGGGCCCCTGTTACGCAAGGCGTGTGCCCTCCTCGGCCCACACTACAACCCCAAAGCTTATTGGAGCAAGAGGACACCATCTGTACGTCCTGCCTGGGCTGGACCCCGCGCACAAGGAGTTCCTGTGGAGGCTGTGCGTAGGCCGTGGGTGCAGTTCTTCTCCTTGGACTGCTGCCCTCGACCTTGTTAAGCGGCTTCACTTCAACACTACAGCTAAGTCAATGCCTAGTCTGGGATGCTGATGGAAACCCTTATTTATATATTTTATGGCAAGTTATATTCTGGATGATGAACCCTTGTATAACACCCCTCTCTGAGAATCCCCCTGACCCACTGAGCCAAGAAGTAGATTTGTTTTGCAAATTTAAAAGGTTTATTTGGAAAATTAAACAATATATATTAAATAAGTATAAACCCATGTATTGTTGCATATTTTAAATTGCACCTTTATTGTATGCTGTTATTGGGTTTATAGGCACTCCCCCCCCTTTTTTAGATTTCACCACGTAGGTGTAGTTTTATCTATTGATTTTTGTATTCTTAAATAAACATAGCCACAGACTATTGATAATGATGAGTAAATGAGAGTTGCAACTTAGTTCAAAAAATTGAAATAGATCTTCACACTGAATAGAAGTTTTAGCACTAAGCACTTTATGAAAATTAGAGGCTGAAAAACACTAAAGCACTAGGCACTTTAGTGAGCTGCTAGCACTAGTCACTTTATTATGCATTATGCACTTTATGTGTGAATAAAAGGTACATTCTCATTTTAAAGAATGGTAAAGGGTTGTCGTTAGATTTATGGTAACTCTGTTAAGCATAGTATTTTCAATGCAGGACCTTTGTTATAATCAATGCAATGCAATGCTCAAATTATGAGGACAATTCACTTTGAAGTTAGCATTTATGTCGACATGATTATTGGTTCACGATTTAGGCAACTCAAAAGCATAGGGACTTAAAACCCTTTAAAGATGTCCGACATCATTGTCAACAACATTAAGTCCCATCTTCTATGTTTACTGAAGTAGAACTCCCTTGTCCCATTTTCATGTCTGTAGGCATATGCTTGTATTTAAATAATCTGGTGGTGGTAAAATGGTGTGAACAAGCGGCAAGTAATGCTGCGAAACGCGTCGATTTTCTTGGGAAGCATGGAAGATGTATTTTAAACTAATAAAGAAGCCATTAATGATACGCTTATAACTGCGTATTTCTTGAAGCCTGGTATGAAGGAGAGTGCTCCTTAAATGACTGACGATAAGCCAGTTTTTTTGAAAATATATATATATATATCACACTTCTATAAATAAATTGATAATGGTTAGTACACTTGTGAATATGAGCAGTAATCAGCAATAGGTAATCCTACAGTAGCACAGTTCTTTACAATGAATGAGGAGCTAGTATAGGATGGATAAGGTAGCAAAAATACTTTAATGGTTTTTTTAGGGAAAAGCAATGAGGAATAAAATGCAGTACAGAAATACTTGATATGATTTTAGCAAAAGATAAGATAATCACTTTTTCTCTGGCAATTCACCCCCCCCCCCTATGCAATGTAAGAAATGGAAGGAGATGGAAAGAGGAGCACACAGTTCTCAGGAATGCAATCAAATACAATACGAAATTCAGTTCCCCCCCAGCAAGCTTGGAGAAAACAGGTAGAAGTTTGAAAGACAAGCCCAAAATGCTTTTAAATATGATGGCAATGGACGGGAAAATGTGCTAACTGATTTTAATTCCCTCTAGAGATTCAGGGTGAGTGAGAGATGCTTGTTGGTATGAGTTCAGGCTCACTTTAGCAATGCTCTATGAGTTATTACCAGGTTGCAAACGGATTTTAACAAAGAAAAGAATGGAGCTGCTATTTTGACAAGTGGAGAAATTGAGCCAAATCGCAAATCGAGGTAAATTTTGCCAGTGCGTAAATCACGATTGTGGAATAAGTATAGGGAGTGGGAAAGCCTAGAATGACAGCTTTAAAATGAAAGGTACATTTCGTTCCTAGCCCAAACGGTTCAAGAGATACGGACGATTTAATAAAGGTAGCTTTCCGGATTTAAAGTAAACTCAAAATGACAGGTGACAGCTTGCAGCTGCAGAATTGACAGGGGACAGTTGTGCAGCTTTAAAAATGACAGATGACGCAATTTCTAGGAGGCTGTTCTAATTAGGTTAAAATAGTTTGGATTACATTATTTTAACTAAGAGATTGGGTTCTGCACAGTTCTGGCGGACACTCACTCCTAATTTTGAAATGAATGGGCCTCGTCACGGATCTGGTCAACACGTCCAGCGCCGGTTCTCTCTGCTCGGCAGGTCAGTCAGACACCGGTTCTGCTCACAGCGATCCGGATCTCTGGTTCTGCTCACAGCAGTCTAGGTTTGGTCTGCGGTTCCGGCAAAAGTTCTTGGCAGAGAATTCAAACAGCTCGCCCCGCTGTTGAATAGTTTGGTTAGGTTTGCTGGATTCTGAAGGCCTGCTGAGAATACTTTTGCTTGCAGTGGGCCTTCTTGGTTGTAATTTCTGTAGCCTCTGTTTAGCTTGGAAGTCTAAGTGTTGGATCTCTGGATGTGAAGTCGTCGGTCAGCACGCTCCGCAGCAAATGGAATTGAATGTCTCTACCTGTCCCAGCAGTCTCTTTTTATGTGTTTTGGAAGTGAGTGTGTGCATGGCATAACTGAGCCTGCCCCTCTCTACTTGTCATTGGCCCAATTCTCCCCTCTCCCATGATTGGGAAAAGGAAATGGATTGTCATCATGATGAGGTCTGTTTATGGGTCAGAGGATCCTCCCCTGGTCAATCTGCCCACAAATCTATATTTGATTCAAATACATATTTCCCAGATACACAAGTGGTTGACATTCCATGTACACATTATATATTCCTTATGGTCCATGCTTGTCCGCCTCTGATCTTCCTGGGGGCTTGCATTCAAAAATGACAACATTTTGCGCTTTTTGACTGGTTTACCAATATCGGACATTTACCAAAAATTACACACATGTGTGCAAGGAGTATGGACAATAATTGATGAAGTGTCAGATTTTTAACATGCAGACATTTGAAGTAAGACCCTATTTTCCACTAGCAACCCCCCAGCATACACCACAGAGTCCTAACACCTCTTAAAACGTGCACAGAAAAATCACAAGAATACTGATATTACTTATATAATTCTGACAAGTCCATACTATGAATTATTCATCTATTTTAAAATTATACTCTGGCCCAGATGGATGTGGTTTAGGTTCCAAAGCACATGGGGGAAGCTTCTGTCTGCCCCCGCCTCCAGCTCGGGTGGCTCCCAGAGGCACTTCTCCTCCCGCTTCTCCCAAGAGGAAGCCACTTTACGGCCCCCCCAATATAACATTTGCCTGAGTCCAGGACAAGGCTTTGTTCAACCTCCTGCAGGTGCCCCTCCCCTAATCTAATCAGAGAGGTGTCAACTCCTTTTGGTGGGGAAGCAGGATGCAGCTAGGCCTGGGAAGAGTAGTTGTCAGGCAGAATTCATCTAAATGTCACTTTAGCTCCCAGTTTAAATCAAACTTACAATTTTTACATATACATTAAATAATTACTTCCTGCAAGTCATTTCAGAATATAGTTTTACATTGTATCCACCTCTTAGCAAGTCTTTCCTTGGCCTGGTTTGGGTTCCTCTGTTCAGTTTTACACAAAAGTCTGGTGGTATTAAAACGCTGGCTTTCTGATAGTGGCGAGTACCGGTATTGCATCCATTTTTGGGATCTGTCTTGAATTACTGCATTTCAATAGAGTGGTCTTTTGCTTGATATATAGGACCCTTGCTTAACATTGTTTTGATGGCATCCTTACAGTAGAGTGGTGATGTGGAACCCCCCACAAGAAGGTTGTATCTTTGGAGTGGTCTTGTGCCAACTGCGCAGTTCTCCTGGATTCTGGTGTGAATGTGGGCTACGATAGCTCATCCCCACATCCACCCAGTCTATTGATTTAGTTTGTTCTGGGATAGAATAATGGGCGGCAACAGCTCATCCCCACATCTACCCAGTCTAAGGATTCAACATGGGTCAAAACCCTTGACAACCTTTCCTTTGTCCCCCAACATTGGATGCCCCATAACATTATCAGGAAGTGCCAATTCCAACACATCTGAGCATGTGAATGAGCCTACTAGCTGGCGGACTCCTTCACGACACCCTGCCGCTGTCGTGACACGCCAGTGCTCGGTGGAGGTGGACCAAAAAAGCTCATAATCCTTAAGTGCTCGCTCTTGCAGGGCCATTTCTTGGCATGTAGTTGGGGTCCCGCCACCTATGGACATTAAGGGCAAGCTGGCAAAATACAAATTTGCACCAATTCAAGAAATTTTGAAGTCCCCCATTGAGCAAGCGATGTCGTCCCAAGGGTCTGAGGCCGCTGCAACCAAGGCGGATGTTGCCGATCTACTCACAGAGATGAGGAGCATGAGGGCAGATATAGGCGGCAGAATCGACAAAATTACACAAAGAATGGATAAAATGGAGGACAGACTGGAACAGGTCGAACACAACCAAACCTCTTTGAACGCGCTGGAATCCTAGATTGATCATCGTATTGCAGAAATGGAACACAAAGAAGAGGAAATACGCCTAAAGGTGGATGATCTTGAAAACAGGGAACGCCGTAACAACATATGCGTTCACGGCATCCCCGAAAAGGAAGGTGAAACTGTTTCAGATCTAAAACAAACCCTGCATACAATCTTGAAGCTCCTTTTTAAAGATGAATCGCTAGATGAGCCCAAAATCGATCGCATCCACAGAGCAGGAGGCAGGGCAGTGGGTCCGCGCTTAGTCCTAGCCAGATTCCATAACTACGCGGACAGAGCCCGGATTTTGGAAAAAGCCAGACAAGCTTCATCACTCTCTCATCACTCTCTCTGGGTGATGCAATTGTTTCTCTTTATCAGGACCTCTCATCACTTACGCTTGTATTGAGGAAAACATGCTCCCCGATTACAAAGATGTTGAAGGATAAAGGAACCAGATATCGGTGGGTTATCCATTCTCACTCACCTTTGAATGGGAGGGCTCAACAATATATGCTGGTTTCGGAAAAGGAAATTGCAGACTGCATAGCTGACCTGTTGGGTGACCAGATGGAGGGCTCCTCCCGTGGAGAATCAAAGAGGGAGGAAGGTGAATGGCTTACTAAGGGCCCCCGCTGAAGGCGGATCCAGGGATCCAGGAAATTTCGGAGAATTAACAATTTGCAGGACATGGAACACTAACCTGGACACCGGACTGGCATGTTATGCCGTTTGGGGCAGTGGATCCTTGTAACGTGTGAGACAACTTGAACTGGCTGCTTGGGTGCTGCCCGGGGTGGCGAGAGGTGGTGTAGGTGCGTCGGTCGGGAAGGTGCAAGTATGACATGCATCGACGATGCACCTGATTCCCTGGTCACACTCCTAGATTTCAATGTGTTAATCCTTTAGCACTAATGGTGTGCCTGGCCTTGAATGCTCAAGGTGCCCAGAAAGAGATATGAGATAATATCCGTGCTGTGATGATGCCTTTGTGGGGGTCGGTATTCTTACTTTTGAATTGTTGATGTTGATATCTGAGCACATGGTTGCGGGCTCATTGTTATATACGCTTATATTATGATAGGACCGCTCGTTTTGCTGTCCCCATTGGTGGTCCGAGATCGACTGGGTGATGTTAACCCGGACGGATCGGGCGCCGAACGCAGTGGGGATAAGGGGGGGCGGGGAGGGTGGGGTAGGTGGGAAACACATATTTTGTCACAGTTCAGACCTACGGGGCGGAAAAACACAATATGGGTGCACAAAGGGGCATTATACGTACTGGACGGGTCAGCCTTTGATCCCTACGAGATTAAATGAGACCCATTGCAAAAAAAAATGAACCTCATATTGTAATAAGAAACATGACATGGGCCTTGAAGCAGACGTACTGGCCGCTTACATACTGGTCCAAAACTTAAGATGGCACCTACATTCTGTAATGACAAGTTACGCATTTGCACATTTAATGTCAAAGGTTTGAACTCCCCCACAAAAAGATCTATGGTGGCCAGGGAATTCAAGAGATCGAATATAGATATTCTGTTCCTCCAGGAAACGCGATATCGAAATGGTGAGGAGAGAATGATCCCATCACGGGAAGTCAGACCCACTTTTTGGAGCTTCGGTATTTTAAAGAAGGTGGGAGTGGGGATTCTGATTCGCAAAGGCCTTCGGATGACAATTCTTGAGCATGGATGGACAGGGAGGGGAGGGCTCTCATAGTTGTTGGGAAACATACGGAGCACAACAGTCACCCTTGCTACGCTTTATGCACCTAATCAGGGACAGAATAGGTTTCTCCACAAAATTACAGAGAAGGTTTTTGGCATGGCTAGGGGACACATGGTTCTCGGTGGGGATTTTAATACATGGATGGACAGCTCAATGGACAGACAGACTAGAACCAATGTAGCAGGCCCACCCAGTTCCAGGAACGAGGCAGACATTAAATTAACCCTTGATCTCTTTGGCCTCGTTGACAGTTGGCGACATTTGCACCCGACGGAAAGAGGCTTCACTTTCCACTCCCTCCCTCATGACAAACTCACGCGCATCGATTACATCTTCCTCTCTGAAGGCCTCCTGCTCATGTTGCAGGCAGCCACTATATACCCCTCTGCATGGACGGATCACGATATGGTGATTCTGGATATATTCTGGAATAATCTGGCCCCTCGGAATACCAAATGGAGATGTATTGACTCCTTATGGGCTGACTCGGTCTTCAGGGAAAATTTGGAAACCGAGATCCAGCAATTCTTAGCTACTAATGACACAGGGGAGGTTGGGTAGACATCCGTGTGGGAGGCCGCCAAGGCAACTTGGAGGGGGTGCTTATAAGGGAGGGCGCCCAAAAAAAAAGAGGACGTGCCTTGATAGAGAAAGGCATTAGGGAAAGACTCGGTAGAGCTCAGGAATTGGCACAGTCCTCTCCATCTGAGAGAGCCAAGTATATTGCTGAAGCTAAACGACTCAGAGAAGAGTTGAAAATACTTATCGTGGGTAAAACAGCCCAGACCCTACAGTATCTCAAACAAAAATATTATGAGAAGGGCGACAAGGCAGATGCCCTGCTGGCGGATGCCCTGCTGGCAGCTCGTCTTCGTGCACAAAAGGCGGAAAGATGGGTTGACCTAATCGATAGGACAAATGGCACCCTCACGGACACAATAGTGACATCCCCCGAAGACATACAGGAAGCATTTGCCTACTTTTATTAAGATTTATATATGTGTGACCCCCCCTTGTGGAAAGCATAGACACATATCTTAGGGAGGTCCGGCTCCCTACACTCACACTTGCAGAGGCCAATTCCCTAGATATGCCAGTCACAGAGGAGGAAGTTACAGATGCTATTAAGAGATTGAAAACAGGGAAAGCCCCGGGAGATGACGGATTCACGCCTGGTTTTTATAAGACGTTTTCCACTCTCATTGTCCCCTTGCTTGCATCCCTGTTTAACCATAACTTTGACACGGGCCAAGCACCTCCGTCCTTCTCCCAAGCCCTCCTTGCTGCTATTCCAAAAGAAGGTTGAGACCCCAAATACTGCAGTTCCTATCACCCGATCTCTCTCCTCAATATCGACGCTAAGGTATATGCTAGAGTCGTTGCGGCTCGGCTTGAAACACACCTCCCTAGGTTGATACATTCTGACCAAGGTGGCTTTGTTCTCGGAAGGCAGGGCGCGGACACTATGAGGAAAAGACTTCATTTACTCCATGCGGCGCAGGAAATGGGGGGAGACCCATCCCTTTTGTCGTTAGATGCCCAGAAGGTTTTTGATAGGGTGTCATGGAACTTTCTGGAGAGGGTTCTGGTGTCGAACGGGCTAGGAACAAAACTCTGCCGCGCCAATAAAGCACTGTACAGTTCCCCCACAACATCTGTGACGGTGAATGAAGGCTATTCTCGTTGGTTTCCCCTCGAAAGGGGGACGAGGCAGGGCTGCCCATTGTCAGCGATATTATTTGTAATGTCACTCGAGCGGTTGGCGCAAAAATTGAGACACGATACTACAGTGAAGGGTGTCACAGGGGGTGGTAGAGAATACAAATCGGGCCTATATGCCGATGATATTTTATTACACTTGACCGACCCCTTAGACTCCGTCCCAGCCGCGCTCAGCATAATTGAAGAATATGGTGAGTTGGCGGGCCTGAAAATTAACACAGGGAAATCTGTCCTCCTCCCGATTGACAAAAGCAGAGGCTTGGAGGCCGAACGCTTTGCCCCCTTAGGAGTGAACGTCAGTCTCACCACACTCCGATACCTGGGCATTAACGTCACTCGTGATTTGGGATCCCTATATGAAGCCAACTTCCCCCCGTTGTCACTCGCCCTTCAAAAAGATATTCAAAGGTGGTCCAAGCTCACCATCTCTTGGCTGGGCCGTTTAAATGCCATAAAAATGGTCTTTCTCCCTAAGATATTATACTTGCTCCATATGCATCCCATCAAAATGCCCCCAGAATATTTTACGGCCACAAGAAAAATGTTGCTAGCCTTCCTATGGCATAACCAAAAGCCTAGAATCCCGAGATCCCTGCTCCAGCTTCGAAAAGACAATGCAGGGGTGGGTCTTCCAGACATTGAAACATATTACAGGGCGACTCAACTCAGGGTCCTTGTCCCACACTTTAGGCAACAGTTAGAGCCACAGTGGATAGCGCTAGATAACTATCATCTCCGTCCCTTTATTTTATGTGAATGGCTATGGGTGCCTGGGCCCCAATTACGTAATAGCGTCAAATCTCACCCCATTATAGGACAATATGGACAATATGGAAACCAGGCAAGAGGATTGTGGGAGTTACGACACGGTCCTCTCCTTTGGGACACCTTTGGTCGCCAGGGATCCGGGACGCAATCCCTGAACCAGGAAGTTTTGAAACCTGGTACCAGGCGGGGCTAAAAAGGGCAGGTCAATTACGCCGCACTGGCTCTTTTATAAACATTCAGGAGATTCAGGAGGCGCTTGGCATAGGCACGCTCTCGGTCTCACTGTACCTGAGACTTAAGGGGGTTATGACAAGACCGATATGGAAAGAACAATTACAGAGGGACCTTACCCCATACGAAAGAATCCATTACTTATGCACAGGCTCTAGAGGTCTGATAAGTGCAATGGACCTGACAATGATTGAGGTCGATATTAAACCTTCCCTGATGCTCAAAAGCAGATGGGAATCAAATATGGGCAGGCAAATCTCACAAAAGTTATGGCTACAAATATGCAGACGAACCGCAAAATCATCCATATCTTGCCAGTATAAATTACACGCCGTCAAGTTATTATATAGATGGCAGTACGACCCAATCCGGCTTGCCAAAATGTACCAGGGGATAAGCCCATACTGTTGGAGGGGCTGCGGGAAGCAGGCTGATTACTGGCATATGTGGTGGGGATGTGAAATGGTTCAAACCTACTGGTCAGAGGTTCTTAGCTGGATCAGGGACCTGGACGATGATGACAGAGAGAAACAGCCACTGTTGATCCTATTTGGCCTAACTGAAACAGATGACAAGGTTGTGAAGGCATGTGAAATGGTACAAGGTCTGTTGCTGGCTGCACAAGCTTGTCTTACTATGGTATGGAAAAGACCTACATTCCCTAGCAAAACTGAATGGCTGGCAGTTGCTTTCAGCATTTACAGAATGGAATGCATGACTGCAGCCTTACATGGAGATCGTACTACTGTTGAGAGCGCGTGGTCTGAGTTTCGTGCCACACATGCCCTGTGAAAAGATTGTGTGCAAAACACTGTTGAGTTTCGTGTCAATTTCGTTCATGGCTTGTCGAGTCTGCTGTGACGGAGCTTTGGGTCATTACGCGTTTATTTGCCTGATGTCATGAGTATAATGGCGGTTCATTGGTATTGTTTAATGCTGTTTTCAATCCCAGGTCGGACACTATGTGTGGGGGGAAGAGGGCGGGGTAAAGAAGAGTGGGTTTTGTTGACGTTATTGGTTAATTATGTAAGTTCTAGAGACTCAATAAGCGTTATATGATAATGTAATCCGCTGTAAAAGCTCTCCTTTTCAACCCGGAGATGTAATTTGCATGTACTTGATTGTCAAACCTTTACAAAACCAATAAAATTGAAATTATAAAAAAAAAAAAAGATACACACAACCCAAGTACTGCAGGGGACAGAATTTCAAAATGTCACACGCAGTCGATTGGGTTTGTGCCATTCCGAGCTTGTACGAACGCTTCCTCGCCCAATTTTAGGACACATGTATGTTCTAGGAGCAATCAAGCCTGGACAATATAATGGTGTTTGCTTAGCACACATTTGCCATTGGTATAGCCTAATAGCCCTGACAGCACTGTTGGCTGTTTGGAATGTGCAGTTCTGTATTTTTTTATGTCTCCGGACAGTCCGCAGTCTGGGAAAGCGGGGCGCTTCATTACAAGTTTGGCAGTGCAGTAAAAAGAATGGGGGTCATTCCGTTGTACCCATTGTTTTTTGGGCAGCAATAGAATGACTCACATGTTTACAACATATCCAAATTACACATGTTACCAGCCTGCTGGCAATAAATCTTCCACTTAACACCAAAAAGTGGTGGATGTGCCATGTGTGGAATTACCGCCCACAGCAAATCTGCCAAATCTCCGATGGATTCCTATGGCCAGAAAAAAAAAGGAAAGAGGTTGGCTAACACCACTATTCAGACTCTCTTAATACACACACACATCAGTTACTGAGTGGAGGAGTCAGTAACTGATGTTGACAGTATTTCTGTGGAAGTCAAACATGTAATCACCCTACATGTCATCAAATGGCTTTCAGGACTCTACAGATTGCATGTCAGTGACCACAAACCCATTTAGATATTGCTGTTCCAATGTATCTCAATTCAGATAAAGAGAAACACAAATCCAGTTGTTAAGTGAAAGAGAGAAAAAAAAACAGCCTTGTTATGGATTGGAACACCTTGCTTCCATGTTTTCTCGTCTCTTGCCTTTAGGTGTGCCGCGTCGATTTCACGCCTCGCCGTGATTATCACTAATACTATTCTTCCAGCCATACTAATTGCTTTCTTGCCTCTTGAGCAGTTTCCAAACAAACAAGCAAATAATAATTCCCCCTAGAAGTTGTCGAACAAGGTTGCACGTATGGGTGGGATCGCAAATTGGTCAGGTGATGCACGGCCGGCACTTTATTTTATGCTTTGTTAGCGAGACGGATATTCCATTAACACGGAACAAATGACTTTCAGAACAAAGCGCGGGAAATAGCGTTGCGGAAATATAATGACAATGAACCGAGCAGCAAAGACATATTTTAATGAGTGTTTATGAAATGGATTTATGCGGGGGAGAGAAAAACAAAGTCGTTTGTGTGATTGGCCATGGGTGGAGGTGATTACCTCGCACGGAGGCGGAGGAAGCCGCGCGACGCCCTTGCGATCACCGTGAGGTGTCAAAGAGGAGACTGCGCTTGAAGACTTTGTGCCAGCATACATTCGAGGGGCGAGAAATAAAGTTGGAGATGGAGAATATAGACTCTTCACAAGTGCTTGTAAGGAGGAAATAGCATTAGGGCAGCCCTAACCCCATATTCCCTGATTCATTTCCACTCCAGCTCAAAGCTAGTCACCTTTTACGTCAAGATAGTAAGAGTTGGCCGAATTGTAAAATACTGCGGAGAATTGTAAAATACTGAGTTAAAGTTTCCCAATATCCTTGCCATTTTGCTTATGTTATGTTATGTTGGCAGAATTTCTACCGCACACATTCACCCTAAGGGTATCTTGGCGCTAGTACTCAGACAGAAAAGCCCAACACGCATAGCTTAGAAACAACGTTTTTAAGGAGCCCTGAACTGTAGATGGTCCTCAATGCTTCTAAGAGCAGTGGGAAGGTTGGTCCAGAGTTTGCTGGCCGAGACTGAAAAATCACGACTGCCAACCTCAGAAAGACAAAATTTGGGAAGTACCACTAGACCGGCACTCCCAGAATGGAGAGTACGTCCCGGAATGCAGGGAAGGAACGTCTCTATAAGAAAGTCTGCTCCAAGGCCATAGCATACCGGGTGGACTATACAAAGAGATTTAAATTGAATCAATTGAGTAACCGGGAGCCAATGAAGCGAGCGAAGCACGGACTAATGTGAAACCCACAGGGGGAGGAAGTGGCGACCCGCGCTGCAAGATTCTGCAGGAGCTGCAACCGATGTATAAGACCAGCAGACTGAGCCAGGAACAGGGCATTAGAATAGTCTATGTGACTTGTAAGTAGTGAGGCAACTACAAGGAGCAGCAGAGAAGCAGGCAGGAATGCATGACCTTGCAAAGCGCCTTCAGCAGAAAGCGACTGGTCTTGCAGACCGCACTAACCTGCGCAGCGCTTTGCAAAATGGTGGCATCAAGCTTATCAAAAGGCAGCTTTTATAATGGCATGTGTGACAAACATTACCAGTTCTACAATAAGGAATACAAAGTGGCAGCCTAGTGCAACACCAATAGGGAGACATTGGGCCTCATTCCGAGTATGGCGGTAAGGGATACCGGTCACCGTTAACCAGACCGGTGCTGGTAATCCCTTACCGCCACGTTCCCTTTGTGCCCTCTTCCCTAACGCCTGCTTCTAGCTATAACTATACAAAGAGATTTGTATCTCTTCTAGCAGGCGTTAGGGACGAGGGCGCAAAGGGGCTTTTTAGCCAATAACGGTGACCGTAAAGTACCGTAAAGTACGGTCACCGTTATTTGCAATTTCCCCATTCCCATTGAGTCCTATGGGGGATCATTTGGGAATGGGGAAGGGCCCTGGGGAATGGGAAATTACCGCCCTGGTCAACTCGGAATAGGGTGGTAATTTCCCATTCCACCAGGGCGGTGCCGGTACGGGTCCGGTGCCGACCAAGGCGCTACTACCGTCATTGGTTAGCGCCGGACTTGGAATGAGGCCCATTGAGAGTGCTCGGGAAAACATGCCCTGTACCAGCCGGTGACAGACCATGTTCCAAGAAAGTTCTCAGCCAGTGCATTACCCTCTCTGCTACCTTTTCTCATGTGTTGCTTCTAATCTGATGTTCCCAGCCTGTGACACCACTTGTTCACTCATTACATGAGCATTATGAAGAGTGCAAAGGGGCTAAAGTGGCACACAGACTGCTGAAAATAAGATTAGTAATGGTTGAATGTTTTCTAACATTGCATTGTAACCGTTATCCTTCGGTGCTAATGGCAATAATTCCCACAAACGTATGTTCCCAAAGGCATTATTGACCATTGGTACCCGGCACTACAGTCCACGGGATTACACTAAAAGGTGATTGGCACATTTCCGAGACCTACCTCAGTGTAATCCCGTGGACGCACAAACATTGTTTGCGTGCAGGGTACACTCTTTTTCAAGGCAACCTTGGAAAGGGAGAAGGGACCACAAGTAGCCCCTTCTACCTTTTCCAAGGTGGCTTTTTTATTTATTTTCTGTCCCATTCATTAGTTTGGAGCAACTTCACCCAGCATGGCGCCCTGTTGCTCCGTACTAATGAAGCAGTACGTGCGGTCTAGTATTTCTAGAACCAGCGCGTACTGCAACAAAACGGTTTCAAACGGCAAAGATATGCCGCTTGAAAAGGTTTTGTGAGCCGTTAGTGCCCCGGGTCGGCAAACTCGGGAAAACCAGTATCCCGAGCCTGCAGACCCCGGAATACTAATGGCAGTAACCGACTCACCGGCTGGCCATTACCGACTTATGGTAATATCCCCAGGCCACCGTTTTGTAACTTGAGGCCCTGGGAGCATTACCATAGGCGGTAATGGCCCCCTGGTGAGGCGGTTATTGCCACATTAAAAAATCAATTATGGCCCCATTTGGAGTTACTAGGTCATCAAACTGGCACTTAGACTATGGTGGCATACATCTCAACAGGGACGCAAAGTGCTATGCCTTTATCTCAAGGGCACACATACAGATTACTACTAGTCGGACCATCAAGGGAAGGGAGTACTGAACACATGCAGTAATGAACCCCTAAATCAGCCGTCCCTGGAAGCTTTGATTAAGCGTGTTAGATGGCCATTACACAGCCAAGTTGCATGACCAATCTGTCCCCTGATTCCAGGTAAATATCCAACCCCACAAGTGACAAACCCAATCATCTGGCCATAGTTGGAAAGTTGTTTCTGGGATAATGTAGAAACCAGGAAACCCCATAATAATAATAGTAATAATTGGTTATTTATAACGCATTAAACCCAGAGATTTCTAAGCACAGACCCGGGGATCAAACTGGAATGCTCTCCCAGCATCTGCATGGGTGCAGCATTGGGGGGGGGGGTCCAGCAGAAACCCATGCATCTGTCTGGAGGATGGGGTCCAGCATACATCTTCCGTTCAGGACTGCAGCCTTAAATATGCATGGAGGGTCAGGTTCCACCAGGCTTGAGTTCACAAAGTGACACACCTGCTAAGATCCTATCAAAACTGTAATCAGGATTGTACATGTAGAGCCCGCAGCCCGCGTGTTCTTATTACTAGGAGTAAAGGCACCACCCCCCCCGTCCCACTTGGCACTTCTCTCCTTCCCTGAACTTGTGTGATCTGAATGACACAAGGCCTATAAGATCGTTACATGTCCTCCCTCTGTGTCCCACTCCTTATCTTGTCGCGCCTAGAAACACTTGTGTACAGGCGGGTTATAAATGCCCTATCATATCACATCAAAGCATGGGAGTACCCCCTGATGATGGCGCACAGAGAAGGTGGAAATGATGCTTTCATTGACTTGGATGGAACAAGTGGTCTGGGAGGATATGGCAGGAGGAGAAAACCCCAATCCCATATTCCAATGTCCTAACCTCCCTTTGTGGCCACAGCCAGGTGTTTTCAGAATGCGTGCTGTCCTGCCAGGCAGTGAGAGCATATATTTTCTGATTTGATGCAAAAACATGTGATACACGTTTTTGTGGCACTGCACATGTAGTGCACAAGGATACTCTGAAAAGATGACCACGTGCATTTGCATTTCTTACAAATGCTTTGGGGTGTGTCTCAGTGTTGCACGAAGTGCTACTGATTGGGCAGAATCTCAAGTTGTCCAGCACCAGCTGTGAAATAATCGCTAATTACAAAATATTCACAGAGGAAGAATGTATTAATTAATCTGCCCGACCTGCAATCACTCTACACAGATAGCTTTCAACAACCTGAATATTTTTATTTATTTTTTGTTTTGTTTTAATATATAAATTTAGTCACTGTCAAGAACCATTGTATTGATCAGTGTCAAGAACACTTCTGTAACCATGTAACCATGTAACTCTAGATTTTAGCTCTCTGTCAAGAACAACACCCAGATGGATTTGGGTTTGGTGCGCTATACAAATTGTAACATAAATACATGAAATACGTAGTATAAAATAATCAACCTGTTCTGGCAGTTTGGCAGTCATAACTAGTGCTAGAATATGTACATCCAGTTATTAGCTGAACTGTACGATTAATTACCGAGACGGAGCAGACTTAGCCAATATATTCCTGGCAGGCCTCAGACTTGGTAGGTCTGGTAGTACTGAGAAAACCTGCATGGCAAATGCATACAATAAACATAAAAAAAGGACTAAGTCCCCTTCCTATGTTACTGGCTGTCATCTCAGGGAGATGGGCCATAAGGGACCGCAGCAGTGTCGTGCAGGCAACTAGGCTGGGATTCAATAATAGGCTGTGCTGACATTTGGGGGTGGGAGAGTCACTAGCAGACCTCTGTGGAAGCGGGGCTTTCACAGGCTAATCCAGGCTGTGTTCCAGCCAATGGGATTGCTCGGTGCCTCGCTATAGGATGCTAATGCACATTATTGCTGTGCGGCAGGAGAGAAAGCATTAACTCTGCATGTATGTATCTATGTTCAGAATTGAAATAGTGCAAATCTAGCTACCGAGCAATAGATTGGTGTCCAAAAAGGGAGAGGTCATGAGGAAAAGACGGGGGGGGGAGGAATGCATAGATGGGCGTGTTCCTCCCACGGGGACAGTTTCACATGTATGTAGATACGATCAGTGGTCGAAGTGAGCGGGAGCGGTCGGGAGCGGTGCTCCTATACTTTTTTAAATTACCTTGTACAGCTACTATACTTTTATTTTAAAAAGAAACCATTCCGGAATGGTTTTGTTTTAAAATAAAAATGTAGGAAGAAGTTGAAACCTTCCCTTTCAGTGCACTGCACTGAACATCCCCTTAAACAGCAGGTGCAAGTGTTTGGGGGCTGTATTGTGTGTGGGAGGGGGTGTGGCAATCGGGTTTGTGGGTAGCAGGGGCAGGCCAGCCGGGAACATAGTTCCACTACTTTTTTTCGTAGACTTCGACCAGTGGATACGATGGTCTCTTTGTGGCACCAACTCCCATATCTTGACCTTCCGTGAACTCTGATACAGCCTGTCATCCGTACACAGTCAATATAAGGAATTCCATTCAGCTGTGTAAAAGTAATACCTGTTATTTTTGTATATATGGCTCAAAAATAAATGGAACACTCCAATTATCTAAATATGTATCCCTTAGGTTATGCAGACCCCACCACAGGCCTATGTGTTTAACGGCGAAATCCCACCCAGTAGTGAAATTCTTGCTACACCAGTAGACAGCAGATGTACTCATCAAGTTGTGGCTTTATGTTGAGACACTGCAAATGACTCTTCAGTACCATGCAGATAACGCATGCGCACGCACTGCACCAACTGTACAGGTCCTCTTATTAACAGACAATGGCCCTCATTACGACCCTGGCGGAGAGGGTTTACGCCAGCGGAAATCATGGCGTACCCTTCCGCCTTACTACGAGTTCCCGTAGCGCCATGGAGCCTTTTTCCGCCTGCTTTTTCCGGGCGGAAAAATCCATGGCGCTACGGGACCTTGATGTTAATTACGCCACCGTAATTTACGGTGGCGTAATTAACGCCTTCCCCACTCCCATTATACCCTATGGGGCAAAAATGGGAATGGGGAAGGGCAAAATGGGGATTGGGGATTTACCGCCCCGCCAAGGTCGGAATGGGGCGGTAAATCCGCCAACCCCCATGGCGGTATTGGCAGCTTTGCGCCATGGTCCATGGTGCAAATTGCACCATGGATCTCCGCCAGGGTCGTAATGAGGGCCAATGTGTGTTTTTGCCCGGTTCAAAATGACTTTGCACTGCTGAAAATGACTTTGCACTGCCAACACAAACCCTGATTCATGGACCCGTGAAAAGTGATTTTTTTGCCGTGCAAAGTCCAAGCAAAGTAACTTTGTACTTCAAAAATGACTATGCGCTGACTTTGCACTGCAAAAATACACTTTGCACAGTTCCGTGAATCAGGGTTTGTGTCCGCAGTGCAAAGTCACTTTTCAGCAGTGCAAATTCACTTTGGACCGGGCAAATATTCCATGAATCGGGCCCACAGTGTCCGCGACACCGGTGAATGATTCTACTCTGAAGATCATGGCAGGCACTTGTGAAAACCTTGTGCCGTTCTATGATACAGATCTACAGAAAACGCATAGAGCCATTTGGTATGTAATTGGGAATCATATTAAATTTTTATTTTTTATTAATATCATATGTATGTACTCACAATCTTTACAACAGGAACGGGCTGAGTTAAAATGCTCATGACTTCCCACATCCACTGCATTTCAAGGGTTTTGTTGCGTTAAATCTGTTCAACTTAACTGCACCTTACAAATGTTTTTTTCATTGAATTTTAAGGGTTTAGTGATACCTTCATTTTATTGTAGGCCACTAGACATGGTTGGTTTTCATCCTTGTCCACTGTACATGTTTTCCCAATATGTTTTTTTTGGGCCCACTAGGGGGCCATGGCCTTTGGCCATGCTGTGTTGCTGTGCTCTGCGCAGAAATGTGGACTTTTTCTCTACGGGTAAATGAATGTGGACTAGGCCGAAACAGTTTTATTTTTATTTTTTCTTAATGTCTTTTAATGTCTTAACAGATCTTTCCTAAAATTTCCAGCCTGAGGGGTGCATGACAAACCTTTTGTTTGCTTTTCCATGCATGTTGGTAGTGTTTTATTGGAGGGTGGCTTTGCTGCTATTTTTGTTTTTCTCAGAACGTTCTGAAATGCACAGGATAACTTCATCACACTTTTTTTTTTAAATGCCCTCATCTAAGTTCAATAAAGGATGGTTAAGTTGCGTGTTACAAAGTTTTAATCTGTGATGCCTGTTCTGACAACGCATGTATATCTAAAGTGTTTAATCTAATGCTAATCACCAATTTTTTTCATAGTTTAATGTTTTTACACATGTAGATCTTTATTTTCATGCAAGAGCTATAGCTGTCTGGTGTTTCCCCTTATTGCTTCAAGAGAACATCCTTGTGCTTTGGCACCGCTATCATAGGGTGAGCTGTGGCACACTTGTAAAGTAATCTGTTAGCTCCTCTGCAGATACCACTGTGTGCTTAATCATACCAGAAGTTTGAGCATACCACAAATGCATTTGTATCCCCCTGCCCTCCTTTCATTTCATCTGGACAGAACCAAGTCATAATAATAATAATAATAATAATAATAATAATAATAATACTAATAATAATAATAATAATAATAATAATAATAATAATAATAATAACAATAATAGCAATAATAATAGTTATTTGTATTGCAGTTTGTATCATTAATATGAGTACTAATACTATCATGAATAGTATTCTTATTGTCATTATTATTATTGTTATTTACAATAATAATGTTAGTCTAAATAGGACTTTTTAAAAAAACATTTGGCCTGTCCTGTCTCCAGTCGTGTGTGAAGGAAGATACATCACATCCTGTGATTGGGATGATGTTGCTGGTCAGTGATTTAGCGGGAGGTTGTATAATGGAATGCAGAGACAAAGGTTCCATGTGTTCATAAATATCCCTGCAGAAATGTGGCCATACAAACATATCACCATATTTCTGCAGGGAAATCTGGTTTCAGCACAAAAACAGACAATGGGTCGTAAAATGTCACTAGGGGCCTTCGGAGAAGAACCTTGAGGACAGAACCACAATGTACCTGGTGCTTGAGATGATCTTGATGCTCGACAGTGTTTCCAGATGCTCTGCAGCTCCTGTGACAGAGTTCAAGTTGGGAGACAGCTGCGGGTATCAGGCGGCATGCAGTTCGGCAAGCAAAGCTGGAAGGGTGGCTGCAGGCTGGCATATACGGCAACTCAGGGTCAAGAATCGTGATCTCTGTGCTGGTCGGTGGATCTGGAACTCTGGTCAAGGTGCCTTGGATGTCTTTGGTGACTGCAGCGTGACAACAGTCAGTGGTGCTGCCGGTCGTGGTTTGAGGGCTAAACTGTCTCCAAAATCTCCTTAAATGATGGAATCTGTTTGATGATTATTGTGGCACTCGTCCTAGCTTCTAGCTTCTTTGCAGGGCAGACGGCCCAAAAGCTGATGAGAGTGTTCGCAGGCAATGGCCTTGTCCTTTGTGCAGAGACTCTCTGGCACTTCCCACCTAGGAAGCTTGCTGGCAGAACAGAGCAGGCCATGCTGTGTGCTGGCTGGGTACCTGTTCTGGAGCTTCTGGAGGGGTCCTCTCAAACCGGTATCTCCCTCTGTTCCCTGTGAGATGTTTAGGGGAGGGATTTTGCTTCCCTCTTGGAACTTCTGGCCTTCCTTCACAGGCGGAAGCTGTAAGGTAGACTATACCTTCAGCCAGGGTCCAGATGTGTCCTTCTTACTCATTTTGAAGTCATTGGATGATCTGTCAAAAGAGGGGTACAACCCTCTTTTAAAGTCAAATGTGCCCCAGTAATTGGTGCAGGCTAAGACTACCTTAATTAACAAACCCTGGGTCCCCATCAAAAAGCTTGTGTTATGCCTGAGGTCATAACCAGAGTGCTTTGCAACAGGAAAGGTAAGAGGTGGCAACAAGTAAGTCCCACCCATCTTCCTGTCTGTTGTGGATCAAAGTCTCACTGGTAAATTAAGTTCTCTGTGACTCTTAATCAAAGCACAGGTCTCCCTTGAAGTTTGTGGCAAGAACAGACTTCTGTCTCCACCAATTCACACACTTCTTACCTCTGAAAGGGAGTCTCCCTGCAGGGGTTGCCTAGTGTAAACAGTCTTCCCAGACATGCCTTTCACTGCCTTTCATACAGAGGAGTGGGAGCTACCTTCAGGTTGACACATTGCATATCCCCCTCCCCCAATTTCGGGAAAGATGCGTGCTCCAGAAGGGGTGTCGGCTCCTGGTCAAGATGTTCTCACTGCAACTACCAGAATCCTTAGAGACTGAAAGAACAACTAAATTGGTAACACCTGAAAAGAAACACAGCCTCCCTGATGATTGTTTGTTACAAGAAAGCGCTTGGAGGAGAAGAACTAAAGAACAACTGAATTGCAGCTCTTGGGATTCAACCCTGTTAATACTTGGACATTCTTGGGATTTAACCCAGTTATTTTTTGCATCAGGTATATTTTGACAGGGAACTGGAGTGTGTGCCTCGCCTTCCTAACGTTTTCGCATATCAAAGAGGTTTTGGGTTTCCTGTTCTGTTTTGTCAGTTCTGCGAACAAGCCCCTTTGCAGGCCTGCTTCAATTAACTCTCATCAGCATGCGCTGCCAATAGCAGAACTTAGACAATATAAAGGGCAGATCCATGAAGCCTTTGATATTTTAATTAGGCTGGCCGTGTCCAGAGGAACGTGTTGCTTTCCCCCTTCCTGAGGTGCTTTGATGCACCTGTGGCTGTCACTTTCCAGCTAAATGTGACAGGGAGGACTACGCCTTTAGGCTGTGTCCCCCCAGAGTGCACATGACTATGTGTTTGTTGTGCGGTGAGCAGAGGAAAATGTGTGCAGATTAGCCCCACACATTTTCTGAGGTTGATCTCCCATCATTAATTTTTATTGCAATACTTCAAAAAAGCCCAGGCGAGCGTGCACTCTCTATGCGGATGGTCAAAATTCCACACAGTCACATATCTTCCCTTTCTTGGAATATTGACTTTGCTTTTGAAAGCTGCAAAAAAAACAGCATTGCTTTATAAAAGGTCCATGCTGTCACAAAGCAGGTGAAAAAGCAACATGCCAACATTGAAGAAATGGCACCATCATGTGGCTGAAGATGTTTCCAAATGTTTTAGCTTATTACTCTGAAGTTGTACTAAAATAAATAAGCTTGATTTAGTAATGAGAGAGATAAATGTGAGGGAAAGTTGCCCATTGCATTCTGTCCTCGCAACATATGCAGGATAGGCACCTTAGAAAGTAAAGGAATTCACCCACATGTGAGGGACTGGATGCCGGTGGAAGCAGCCCACACCCAGTGCTATCCTGAATGACAAACACTTACACATAATTTGGCCCCCTTGTAGCCGCATGGATGAAAGATGGATCAATTAATTATTTAGATTAAAACCCCTGTTTACACCAGTGCTTCCTTCTGGGTAGTTCTATGTGAAAATGTCCCAAGGAAAATGTTTTCATGTGGAAAGGTTGTCCGCAAAAAGTAATTTAAAAAAAATGTTGTCATTCAACACAAACAATGCAGAGTGTGAACATGTTGCCAGTAATATTATCAGCAAAAAAAGCTATGTTTAAATAATTCTAATTACTACCCTTATCATACCCTGAACACGTAACTAACACTAACCTTCAGTGCTCTAAAACATTTTATTTGCAACTGACTCAATAAAGAACACCAAATAAATAGACAGTGGACAGTGAACCTAACTCCAAAACCCTTCATGAGCGCTCCAAAAATTAAATTGCCCTTTCCCTAACCCAGACACTTGCTCTAATCCTACCCTTACCTTTGCACTAAGCACAACTCTAGTACTCACTCTAGAACTTAGTCTAGCCTAACCTCAGGTTTGGCCTAAACCTTATCCTACACCAAGATCACCAGCACACTCCAACCTCCCTATATCTTCCCTTAACCTTTACCCAAACCATTACTCTATACACCCTAGCCTTACCCTAAGTTACCTGGGGGCAACCAGACGTGGACTCCCTGCTCACTGTGCTCAGAGAGGCACAGCTTCACCTCACTGATGATGCCCGACAAGGGTGAAATGCGTGTATGGGGTTGCTGTTGGTAGTCTTGTTTAGAAAGGAATTGCCATAGCATTTCGGTGCTGGACTGCCCATGTGGGCAGGACAAAGATTGATATGCAAATGGATATTTCCCATCTGTGAAAGGTACAGTGAGCAAAAAGCAGATGGCTGTGAACTCTCAAAGTGGTTAATAACCACTGAAGAGGTTATCATGCTGTGTTCTTTCGAGAGAACAGGTTATCATGCCGTGTTCTTTCGAGAGAGGGGCACCTGCTACCTTTTTTGTATTTTTGGAAGGAACTTGGGGTTGGTCACCCTAAATTACCTGGGGGCAACCAGACATGGGCTCCCTGCTCACTGTGCTCAGAGAGGCACAGCTTCACCTCACTGATGAGGCCCAGCAAAGCTGAAACACGTGTATGGGGTTGCTGTTGGTACTCTTGTTCAGAAAGGAATTGCCGTAGCATTTCGGTGCTGGACTGCCCATGGGGGCAGGACAAAAACTGATATGCAAATGGATATTTCCCATCTGCGAAAGGTACAGTGAGCAAAAAGCAGATGGCTGCGAACTCTCAAAGTGGTTAACAACCACTGAACAGGCTATCATGCCGTGTTCTTTCGAGAGAGGGGTGCATGCTACCTTTTTTGTAACTTGACACTTACTCTACCCTGACCACTAATCAAACTCCAACATCACCAGCCCTCCCACAACCACCCTGACCCTAGCCCTTAACCTAATTCTAATCAAAATATTTAGTCTAACCACCTCCCCCTATCCTTAACTGAACCCCAAACCAGAACGCTATACGCCCACTAATCCATCCTTAACCCTAACACCTACCCTATCAGCACTGCATTTTTGGCTACTTTCCAGCTGTATTTTCTGAATACTCATTTGCTTGGAAACGTTTTCACCGCAGAGGTTTTTTTCAACACAATATTTTCACTGGATATCACCAGGGGCTGGTAAATGCATCCAGGGGTCAAATAGGATCCTGGCTGCATTGTGTTTCCCGCTGCAGCCGGTGTAGTGATATGCTCATCCTACAGCAGATCTATTAATGAATTGGCAAGGTGTGCAAAGAGGTGTCTGATACACCCGTGGCACAAACCGCAATCACACATCCTGCTTGTGGCAGGAATATGCCTATTCAATGCTATTTGGGCGTGCAGCTTCACTGTTGTTGATACAGCCACCGACACGTCTGTCTGCATTTGGTACATGTTAAGGTAAAGACAATATACACCCAGGGTGAAACAACTAAATGCACCCCAATGTTGCTCCTCTACTGCTACCAAATTAAGACACTTTCTTCATTCTGAGGGCAATCTATCTAGTACATTCCTTGAATATCAGTGATAAATACAGAGCTTAGAAGTTGTCCATCTACATGAAGCGCTATAAAAATCATATTTTTTTGTAAAAATAACTTTTTTATCCAAAGCGCGTTACATACAACATATTTTAGCAATCCTCTCAGCATTCACCCCTTCCATTTTTCCAACTCCTGACCTCTTCCTAAAATGTAAAGGGAAGCAACACACTGATTAACATACTAGAACACAATGATGTTCAAAAGAAACCTCAGTGGTGTCCATATGATATGAAGTCGCTCATTTGATTGCCATTAAAAATCCCACAAACAAGACAATGGGCCTAGTCACCTGCTAACATCATACATGAAGGCCAATTCCTCCCCTCGTCATATTACACTTTCCTTTGGCAATTTACGTTGGTCACCCACTCCTGCCCTCACAACCACTTACATCTGCAGACTATCGCTGGCAATTTTGATTAAGCCAGCAAACAAACATTTTTTTTTTTTAAACAGCCATTTCAGGCCACCGTAAACACCCAGCCCCTTCATTGTGGCAGGCCAGTGCTAGGCAGAAATGATCACACTGTGCAAGCATGATTCATTTCACAAACAGATGGAACTGTGATGAATCAAATTACGGGATGCCAGTAGTCCAGGGGTGAATATTGTTTTCTAAACCATCAATCAGCTCCTCACTTCTAGTACACCAGAAGGATCCAAACAGATTGGAATAAACAAGCAGACAAATACAATTATAAACCTCCTTCTTCAATTTTGGTAATGTGGATGGAACGGCAGGCTTATCTCCTCTAAAGGACGTGGATCGCTAGTAAGTTGCAACACAGTGAAAAAAAAATATTATTACCCAATGATAAAAGGGACTGTCCAGTCAAGGTTGTATACACATATCGTCTTTATCATTACACAACAGACAATCTAACAACACTGTTAAATACATCTCAACCTGTAAAGCAATGCAGAGAACAGAAACTTCTGAGAAGGAAAATGGATGCACTCTGGCAACTGACCGGAAGGTTGTTGGTATGGTTAATGACCGCAATATTTGAAAGGGTTTTTTGTCATCAGCTAAAAGAGAAAGGGGTCTTAAAATGTCTCTAAGGGCCTTCTGGAACTGCCCAGGGGGAAAGAACATATTTTGCTCTTGGTCTTTTTGGTGCTCAACAAGGTTGAGTTGGCTTCAGGGCACTTTGCAGGGTTCTGTGAGAAAGGTTCAGATGGAATCAGGTGGCAAGACGGTCCGGAAAGTGGAGTTGGACAAACAGCGGCAGGCTGGCCTACACGGTAGCTCAGGGTCAGGAATCACTGTCTCAGGGTTGTTAGGTGGTTCTGGAGCACTAGTACACATCTCAGATGTCTTTAAGCGGCTGCGGTTGGGCAACTGTCAGTATTAGCAGTTGGTTGCGAATCGAGGAACTTGACCAGCTCAAAAAGTTCATTTAAGGCGGACGAGCCACTTCTCCCACCTTATTCAATGGACTTGTGTTGTCCATTAAGGCAGATGGCCCAAAGCATGGGAGTGTGTTGCAGGCAGGTGCCTTGTCCTTGGTTGTAGGTTCAGAGACCTTCTGTCACTTCCTATAGAGGAAACTTGCTGCAGAGCCTAGGAGAGCATTATTTAAATCCAAGTGGGTCACAGTGATTGGTGTAGGCTAAGCCTACCTTAGTGAACCAATGCTAGGGTCCCTGCCAACAATCTTCTGTATGTGTGAGCTTGGTTTATAGTTATTCCCTCGAAAAAAAACGGTCCTCATGATAAACCACGAATACAAACAGTCGAATGCCAAAGCATCGATAAACTAGATTTTATATGTAAATGTTCAATTCCATCGAAACCAGTCCATCGACAATATACATGGACTAGTTTTAATGGAAATGCACCTTTACATGTAAAAAGTAGCATTTCCATGCATTTGTGTGTAACTTTAAAACGTTGCATTACGCTGTCCAGTGCTGAAATTTCAGCACTGGCCAGCCCCTTGTAATGTTTTATTTTATTTTTTATATTGGGGGGTTCCCTCTCTAGCCCCTTCAACCCCCATGCCTACTCTCCACAACCCTAACCCAAGACCCAACCCCAACCCTAGCCCTGGCCCCAACCCTAACCCTAACACTAATGTAAGCCTTAAACTAACCCAAGCCCCAACACTAACCCTAAACCTAATTTAACCCTTAAACTAACCCTAGCCCCAGCCCCAACCCTAACCCTAACCCCAACCCCAACCCTAACCCCAACCCTAACCCTAACCTACCCCTAACCCTATTTTAACCCTTACACTATCCCATGCCCCAACCCTAACCCTACCCCAGCCCTAACCCTAATTAAACCATTAAACCCTTAAACTAACCCAAGCCCCAAACCCAACCCTAACCCTAGCCCCAGCCCTAACCCTAATTGAACCCTTAAACTAACCCAAACCCGAACCCTAATACTTACCATTACATGTCGATGGAACCATCAAATTTATTTAAACGAAATGGCCGTTCAATGGAATGGTATTTTGATGGAAATAATGTGATGATTTGACATTCGATGGTTTGGGTTTAGATGGAATGACCGGATACCTGTGAGCTCATAACCAGTTTGCTTTGCAACAGGAAAGGTAAGGGGGTGAAAACAGAAACAAGGCGTGCCATCAGAACCAATATGGCAGAGCCCTTATCTTAACAGAAAGAGCTCTGGGCTCACTCCTGTGTGCTACTAAGTCCCACCCATCTTCCTGTATGTTGTGTTTCCCTTGAAGCTGCCGAGAGACCAAGCTTTCTGGCTCGTGCAACTCACATGCTCGTACCTATGAATGGGGTCCACCTAGCGGGGTGGCTTCTGCAACAACAGACATGACAGTTCACTGCCCTCAATACTGAGAGGCGGAAACTGGCTTCTGTTTCACACAGTTACATATTAAAGGTTGTTGGGTTTCCTGTCTACTTTGTTATCCTCTGTAGCCAGGTCCCGTGTGGGCCTGTTTGAAATACCCTCTGTTGGTATGATATTCACAACCACTAGCTCAGGGCCTACCAAAAGAGTAGGGCGTTTCAAATGAACCTTTGTCAGTTATTCAGGCTGACAACAGCAGGGGGAAGGTTTGTCCTCTCCCTTCCTCAGATGACATTGTGCCCTCCTTGGCTGTCACATTCCAACTAAATATAATAGGGTTGTACTGTGTCTGTAGGCAGTGTCCAGCATGGAGTACACAGGCTCTTGTCATGGTGTGAGCAAATGGAAATGTGTGTAGATTAGCCCCACACATTTTCGGGATTTGGTCAACCATCATTCCATTTAATACAACATTTTTAAAAAGCCCAGGTAAGCCCACCATGCAGATGGTCGAATTCCTGATAGGAGACTTATTATTTATTTATTTTTTAAAACCTCCCAGCAGACGATTAAGCCATTGGCAACATCATGGGAGTCAGATGGTTAAGGGAAGATCATGCTTTGTTCCCTGTCTCTGTCGGCTTAGTGCTCAAGGATGTTAGGCTCCATATTCTCCATTGGGGGGTAAATTAATAGGCTGGCAGTATTGCTGCTTCCCCCCAACTATGGCTGGGGCTGCAGAAACAGGCCTGGTGTTAAGGAAGTTTCATGAATTTGGCCTTATTCCTTTTTTGGCCATGTTAAACATATCAAATAGTTGTCAATGTTCGTTTTCTTTTTAAATAACGTATTGAATTCAAGTGTTTCGACAGTTTTGACGCACCTCTGAATTCAGAAGATTTGAGGTCTAATGTGGAACGAGAACTGGGTTTGCCTTTTTCCCACGATGTTAGTCACGTTAGATACAAGGAACCGGGAGCTGGGTTCCCTGGTTTTAAAGTAGGGCATTTGCCCTAGGCTGTGGTAGAAGTGTACCATAAAGGTAGTGGAACTGTGACTCTGGTGGCGTACAGAAAAGGAAGGAAGGGGCAACGTGCCACACATCTTTCAAGGGTTGCAGTCGTGCTGGTTGACAGCCAATTGAGTTGAAACAGATTTCACTTTAGCTGTAACTGGCATTCAGTGGTAGAGGTAAGAAATGTGCTTTCACATCACAAAGAACAGTTCCAGAATAGTGAAAATGGTTGCAAAAAATAGCAGAGCTGTTAACAGTAAAAAATAAAAGTAGTGGAATACTGCTCCCGTCGGTTCCCGCTCACTTCGACCACTAGCCCTATGTCTCATCTCCTTGTTTAGAGCCGGCACGCCATCATAGTCCTCTAGGCGTATGCTGTCTGGCCTTGTTCCTTCTCCAGATACAGGCACAGCGTCCCTTTCAGGGGACCGGCAAGCCTTCTCCTCATTCCTCTCTGGCGCTTGCATTGTGGAGGATTGTCAGACATGATTTGGCCAGTCTTTCCATCAGGATTATAGAGGTGACAGCAAGTCAATTTCCGGGGGATTCACGGTCTGCTTTCGACCAACGCTTTACCTTGCAGCTAAGTAATATGGCGGCGATAAAATCAGGCATAATCGCTACGTCTAACTCTGTCGCGCCTCAGCCATAAATACTGTTTTCATAAAGCATGCCAATGGCAGGCCGTGGCCTGGGATGAGCAGTTGACAGGCAGTGGGGAAGGGCAGGCAGGGCCTACTGAATCCTTGCATTAGAGGCAGATACACACTGGGGAGTCTAATTGCCAAATGCAGCGTGTAGATTCTAGGTGCCAGCAAGTGCACACACCACCTGTGTGTCCCTTTAACGGAATAATGTGGGATCCTGTGCACAGATGCAGAAGGTGGCGATGCACTGCACACAACCAAAGAGTCGTGGTGGGTAACCCACCACTCAGTGCATGTGAACGGTCTGATGTGTGGTTCTTGATGCGCATAGCGTAGAACAGGATTCAAGTTTTTTTAAATTTCTGGGGTGACAGGCACCCCCTAAAGACATTCAGCTAAGCTGTGGCTTCTTCAGCAGTACGTATCTGGTAGATCAAATCGTTTCTGGTGCTGGCTTCATATTCCACCTCCAAATTGACCCTTTAAATGGCAGATCACTTAAATTGTTGGCACCTTAGAACAGCAAGTATGTTTAGCTAGGAATAGCACTCTCTTTTTACTGACAAGTTGAACGCAAACCTCTAATTCAGGGACAACTCACATCACCCATAGTGGGTATATTGAATAGTGGTGGGGGCATGGGAGTTGTAGTCCAAAACATCTGGAGAGCCTCAGATTGCAGACTACTGTTCTAGGTTGTAGATATGATCCTATATTAGGCCATGCCAAAGCCCACTGAAGATTCCCACTGCAAATGTTCTAACAGAAATTAGAGATGCTTCAAAACAAAGCTGGCAGGCTGATTTTCAATCTTTTTTTAGAGGAAGTTGAGGGCAGTTGTGTGTCCAGACTCTTTTTACTGTGGTGGCCCAAGTGGGGCACTGACCTATGCAGGGTTGGCATGAAGTATGAGAGAGAGCGCGTGCGCGCGCACACATCCCCAATCCCCCCACACACACCTCCCCCTCCACAGAACCCCTTGGGCAATCAGATTCCAGAAGTAGCATGGGCCACCCCAGGCCACATCCTGGACATGCCACTTGTTGAGGGGTAATTCTTCCAGCGTGGCTATTTAGTTTTGTCTTGCTTTGGTTCCAGGAGATTGGTGTCCAGGAAATGTTTAGCCACATGGGGAAAAAAGGCAATCCCACTGCTGCAAATGATTCATGCAAGGTGCTGTCTCTGCACAGATTAGCCTAGGACAATGTCATGTTTAACTTGTCGGCCGCAACATATGTGGCTGCAAAATTGCACCTCAATGGAGTTGGGAGGGTTGAGAGGCAAAGTCTGCGGCATGCAGTGGGGCTGCCGCATTTCAGCCGCATCACTGAGGGGATGGCTGCGAACCTTCTCATGTAGGACCACTGCGCGTTAACCAGCCTGCACCGTCATTCAGTCATCTCGAGCACTTCCTCTTAAAAGGACCAGCTCTCCATCGATTAGCTGCTCTTCTGTGAGTAAACGGAGATGTTTCAGCTTTCTAACTAAACCGCGAATAGAAACAAAATGCTTTAATTCTCCCTCGGGCACCACGATGAATTTTTATAAGACGGCAATTTTTACTGCTCTTTTCCGATTGATTTTCTGATGGAATCATTCAGTTTCAGGCGGCAGAGTGGTTTCCTCGAATCTGTGGGTAACTCGAAAGAGAGTGAAAGTGACTCAAATCTCGCCCTGCAGGTCTACAAAGCGCGCAAGATCAATCGGGGTAGACGGCAAGGTCCACGCGCGGTGTCCTTGCTCTGTTTTGCATTTTCCCAGACTGTTTTCTTGATGTTTGCCCGATGCGTCCTCATCGAAGTCCAAATAAGGGTTGCCAATGTTATTGACGCACACCTGAGAGATTCAAAACCATCAAGTAACCAGTTTGTATCCTTTTTTAGTGCTCTCACTGAGTTGCCTCTGACTGTCCTACAGGTTGGTCGCAGATATGCAAAGTGTAGTTGTCCTACAGGTTAAAGGTTGGTGGCAGATTTGCTAATTGTATTTGGCCTAGAGGTGGTACTCTCAGGTATCTCCAGATTGCACCCTGATAACATACATTGTGCAGTTTTATAGCGGAACTCGCTTGCCCGCGTAGGTACAGTCTCAGTTAGGGCTATGTGGCTTGGCTTGAGAGTGAACGGTACCCGGGTGGGCGACACCTGAAAAATGCACAGGAGTTGAGGGGCATGGACTTTTGCCAGGGAGGCAAGGACTCCAGCTGCACATGGACAACATGTGCGGCAAAGATGCAGCCTTGTTTAGGCATTTCCTAAAGAGCACTGTGGCATGGTGAGATCAGAATGTACCCACATGGGTCTGAAAGGTTGGCTGGGGTTAAAATTAGCAAAGCACAATCCAGCACAAAGACATGGAATAAATGCACACAGTGTGAATGCAGCAACCCCTGTATTTAACTGGTCACCACCATGTTTGAGTGGATGCAGCCCTAAGATTGAGGAGGCTGAGTTGCTGGGCCTCATTGCAAGTCAGGCGGTCCGGAAACAATGGTGGTGGTAAATCCGCCGCCACCGTTGTTTCTGGACCGGCTGATTCCGAGTCCTGCAGGCGGGAAGTGTCACTCCCGCCAGGTTGACCTGGCGGGAGTAACACCACCCGCCTGCAGGCGGATATGGAAACACTGGCTCTGTCATGGACGGAACCAGTGTTTCCATGGACCCCATCCCCATGGAGTCCTATTGGACTCCATGGGAATGGGGATTTACAGAATTTGCCTCTGGAATTACTGGGTCACCGGGGTTGTAATGCCCGGTGATTCCGGCAATCGCAGAGGCAGAATGGTATTACAGGTCCGGCGGCAGCCTGCCGGTTTTTCCACTATTAATCTCTCATAAATTGAGAGGGTCTTCAGCCTTCATTTCTGCGACAAGCCCCTGAAGTACTCAAAGGAGACTGTACATGAACACAGTCTCCATAAATTGTGCTAGATGTACAGCCCACGCAAGTCCATCCTTGTCAGGAAGCTCTGTAGGGGTCTGCACTCATGGCTCCTTGTTCACTTGACCCAGTGAGTCGCCCACACAACTGACTACCTGACTTCCAAGTGCCAGAGGTTTGTGACCCTGAACATGCAAAAGGGACACTGAGTTGAGAGCCTCAAACAGATCAGGATCATTGTGGTTATTACGCAAATGTTTTACAAAGTTGATACGCGTTGTGTTGAAAGAGAACGTTGGCAACGTATAAGCACTGTTCCATCACCTGAAACGTTGTTACTCTTTGTACCAATTCTCCCCACCAGCGGCAAACTCCTTCCATTTGATTCTAACCTTGTTTGGTGCCTCTTAGGTTTCCTGCAGTGGGTGATGGTCCTCATTGTCAGAAGAACCTCTGCCACCTCAAGCAGTTGCCCTTTGGGAAAGAGAGACTTTTGGAGGGATAGAAACCGATTAAATAAGTCACAGACTGAAAACAAAACAAACGCATTCAGACTGCAAGGTTTGTATAACCATCATGTGCTACATACTAAGTTTGAGAGAACTGCAGCATTAGGGTTCCAATCCAACGTCACTGGGATTTCCCCTTGGGAATAGCCATCATGGTTCAGGGGAAACGGATTCTAGAATTTGCCTAGAGCCAACCGTGTAAACCTTGTACATGTTGCAATTCAAATAACTTTAGCAATCACAGTTTGCTGGCCCTAGAAAGACTGACGGCTCAGTCATCCTCAAAAGGGGGCATGTTGTAGATGACACAGTGATTAACTGGCTGCCTAGAGCTGCAATAGTGGTGAAAAGGCAGATTCTAAGCGGTTGGACATCTTTGCAACCTCCAAAGCTGGATGGTAGGATTACTGAACTTGACAAACTATCTCTGATTGAAAAGGGCTTGTATTCTCGGCAAAATAGATATGTTCTTCATTAGAAGACCTGGAACAGAATTACGGATCTGGATTTGTGAACAGAGTATTAGGGCCTCATTAGGACCCAGGCGGTAAGGGGTTTACAGCGGCGTAAACAGCGCCGACCCTTACCACCTGATTCCGAGGTCCCTTAGCGCCAAGGAGGATTTAACACTTGCTTTTAGCAGGTGTTAAAATCCATGGCGCTAAGGGACCTTATTGTTAATTACGCCACCTTAATTTACGGTGGCGTAATTAACCCCTTCCCCACTCCCATTATGCCCTATGGGGCAAAAATGGGAATGGGGAAGGGTAAATGGGGATTGGGGACTTACCGCCCCGCCAACCTCGGAATGGGGCGGTAAGTCCGCCAACCACCATGGCGTAAATGTAGTTTACGCCATGGTGGTAAAGGTACGACCCAGGCGGTAACTTACCGCCTGGGTCGTAATGAGGCCCTTAGTGTTTACTGTGTAATTAATACATTTGATTTTTTCTGTATATCACCATTTCTTTTGAATGTGCCTTGATAGCTTAATCACACTGCTAATGTTGTCTGTTGTATGCTGTGAAGACTTGTAAATATACAATAACACATTTAAAAAAGAGGACTGTTCAGTGATTCACACCTGTTAAGTGAATGCATTGCTTACTACTCACGTCCAGAAGTTGGTAAAATATATGTAGAAATCCCAACCTATGTTGGCATGCAATACTCCCTTCGGGAGAGGCGACACATGGTTCTTTTACACAGTTGACTTTAGGTAGGCTGAGGAAGTTTGATAGTCACCAACAGATTGTTATCAAGGTGGGGGGCTTGGGCCTGTAGCACTGGCCAGCAAAGAATCCCCCTGGCAATCAGTTATTATGTTAAGGCCCTTTGAGAGGTGCCTGCTACAGTTAGTGGCATTCCTTGTGATAGGGTTAAAGCAGCGGGCAAGAACAAGCCTTAAAACAGGCTGGGCATGATTTCAAATAGTTCTCGGTGAAGCAAATTCATGTATTCATGAAACCTACCTATGTTCTTTCTTTCTTTCTTTCTTTCTTTCTTTCTTTCTTTCTTTCTTTCTTTCTTTCTTTCTTTCTTTCTTTCTTTCTTTCTTTCTTTCTTTCTTTCTTTCTCTGCCTATCTATCTATCTATCTATCTATCTATCTATCTATCTATCTATCTATCTATCTATGATTTTCTAAGGTTTTTATATACGTATTTTATTTTTTATTTTTGTTTAGTGACTATGTAAGTATGTACAGTAAACTCGTGGTCTGGGTATTGCTTGTAGATAAAAATCTCATTTTTGGAGCGGGGTTTTGTGAAATGTAAATTGGCTCCCTAGTGATCAGTCATTATAAACCCTGCCTGATTCTGTTCAGATAATCTAAAACTGTATGAACAATTCTAAATTGCACCCCCAAATCTATAACCCTACCAATGATACAATCCCAGCAAGCCATCTACTGTACCCTACTAAATACAGTGTTCCTCTGGGCCTTGACACTAGATTCATACATTCAGTAATGGCCAAAATAAAATAAAAATCTCCTGTGGGCAGAGTTTCTGCATTCCATGTAGTGCTGTGATGTGGGCTTCAACACCCTTCCATTCGTCCTGCCAAGCACACATGCATGAGGAGCAGGATATATTCTGGGACAATAACACAGAGGGACAGGTGACCCATGTAAATATGCTCACCCAGTGTCTCCCATCCTTTCCTTGCTGTTGATCCATGTGGTGCCTTCCTGGGACTCAGAATGAAAAGACTAGGGGCCTCCTTACAAGTATGGCAGAGCGGAAAAACATGTTGGTACTGCAGTGGCAAGATCATTACCACTGTGTGTCCACTGCATTACCATGCCATCGTACTACAACTTCGGGGATGTGACAGAGCAAAAACATCTAGCAGGATGCTAGAGGTAAATCTGCTGCCTTACTGTCAAAAAACGGGCAAATCGTTGGCGTTACCGCCAGCGGTAATTCCACCAGAATCTCAATTGGATACTATGGACTCTATAAATGGGGACTAACACCACCATACCACCACGTGTCATCCAGCGGTTCTCCCGCTAGATCAAGTGATGGTAACAGTAATTCTTTTTAGCAATATTCCAGTGGATTTACCACGAGAATACCGCCAGACTTGATATGAGACCCTAGGTTTTTCAAGAATCACTGGCAAATAAATGAGAACAGAAACAAGAGGAGGACATTTGTTCCAGTGCTTGTCATGTGAGGCGTGTTTAATGAAGTGCAATGTTAAGGCCTTCACTGCAAACAGATTTGTTCTGATCATTTCCATGTTGGTCCATCCACACACCAGCATACCGCGTGTTTGATATTCCTCCATTGTCTCTTAGCTGCAGGTGATTGCTGGATGAAAAGGTCGGCAGTAAAAAATAAAATTAAAAAAAAAGTCTTCTGTAGCGATCAGGTATTTATTTATGTTGTCCTGTCCTGCGGATTCTTTGAAAAGCCAGTGCTGCATCGCACTTTGCTATTTCAAAGGTGCTAAAGTTCTTTTGTTTCATTCAATAGACTGCTTGACACTAGCCATCATCTCCCTCATCTTGTCCAGCTAAGACTATGCTAACAGCCTATAACTCTGAATGCCGAATTATCTACTCAAGAAACTGAAATGTGCGGCGGCCAGACTTCTCCTCAAACTCTCACAACGGGACCACATCACTCCTTCACTAAAGATGCTGCACTGGCTGCCACTCAACAAAAAAAATATTATTCAAAACAATGTGCATAACACACAGAGCAATCCACAGCCAAGGAGTAAAATTCCTACACAAGAAAATCACCATTTACCAGCTGACCAGAACACTCAGATCCAGCAACGACATCCACCCGGAACCGAAACCGAACACAAGGAAAAACTTGGTAGGTCAGCATTCTCTTGCCTAGCTGCAAAAATGTGGAACTCCCTCCCGAGAGAAACACGAAACATGAAGGAGCATCTTTCAATTCTTAACCGGATGAAAATGAATGAGCTACACTCACAACCTCAAGAATGAACACACATAGGGCAAGACGGAGGACTAGACGGTACAATGACAAGTGCAGGGAGGTGGAGAGACTTCCAAGTGGGAGGGAGACCCAGGTGCAACCATTCCCATGGAGGGTCCTGCCGGAGGCTAATGAGAGAGATGGAAGCGTCCTAGGCTGAACCACAGACAGGACATAAGAGTTGAAGGGAAAGCGGTGTTGACCAAATAGATTAACCACAGGGCCCAGATAGCTCAAGGCCACAGGGAAGAGAACCCCCTCCCCAAGGGGCCCAGGGAGGCGATAGTGGCTGCACACCAGGATATGCCAGAGACCAAAGCAGTGTAGACATCCCTTAGACAGAACACAGACGGGGGGAGAGGAGGCATCAACACTAACTAGCCCTGCAGCAACCCACAACCCTGCATAGCATATAAGAGGGTGCCCCCGAAGACAACACAATACACAACACTTGGAGGGACGCGTACCACAGGTGGCCAAAGCGGAGGAGGTACGATGAAGCACCACCACTATCCAACTCACCAACAAACTCATCCCTTTGCTTACACCTCTCAAACATTAAACAAAACACAACCATACCTATATTGCACAACAAATTGCATGCAGTTCACTACACCTCAACAAAGAAGCAAGACACACATTGCCTCGCACAGGAGCACATGACAACTGCCAACTGAAGCATCACACCTACGCTTACCGAACAGTGTAAACCGAACTGAAGCTTGTTCCTGCTCAGTCCTACTAACTTACCCTACCCTCTTGCTTTTGAGATCTGCCAGAGTGCCAGGGGACACTCCATTGGTTACAGTGTGTGGTATAAATATTTGTTAACATAACATAAAGCCCATTGGTCTTTGTGTCAAGCATTCTATTGAATGAAACAAAGGAAATCAAGCACCTACTAAATAGCACCGTGCTATTTCATAGGTGCTGGATTTCTTTTATTTCATTCAATAAACTGCTTGAAACAGGCTTTATGTGTAAAGCAGCGTATTCAATGAAACAAACAAAATCCAGCATATCTGAAACAGCACAGTGTGATGTGACCCTGGCTTATCACCAGCAGGGGACAACAACAAAAAAGTATTTTTCCTCGCTTTTGGGTTAATGATAGGGTGGTGGGAGCCCCGGCAGCCCTCCGGTTCGATCAAAGTATTGTAAAATGTCCGGGTCTCTTAGCCCCAGCTAGCCCCGGTCCACTTATAGCCCTGAGTGTACTGTTCAAGTAAGGAATGGAAGGCCATTTTCTCAAGAAGACCTGTTGATCATGCTTGTCTCGAGTAATAATGTTATTTGTATCTGGCTGTACATGGGCAGAACTGAACATATGCACTGGGCTGTGATAAAATCCCTGTAGCAAAATCTTTAATCTGCTGACCCTACAAAGCTTCGGCAACCAAACAAGTGCATTTGTCTTTGCAAAAGGTATCTTATAAGATGAACACAACTCAGTATTCACAAACGTTCCCACTATTCTGTCCAAATGAACACACTTCAGTTCTATCCTGGCCTGATATTAGCAATGCCACCTTAACAAGTCAAGCCCTCCATCCCAAAAACAACAGCAGGTCTGCTGTCCAAGCCTTGGTCCAAGCCTTGGTCCTCTCCCACCTGGATGGTGGCAATGCTCTTTTTGGAAAGACTTCCATCCACTACCCTGGCATGCTGAAGCACAACACATCAAAGTGTCGGGGGGAAATTCTGCCGGGGTCGGCCGGGCCGTCCGCAGACCTCCAGGCAGGGAGGCCCCAACTCCTCCCGTGTGTATCCCAGATAAGATGAGATAGAGTATGAGACGCACACAAGGAGCAAGGTGACTCTGCTGTTTATTAGACAAAACGGCAGGGATGGGTCAAGGAGCGCACGCGTTCGTCCTGACACACACTCAATTGTGGGGCTCGCAGGCCCTTTTTACTGTAGTATGACGCGCTACTTGCGTCACTTCAGAAAGTTAACAAAAAACCTATCGCCACTCTTAATTGGGTGTTCGAGTGGTAGGGTTAGTATAGCACACATATAGAGAAAGATATTAGTGGACAAGGTGTAGTCAGGTGGTATATCTGGGTTGTCCCTACAATTAGATACATGAAAATTGTTACATGAAGGCTCCTGAGGATTGGCTAAATGTGCTGGCGTCAGTGATAAGAGCCCCAAGTTCTGATTGGTGCACCCGTGAGCTTCCCAGCCTGGGACCACCGTCGTTCCCAGCTCTCGGTGTACCTGTAAGTTGCAACAATGTTTCACTATGGGTACATGCAGACAATGTGAGGACTTATTCATAGCTAGACGGGGTACCGTTCCCACTGTTGCAGATGTCCATTGAGCCTTTCAAGTGTATCTGCCAGTGTCTCGTAGCGAGGGATCCAGACGCCTCTGTTCTCCAGGGTTTGGCATCTCGTCAGTTTCGGCTTGATCACGTGGGGAGGGACCGTGAAAGAGGCATAATTCTGCACAATTAATATTGTTTTTCTACTGTGCGTCTGGTTTAATTTGTCAGTGTGACTTTAACGTTGGTGCGCGGAGTGCGAGGTTGCAACATCGTGCCTTTGATGATTTGCTCTTGGAACGTGGGTTTGCAACATTGCGACCTTGGCTGGTTGCTTCGCCAAGCTCATTCTGCAGGATCAGCAACTGGCTCTTGTCTTGTTGATGTCCACGGGAGCTCTTGTTTAAGGCCTACTTTGGCCCGGTGCATAAGTTGTTCGTTTGGTGCACAGGTGCTTTAGGAGCATATAATTCCATAATCGGTATTGTCTTTATTATATTTCTCATCGTTGTACCTGATTTCAAAGAGAAGCGTGAGCAAGCTAGTAAAAGTTCATGACGCGTCTTGCGTTTCTGCATTCTGACAGCCTATATAAAAATAATAAAGATGCACGTCCGTGAATATGCCTGTCGCCTACGTCATAGCACTGAGTATATTCTTCGTGTAGGTTGGTGTGGGAATGTCCAGTGTGTATATTTGTACAGATGTGCTTCCCGTTGTCTAGGTCGTCATGGCATCTCTAACGACGTGTAGATTTTAGTCTAGTTGATCCGTGCCGCAGGTGTCGGCATGGCCAGTGCGGGCTGCTGGGCAAGCAGATGGACACATCCGTATGTTCCTGTACCAGGGTATCTGGTCGTCTGGTAAATGGGCAAACTCTTCTCGTGGCGGGTGTTTGGGTCGTGACCCTCTAGGCCAAGCGCGAGAGGTGAAGGACGGGAGCCTGGTTTTCCATTCTCCCACTTCAGTCCCCCCTCTGGTCGACTTGTCGACCACAAACATATCCTTCTCGTTATCTCCTCTTACTCGCCATATCTTAGTTATCCCTCCGAGATGTCCATAGTGGTTTACATGATCTTCAAATGACCAATACATATATTCACAGGTACCCCCAGGAGTACAGTATACCCATCTTCCTATGTAGCTCCTGGGGTTTCTTGGGTTCTCGGTCTTTACTGACGGTGGGTCTAGATGGTTGGTAATTATTTGGGTGCGCAGCTTCTCCCTTTCCTGTATAATTACACCTGTATGCTGGCCGTCATCTGCTGGCATCAAGGGGTGCATTCCCACCATTTCCAGCAATTCGTCAGTAGTGCGTGCCTTTCGTGCCTTCCAAAATCTAATTATGATCAGGGTAGCTCCAGCCAATATAGTACAGCCCACTATTATTTTCAGTCCATCTGACAGCCAGGATGGCATCCATGACCATAATAGTGAAAACCAGCTCTCATCCTTGTTCACACCATTGCTTTCATCCGTCATTTTGGAGTGCATCTGAGCTAATTGTGAAACTGCTTCTGTCAGTGTACCATTGTCAGCATCATTGGCAGGTATGAACGTGCAGCATGATTGTCCTATCTTTGCACAAACTCCTCCTTCCATTGCTGTGAGAAGGTCCAATACATATCTGTTCTGTAGTGCTACCATCCTTACAGCTCGCAGCTCTTCTTTTATTGCGTTGAACCCATTTACTGTAGAATTGATGGTCATCATTAGTTCCCATCTAGTTATTTGGAGCCATTTTGCGTTTGCGTAAGCCTGTAATCCCGGGTGTATTATTGAGGAGAAGAACATTGCTGCTCTGCTGAATAGTCTGTGTTCTGGCGGTATTGATGTTAGTGCCGTTTCCGATCTTCCCCATAGGTAATTTCCTGTCAGCGGCTCTCCTTGTCTTTTTCTTCTATTTAGGACAGTGTCATTGCTGTTGGTCCTGTTCCTTTGCTCCTCCTGGAGTGGTGCAGATCTCTTTCTTCTCTTATCCCCTTCATTCATTCTAGGAAATTTCGCCACATCGACGTGCTTCTTAGGTACCACTAGTGATGGTACATTGACGTGTACCATTGTGCACACACCATTCCACAGGGGAGGCAGTGTATGGTATGCCTTTTCTCCACAGGCCCAATAATGATCCATTATTACTGCTGTTCCTGCTCCCCCCTCAGGTAACTCCGTCACACTTGCGCAATTGGTGTTATATCCTACGTCCACCTCTCCTTTATGCTGGTAACATACCCTGGGCGCAGTCAACGGTAGTATCGTTATTGGGTCTTCATCTTCTTCTACCCATGTGAGCATTGGTACATACTTGATCCACGTCGTCCAACATCGGTGATTGTGTGTCTCGATGGTTGAAATAGTTTCTTTTGTTACCATGTTGCTGCCAATCACTCCTATCTCCCAGCTGTTATCCAGATACACCTTTCCTGTTATCGTCAGTAGCGGCCTCTCCCAGCATCCTTGTTTACCCGGAATTTCAGTGGCGTACCAATCACATGGTAGATACTTCAGTGTTACTTTCTGTGTTTCTCCTTTTGCAGGGCCACTTGTTATATATTTGAATGCTTCAGCATGTAAACTGGTCTTGTGATAACTCAAGTAGGTCTTGAGGAAGTTGTTTTCATATGGGTATGAGTCTCGTGTTTTCCATGTCATGTGCACTACAGTTCCTTGAAATCTTCCTTTCGTCTGGAACAGTGCCAAGTATATTATGCACTGTGCTACCTTCTCATTTATTTCTGTGGCAACAAATGTTCGTGAAGCACTCATGGCGTATGGTATTAATGAGCAGACGTAGCAGCTATCCTCAGTTGTCTGCTTACCAATGCGGGTCATGTGTTGGTACCATATATTGTTTGTGACGTGTGCTGAATCTTGTACATAATTATCAATACCTTTATTGTCTGAGTATGTGCTGCGTTTAACTCTATTTTTCTTTGGTGTAATGTTACTACTACCACCTGACGTAACACCTGTTGCAGCAAGGAACGGGGGTATATTAGGTTTGGGTGCAGCAACAAAATTGATAGCACAGCTATACTGCCATACAGAAGCAGCCAAAAATCCGGTGATTATCAAAATCCCTATTATTTTTATTACAATTGCTAAGCTCACCGGCATTTTGCTCTTACCTTGCTGCAGTCCTGGCAGCTTATTCTTGCGACGTTAAAGTTGCCCGCCTAAAAATTCTCAGAAATGCTCGTTTTAAATGTTAGTTTTGTTTTGTTTAAGCTCTCCCTATCAAATAGTCATTCAGTGCCCAGGCGAAGAGCTGCTCCCACGCTACTCTAAGTGATTGGTCTCTTAAGACCGGCAAGTATGGGCGGAGGTGGGGCATGTAATATTCTATGGCCAGGAGGAAGGCTGTGTAGTAAACACGTACCCTTCTTCTTTTTAGGTATGTTGGCCTTTTTATTTCGTATACAAATTGGTGTGACAATTCTTCTGGGTAGTTATCGTCTGGGAGTACCATCTACGCCTGGACAGTGGACTTTGTTAGTTAGCTTTCTACTTAACAATACAATAATACGCAGTTCCTGTGTGTGCGAGAGAAAAAGAGAACATTCACGTGTTTACATGTGTATTTGTGCGACCAATTTCTTTTAGTTTATGTTACAACTGTCCTGGGGGGGGGATGGCGTAATTATTTTTACTCTTTGAACGTGTGACCATGGGGTGGGCAGTGTAGTGATCACCCCTTTCTTCGTCAGTTATCGTCTCTGGGGTGTCTGGGTAGTGAGAAGGTAAGGGAACAATTGGGTCGTTGTCTGTGGTAGAACTTCCTTCCGCTGTCAGGGATGTTGTTGCTGTTGTTCCAATGGACCTGTCATTGGCGCTGGGGCGGGTCTGCAGTTTGTATATCTTTACATCATGTAGGTGGTTCCAAGCACGCTTATCCTTTAGTTTTACTGCTCTTGTTGATACGTCTTCTACCAGATGTGGACCGGTGAACCTTTTATCGTTCCACCTTCTATTGAAATTGCGAAGTAGCACGTGGTCACCTTTGGCAATTTTGCACAAGTTCTCTTTTTCTAATTCTGTACTGGCGCCTTCTTCTTTATCTCTGGTGGACCCGCCCCGCGTGCGCTCGAGCTGTTGAGACACAAACACAACACTAGTAATCAAAGATGACACATATTGATACATTTCATCACCTAGTATACTCGCTGAACTTTCGTGGTCAGTGAATGCCCTTGACGTTGGCGTTAGAGGAAGGCGCATTTGACGTCCAGTAACCACCTCGTGTGGGGTGAGGTGGTGGTCGGACCCTGGCCTGTTCCTCAGCTCGAACAATGCTAACGGAAGGCAATACAACCAACTTTTCTTTGTTGTTTGTTGTATCTTTGCAATTGCCTCCTTCAATAAGCCATTTAGACGTTCACATATGCCGTTAGCCTGTGGGTGATATGCACATGCAAATTTGTGCTTTATGCTCAGCAGGGCTGTGATATGTTGGAACATTTCGTTTGCGAAATGTGGGCCATTATCTGATCTTAATACTTCGCACACTCCCCACCTGGGGAAGACCTCTCTTACTATGAATTTGGCTGCTCTAAATGCATCTGGGTGTGAACAGGGCCCTGCTTCAATCCACCTAGAAAATGGGCATACTACTACAATCATGTATCTATTACCTTGACATATGTTGATCATATCAACATAGTCAATGTGGAGGTGCCGAAAGGGTCCTTCTGGCCGGGGTATGGTACCTCTTATCACTTTTAGGGTATGACCGGCCGTAAACTGTTGGCATGTGAGACAATTGCTGATAAAATTTGAAACATGAGAATTTAACTCGGGACAGAACCAATCATCTCTAATTCGTGCTGCAATTATTTCCTTGCCTGTATGGGCTGGGTGATGTAATTGGCTCAGGGCGGTATTTAAAAGTGCCAATGGTATTACAACTTTCCCAGTACCACTCTGGCGCCATAGTGCGTCGGTTGGTGACATTGTACATCCTCTTTTTACCCATATTTCCTTTTCGGCCATTGGTGCTGCTGCTTGTAATTCCATAATCTGTGTGGCTGGGAGATGGGTATACCCTTCTCTTATTAACATCTCCCTAGCCATTCCCCTCCCTCTCCCTCTCTGTGAGTCTGTGGGGTCCCATATCTCACCAAAGTATGCAGCATATTTCGCATGTGCGTCTGCTGCTGCATTCCCTTTTGAGACATGGTCTTCACCATTGGTGTGTGCGGTGCATTTTACTAAGGCTAGCTCTTGGGGGTCGTTTATTACTTCAATTAATTCAGCCAACAAGAGGGCATGTTGCACTGGAGTGCCGTCAGCTCTCCTAAACCCTCTTCTCCTCCATTTTGTTAGCCCTGAGTGGACAGTGGATGTAACATATGCACTGTCGGAATATATTGTTACACGTTTGTTAAAACTTTCTTTCAATGCCAATATTAGTGCAACTAGTTCAGCGGCTTGAGCAGAGTAATGCTGTGGTAACTGTACACATTTCATAGCCACACACACCGGAGCCTCCATCATTTTTACCACTGCTGCCCCAGTTCTCCGTATCCCATCTCCTTGATCAATAGTTGATGACCCATCAATAAACAAAAGCTCACCTCCCTCTAGTGCATTCTCTTCAACTTTTCTAGTACATGAATACATTTCATTTAGTTGGGTGCAGTCGTGGGCGTAATCTCCCTCCTCAATTATTTCTGCTAGAAATCTTGCAGGGTTAACAGTGCTACATCTAACAATCGCTAGTTCAGCCCTAGACAAAATGATCTCATAACCTGATGCCCTTTGTGTCGTTAGTGTGGACTTGGGTTTATTCAATATTGCAAATAATGCATGTTCCACAAACAGTGTAGTTGGACACCCCATGGTTATTGCTGATGCCTTTTCTACTGCAAAAGCAGCTGCAGCGAGGCCTTGTTCGCAAGGGAAGTGGCCTAACATCACGGGGTCTAAGTGACCGCTATAAAATGCTACTGGTTTATAGCCCATGCTTGTTTTTTGGGCCAATACTGCTTTCATTACTGCTGAGTCGCAATGTGAAAATATAAAAAATCGTCGCTCATAGTCTGGGGATGCCAGTACTGGAGCTGTTGATATCGCGTCCTTCAATTCGTCAAATGCCTCCCTCATTTCCATAGTCCACCCCAACCTTTTCTCCCCTTTATTTGCTTCCTTCAACCCCTCAAGCAGGGGTCCTATGTATGAGCTGTAATCAAATACCCATGCTCTACAGTAATTGCATAGCCCCAAAAATTGCTGCAGTTCTCTCACAGTCTGTGGCATGGGAGTGCTTGATATGGCCTGTGCTCTTTGTGGTGCAATCTTTCTTCCATATTGGGATATCAGTTGGCCAATGTAGAGTACCTGTTCCTGACAGTATTGTATTTTTTCCATGTCTACTTTATACCCTTTTTCAGCCAATATAGTCAACATTTTTAACGAGTCCTCTCTGCATTTACTTTCATTTGTACTGCAAATTATTATGTCATCCACATATTGTAACACTGTGCTTTCCACCTCAACGTTACCCAAATCCATCTGTATCACTCTATTGAAAATTGAGGGTGATTCACAATACCCTTGTGGTAACCTGGTATGTTTCCATTTAGTATTTCGGTAAGTGAAACTTGTTAGATCTTGTGAGTCGGGGTGTAGTGGTATTGAGAAAAAAGCATTTTTAAGATCTATTACTGTAAATCGTGATGCCTCTGCTGGAATGCCACACAATATTGTGGCCGGGTTTGCTGTTACTGGATATTCTGCTTCCACTATGTTGTTCAAGGGCCTTAGGTCCTGTATGAAGCGCCAAGACCCCCCTTTAGCCTTGCGCACTGGGTACACAGCTGTGTTGCATGGTGATTCTGAGGGGACCAATATGCCATTGTTTATAAAGGCCGTTATAGTTTCATATATGCCCTCATCTGCCTCTTTTGACAATGGGTACTGTTTTACTCTTGGTAGTATTGCACCTTTTTTCAATTTTATCCGTACACCCCCTATGCTTTTAATGCATCCTACGTCATAAGGGCTAATGGTCCATAATGATTTGGGCACCTTTGCCATATCCTCCTTAAAGAAGGGGACTGGGGTGCATGCAGGTGCCTCAAGTGCCATAGCAATTTTCTGCGCTATATGTTTGTGAGCCACTCGTAACCATATTTCCACACTCATCATGAACACCATTTCCCCCTCCTCTTTTTCTTCTGAAAACAGTTCCTCATCTGACACCTGGGTCAACCTACATCCTTCTGCTAGTGCTATCACTGCCCTCCATGCTCTTCCTTCTTTGTCTTGGGCGTGCACAGCAATATACTCAGCTGTTGTAATAATGCTTTCAATGTCTATTGCAAACACCTTTCCTTCTTGTTCATTAACAGGTGTTTCTGGTCGGAACAGGTAAGCTGCTGGCCTCCTCCATATTTTACCTTCTATCCCTGGCATCCATGCAATTGCCATGTCTGTCCCATACTGGAATATTTCGCCATCTATTGGTTCCGCCCTAATCGCTGTCTGCCCACAGTATGCTTGCATAATCTGTCGTGCTGCTAGCATGTTAATCCCTGGAGTAGAGCAAATTATACCATCCTCTGTAAAGGAAATTGTCATATTTAACCTATTCATTATGTCCCTCCCCAGTATATTTACTGGTGAGGCACTATAATACAAGAGTGGAACTGACAGATCGTAATCTCCGATAGATAAGGGAACGTTATCAGTAAAAGGAACCAATCCTTTAGCCCCAGAAAATCCTTGGGTGTTCATGGCTTCGCCTGACATCTTAAATTTACCTTCCCTTATGCCAGACCGGGTTGCCCCGGTGTCAACAAGGAAAGATAATTTTTTGTCACCTATCGTTACCTCTATGCGTGGCTCCTCCGCACTATTAGGTGTTACTGACAGGATGGGACACACCAAGGCCGTCTGTGGGCTGTCCTATTGGGGGTACAATGATTGGCCATTTCCTGTGTAAGGGTTGTGTCCCAATACCGTCACCCTACCCAATTGTGTTTGTTCATTTTGGGGTTGTTGTGCTATCACTACTTGTTGTTGTGGCAGTGGCTGTTGTTGTGTTAATTGCGGTTGCTGCAGTGGCTGTTGTTGTGTTAATTGATGTTGTTGCAGTGGCTGTTGTTGTGTTAATTGCTGTTGCTGCATGCCCTGCTGTTCTTGTGGTGGCCTAGGTTGTGCCTGCTCATTCCATGCTGGTGTTCCTGGCCTGACCCTACACGTGCGTGACATGTGTCCTAGTAGTCCACAACTCCAACACACGGGTGGTTCTCTGTTTTGCCATGGAAAGCTCCCTGTGTTGTCCTGGTATACCTGTTGCCCTGTGGGGTATGAACTTCCAACTCCCCCCACCTGCTGTTGGGTATTATATCCGTATCCTCTCCCTCTCATAAATCCTCCTCTCCCTCTGTTATAACCATAATACCCAGCTCCTTGCATCTGGTACCCTCCTCCCACGTTTTGTGCGTGTAATTGTAGTGGCGGCATTTGCTGTATTATACTTTGTCGAGGTGCTATTAGAGCTGGGTCTTGTGCAGCCACTATTTGCTTGGGGCTTTGGGCCATTGTTGTGGGCGCAGTTATTAGTGCCCCCTCCATTGTATATTTAGTTAATTTTTTCTGTACTAGTTTGGCCTCTTCCGTTTTCCTGTCCTCTTCCTTTTGTTTCATTTTTCCTTGCCATATCCTGCAGTGATGTACTATTGTCAGCTGTATTTCAGGCCATGGTTTTACTTCCATTCCCACTACTTTCTTTAGTTGTTTCTGTACTCCTTCTGGGAGCCCTTGTACTAGTATATGATAAAATATGGCTGGTGTTTTATCCCATTGTTCTCTCGTTTCCATGCGCCACTTTTCTTGAATATCCTGTATATAATCAACGGGATCTTCATTCTCACGCATCTTACGGGAAGTGATTGCTCCTATATCTGATGTGTTTGGGTACTGTAATCTCAGTGCCTGCCATAGCGCATGTCTGCAGTTTGCAAATGGCGCCCCATCATGCGATGTGTTCGTTATTGTTATCCCATGGAATCCCGCTCTCTTCCAGATGTCGTCCGCTCTATCCCCTAATATTGATATTAACAGGCCTTTCACATCTCCTACTGCTAGTTTCTGCCCTGCGGTATGTTTTTCCATTTCATATATCCACTTACCCGCACCTCCACTTAGTGATGGGAGCCTACATTTTATATTTTCTTTATCCGTATGTTTCCATGGTACATACTGCGGTCTAACCCCTCCTCTCTCCAACAGTGGCATTAAGTTGTGTCTTGTATCACCCTTTATGTTCCATAATATTGAGTCCTCACACCCCTCCTCCTCCCCTATTTCCCTTACCACATCAAATTCTTCCTTGCTACCCCTCCTCCTACCTACCTCTCCTTCCCTTCCCCTTGTTTCGTCATCCTCTGTGCTTAATATGGGTATGCTTATCTGTCTGTCTTGCCTGCGACTAGGGAGGTCTCTAAGCCGGCACGCATAGGGAGTCACTTCGTCCATGAATGGCGCAAGCTTTATTTTGCGCAGCGTGCGTGTGGTTGTTGAACATGTAGGGTGCGATGGGGGAGGGCGTGATGGAGATGGCGATGGTGTGGCTTCATGGGTTTGTTTTTCCACTAGTTGTTGCACCCTCTCCTCACTTTGTTCCAGCTCCTCCCTTCTCTTACGGATCCATGGCGAGTCTATATTGGTTCTAGTGAGGTACAGCTTATCTAAGCTTTCCCTTTCACTCTTTCTTCCTACCCTTTCTACTCCTTCTTCCTCCTCACTGCAAAAATCAGTCATAGATGGTATCCCCCACTCTGTTCTTTTCCCCTTTACTGTTACTGTTTCTAAGTCTATTAGCTCCATTTCTCCTCTTCCTTTGTTACCCACTGTTCCCCCGGGTGTTGATGTTGTTGCTACTTCTCTACTTCTATATACATCCCCCCATTTTTCACTCTCCTTATTTCTCCCTCCTCTTTCCCCTTCACTCCTCTCCTCCACTTCCCTACTATTTTCCTCCCTTTTCCTTTTTAATTCCTCCATCACTTCGTTGCTCATCTGTTCCAATATTCTTTCATCTTCTTTCTTTCTTTCCCATTTCACCCTTTCTCTTTCTATTGCTTTCTCTTCTTCATATTTCTTAGCTGCCTCTGATACTACCCTCCTCCTCCATATATCCAATTCCCTTTCCTTTTCCTCTTCTTCCTTCTTTTTTTCTCTCAATACTACTCTTGACACCCTTTCTGCTGCTGCTCTTACCCTTCCATCTTCTATCCTTTGCTCCTCATTTCGTTCCCTCAATTTGTCCAATTCGTTTTTACCCTCTTTCCTTTTCCTCACTCTCTCTTTTTCCCCCTTCTCAAGCTGTGTTAGTAATTCATTCTGCTCATCCCTTAGTTTTGCCAATTTTTCCTCCAAAATCTCTTCTCTTTGTATTAGTAGCTCCTCCCCCTTCATCTCACTCTCCCTTCTACTATCCTCGCCTGTTCTCTTTACAGCCTCCCTTTCTTCTCCCGTTAGTGAACCCCGTAATTTTAATAATATCTGTGCAGCTACCCACTCATCATGTCCTATCTCTACAATCTGTTCTTCTCCAATCCTCCCCTCCCCCACTATCTTCCTGTGAGCCACATATGGTGGAGGGCTGTAAGCCGGGTTCGAGTATCCTTCAGCCGCCCTTAACTGTCCTTCCATTTCTCCTAGTTCTCTTAAAGGGTACAACCCTTCTCTCTCTGTTTTCACTCCCGGTGTTATGGGTATCTCGTTGCTCGGTTCCTTTTTTATGTCTTCTAAAGTGTCAATCTTTTTTCTTCCCTCTCCTTCATTCTCCGCATTCTTTTTCCTTTCACACCCCTTTTCCCCATCCGTTCCCTCTTTCATAATCTCCTTTACTTCCGGTGTTTCTCCCACAGAGAACATTCCATTTGGTCCTGGTCGGGATCCCTGGAACATCCTCCATAAGTTAAACACCTCCATATGGCTCGCCAACTTCTTCCCCTTGTATGTATTGTGCAGATGGTTTAGCAATGAATGTTGGGCATATGGATCGAAACTACCATTAGGCGGCCATGGTGTTAACATTTTGTTATCCGTCCCCTGGGTCCACTCTATGCTGTACTTAATTAATTTCTCCCTATGGGGTGGCAGTGTTGTGCATATGTGTTGTAGTGGGGTAGTGAGGGTGTTCCCCCACCCTCCCGACCCTGTCCCATATGACATAGTCGTGCCCCACTTGTTACTCCTCCCTTCGCTATCAGTTTGCAATTTACAACCTTATATTGTTTACCTGGCCCCGTAAGTGTGGGGACTTACGACAATCCTTTACAAAGTATGCAATAATAATAAAACAAGAAATAATAGAACACAAATATGTATAATTTTGTATTGTATATTCCTTCCCCTACGGCCCCCTGCGGCCGAAGCGCACGCAGCCCCCTGTGACTGCGTACCCCTTACGACGATCTTATACAGTCGTCCTTTATTCCTCGTTCTCCTCCCCCTTTTACATTTGCCGTTGCTGGCGTTCTCCGTGCTCAGCCACGCCCCTCTCCCCTTCTCCTCTTCCAATCCACTCGTTTATTGCTTATCTTCGTACCCGCTCCCTCATCATTTTTCTCTTCCCCACCACTTTCAAAACTCAATGTTCCTTGTGCTCGTGGTATCCTATAAAATCCCTACTGGTGACGTCACCGATGTCTCTACGCTACTAGTACAGTCTCATTATTAGTTTCAAAATACACTTGCAATTTACCCCCGCTAACCCTACAGCTGTCTTCCTGTCTCTCCTGGAACAAGGTAATCTCATCAATAATATAATTGGACTGCACACGCTGCGTCGCCTCGCGTGTGATACGCCCCTCAACAGGAGGGCTTAACCAGCCAATTATCTTCCGTATTTGGCAACTATGCAACTAGCTACCCCCTACAGGGAAACGTCATCTACCTATCGAGTTTCTTGCTCGAACAATAGGAAACCTCATCTACCTATCGAGTTTCTTGCTCGACCAATAGGAAACCTCATCTACTCATTGATCAATAAATGCCAAATCGTAGGAAACCACACACGCCCAACCCTACACGTTAGTCGCGATTTTAGGCCAATCAGTGTCTACGAGCGGCCACACGTGATGTTTCGTGCTCCACCCCCCTCTTTCACGTCACTGCTCTCGCACTCTTTTCACTCCCTTTCATTCCATTGCCAACACTATATTGTCAAACCTTCGCCGCGCACCTGTGTAACACCTCCCTCCTCCCTCATTTACTTCCTCCCCCCTCCCTCACAATTTCGCATTGCTCGTTGTGTGTGCCATGCTCACCAAGTTCTCTCGATGCAGGGCCGCTCGACTGCGTGCACCCCTCCAAGCGGCTCGCCACCTCCCCTCGTCTGGACCACGTCTGGACACTCGCCAACCGCGGGCGGGATACTTCTCAACCGGCTCCCGAGGGCCAATATCCGGATTGCGCTGTCCGGTCTTCTCGCAGCTCCGCGATGGTCCTGTAGTCCTCAGAAGGGGGCAACGGCAGAGGGGGCCGCGCCGCCGGGCCTCCTCGCAACGGGAGTGCCTGGAAAAAGTAAAAATAAAAGTCGATCTTAAACAGATCTCAGCAGTGCCTCCAACTTGTCGGGGGGAAATTCTGCCGGGGTCGGCCGGGCCGTCCGCAGACCTCCAGGCAGGGAGGCCCCAACTCCTCCCGTGTGTATCCCAGATAAGATGAGATAGAGTATGAGACGCACACAAGGAGCAAGGTGACTCTGCTGTTTATTAGACAAAACGGCAGGGATGGGTCAAGGAGCGCACGCGTTCGTCCTGACACACACTCAATTGTGGGGCTCGCAGGCCCTTTTTACTGTAGTATGACGCGCTACTTGCGTCACTTCAGAAAGTTAACAAAAAACCTATCGCCACTCTTAATTGGGTGTTCGAGTGGTAGGGTTAGTATAGCACACATATAGAGAAAGATATTAGTGGACAAGGTGTAGTCAGGTGGTATATCTGGGTTGTCCCTACAATTAGATACATGAAAATTGTTACATGAAGGCTCCTGAGGATTGGCTAAATGTGCTGGCGTCAGTGATAAGAGCCCCAAGTTCTGATTGGTGCACCCGTGAGCTTCCCAGCCTGGGACCACCGTCGTTCCCAGCTCTCGGTGTACCTGTAAGTTGCAACAATGTTTCACTATGGGTACATGCAGACAATGTGAGGACTTATTCATAGCTAGACGGGGTACCGTTCCCACTGTTGCAGATGTCCATTGAGCCTTTCAAGTGTATCTGCCAGTGTCTCGTAGCGAGGGATCCAGACGCCTCTGTTCTCCAGGGTTTGGCATCTCGTCAGTTTCGGCTTGATCACGTGGGGAGGGACCGTGAAAGAGGCATAATTCTGCACAATTAATATTGTTTTTCTACTGTGCGTCTGGTTTAATTTGTCAGTGTGACTTTAACGTTGGTGCGCGGAGTGCGAGGTTGCAACATCGTGCCTTTGATGATTTGCTCTTGGAACGTGGGTTTGCAACATTGCGACCTTGGCTGGTTGCTTCGCCAAGCTCATTCTGCAGGATCAGCAACTGGCTCTTGTCTTGTTGATGTCCACGGGAGCTCTTGTTTAAGGCCTACTTTGGCCCGGTGCATAAGTTGTTCGTTTGGTGCACAGGTGCTTTAGGTTATAGGAGCATATAATTCCATAATCGGTATTGTCTTTATTATATTTCTCATCGTTGTACCTGATTTCAAAGAGAAGCGTGAGCAAGCTAGTAAAAGTTCATGACGCGTCTTGCGTTTCTGCATTCTGACAGCCTATATAAAAATAATAAAGATGCACGTCCGTGAATATGCCTGTCGCCTACGTCATAGCACTGAGTATATTCTTCGTGTAGGTTGGTGTGGGAATGTCCAGTGTGTATATTTGTACAGATGTGCTTCCCGTTGTCTAGGTCGTCATGGCATCTCTAACGACGTGTAGATTTTAGTCTAGTTGATCCGTGCCGCAGGTGTCGGCATGGCCAGTGCGGGCTGCTGGGCAAGCAGATGGACACATCCGTATGTTCCTGTACCAGGGTATCTGGTCGTCTGGTAAATAGGCAAACTCTTCTCGTGGCGGGTGTTTGGGTCGTGACCCTCTAGGCCAAGCGCGAGAGGTGAAGGACGGGAGCCTGGTTTTCCATTCTCCCACTTCAAAAGGACTCTGAAACTTGGACCACATCAACCCGATATTCATTGAAATTTACTGGCTCCCGCTGTTAGCCCTCTTCAATCCTGGTGCATCATCTACTAGGCTGTCACCCTGAAGTCCCCAAGCTACCTCAGTGAGAAACTCAGCAACTCTGAAGTTGGACTCCGCCAGTGCAGAAAGGTAAGCACCAGAAGGCAGCCCTTATCTGTCTATGCCCCAAGACTCTGGAACCTCCTCCCCATCAACAGCAGACTCGCCCCTGCACTGCTGCATATCAGGAAGGAGTTCAATACCCACCTCCTGAAGGAATGACTTCACCCTAATACCTAGGTCCTCACGCCCTCTTCTCCCCAATGTTTACTCACCTGGTTGCTTTCAGATCCCTTGCTGACACATTTCAAATCCCCCCCCCACTGTTGTTAGCTCTACACTCCCTTGTTTCTCTGCTCCCCTCAATATGTGTTTCCCCCAATGATTGTTAAGAGCTCCCATGCTCCACTCTCAATAAAAACCCTAATAATAAATGATAATAATAATAATAATAATAATAATAATAATAATAATAATAATAATAATAATAATATAATTGTGCTCTAGAACACAAAGTAAAATCCAGGCCTTCCGTGAGCTCACATGGTGTGCCCATGTAAGTTGATAGACCGTTCTCTGTAGCAAAGATTTTGGGGGCAATATCCTTATCATGTCAGCGTCCTCTTTAGTTGGAACAGCATACCTACATTTCACTGAATACATTTAACCTAATGAGATTTGACCAAATTTATTTCACCGGAATGGTAGGTAAAGTGGTATATGTATAGTGCTTAATAGGTGGGGTGTGGGATAAAGGTATAAGTTAGGGTAGGGAGGGTTGAGGGGCGCTGTGGGGGGTCACCCCCGCTTTATAACATAAAATTGTAGTAGAAAAAGTCAAATGTTTCTTTGTTTTTTGGGTGAAATATATTCGGTCAAATCTCCATTAGGTAAAATATTTTCAAAGATATCACATGCATCCGGTTGGAACAACAAAGGGCTGCATATTGTGCAATTGTATCTAATTTATGGAAAGATTTCCCTCATTATACATCTATCCACCATGATATGCTGGGCCAAGATGGGGGCGCGTGCCATGCAAGATGGTAGAGCTGCAGGTCATGCAGTGTTCGCCAGCGCTTCATCCATTCTAGAATGTGTGGTAACTTGGGCTGCAAGATCCCACCTGTGTGTGACCTGTTTAAGAAATCTCTTTAGGTACAGTCCTCGATGTAAACCTTTTACTTTTTTGTATCTCAGATTCCTCTTAAAGGGACGTGCCCAAGGTAAGGCTTGACCTATCCACTTTGGCGGCATTGGCCTCAGTTGACACCATCTGATATTGAGGGTGCACATAGAATTCTGCATTGAGGACTGACATCTGGCCACAGTTGCAGAGCTTTAGAGCACCACACACACGGACTGCTTCCTGAACACATCCTGATTTCCACGCAGTGTTTTGTTCCAGAACTCTTCATCTTGCAGCTGATTCCAGACTTCTTTGAAAAAAAAAAGAAAAACAAGGCCCAGCATTGATGAACTCTTTTTAGCTAGGCCCAGAAATCCAATCATACCAATTTCCGAGAAATAATTCTGATCCAGTCTGGCTTGCTAGCATTCAAGCTTGCCTACTGAACTCGCAATCGCGCTAATCTACAGTGCCCAGTAACTAGAAGGGCCAATCCAAATCCAGTCTGAGGTGCAGTCTAAATTGACCAGAACCACACAGCTGACCGATCCCTCCAGAAGTGCCTTGCTGCCGGTAGACCTGACCCGATCCAATGACCAGAAACCTGACGGTCCAATCTCATTTTACAGTAGACTGTAAGTATTAATAGGAATCATAGTAACCCCTAGTATATTTGCATTGTCCTATCCCAATCTCAACCTATCCCATCTTTAACTTCAGAACCCAAATATTGTCAGAACCATTTCTGCACTGATTTCTCTCATTGTTTCATTAAATTATAACCCATTAATGATTTGGATTAAATAAAGTAATTCCTATACAGAACCGAAACCATAGTATCACACATGAAGAGTTGCAAGCGGCCGTGCGTAACTGTGGAGATTTGCGGGTGGCATTCTGTTTTTCATAGTTATTAATATAGTTCAATAAACCATATCTGTCATTGTTAAAACCGAATTTCTACTTTTCTCTGTTCTATTTTTTCAAAAATGCCTCTCACTAAAACTTCCATAACTTCTTCAATAGCTAGAGACTTAATTTCAACTCTCAGTTAAACCTAAGACCTGTAGCTACATTCACAACCAAAAACCACATTGCGGAACAGTGTATTTGACCTGTTTTTTATTAAAAAGTGCATAGTGAAATTTTGCCGCAAATTCACATTTTGCCAAAGCTTTACATGTGTCCTTGCTCATCCAAAGTTTTTCTTAACTCCCATTCTGATCTAAGGGGTGTACTGTTGTTTATCCTGTAGCTCATCTCTGTTAGGACCTGTTTAGTGTTGCTCTCATAAGAATTTCTATCCATTTAAGCATTTTTGCACACTTTTCACTGTTTCACAAAGCCATTTTCACCAGTCATTTTAAAAAGTGTCAATTTCCAAAAGCACTTTTCTCTCTTGTTTGGGGAGGGAAGACTGCATTCAAACATTGTACTCTGTTCTTCATTCCTAAATACCTGCTGCTTACTGACATCTGTGTAGGATTGCTCATTTGTGCCTTAAGAACTTTGCATGGGGAAATATTGACCTAAACGCTATCTGTTCTCAAACCAAAACTGTTCTTTTTCCTGTGTTTTCTATTCTGCATTGCTATAAGTGAATTCAATTGCTTTACTTATAATCTGAATTGTATTGTTTGTCACCACTTGGTGATTGCTGCCCCATATATATAAATATATATATATATATACATATATATATATATATATATATATATATATATATATATATATATATATATATATATATATATATATATATATATATACATATATATATAAATGTGTGTTTGATTTGAATATTAAATAAATACATATATATTTACTTTTACCAACTAGCCTGATTCCTGGTCCACTGGGACCTGGGGGGTATTTTGAGATGGGTGTGATATGAGTGTTATATCACTCAGAATATTGAACCTATATACATATAAATAAGTATTCCATGTGTGCATTACATGCTAGGTGAGACCTGGGTGTGTGCCTGATTGAAATTCTTAACAGTGCAGAGCAGAAAGGAAATGTCTTAAGAATTCATCAATTCATCAAAAGATGTTTGAGAGTGGTTTTGGGAGCCTCAGCAGGGGCAGATGTCGAATGGGCACCCTGGAAGTCATGTTTCCCTGCTAATGGACTCCTTTTGGTGCCTTGTCTTACATGTGCAGGGACAGACAGAGAGAGAGAGAGAGAGAGAGAGAGAGAGAGAGAGAGAGAGAGAGAGAGAGAGAGAGAGAGAGAGAGAGAGAGAAGAGAAAGAGAGGGTTAGCGAGGGGGAGATAGTGAAAACGAGAGAGAGAACGAGAACGAGAATGAAGAAAACTTTAAAGTGATAATTCGCAGAGACAGAGCGGCCAGGAAAAAGCTTTGCTGGGCAGCCATACTTCAGTGTCAGTGACCTGGATTTCAGAAGGGAATGTCAAAAGAAATTAAAATGGATATCTTAAAAGAAGAGTGGATATTTCAAACCTTATTCTATGAACGCAGAATGTCCCTTTTCGCTCAATGAATCTAATCAAACAAAAAGTGCAGGGAAGCCTCCCGAGGGAATTTATATTGTACTGAAACATTGTGAAGTAATGGTTGACTGTATTTATTTTCGGGTTTCAGAAATTGTTCTTGCTGCTAGACGGCTAAGTCTGTGAGCTAAATTGTGATAGCAGGGACGTGATGCGATCAATGGGTCGCCCAACAATTGTTTAATTGTCGAGTGTAAATCTGTGGCCCTGTCGGGGTAGGCGGAGTGTATCAGTTGTGTCTTAAGTAGTTTTATTTTGTAAATGTTTACACTGTAACAGTTTATTGATAAGCCACCGTCAACACAGGGAGTTCCTTCCCTCCCCACTCACGTGATTATGCAACACATTGTTTAACAGATTCTTTTTGTAGCCCTATCTCAGACACATATAATGCCTTTTGAATCCCTCTCCCCTGAGCTAACAATGAGCGAAGAACGAGGCCGGTGTACTGGAAATAGATTGGTATTTATTTAAATTAAATGTTATAGAAATTAGCATGAAAATAAATGCTAAAAAAACACTTTATCTGAGGCACAACACAATCCATTTCTATCAGCATAAATAAATCACACAAGTGAGATAAAAAGAACACAAAATGATAAAGTGTGGCTTGCACACATGTAAGAACTGTGTGCTACAACACAAACAGCAAGGATTCAACCGAATTGCACTGAATAGTTAAAAGAGACTCAATATATGTGCAATTCAGTGAATACAGACATCTCTATGGTATGCAGTAATAAAATTGCTGCAAAACGTTGTCTGCACTAAAAAATTGCAGAAAAAATGCTGTGGTTTGACCCGGTAAAGGTGAACCCCATTATTCCATTTAAGAGGAGTGGGGATTGCAGGGGTGTCCCCTGCTCCTCTTTAATGGTATAATGGGTCCGAGGTTGCAGGGGTGTCCCCCGCATCCATTACATGGATTGTGGCGGCAACGCCACAGCCTTTTTGCCGCAATTTTTGTATGTAAACAGCAATATTTGCCGCGATTTTAACAAATGGAAACATCTCTATTTAGTTTGCAACACCTACCTGCCGCCTATATGGAACTGAGAGCCTGGACGATTAACTCAGCTGAGTTTGGTGAAAGATGAGGACCTGAACTCCCAAAGGAATGTAATTGGCTGTTAACAGGTGTGATGTGTTCTGTTTGTTGTTGCAGCACAAGATGCAACATGTAGAATTCTCCCCATGCAATGCAACACTCAGCATTTGAAATCAAGAGACTTGACCAATTTTGGAAGTAGACTAGAGTATGGACCACATTGGACATTTTATGCGATTTAAATCAAGCAGCCACCTTCACCCACACTTCAGTGACCGTGTCTACCGTGTTGGCTGCACTGCTCGTGCACACAGCAACTGAGCAATGTGAGAAGTGACATTGATTTGCCGTCACGAAGCACAAACCGTGCCGCCAAGGATCCAGGCCTACACATTGAATCCCTTGACACAACCTCGACGATCTTGGTTGAGAACACCAACACAATTACACACAAACATTGGGAGAAGTATAGTGTGCAAACCCGCCACAAAGTCACGTGCATCCAAGCTATGAGGGAGGGATCTCTTGGCCAGCACATCTTCGGGCACATCCTCGTGCATGTCTCCATCATTCATGGCCATTCACATGCCCCTGCAGTGACCAATCAACCAGGCAGAAATCCATATCTGAAAACTGTGCCCCAACCCTGGGACCCCGGCCCCCGTTTCCATGTGCATCCCAGAGCTGTGCCACCTGAGATGGTGGTCACCTGTGGCTCTATACCGACTTAAAACCCCCTGGAACTCCCTAAGATTAGCAATGTGGACAGGCCTGGCCTCATTCTGATATCAGGTAAAAGGCTGCTCCCTATTTTGCTTGCCCAGTTTAGGTGCAATCCATTGCAGCTCTGCACTATTTGCAGCTGAGATTCACTAACACACCACTATCCTTGCATTCTGCATAATCAGAGCCACATGCTGCATAATACCAAACCAGAGGACTTCAAACAGCTTCATGTTGCCGACCGCGACCACATGGACCCAGTAGCAGCCTCTTAATACTGATGTCTACTGCAAAGAATGACCTCATTGCACCACATGTGGCTGGCGCAGAACGCCATCTACCGCCTAGACCTGCCTTTTGTTTTTTATTAGTTATCACCAGGTTTTCCATTTGGATCATTTGAATCTGCAGCATTTCTGGGACTCCAGCACTTCCGGTTCAAATGTGCGCATATGTCAGTTGCTGTTCCTTTGTTCAAACCTAAACTCTCCCTCTAATTCTATGTAGGGTTAAGACAACCTGGCACCGTGTATACAGTTAAAAATCCTTCTCTTTTCAATATAAATTCCATAATTACTGCATGCCGGGTTTAACCAGGATCAAATTCCTCTTTAAGGCCAACAGGTCATGCCAGCAGCGACAAGCGTGCTCTATACAATCTATAACACAACAAGATGGCATCCATTGTATCAGTACCGTGTGGCAGGCTTAAGCAACAGCACCTTACAGTGCTGTGCATAATCCTGTCTCAGTTACCCACCAATCTCCCTTGATTCCCTAAAGTGCCATGTGTGCAGTTGCCAAACCCTGTCAGACAACTCTGTGACTTTCCACTGTAGGAGAGGGGAAAGGGGGCATTGTCCAGGTTTTTTTTAAAGATTCTACTTGTTTTGTGTATTATTGTTGTATTTATTTGCAGACCAGGGGTGCCAATTTCGATCAGAAGGGCCTGCCAACTCCTGCAATGCTTGCTTGAAGAACGATTGCACCGACCCATCTGGGGGTATGTCGCCCAAAAAAGCCCGGGGGTTGCGGGACCAACAAAAATAGCATGTATAGGGCACTAGTTGCACAGCCTGCAAATGCCATGATTTCTTAGAGCAAACACTGGGGTTGTGGAAGGGTGGGCAGGCCGTCCTGGAACATGTCACTCTCCCACCAAACTAAATCCTCCAGGGGTGGGCCATCATTTCTGCCAGCCAATGGTTACTTAGAGTGTGCTCTGACTGCAGAGATGGATGGACATACTCATGCAAGTTGAATAGAAAAATGTATGTGTCTGATGAATAGATCGTGATTTGCAAAGAGTACACACGCATGCACAGCACATCACACATCCTCCTGAGAGGGAAGTTCAGTTGTGAGAGTCCCTTTTGTTTTACAGAAGGGCTAAGGGCCCCCACGAGGTCCATGGTGTTATACGTCTTCAGAGTGGACCAGGGGTCAAGCCTTAACCAACAAAAATAATAATAAATAAATAAAAAATGGCGAACTCATTAGCATTCTTGAGGGGATGTCATGTCACCAGAAATTAGCACATAAAGGTGACATATGCACATTTAATTTAATTGGCTTTGCATTGTTTTTTTTTTTTATTTTATTTTATTTTGCAAGGTTAAATGTTATAGTGGTGAAGTGCCTGCCTGTGAACCTGGCAACCACAGTTCGAATCCTCAGGTTGCGCTTAAATAGGGTGACCAGACATCCCATTTTTTTAATTTAATAAACCCCGTCCTGGGATTGGATGGGTGGATGGCTACGGTTCCGGTTTTTTCCAAGAACCGATTCTGAAATCCAATAATCGGGGCTGGCATGACTCTTCCTGCACACAAATGCTTTTCATGCCCCCATTTCCTCCACCTGCCCCTCCCGGGCCACTCTACTCCAATAAAAGGAGTGTGCCTGTGAGCACTCACCCTGCAACAGGCCAGCAACATGGAAGTAGGTCTATAGTCTTATCAGAGACCTATTTGCGTTTACTGTAGTCCTACTGTCTATGGCCTTGTTTTTCTTTTTTTTTTTTTTAATCTGGTCCCCATAGTTTAAAATCTCAATTTCGAAAAAGATATAGGGCCTCATTCCGAGTATGGCGGTAAGGGATAGCGGCCACCGCTAACGAGAGCGGTGGCGGTAATCCCTTACCGCCATACTCCGAGTTCCCTTAGCGCCATGGTGCTTTTAACACCTGCTTTTAGCAGGCGTTAAATACCATGGCGCTAAGGGACCTTGATGTTAATTACGCCACCGTAATTTACGGTGGCGTAATTGACGCCTTCCCCACTCCCATTATGCCCTATGGGGCAAGAATGGGAATGGGGAAGGGTAAATGGGGATTGGGGAATTACCGCCCCGCACACCTTGGAATGGGGCGGTAATTCCGCCAACCACCAAGGCGCTGCCGGTCCGGGTACGGCGTCAACCAAGGCGTTAATAGCGCCATTGGTTAGCGCCGTACTCGGAATGAGGCCCATAATCTCTGATTCATGGAACTGTACTGCAAAATGACTATGCACTGACTTTGCACGGCAAAAATGCACTTTGCACAGTTCCATGAATCGGGGTTTTAGGGTCCGATTCATGGAACTTAAAGTGACTTTGCACTGCCAATAAACACTCTGATTATCAGAGCTGTGCAAAGTTTTTTTTGTTCAGGGAAAAGTGAGGTTGTGCTGTAAACATACACTTTACACCGTTCTGTGAATCGGTATCTGTGTTAGCAGTGCAAAGTCCCTTTTCACCAGTACAAAGTCACTTTGAACCACGCTAAAAGAATCCATGAATCAGGCTTTACACACAGCCCATCCACTTGAGCCCTGATCCACTCACTTTTTATAATGGAGTCTCAGGAGTTATCAAAATGGCTGCGCTAGTGGTGAACTGCTTTGAAAGTCATGGGGCCTCATTACACGGTAGGTGGAGGACCAGGGTGCTATTAGCACCTTGGTCCATGCCGGTAAAATAAAATGGGGAAGGACAATGGGGGAAGGGGGAATTACCACCCCGCCAACCTAGGAATAGGGCGGTAATTCCCCCTTCCCCCATTGCCCTTCCCCATTCCCATTTTTGCCCCATAGGGCTCTATGGGAATGGGGAAGGCGCTAATTACGGTGCCGCAAATTGCGGTACCGTAATTAGTACCCTGGTCCCTTTGCGGGTTGGTTTTTAACGCCTGCTAAACAGCAGGCGTTAAAGTACCAACCCTCAAAGGGACCTCGTAGTAAGGCGGTAAGGGTTTACCGGTACCGGTGCCCTTACCTATACCAGTAAACCCTTACCGCCCTCCGTGTAATGAGGCCCATGGACTGGCTTGAGGCTTCATGCGTGTTGACATGCTTGCTTTGGCCTTCCACAGGGACTCCACGGAGCTGCGGTACAGCTGCCAGTCAGCCCAGGTCGCTGATTTCCCTCAGTGTGCGTGCCACGGTTGCGCAGGCTAGAGCGCTGACGGCTTCATCCTAAGGAGGAAAGATTGCAAGTATTATGCTGAAGAATAAGGTTTATCGTGGCGATAATCCCCCCTGAAAACAGTTGTTATTGCAGTTAATGTCTGCTCTGTCAGTGCGTTAACCTTCCCAGGCGCTGACTCGGCCCATTAAACGGCCAACCATTCGTTAAACGCCGGCAACGACCAATTTCAAGGGGATTACTGGCAATCTCATTTGCAAAGCGAAATGGGAGGAGACATGGGGGTTCAGAAGGATGCCAGGCACATTCAAGACAAAGTGTTCGGTCTTTGGGTGTTAGGGAGGGAGAGAAGATTTCAACTAATGACAAAAGGCACCCTCTTCTCCAGCCTAGGGTAATACTGGGAAACCACATCTTCCTTTTCAGCCCTGGAGAAATGATATGTGTGCTTACGGTGTTGCCACAATGTTTCCATTTCCGAATTCTCCTACTTGCAGGGCACGTGCGGGTCAGGGGAGGAGGCCATGTTAAGAATGTCAAGCACTGGTGTTCATTTTGAGACAGGAAGGCAAATGTCAACCACCCAGTCTTGAGGTTAAACAGTAAATGGATGAAAAACAGCAAAAGGAGTTGATGAAACTGGAATTAAAAGGAGTAGGGAAATGATGGGAATGCTTGGAACCATGCTAGAGAGTAGGAAGGGGATGGGAAGGCAATGCAAATGCAGCCATTATCTGTCATCTAATCAATTTGTCTCAGGAAATGTACATTGGGTGCTGGTCAATTACCTCATGATAATGCCCTGAAAAAAAAATGTCTTACACGTTATGTTAGAAAGTGGAATACCTGTGCAATTTAGGAACGGACAGCCATGTACAAGATGTTGTAGTGGCAAACCGAAGATAAAAAAGACGACGCAGAGCACACTGGGTTTCCACCGCAATGGTCCAACTGCAGCGACCCTGCAGAATGCTGATGCTTCCCCTGTGCCCCAATTCACTGTAAACATGTTTAATATTATGCTGCTGTGGAAGAGGTCAGCTCAACTGACCGTCCTACTTCATATCTGTGAATTGGTCTCCTGCATTACACCACTTGCTACTGCATGACAGTGATCTCTAAGACTGTGTGCACATGTGTGTCATGCCCCTCCACTTCATCCGTATCATCCGAGCGACAGGCTCTGTACTTGGAGCTTGGAATTATTGTGTTCTGTGCTGGACATTTACAATTATTTACTGTGGGATACAGAGGTGTTTGTTCTCACCAAAAAACACATTTGCCTATCAAAAGATGAATCATGAACAGGTACAAAATAACCCAAGCGAGAAGTGTTTCCCATGTTGTTGCTGGAAAAGTATTAAAAGGTGCACACCATTTAAACGGTAAATCTATATATTTAAATGTTTCTTGCAGAGTACAATCGTTACAAGCAATTTCACAGTCATTCTGATGAGATATTCACATTGTCTTGTGTCTCATCCTTTTCCCAACGACCTGGGTTTGAATCCCAGTTCCAAACACACAAAACCAAATAAACAATTGAAGGGTCAAACAGATGTTTCTACATCTGCTGAGATATGTTGTGCCGGATCTGGGGAAGCTGGCTCCAAATTCCAGCGCTGAATGTCCGCTTTTATCACTGGGCTGGTCTCTGTCTGCTATTGCTGCCCTCATACTAGTAGCTTTTGCTTCGGTCTCATATAAAAAGCCTTCTCGTTCGAATTTCATCAGATTACCTCATGACGGCTCCTAAAACATGCCCTTCCAAGCGCATCATTCATTCTACTCAAGATTACACTCTCCCCATCTCCTGCTGACCCTGACTCACTGTACCCACCGGCATCGGTACAGCAACATCTCCACAAACTCTCTTGCTCATTTACCCACTCATCCATTAACTCTCCCACTACAATGCATGATCTCACCCATAACATTCCTAAACTCGAAGGGCCTGATTCATGTAATTCTTTGGGTGGAAAATCGGGAATCTGAGTGTTAATCTGCACCTAAATACCCTTTTGGTTATTCATGAAACCTACGGTACTTATCTGGGACTTGGGAGTATTCCACGCAAGCCTGGAACGTCTCTGTGAGCGAACGAGCGCCTTGCGTGAGCTACCATGCCCTGCGTTGGCGAGGCCTGCACAGAGGGCGGAGTAGAGGGTGGAACTCGGAAAATGAGAACGAACACAAGAAAAAGTGGGCGTTATGAGGGGCGGGCCGCAGGCAGTCCATAGCACGCCCACAAATGCGCACAACAAAGATTATTCATGGATGTGACCTTAAAACCTCTCTTCTGTGAAATGCCCATGCTAATCCCCGATCTTGCCACCACTCAAAGGCAGGTGTAAAGACACTTGCTCCTAGGAATTGCAGCGCGGAGTTGGGTTTGCATGTTGGGTCTAGCGGTGCATGTGCACAGCTGGGGATCTGCTCGGACTTAGGGGTGCACGCATGCAGTGTAGTGTGGTGCAGGAACGGTCCATGGGGGTTTGCATGATAATTCGTACGCATGTTGTCCGGGTGCCGGTGCAAGTTCCGGGGGACACGACGCTGGGTCCCCGAGATAAATGCTTTCTTGCGGGGGACCACATGCCCTGTTTGAAGGGTGCGTGTATTCGCGCCATGTGGGAGCAAGCAAAAGTAGCTTTTCTGGCTATTTTTGCTTTGCTTGTTGGAGTATCGGGGGCATGCCAGCCGCGACTTGCACATACGGTTACTTTGCGCAGGACATTCCATGAATATGCAGGTGCGCACTTGCCATTCTGTGCTCACGTTCATGCAGTGTTGTTCTCAGGGAGCGGTCTTTGCTGGATAAATGTGCACTTTTCCATGAATCAGGCCCTAAATGTTAACTCCCCTTTTAACTCTTTCACTCACACACTACAATCATTCATTCACATCTATCCGCTTCCCACTCCTTCATTCACTTCACTCAGCCCCTCATTCACCCACTCATTCACTCCATTCACCCCACTCAGGCTCTTTGCTTGTGCATCTTACTCATTTGCACCAATCATGCATTCACAGTTTAACTCACACACTTCACTTATTCTTTCACTGACTCAGCCTCTCTCATTTGCTTTGCTAGTATCAGGTGATTTCAAGTTATATACTTCTTCGAGTTGTGGTGGTCCTTTTGTCCGTGATAGCTTTCATGGCCTTACAGCACAGCCACCCGTGCAGGTGTGCATAGGGAGGGTGACTGTATACATATACGACTTGTTCCCTGCTACCATACAGCTGTTTCATAGGTTGAAATACCATTTGAAATTTGAGTGGCCTTCAAGGTGCACAGGAAGCTTCCATTTTAGCATGGGCTGGAACGAAGGAAAACATCCATTATTCCAATATGAGACTAGAACTCCTCCTGCGTTTATGGGCTAACTACTCATGAGAGACCACTGTCAAAAAACTATATTCTGCACATCACTCCAAGACATGTCAGCTACAATTGGAACTACATAGGACATTCGTAACATAGTATCATTATTGTTTAGCTAGACAGTGCTTCATGCCAGACCGTTTCCGATTCTAAGCGCTTAAACGAGGAACAAACCAATGTTGTAATGTATGTACGGTTTTCAAGTTGTATTTACGCCTGTGCTTCCCTTTGAAACGTGGGCACTAGTCTGGTTTAACACAACACCACTGACATAGGCAAAAGTGGATGGTGGCCTATTTTTCTGATGTTTCCTGCGCACTTCTGGGTGATTTTAACATGCATAATGCTTTCCAGCAGCCATTCTGATATTCCTGATGCAAGCAGGGAACAGGAATGTTTCAGGGCCGGGACGAGTGGTGTAAAAACACCCCACAAGCCAAAGCACAACACATTCGAAGAGTAAAACAGTGACAGTTAAGATATATACCTCCTTTGCCTTTTCTGTTAATGTAGGCTGAGGGAAGTCTGTGCTCTCAAGGGGCGTGTGAAGGTGAGCCAAACAACACAGTATCACAGTCCCAAATAAAGGGAATGTCCAATCAAGGTTCTTTACAAATACATATATACTTTAATCTAACACACCATCTGCACCTTCAACAAATAGAAAATACTATACAAGAACCTACTGCGAAGGAAGAACAGAGAAGATGCAATGGACTGGAAAATATAGAACTCTGCACATAGTTCCAGGAGTGGTTTTTAAAGTGCTTACCACAGAAAGGATATCCTGCATAAAAACAAGAGTGATCATGACCTAAACAACTTCTAGGGTCCAAGTGCTCGGGGAGTCGGGGGGTGGGGTGCAGTTCCTAGTCAACAGTACCTGGGACCAGTTCTCGGTGGGCTTTTGCAGACAGGCACTGAGTCAAATGTAGATTCAAGCAGATCAGGCTCAGTTCGGATACTTAGGATCATGGAGGCCCCAGCAGCAAGTGGACATTGAGCAGGGACAAATTCAGGTGTTCTGTGCGTTAGAAGGGCGCTGCTCAAAGATTCAGGTTGGGGCGGTCCAAGGAACTCTTAGCAATTGGCCTGGCTGAGTTGGCTTTAGCTTCCGGGAGAGGTTGATGAGTCATGCTATAGTGGTTCCTGTTTGGGGGCAACTGTCATCAAAATCATAATCTAGGGTACGTCGATGTGCAATCAATGAGGTGACCATTGAAGGACTTGCTGGGCCGAGCTGTGGTTATAATCCCAAGTTAAAGTCAGAGTGTGACTATATTGTGATTTGGTTTGGGACCCAGAGGTGAGCAGTCACTTTGGGCCTATCCGGTGAAGAGCTTTAGCTGGGACACAATGCAGTGTTGAGCTGGTGGAATATGCAAGCAATGTTCAATTTGATGAAGGAGTGCAGCAACCAATGCCGGAGACTTCTCTCTTGTTCCCCGGTTGGAGGCAGTAGAACACAGAGATTCAACGGGTCTGGTCCTCCGATAGCTGTGAGGCCCACTCAGGAGGACTCGAGGATAGGATGATTCTTTTAAGTGTCTGCTCTCCTAGCTCAGGAGAATCTGCAGCAGATTGGTGGGCTCTGATCCACAGCACAGGTCACTCCTGATGGATCGTGGTATTGGTAGGGGCCAGATCTTCCTTCTCTGTTGTATGATTCCTTCTTCACCTCAGGCTGAGGGCTTTGGAGAGTACAACTCTCCCAAAGGAAATCCACAGAGATCTTCGGAATTAATCTGTGACCTTAAAGCATCCAACGTTAACTGAGTGAATCTACTGAAGGATGTGGAAGACCCCTTCTTTTAAGGGCAAAAGTCCTCAAGTTATTGGGCAAATGCTAGCCTGGTCTAGGGGCCCAATCCCTGCTCTGGAATGGAGTGGACTGCTCCTGTCACATGCAAAGTGCTTTGCTCTGGACGAAGTGGAGGGGACATGAAAGAGAGAGAGGGACAGTGAGAAGCAAGATGATTGAAATTGTCTTCCATTTACAAGAACTCTCCTGCTTATCATACCCGCCTTCCCTTCTCACGGATACCAAAGGCCTTCAGAGATGCAGCACCCTGGTGTGAGGCTACCTCTTTTGAGGTAGTGTGCTCCCTTGATGCCCTGTCCCATGACACCTTCTTGCTAGGTGGCTGTCTCAGGAGGAGGGTTTTACCTGCCCTTACAAAGAGATCAAAGAGGAGCCCTGTCCCTTCAGGTTGCTGACCTGCCATTTGGCAGTCTACATGCTGCTAACCTGAATATACGTCGCTTTCCACAGCAGAGCTGCCTCAAACATGCTGACACATGTGGGATATCAATTGGAATGTGGCAGCTGTGATCATATGTAGCACAATGCACTATGCCCCACGCGCTATGCATAAACCTAACCATAGCTTTCATTTAGAGTTTACTCTGCCACCAGCATGGGCAACTGATAATCATCAAGGTTTTGGGTACAAAGGGGCATCATCTGCTGCCTCTGTGCCACCGGGACTTGATTGTGTATGCGGCTGTTAAGTGGGCATCTTATGACGTGTAAATCTCCTCTGTGTCATGAGGAGAGCAGGTGCTGTGGATAAGGCTACTGATGTGACAAGTCACAATTGCACTATGCTTTTGGCACAGAGTTGGCAGAAAAGGGGAATTTGTTTGGCAGATTACCCGTTTTTTAGATGGAATTACCCTCACCATTCTAATTGTTAATAGAAAATAAAAATAAAAACAGGGCTTTGTACCCTTGTCATATGGAAATTCCTCACATGTACCCAACCAAATGCTGTTAACATATACTTCCTAGATGCAAACCAATCCCAAGCTTGGGGTACGCGAGCCCACCTCTCAGAACACTTGCAGGATTCAGGTTTTTTTTTTATTTTTTTTTATTTTTTTTTATGGGCATCCAATACCAAACAGACAGCAAAAGCCAATGGTGTCATCATTCAAGAAGAAGAAGTGGATGTGGGGTAGGGTGCCTGACTCCCCTATCTTGTTAAAAACGAGGTCTCTTTTGTTTAATTGGAGAATCTTAGCATAGAAGATGAATGCACCATGTCATGTTTAGAAGCAGGATGGACCCGAGATTTGCTCAGGCAAACCGTTGAAGTGTGGAGGCTTGTAAGTGAGGGTGAAAGAAAATCCCCACTTACACAAAAAGCAAAACATTTTCTACAAGCAAAAAAGTATGCAGTTGTGATGTTCTCACATAGAAACAATTAATGGGGCGTTAACACCGAATACAAAAGAAGGAGAACGCTCAAGGCAGGAAAAGTACCCAAAAAAAAAAAAAATTAGAAGCTTTATTCGGATTGACCTTGTAAGACCTAATGAATTGGTACCTACACATAGGGGAACCCTCTATAAGGAGTGCATGCTTGTAGCCTCTCAGGGTTCTCCAACAAGGAAATCGCACATTGCCCAACAACCTTCTTCTTAAAAGCCAAACGTGATGCACATATCTGGCAGTAGAGAACATAACTTTCCAGTCGATTGAGCAAGTTAAAAACTGCATAGCCACAATGCCCACGGGCTGCTGTGCGCTTACCAAATGTGAATAAATAAATAAATAAATAAATAAATAAATAAATAAATAAATACATAAATAAATAAATAGCATCTCAAGCATTTCTTATCCTTGACTCCACCAAAATGGGTCTCAGGTACCAACATCTCATAAGAAGTGAGATGGGACAGATTACGGGGACATTCACCAGAATTGCACTCAGACCAGATGCGGTTGTAGTGCGCTGTGTATAAAAACTCAAGCCTAAAATGTAAATATATTGAACGTTCGTATGGGGGTTGTATCCAATCCAAGATGGATTTACAATTCCCCATCATGTTTAAATGTAAACATTCCAGGCCGTTCTTCAAAGCTCGGCTTAAAGTCTCCAATTTGGCCAAGGCAATAGTTTTAGCCTTTGCTTTGAGGTCAGCTTTAGAAGCACGTCGGCAGTCTACAGGGTTAGCCCATAAAGATCCTGCGTTCAACCCAATTAACATATTTTTCACATGACGCACACCCACCCACAGTTGACAGCACCATCCAGCTTCAGTAAGTCTCTAAGTGCATCTCTGTAGGGAGACAGGCTCGGAGAAGATCCGAGTCTTTCCCAATACATTGCTGGCTCTAGGGTGAATTGTATGGCTACAGGCCAAGTTTGCAAGTCCAAGTGAATCAGTGAAATCAGGGCATTTATTCGAAGTAACAATTCCTTAAAAAAAATAATCTCAATTGAGGATAGCCCTTTTGTAGGTGTGCAGCCCCATATCACGCCTCCGTACAGCGCTGCTGGTAGGGCTTGTTTGTCAAACAGCTCAATAGCCGAAGAGATTGCCCCACTCCCATGACTTAAAAGGAAGAAATACACCTTCTATATTGGCTTAGGCTGACCTTAGCTTTCAACAATTGGTCGGCCCATTCCCCCACTTCATTAAATCTAATCGCCAAGTAATCAAAGTGCCTAACATGCTCCAATACCTGCCTTTCTATCTCGATTTTTAACTTGCACGACTTGAAAAATGGTGGCTTGAAAACCATAGTTTTGATGACGTTTAGTTATTGCCCGAGCTCCTTGCTCTTCCCCAAAACATATCAAGGGCTATTTACGACCCTTAGGGGAAGTAGCAAGTATTGCACACATCGTCAGCAAAAAATAAAGCGGGACACCTTCTGGTTGCAATTCTAGGAGCGACGAAAGCACCACACTCCAAGGCATCCACTATTTCCTAGATGTTCAATAGAATAGGGAGCGGAGCAAGGACGCATCCTTAGCAATCTCCATTGTTGACGTCAAAAGGTTTGGTTTGCTCCCCTGCTACCCCGTAGCGGACTGACGCAGAGGTCTTGTCATGAAGCAAATTAATTGCATCAACTAATCATGAAGCAAATTACTTGCATCAACTAAACATTGAGGGGTATTCCTTCTCTCTAGAACCTGCCACAAGGTTTCTCTAGACACTGAGTCAAAAGCTGTTTTCAGGTTGAGAAAGATAACCTATAACTTTATTTTAAGCAACTTAGTATACTTTTGGATAAGTAAGAACAATAAAAATCAATGGTCCACAGTTCCCCTACCCACTCAGAACCCCGCCTGCACATTATTAATGATGCCAGAGTTGTCAACCCAGCCATGTAATCTTATTTGCAGAACTTTGCAAAAGGTTTTCCCAATACAATCCAATAGGGATATTGGGCGATAGTTCCCGGGCCGCTCCTTTCCTCCCTTTTTAAATACGGGAACTATTGTACCCTCCCTCCAAGTACTAGGGACTGTTTTTGCACAAATGATGCATTAAGGACTCTGGACAAAACTGGGATCCACATTTAGGGTTCATCCCTGCAAAAGGCCAAAATAAAAGTCTGTGAAAAATAATAGAAATAACTATTCAATTTGTACATATGTCAGTGTGCATTCATATGTAATATTATGGATCTATGGGCTCAATAAGTCCAGACGTATCCCTTTCATAGAGGCGCCATCACGCTGCCAGAAGTTGGCACATGCGCAGTAGCATGTTAATGCCAGATCTAAGGAACGTCAGCACTGTGACAGATCACGTGCATACTGGTTGCCAAGCCTACACCTTCACTTGGGTTTTCCCATAAATTTGTTTTGTAAACTAATGAGTATGTTGCTGTGTAGCGGGTGCAGGGCACATGTATATCATTACATTATATGCAGTAGACTGCGCCACAAGATCATTACGGATACATGCATGCATAATATATCTGATTAAGCGCCCCCTGTTGGGCATATTAAGACTATTACAGCGAGAAATGCCTTCGGTGAAATATCAACTAGGAGAAGAAAAGTTGAATTGTTTATTCACTTGTCATTGGATTAATGAAGTGCCTTTTTGGAGCCAACATGCTGGGCTTGTTCCACTTCATCATGCAAAGTAGGCCCCTTTAACGTTTTAACACATACATGTTCAAGTCAATGTAATGTAAGAAAGTGAGAATTTAAGAGTCTGGGTTATGCTGAAATAGTCACATTTCATTGGTGGTTGATGGCACTTTTCAGCAGTTCCCAACTCCTTACTTGATCTCAGTCTAACACACCATTGCCTGTAATCTCTGATATGCCCTTTGGAGTTTTTTTTTTGTTCATGTTACATTGCTGTATTCCCATATCTACTAATCTTGCCACCCACACAGTTCGTCCTTCCCTCTCCATTCTCTTTCTTCCTTCCTTCCTTCCTTCCTCTCTTTCATCTCTCATGACATGACTCTCTGCTCTCATCCAATCTCCTTCCTTCCCTCCCTCCTTCCCTCTCCCTCCCTCCCTCCCTCACTTCCTCCCTCCCTACAAGCCGCTTCCTTCCTTCCTTCCTTCCTTCCTTCCTTCCTTCCTTCCTTCCTTCCTTCCTTCCTTCCTTCCTTCCTTCCTTCCTTCCTTCCTTCCTTCCTTCCTTCCTTCCTTCCTTCCTTCCTTCCTTCCTTCCTTCCTTCCTTCCTTCCTTCCTTCCTTCCTTCCTTCCTCTCTTTCATCTCTCATGACAGGACTCTCTGCTCTCATCCACTCTCATTCCTTCCCTCCCTCCTTCCCTCTCCCTCCCTCCCTCCCTCCCTCGCTTCCTCCCTCCCTACAAGCCCCTTCCTTCCTTCCTTCCTTCCTTCCTTCCTTCCTTCCTTCCTTCCTTCCTTCCTTCCTTCCTTCCTTCCTTCCTTCCTTCCTTCCTTCCTTCCTTCCTTCCTTCCTTCCTTCCTTCCTTCCTTCCTTCCTTCCTTCCTTCCTTCCTTCCTTCCTTCCTTCCTTCCTTCCTTCCTTCCTTCCTTCCTTCCTTCCTTCCTTCCTTCCTTCCTTCCTTCCTTCCTTCCTTCCTTCCTTCCTTCCTTCCTTCCTTCCTTCCTTCCTTCCTTCCTTCCTGCCTTCCCTCGTTTCGTACCTCCTTCTTCCCTTGCATTTGAACTTTGGACGGCCCTCTTCATCTCCCATGTCATTATTTCCCTCCCACCATCAAGCTTTCGTGCACCCCTCAGTTTACTCCTCCTTCCTCTACTTTTTCATTCACTCCTTCCTTTGATCATTGTATATTCTGACCTTCGCCCAATCCTTCCCTGTCCTGTCATGACCATCTCGTTCCTTCATGTGTTACTTCCTGCACCCCCGCCCACGTTGACAGTACACGCCTGTTACATTCCTTGCAGTGTTTGGTATATGATTGCAGAGTACCCATCCCGCAGGCAGTATTTTGCATCCGCTCACGGCCCCCCTTTAAATGTTGCCTGTATTGGTGTGTTACAGCCTGGAGGGTCAGACTGAAATGCCCGTCAATGGCCCTCACCCGAGTTATACAAGCGAGGCCAAGCAGTGGGTAGCCCCACAGTCCAGCACTCCCCTGGCATGTTCTACTAACATAAACACGGCAGCCTCACCGCTATGCCACGGTGAAGCTCCTACCTGACACACGTGTTGCTCTTCAGCCCTCCTTCTGAGTGACCATGTTGAGGAGGCAGCTACTACCATGTTGAAGGCAACGCGTAGAGAATCACATTACAGTCAGCTATGCTGCCAGGGTGAGGCAGTTCAGGACCAGAACCTAGCTGGCAATTGGTAGGGGGTCAGCTACGTGGGAGGGGGAAATTACATCTGGACCTCCTGCTATGGTACATGGCAGCAACATGTTTCTTGACATGATTAGCATAGGTCCTTGCAAGTTGGCAAAGCCAGGCATTGGAATGTTGGAGCGAAAGAAGCACTGGGTATTGCATCTGCGGATCCCGCGGGTCACAACACACAGTCGAGTGGTGCAGCCGGGATTTGCAAAGCTGGTTTGCGGTCTGGTTGCAGAGCTAGTAACTTGCTAACTAGAATCCAGACTAGAGTGATGGCATTAGTATGCCAATCTGGCACTCTGGTGATCATGTTTGATGTTGGGTGTCAGGAATGCCCTCAGTTGTGAGTCAGCCATTCTTTCTTCGTTATGGGCGCTTAAGTGTTCATAGCATGCATTTTAGGTGCCACTCAGTGGAATCCGGAAAACCGATCGCCTTCCCGGAACCTTTCTCTTCTACTGGATTCAACAGCCTGGGGACAATGGCCATAGAGAGCCACCACAGTCCGTCTGCTACACGCCATCGTCACATTTAACATAGGAATGAAATGCACTTTGATATGTTCTTGACTAGTAAAAAAAAAATACCCTTGGACACTAGACATGATTTTGTACTGATCCTCCAACTTTCAATTACTAAGACATGCATGCAGAGTGCAGCAGCCTCCCTATCACTTTATTAGATTGCTTTTGATTGGCCTATGATCACTCTGTGTGTCTTTCCTATTAAACTCAAAATAATGTTCCTCCTTTCCATCCTCTGGCACCAGATGAGGGCCTTCCTTGCAGACTAGGATATAACAAAGGGGATTGGTATGAATTGACCATGGCATAATTGTTCACAGTGGATTTGACCGTAGTCAATTCCGCCGCAAACCCAATTTTGCTCTGGAAAAAATCATACCAATCCACCCCCCCTCGCTCTCCAAATACATCGCCACCTCCCTCCTCCGATACATCCCCACCTCCCTCCCTCCTACTTACCTTTCACCATCTGCTTTCCATCTAACTCTACGGCGTCAGTTCTGTCCCTGCAACCCGGGTCAGAAATGATGCCTCGGGGTCCCTTGCTCTGTTTTTTTTTTATTTTATTTTAATTTATTTTAAGTCCCCCGCTTCTAATGTCCCCTAATCGGGAGACACCCCTGCAACCCCCGTTCCCATTATAGCGAGCAAGAGGTGCAGGGGACACCCCTCCAACCCTGTTCCCCTTGTTCGCTATAAGGAAGCTGTATGGCCCATTTGACCGAATATTTGGTTGTACGATCATTTCGTACAGCCTAAATTCGGTCAAATGGTCATACGGTCCAAAAAATTTGGTCAAATTGGCCAATACCGACAAATGTGAATCCCAGCCAGAAGACTCAGCCTTTCCTGCTTACAATAACCAACAATGAGCTTGTTCATAATAATACATATTATTTAAAGGCTTCGAGATAATTTAGAAGGGGGCATGCATCATAACAATAACAATAATAATAATAATAATAATAATAATCATAATGATAGTAATAGTAATAATAATAATAATAATACAAGCTCGCCCTATCTCCTATTAATACCAATGTCTCTTCCTATCACTTATTATTATTATTATTATTATTATTAGTCTTGCTCCATTCTTTTCTAGTATTCATCTGCAGGTTCAATTAATTTTTTTGTGTTGCTTTGTTTCTGTTTCATTTTTTTTCTCCCCTCGCTTTGATTCACCTGTTTCTTAAATTGTTGTTTCTTTTGGCTCCTTTTTGTCTTCTCTTTTGCCTTGAATTCATTGTGTTTTCCTTTAAATGCATATTTGCATGCCTCCCTTTTTCTACCTATGTTTTGAATTCCTGTATCATGAATATGCCCCCTATATCTCCTGGCCTCTCTCTTTATTAGTTAATCCATACGTCATCAAACTGAGTTCACGTGTGTGTGTGCGTGTGTGCGTGTGTGCGTGCGCGCGTGCGTGCGTGCGCGTGTGTATGTGTGTGTGTGTGTGTGCGTGTGTGTAAACTGAAGTTGACAGTTTGTACTAAATCAGAGTTCCAGTAAACACCTAATCATTTAATGCCAGTATTTTATTTTATTAGAGCTGTTTAATAATACCACATCTAGACTAATACCTTACTAGAGATTGCTATTCAATGTTAGTAATTTAGTATTATATTCTCTCTCTCACTTCTTTGCGTCTCCAAAAATTAATCTCCACTGTCACATAGCAACAATTTTCTCAGTAACTTACCTTGTTGGTATGTGAATTATTGTCCTTCTCTGCACTTTCCCCTCTGCCTGTGTACTCCCCTCTCCTCCATTATCTCGTGCCCTCTCCTTCTCTTCTCCGTTTCCATTAGCGGAAGCAGATAATAACTTGTGAAACCAAGTGGAACTTCATTTCTGAAACCGCACTCTTGCTCTGGAACCCATTAAGCTCGATGGCGAGGAATGAAAGAAATCATAATTATCAGGCCACTAAAATACATGAAACATAAAATTTGTCAGGGAAAGTAATTGAAATTATTGGAGCAGTTGTGCCCGATGTCGCACCCGCAGCCGCCGGCTGATAATGGAGAGGTTATGGCCAATGTTTAGCAATGCTGATGAGGACCAAGGTTACTCAACGACACCGGAGTCAGCAACTCCATGGTCCACTGGCATCCATTTAGCAGTCGTCCATCTCTGGGAATGGCCAGGTAGGGAGATGCTTTGGAAAACGGTGAGAGCCACCACCTTGGCTCTCCGGAACCTTTCTTTTGCGCTCCTCTGGATTCACAGGCAGCCATTTTGTCTTTCCAGAACTATTTCACTGCTTATTATTGTGCCTTCGGCTAGTAATGAGCAAGCGGGAATGGAGTGTTGGATATTAAGTCAATTGGCCAGAAGTATTGTGTATGTGGGGGCTGATCCACCTACTGCAGTTATATTTGTGCAGCTCAAGAGTCGCACAATTCAAACTCAGAGAAGGCATTCCTCCTTTAAGTCTTCTGAGGTATTAAAGCTAGTACTTTGTGAGCCGGCGAACGGTAAAGGGTGGTAATTGCAGTATTATGTCTGAATTCGCCTGACGACGCTTTCAAGCGCTTGAACCTAATCAAAACTAATATCATGCGACAGAAGCAGCACGACACAGGGTCATATGTGTTAGACTGCAGTTCTAAGTAACACATATAACAATGTTAACACACATGATCATTTTCTTGTTTTTAATTCATGTAAGGTTGTGCCCAAATTTCACTGTTTCAAATTGAGAGGTCAAGTTATCCTTTGTATTGCTTGATTCAAAATGGTCTCATGCTGTGAGAGGAGCGAGGTACACTTGTTTTATGCGTCCTGTTATTCTTTTCTGCTTTGGCATGTCTACATGTAGTCAAGACCCTCTTTTGAGGAATTGGTCCACTCTAGTAATTGCAAAGAAACAACATTAGCATTCAGAAAGATGGATGCATTTTCTGGTCTAGGCCCTGATTCCAAGCAGCCTGATTATTGCTGCACAATCACCCATCACTGCCAGTACCAAGCATCACCTCCCTTACCTGCAAAATCACACGTCGTTATTCATCATGCGCACATCTCCTGTGAGAGGAGAAACCGGGCAGACTAAACTGCTTCTAGGCTCCGGTCAAACTTTACACAAGGTAGATGAAAGTTACTGAAAGAGACTGGTTGTCAGAACTTTTCTGAAGGGCAAATAGGAATTATGTCATCTGAGTTTGAAGGGAAGGGAATTCTAAAGTCGCAAATCCATACATAAAGAAATCCCTGTCCCCTCTGTGGACAAAATGAGAGCCAGGAACTGCTAGGCGATGTTGATCTGCGGAGCACTTGGTGCGGAATGGACAATCAGGAACTAGTTTAGCCGTGAGATAAGCAGGGGCCTCATCACGAGTTGGCTGGTATACTGCGCTAATTGCGGCAGAATATTGAATAGATTTAAGGCCATATTCAGTGGGGGACATGCAGAGGTGTAGACAGGGTCGGGCCTTAGCAGGTAAGTTCCACTCAAAATCTGTAAATACCCACTCAGCAGCGCTGTGATTTTATTTATTGTAATTGTAATGGGTTATTAATAACATGCTTAATACCCAGAGGTTTCTAGGCACGGACCCGGGGATCGAACCTGTGTTGCTCCGCATCATCTTGCTTTTAAGGTAAGTGTGTTGCCCCTCACCTATCCTCCCAAGACATTTACAGATGTCAATGTCACTGTGGTGGGACCAGCTACATCAGCTTCAGGCCCACTCGTTAGATAATCCTGTCTAGGCCTCTGTGTACATGGCTGGTTTTAGCCCTCACCTGTTGCTGCTGTTGAGTCTACCTGCCGCAAGCTAGTGGGCTGTTACGCGTTCAGATACCTCAGGGTTTGGTGTGCTATATAAATCAACAAACAAATAAACAAACAAAACAAACAAAAACATGTCTGTCCCTAAATACGGGACTTATCATATAGAGTAGGACATTTGAAGTGAAGGTGCGTCCAATAAGTATTCTATTCAATAAGGTCACAGTAGGACTCAAAAGCAAACACACATCACCTGGAAACCCTATCGTTGGCGACGGATGACTTGGTAAAAAAAAGTAGATTGATCTAAATCCCCTAGGTGTAATCTTCACACAGTTGCACACACTGCACAACAATAATTTTTAGCTGTGTGACTATTTGGCTATTAATGATTTGAAAAGGCACACTAGACATCCTGATTAAAAAGAAGTCATTTAAAATCAGCTTATGCTTTTTAGGAAAGTGGTACAGCCTGCAGGAATAGACCCTACCCGCGGGATGTACCAACTTGTTAACACACATTTACGTATTCAGGATGACTGCCCAGATGCTGTTGTTTTCACTGCAGGGAAAAATGCTGTGTTCTAAAAGCTATTCACAGACATTTTTATTACAGTGACAAATTCAAGATGAACATGGCCACCAGAGAAATGGAAAAGGACCGCCTTCGGAAAAGGAAGAGTCCCTTTTCAATTTCTACAAAAAGAGTGGGCCGGAACAACAGGGAAGCAGGAAAGGAGCTAAAAGAGCCTCGAGGGGAAGTACCGCAGCAGACTGGAGCTCAAGTAAGGAACCCTGCAGACGGGAGGTGTGCCAAATCCTTACTGTTTCTCCGGAGTGCACAGATTAGCTGGCAGTTATTGCCTGCAGTCCAGGCAACATGACTGGTTGCAGATGAGAATCAGTGTATTGCTCCCACAGCAGCAACTCACAACATTCTCGCCTAAGGTTATCAGAGCAAGCAGAGCTAGAGCCTTCTTGAGGGCTGCAGCATTGTTAGCAGCTGGTCCGACACAGTGACTGCTGCTGTGTGACGACTGTGCCGAAGCAACAGCAGAGTCCATGGCAATGCTGGGCAGTGAAGATTGTGGTGGTATGAGATGAAGCCAGAAGGCAAATGAGGAAGGGGGCAGATTGAGTCGTGCAAGAATGGGAGAAGAGGAGAAGACTGCACTGAGGACAGGGACAGCAGCTTGTGGAGGAATGTGGAAGGGATAAGGGATATGCAGGCACAGCTGCGGAGTGGTGATAAATGAAGGGAAGACTGCATATCATCCATCGTTAGTTGATTGACACCATGTTTGGGGTTGGAGAACAATGCCAAGGTACGGATGCCAGCCAAATGGCTTACCTTCAAAACTTGGCTCTGGCCATTGAGAAGGTGTGAACACAGGATTTTGCCAGAAACTAAGGCGTTCATTGCAAGTGCCCCCATTGGCCAACATGGGGGAGGGTTGGGGGTTCAATCTCCTTCCCACACCTTTCGGTTCTCCAACATTCTCAACATGGCGGACCAATTTATGTGGCACAGCTCCTTTTTTTGATTATTACCCATTATCCAGGCCCCAACCACAAATTCACCCCACTCACAACACCACGGTCTCCAACACGACAATCTCCGGACTCATCCTTCTTAAACATATTTACCCAACTGGATTCAACATTTCTGATAACTATGAATGGTGACTTTTCTGATCCCTTCACTGAGGTTCTCATGTGCCACTGTCAATCTGCTAATGCCACATCCATGGCAACAATGTTCATGATAGCTGGTTCTATTGTCTCCCCCATAAACGTTGTGTACCTCTCCACCAACCCATTAGTTTGTGGGTGATAATTTGCTATACACCTCCATTCAACACCTCTACTCTGAGAATAGTGCATCATCTCCCCACTCCTCGATTGCACACCATTGTCATGATAATCCTCCTTGGATACCCCACTCTCCCAAAAAATGCGCTAACAAAACGTTATCAATTCACCAGTCTCTATCTTCCACACAAACTTTCTATCGACCCACTTTGAGCAATAAACAACCGTCACAATGAGGAACCTTTTCTCTACCTTCAGCACTTTGTATGACACTGTGATGTCCACTGCCAATTGTTCACACGCTTCATCAGGGTGTCACATCATAACTATTTCCGGCTTTTTTACCTTGCAACTTTTATCGGAATTTTAACATGGCCAACAATTCCTCACACACCTTTCTACCCTCCTATCCATTTCGGGCCACCAATACTTCTCTCTGAGGTTCTACCTGGTGCCCAAAGACCCAGGATGACTCTGATGTGCCCTTTTGATAAGCTCATCCCTAATCTTCCCAGGCAGAATCAACTTCTGTTCCCTGAGCAACAAACCACCTTCTAATGAGCACTCATCCCACACTTCAAAAATGCCAAAGTTTCCTCTCCCATCTCACTCTACGACTTCCATCCACCAACTGTGTATCCCACAACACACTGCAATACTTCATCCCTTAAATCATCCTCCCATTTTACACTTAATGTGGCATCAAACAAAACGGCCACAAATTCCTCATCACACTCCTCTGCTGCCCCTTGTTCAGTGAACGGCAACCTCAAAAGAGAATCTGCCACCGTAATCTTCACACCAGGATCAGATTTAACCTCAAAGTCATAATCCTGGATGTTGATGCTTAATCTCACTAACCTTGGAGATGCCCTACACATTCCTTTCACCAATAGCAACTCTACAAAAGGCAAGTTATTTCCCCACACATACTTACGGAAATAGTTAATGCCCCACAACGAAGCCAACACTTCTCTCTCTATTAATGAATACCTAGATTCAATGGTAATCACGGTCCTTGGAGCATGGCACACCACCTTCTCATTCCCTCAACCACCTTTGATAACACAGCTCCCAAACCAATGCCATTTGCGTCTTTTGCAATCTTGGTACACTTCCTAGCCTCCAAACCTCCAAAGCTCACAGCATCGCAAATACCTCTCTTTATAAGTTTAATGGCCTTCACTCACTCCTCACTCTGGCAAATGTGTCATGCTTCGTCAGCAACCTCCTAACAGGTTCAGTCAAACTTGCAAAATACTTCACAAACTTGCTGTAATATTTGGCCAAACACAGGAATGACCTCAATTGCTCTTTATTTCCTGAGTCTGGTGCATATCTTATGGCTTTCATCGCATCCACCGTTTTGGCCTATAACCCATTACACTCAACAAATGCTGCAGATACTTCACCTCCTTATCCCTAAACTTGTATTTTCTCTTGTATTTTCTCTTCCACACCTGTCCAAAAAATTATAATATCATCCTGGTAAGCCAATGCCCCTTGTAAACATTTCAGAATCTGAGTCATGACCCTCTGGAACACAGATGTCACTAATTAAAGGGGCACCATATGAAAACCCATTTTCCCATTCATTGCAAGCCACATTCAAAAGCATTTGACCTGTTTGAAATCATTCCTGTTTCTCTCTGCTTGCTGGGGGAATTGGGATTGGAACTGCATTGGTTGAGATTGTTTATTCCTGAAACCTGTGTTCTCTCCATCCATCTCTTCATCTTGCATATTAGGGGGGATTGAGTAGTGTACGGGGGGAAGTGACATTGCATTGTTTTCCTATCCATATCAAGTATTATTCTATGCTGCATTGTCTTCTTAGCCATACTCATTCTGATTAAAGAGATTGTTGATTGTGGTGACATCACCCAATGGTGATCATTATATAAATATTAATAGTGTGATATATATATTGTTCACAATCATAAAAGTGTGATATATATATTGTTCAAATCCATGAAATAAATCTTTGAACTTTGCAAAACAACCAGCTTCCTGGTTCAGTGAGACCGGGGGGATTCAAAGAGAGGGGCGTGATATAAGGGATTTCATTCAGAAATAAAAGAACTTATAGACACAAATATATAATTAAGGGTTCCAACTGTGCATCACACGCTAGGCTTTAACTTAGGTGGAGTGCCGGGTTGAAATTACTTACACTACACACAGCACCCCAAGAATGATTTGCATCTTTCTTCCATTTCCAATGCCAGAGCTCAGGAAATGGGAAAAGTTTTTTTTTTTCTTTTTACAATGCTCCAAAAACATGTGCTGGTCTTCTAGGCTCCAGTAGGGCAGAGTGACTCTGTGGGGGACTGTAGTGCATTGGTGCTCATTACAAGTTTGCTGGACTGGAAATAACAGTGCTGGTAGAACGTACCAGCACCGTTTTCTGGACCAGCAAACTACGAGTTCTGCGGGCGGGTGTCGTCCTGCCCGCCAGGTCTGACATGGTGGAATGGCACCCGCCCGCATAGATGCACGGAAACACTGGCACCATTACAACATGGTGCCAGTGTTTCGCGGTCCCCATTCCCGTGGAGTCCTGTGCGACTCTACAGGAATGGGGTTTACAGAATTGCTGGCGCCAGATTTACCGTAATGCCCCGGTAATTGCAGCAAGTCCGGCACCAGTAATTTACTACGGGCCCGGCATCAGCCTGCAGTTTTACCAGCACGGCTGCCGCCAGACTCGTAAGGAGCCCCATTGTCTTCCCACACAGAGCCCTTATTTTAAGGACTCTTTGTGTCCTTAAAGTTTTCAAGATAAGACTCCAGAAAAGCTACAAAGGCTTTTTAGACTCGAATTGCTATTACTCTGGTTGGTTTAATGTATGTCCCAACAAGGTTGTCCACCTCAATGACAATAACACAGAGATTTGACGATTGATTTTTAAAGAAGAGTTGGTTTACTTGTCTTGTTGATTGAAATGATGATGCCATGCGAGTTTCACAGTTTGTAAATGCTAGTGACTAGATACATGAACTGTAGCTTAAGCAGGTAGCGCCCTTAGAGTGCTCAGCCTAATTAATGCTGTGTGTATTCCTGTAACATGACACTAGATGAAGCATGTGTGCTCTGTGGGAGCTCCAGGTCTGTTTCCCTCTTGAGGAGAGGACACACCTCACCTTGTGGAGAATAAAGCATAGAGATTGTTTTAACTTGTGTGATCCTTTACTTCTGCCACTTGGACCCAAAAACAGAATATTATGGGATGGGTGTTACCACCATCGAGCCTAGTTTAAGTGTGAGAGACATGGGAGACAGGGAGAGAAACCGATAGTCACAAGATCACATAACATGGTCAATTTAGGAAGCTGGGATTGTAATCCAAGTCCGCAATTAGAGGCCAGTACGCCCCACAATGTTTTCCTTTCACTTTTATTTTTTATTTTAAAGCATAGGCATGCTCTGCCAGTCGATATACACATGTTAGTTGCCCAGTTGCATAATTTGCGTGATGCACTGCTGATGTTCTGGGTATTTCCTTTTGCCCTTCTTTTCTGTTCTCATGAACGCAATGTGAAGCTTTCACTCTCAAGTGTTCTGGGACTTGATTTCTAATGGCAACCATCGTCCAGCAGAACAGAATGTCAGATTGTTTGCCATATCCTGCCCAATGGCAAATCCACCAGTTAGGGCAGCTATCAGGCGACTCCGGCACCCAGCCTCTCCTATTATATGACCTCAGAGGGACAGACATGATTATGCGAATCAGGCGTGCAGATAGTTTTGCCCAATCTGGGGGACAGAGCTAATTTCTGGACTTTTTGTCTGAAGTGTTTTGCTTTCCAGCCAATCAGAGTGGCGTAATCCATCAGCCATTCTATCTGAAAAGGTTTTGAGTCCAAGCAATCGTATCCCTTCTTTGTCCCATCCACACTCGCCTTGGGAATCAGAAGGTGGTGCTGAATCTGTGGGAACAGAATCCACAGATTCTATCCCAATGACAGATTGCACTGAACCCCTGCGCCTATGGCTTGCTGCTCGTTCCAGTTCTTCTGCACCTGCTCTCCTTCTGGTCCCTAGAGAAATCCATGAACAGCAGACAGCAATCACTGCAACACTGGCGCCCCAATTCACATGTAGAGACTGGTCATGAACATCGACCGTGCTTATTCATCTCCACAGGTGCGGTTGCCCACCTCACATCCTCGAAGCTGGATGGGTGTGGAAACTCCGTTCATCTTTTTACCCTCCACCAAAACAGATAACTTGGGTGATGTGCTGCGAGGGAGGCGTGAGGCTTTCTGCGCTTGATTTTGGCCAGTCGCACTCATTAAGAGTGCCCGAGAATTTTCAAGGGTTACTGGGTTTTCCAAGTTGTGGTGTGGACATATTTACGTCGCGTTTGGTTGGGGTTTGCGGCATTCTATGCAGTACGTTGTGATACGTAGTGCAGGCGTTTTGTCTGTAGGAGTCTGTTTTCATTTTTTGGGACACCGGCTGCGCGATTACCCGGCTATGCAGAACAGGCAGCACGCCTGCATCCGAGCTGTCACTTATAATGCATTATGATTGCGAGTGACACCTGCTCCCTGTCAAGGCAAGAGCGAGATTCCTACACTCTGCCTGGGGTGCACATCTCGGGACGATTAAGGCCCCAGACATCTGGCTCAGAATGAATGCGTTAATTTCTGAAGAGTGCGTGCACGCCGCGTCTTTGAGGCGCCTCGAGCTTGCTTCCAATATACATATATAACAAGACGTGGCTGGATCCATCACGCGCTGTCAAGGGGCTTCATGTTCCATCAATGACTGCAATAAATCATTACAAACCAGAAAAAAAAAAAAAAACAATCTGTGGATCTGTGACAGGTAAGGAAAAAGAAAAAGACCAGAAAATCAGTCCCACTAATTCACAGCGTCCTCTCAGGCACCACCCCTATTATATACAGAACCCCCACCCCACCCCCCCACCCCCCCCAAACTCTCTCCAAAATACCAGGAGGGCATTACAAGACTCCTTTAAAATTATACTAAACAACGCAATTTATATATAAAAACAAATGTTCAGTATTAAAAAATATATATTTTTTTCCTCACAAGGGTGATTCTAACAAAAGCATCTATATGATTATTGCAAGAATAAAATGTTGAATCCAAAAATACCTCTTTTTACCCCCACAGCCCTCCACAATACCCCTCCACCTTTTGTATTAACTTAACCCCCCCCTACACACACACATATATATATATATATATATATATATATATATATATATATATATATATATATATATATATATATATATATATATATGTATTACATGGACGCGGTAGCGTACATGTAGTTATGGTTAAGTTGGTTTTTCCATAGGAAGAACATTTTTTGGGTGGTTTATAACTTCGCTCCCTCTGGCCGAATCCACACCAAACTTTGCAAAAAAAGCATATGGCCCACTCTGAATTTGCAAAGTTTGGAGAGGTTTGGTCCAGGGGGGGCAAAGTTATAGGGGGGGGTCCCAAAACTTTAGTTTTTTCCCATAGACATAATGGGAAAGAACTTTGCGCACGCCTACAGCCCAAACCGCTGGACGGATTTACACCAAATTTGCGGCAGGAGCGGGGGCTTGGTCCCGAAAGCGTGCTTTTGCAAATTTGGTGTAAATCCGTCCAGTAGTTTTTTTTTAAAATGACCAAAATGTAAGGCAAAAAATTAGTGATATCTCCGTTTGCTCTGCGGACGGACTTCCCGGTTTGCTCCGCGGATAGTGCCCTAATTGGCCGAGTGGCTTGCATGCTGTCCGCGGACATGCAACGTGTTCGCTGATTGGACGGCGTGGTGCGTGAAGCGCGTCAGATTTTCTGTGGCACCCGCCATCTTGCATTCGCGGACGACCGCGGTGAAACTTGGATTAAAAATTGTATTTAGTGGAGTGTGTTGGTGTGTAAGAGTGTTTGGGGAGGGTGGGGGAGTATGAGATAGGTCCAATGTTCTGTTTTTTTTATGTGCTAGACACTTTTGTTGTGTTCGATTTTTCTGCGGACAACACGACTGTTTTGAAATGTTCGTAAATAAACAGAATGGATTTGATGTCAAGTTGAAGTGTTCTAAGAAGACTCGTGGGGTCCTGGAATGTTCGCAGGGGGTGTCCTGAAGACGTTGTCTGTATTGTTCGTTGTCAAGCTGAAAGTGTTCTAAGAACACTCGCGGTGTCCTGAAATGTTCGTACATAAAGAAAATGGGGGGGTTCTGAGGACGTTGTCCGTATTGTTCGCTGGCAAGTTGAATGTGTTCTAAGAACACTCGCGGTGTCCTGAAATGTTTGAAAATAAACAAAATGGTGGTGTTCTGAGGATGTTCTCCGTATTGTGTGCCTGCTTAGCTGTATCCAATGAGGGAATGGCACAGAGAATGAAGTGGAAATGGTAGAAGGGCTGTCTAATAGTTATGCGGTCCGCGGACAGGGCGTGCTACATCCAGGGTTTTCCAGCAAATCCAGCATGGAAAGAAGTCTGTAGGGATCAGCCAATCAGATGTTGAGGTTGTGGATTTGTGTTCAAAGAGTCTGTGTGTAGTGAAGATGGCAGAAGTGGAGAAAGTCAGGGTGTTGGTGCTTGGAGATATGTTTGTGCATGGTTTACAACTGTATGCTCAATGCAGGCATGTTGCAAAGAATGCTGATGTTAAAGGAGTGGAGGTGGTGTGGAGCACTGTGCCTGATTGCAATGTACAGGGAATTGTACAAGTTTGTGAAGATATGGGCAGGATCAACAGTCCCCATGTGGTAGTTTTGCACTATGGTGCTTTCCATTTGGGCTATGTCAGTGCCCCTACTTTGTTGGCAGATCTGGAACACTTGGTTCAAGCAGTAATGAACATCCTTCCAAATGCCAAAGTCATTTTTTTCTGGATTAGTACCTAGGGCAATATGGGACAATAGTTCGTTTTTTTTTTCCTCAGCAAAACAATGCTAGGTGTGTAATAAACCGAGGCATGTGTGCCTTCATGCTTTGAGCTGGTATGTTCTTCTGTAATAATGAGAATATTGAATCCATTAATGCTGTTTATTTTAAAGAAGATGGCATTTCCTTATCTTTTATGGGAAATGCCATTCTGTTTTGAATGTAAGGGTTGCTTTGGAGAAGGTTATGTGAAGATTTTAGGAGTAAAGTAAGAAAAATAAAAAAAAATACAAAATAAAAGGTGTCTGTCAAGCATCTGAAAAAAAACACAAAAAAAAGTCTCTTTTCAGAGCCAACCTCAAAGGGGACATGGGGCACACTATTTAAATTTACATTCACCACGCTCAGATTTTCGATATGTCCGCGTACATGGCGGTAGTCTGCGGACATCGAAATCACTAGCTAGAGGTTCAGTATGTTCTATGTTACATGTATATAAAGTCAGGGATATTATGGTTAAGTTGTGCTACTAAAAACATATGAAATTCAGTAAAAAAACTTTGTTAAAGGGACGTTATGGTTAGGTTGTGCTACTAAAAACCTATGAAATTCAGTGAAAAAACGTTGTTAAAAGGGACGTTATGGTTAAGTTGCGCTACTAAAAACCTATCAAATTCAGTAAAAAACTTTGTTAAAGGGACGTTATGGTTCAAAGTAAAACCGAAAAACCCCTGAAATTCGCCAGTTATGGTAAGATAAGCAACCATAACTCGCGCCACCGTGCACTGCTAACACTAACACCCAGGACATCAAAGATGACATCACAAATGTCATTGATGTCGGAGGCTGCCATCGTACCCCGCCGGGGACCAAGGCATAGAAGGTAAGTGTGTGGGGATGGCACGGAGGTCGGAGGAGGGAGGAAAGGAGAGGGAAAAATAAAACAAGCCTTACCTATGTCCCCGGCGGGGGGCGAAGGTAGCCTCTCATCCGTGGAGAGGCTCGGAGTGGGGATGGCTCCGCTTCGAGCATTCTCATTGGCTGAGGGGCTGCCACATCCCCCGCCGAGGACAAAGGCAGCGGAATCCTGACAGAGGGATTCCCAGCCTGGTAATGACCCGGCAAGGGCCAATCAGAATGGCTCTTTCATTCTGATTGCGCCCTCGCTGGGTATTAATGTGTAATATAACTGAGTAAAAAGTATGTAAACACTGATGTGGACTGTTAGGTCTATTTGTTGGAGACCTCATCTGTCTAATCAATGAGGGACTAATAATTAACACTTTCCTGCATACCTTCTATTTGTGTATTGTTATATATAGTTACCCACTCGGTAGGAAGGTTGGGATACCACGCTGACGGTCTAGCCATTGTGAGATTGAGTTAATGTTACAAGACCACTTAGAGAAACAGGCCAGCCCTTTCGTTGCTTTGAAACTAAGAAGGGTGAGTCCCAGTTACATCAAGGATGGGTGACCAAATAGGCATTCAAATTACTACTTTTATTTTTATTTTTAAATCGTGCTCCTGTCAGTCCTTCAAAGCTTTGCACTGAGAGACCATTGTTTTGCCTTTTGCTGAATTGCATTCTGGTATTTGTAGTCTCACAGTCAAGATGGGGGGAATAATGCCACAATTGCATACTTTTGACCATAAGATTGTTTTATGAGGATTTATATGTTTGAGTGACACTATGGTATGTGCACTTTTCAAGTTAGATTTATAAATCAGAGTATTGTTGAAAGTAAGACATAGAGGTGAGGGGGAGAATTTATGAAACGGCAAGTAAGTCATGAGTAACAGGACTATGGGCCTCATTACGACTCAGGCGGTAAGGGGTTTACGGCGGCGTAAACAGCGCCGACCCTTACCGCCTGATTCCGAGGTCCCTTAGCGCCATGGAGGTTTTAACACCTGCTTTTAGCAGGTGTTAAAATCCATGGCGCTAAGGGACCTTGATGTTAATTACGCCACCGTAATTTACGGTGGCGTAATTAACGCCTTCCCCACTCCCATTATGCCCTATGGGGCAAAAATGGGAATGGGGAAGGGTAAATGGGGATTGGGGACTTACCGCCCCGCCAACCTCGGAATGGGGCGGTAAGTCCGCCAACCACCATGGCGTAAACATAGTTTACGCGATGGTGGTAAAGGTACGACCCAGGCGGTAACTTACCGCCTGGGTCGTAATGAGGCCCAATGAGAGTCTTGTCTCCTATGGCAGCAGCCAACCCCATCCCCAAAACTTGCGGAGTGCCCCAGGGATCTTGCATCTCACCCACCCTCTACAATGTCTTTACCAGGCCGCTGTTCGACAATCTGGACCTTCTGGGTGTCACCTACACTAACTATGCAGATGACACTCAGATTCTCCTACCGCTTACCGGTGATTACGACAAGGATTTGGCATTGGTGAACAGGATATATCTCATCATCCAGGCATGGATGGCCACCCACGGTCTATGCCTGAATGATGACAAAACAGAGATCATCATCCTGGGCACTCCCTCGACCCTCAAAAAACTCAGCCCCGAATACTCAGCATTCAACATAGACAATAATATTATTACTGTTGCCAAGGAGGTCAAAACACTGGGTTTCTATCTGGACTCCACTCTCTCCCTCAGCAAGCAGGTCAATGCCTTGGCATCGGCCACGGCATACACATGCAAGTTGATCAGAGCAGGCAAGGCCTTCCTGTCTCAGGACAGTTGCATCATCCTAGCCAGAGCCCTCATCTTATCCAGGCTGGACTACTGCAACGCGCTATACATAGGAGCCAATAAACAAACCATCAAAAAAATCCAACTCCTACAAAATAATGCGCTAAGAGCAGCCCTATGAATCCCCAAGAGAGAACATATCTCTAACACCAGAAGAGCCAACAACTGGCTCTCCACTCACGACAAAATAAAACTAAAAACTGCCTCCCTCACGCACAAATGCTTGAACAATGCAGCACCCCGCTACCTATCCGACAGATTCACTTTGAAGCCTACCACAAGAATCACCAGACTCCCCAACATCAACTACCTCTGGATCCCCAGATACAAACATGTCAAAATAGGAGGCAGCAGCTTCCAGGTCAAGGCAGCGCTCCTATGGAACTCACTACCTTCCCCTCTAAGAATCAATCAATCCTATCACAAGTTCCGTCAAAGCATCACTAGTTGGCTCAAAGATGCAGACATCTAGGCATATACTTTGCTGACTTTGTACGGCACCTCTCTCTACACCGCATGCACCAACCACTGTGTAAAACTATGCATGCCATCAATGTACCCGCCTGTATATATCGTAACTTCATTGTGCCAACATGTAACCAAGCGGCACTTGCACATAATTGTATTTTACATGTTGTAACCAAGCTTTGAGTATCCTTATGCCTTGCGCCTGAATACCCTCGGGTCTGGAGCGCAATACAAATAATAAACTAAACTAAACTAAACTAATTGCACACGATGTGGCAAGAGAGTTTGTAATCCTGGACACGGGTGCAGGTATTTCCCCCTGATTGTGGCTGCTTTTCAGGCCACCAGTAAAGGACACATGTGGGTGTGCATCATATATTTTTTTTTTCTTCCAGTGAGCGGACACAACCCCCTTTTTTTTTGTTTAGGTTGGCAAGCTTGCTAAAGTATTTGGCTACCAGGATTTTACTCAGGTTTTCATGTTCCCAGTGAAGACTCTTACCAACAAGACCACAAGCACTTGTTTCTTATTGGGATTTTGTTTTCCACTGAGCATTTTACTAAAGATATCTGGCTTTAAAAGGTGAGCATCTGTTGTACTTTACCAGCATATTTATTGGAAGGTTTCCTCTCTCATGTTATTTTTCTGTTGATGATTATTTTTTTTTTTAAAGTTCAATGCTATTTTGTCTTGTGCACTTTCTTCTAAGGAGAAGGTCAATTGAACTAAATTTGTATATTTCACTTTAAAATATGTGGCCACTTACTGTGCGTATATTCATGGGTGCCAGATTTTGATTTTCGCTATTGGGGCAAACCTACCGGTGCATATGTTATTCCTGCAGCTGATAATATTTTACCACTTTCCGTGCTGCTTAAATGTGGTTATTTGGGGTCAGACGATGTATCACAACAGTCACCAAAAGACCAGCCATAAAACAAGGGCTTGGAGCACTCTGCTTCACCAAAGTGTGTGGTCCATAGCAAATACTTTAATCTGTCACTGCACATTGCCTAAAAACATTGTGTGTTCTCAAAGTCTGCAATCTTTTTTACATAACAATACAACTGTCAAAACTGGAGAAAAAAAACTGTTTGTGATTGAGGAACTTCTTTGAGCAATGGGTTGCAAGTGTTTTAAAATATGGAGTGGCCGTGCCCAGCGTCCATGGCCAAAGGCTATGGCTAGTGGCGTGGTAGCATTTTAAAGTGGACAGTGGGCACGACCAAAGTATGTGCCCACTGACCATAGCCGAAGACCATGCTAGTGGTCTGGAAGTGTTCTAAAAATCTATGGAAAAACAAAACCCTTGAAATTCAAGGAAACAACTTTAGTTACAGGGATGTTAAGGTGAGAGTGTACACTTCAAAACCCCAGGAATTCAACTAAAGCCACCTTAACGTTGAGCCCCCTGTTGTGCAGACTATGATCATAAAACGATGAGTTAAATATATTCCCTATAAAAACATAAGGTGGCCCCGAAGGTAGCTTAAAGCCTTAATGCATGTGACACATCAACTGTTCTCATGTCTATGTGAAATATTCTCATAGTATCATACGTTTCTTCTTTAGATGAATTGTACATCCTCACCGAAATGGGCCATAGAGTCATCCATTATTTTATCCATGAAATGGTCCAGATGAGTCACTCAGTATCTGCCATGACATTACCCTGAAGGAGAACGCTAATTAGTTGCAGGAGTCCATATCAGTTGACCCTATGAGCCATGACTGTATCTATCTGTGAACCAATAGTTGTATCTCTATGGGAAATCCAGTTACCTAAATCGATTTACTAAACCTTCCCTTATTTGGACCAGGATACTGGTTCACATGACATTGACTTAGTATGAAAGTGTCCACATGTGATCCATGAAATGGACTGATGAGTAAAGACATTACATGTTACATGCAGGGGAGTCAAAAGCCAGCAAAGTGTCCACGGAATCCACAACAGATTAACCTCAACAGGTAATGCAAGAAAGCCTTGGCCTCACTAGCCCTAGATCAAGCCAAACGTCCTGAAATTGTCCGAGATGTCAATTGAAATTGCCATAAAACAATCCAAAATTTAGCAGATGCACACAGGAACTGTGTCTAAGCAGGCCGATTAGAAAAAGTGCACCCTCCTGTACAGGAGGAAAGCAAAGGCAAAGAGATCTGTTGATCGGACAAGGTTTCTGTGGAAGGATTGACAATTTATATGGTTAACCCACTTAGAACCAAAAAAACAATGGAGATCCACTTCAGGTTCAAGCCATCATATCAGATTCCGCCCACAGCTTCTGAACTGCAAGCCACAAAACAGACTGTGCATATGTTGAACACACACAGACGTACCCTATACCATATACCCTGTATGAAGAAAAATGTTAATTGTTCACTCATTATTCAATGTTTTTGATAAAATCCTGATTTGGTGATAGGGATATGTATCTTTAAATTAACTTGTTTTAGACACTATAGACTGTTTTTGTTCATCTACTTCATGTTTCTTTGAAATATTTGCTAGCAGTATTCTGTAAAATTATGTATTTGTTCAATGTTTCATATTTGGACATTACATTATTTAGTCATTACTAGTCATGAAATTTGAGCTGTGTAATCCTGACTTATCTCTACTTCTTTTGTTGTCTAAGCATCGAGTTTTGCCCGAGGTTCCAAAGGAGAGCTACACGGGCATTTGAAGTAACATTACTGTTTTTTTCCTGTCTGAAAACTTGTACAGAAGAGTTTGTGGAAGCTCAGCTAGGACAAGCTCCTTCTCCAGTTACTCACCCTCACCCACCCCGGCCCTCCAATTGCACTTTCTCTCAATGAATATGTATTTAATGAATGCCATAAACAGAACAGTCTCCAGGTGCTTGAACAATAGTTGTTAATATTACTGATTTCAGTGACCTGAGTAGCATTAAGACTTAGTTGGGTGTGTTAGGATCCAAACTTTTGACCTGCAAGTCTCTGGGGGCATGTGCACCAGAATTGCCCGGCATTTCCCGAATTACCAACACAGGATATGATATGATATGGCATTTATAACGCGCCTATACACAAGTGTTTCAAGGCGCGATGCGGCAAGGGAGTGGGAACAGCGGAAAGACAGACAACGATCCTACTAGGCCAGGTGTCAATCAGATTGCGCAAGTGTTTTGCAGATTAAGTAACATTGGGTCTCACCCTAAGTTACCAGGGGAATCCAGACGTGGACCCCTTGCTCACAGTTCTTAGAGAGGCACAACTCCACCTCACTGATGATGCCCAACAAGGCTGAAACACGTGTATGGGGCTGCTGTTGGTACTCTTGTTCAGAGGAGAATTGCCTAGCATTTTGCTGCTGGACTGCCCCAGGGCAGGACAAAGACTGATATGCAGGGATATTTCTCCTCTGTGAAAGGGGCAGTGAGCTAAAGACTTGGTTGAGACTCTCCCAGGGGCCATCCACCCAAGAACAGGTCAATGGGCATTGTTTGTGCTGGTAGAGAGACTCCCAGACCCCCCTTTGTTTTGCTTATTAAGATACTGCACTTCACAGGATGATTCTTATACATTTAAATGATATTTTTTTATTGTCTCTAATTTTAAGGAGTATTCTCACTCCGAAATAAATCTGAATTTGAAGCCACAAGAGGAAAAACAAACGTTGTCTTAAATGCTGATGGGTTTTTGGCTGCTACCTGGAGCTGACACGGAGTCTAGATATACTGCAGACATGTTTGGTAATAGCTGGGATTGCTTACTGGAAGCCAAGGATTCATACTCACTATGGCTGCCCTGGAACTGAACATTCCATTCCAAACGCTAGTGTGTGTTGTTTTGAGATTTCTAACCAAGGCCCTCATGAGTTTGGCGAAAACCTGCTGGTGCTACCGGCGGGTTGCCGCCAAACTCGTACACCGTTCTGCCACCAGATATCCCGGTGCTACCGGGACATTACAAGTCCACTGGAATGGGGACACTGAAGCACCCGCACCCTTAGCAACAGTGCCAGAGCTTCCATGAAAACCATGCCTGCAGGGGCCAGTGCGCCCTGCAGGTAAGACCTGCCAGGAGCAACTGCCCCTAGAAGCATAGTTGTAGTCTCTGGTGGTCTGGAAAGGAGTTCCGGTAAATTCATACTGACATTCTTATTTCTGGACCGCCAGAATTAGAATGAGGCCCCGTGTCTTTTCAATCAATGGTTTTACACACGCCCATGTAAATGGTGATCATGTTATTGACAGCAACGGCAGGGGAGATTATAGTCACTGTTGCGAATGGATGTGATACTCACATGTTTCACAGAAGTCGCTGCAGCATGAGGATTACCCCCCTGAGCTATCTTGCACGGCTCCAGCATTGCTTGTCATGGGCCACACTCTTTGAAGGAGTTTCAGACTTCTCAACTAAGCAATAACTCCCAAAGAAAGGCTGCTAATTAGCACATGTTTGTTTTTGGTTGTTTTAGGAGCCACCTTCAGCCAACGGGATAATTGCTAATGCAGGCTAAGCCCTTTTTTTAAAAACATGTTTTAATTTGATTTGAGGATTTTATAGGGCTTTACTTCAACACAGTCTAAGAGTGACATGAGGGGGAATGCATCTAAAAAATCCCAGGCAGAACTTAAACCGAGTTACAGCTAAAGAAATGAATTGCTAAAACGCCCTGTCTTTTGCGTTTTTCTGAATCTGATTTTCTATATTTAAGTTCTGCCGGCCTGTAGTTCCCAAAGCTAGATTTTAAAGACTGCAGAGGCCCAGCCCAGGTAGATGTATGCATATCTGAAAGATGTTCCTCTTAGATTTTCGAGTATATTTGTCTGTAGTGATAGATATGTTTCTTTTCTCCACAGACAGTCCTTATGGAACTAATACCCTAACAAAAGAGGTGATGACTGGAAGTTTTAGAATGAATCTTAAACTCTGGCATTGCTCTGGGCAACTCTCCAGGACATTGTTCTTCACTTGCCAAGCCTTTACAAAATGGGAAATACCGTATGCAAATCAGGTGTGGTCCCATCCCAAAAGAGGCAGTCCAGCCCAAACTGCTTGGTCACACCCCTTCTGCACAATACCACATCCATCCCCAAACATGTTTCGCCTCGTTGGGCCTCATCACTGAGGAGTAACTTGACTCTCTAGGCCCAGCCCATCAGGCATGGGACTCACGTCTGAGCATACCCGTACCACTCAGGGTGACTATAGCCAATCAAATGAGGTGATGGCTGGAAGGTTTAGAATTACTCTTAACCTCTGGCATTACTCTGGGCAACCCTCCAGATCATTGTTCTTTGCCCAGCTTTTGGTTTTGCTTTAGTCACCCCGAGTGCGGCGGTATGCACAGACGTGGGACCCGAGCGTGCTAGTCCTACACACCCAAGCTACTCCTCAATGATGATGCCCATCCCGGCTGAAACATTTCTGGGGATGCCTGTAGTATCATACCGAATGGATGTGATTTAGCAGTTTGGGCAGGTCTGCCCGTTCTAGGGTGCGACCAAGCCTGGTTTGCATATGGTCCGTCCCCTTCTGTTATGGCTTTACAGGCTGAAAAACAATGCTCTGGAGGGTTGCCCAAAGCTGTGCCCGTGGCTATGGTTTATTCCAAACCTTCCAGCCATCAACTTTTAGTTTTGCTTGGGAAAGACTATCCTGCCATTGGTTGTGTTTGTGGATTAGCGCAATTTGGGGAAAGTGTGGTTGAAGTGCAAAATATTTCTACTAATACCTCCCCTTCCTATTCGCTGCAGTGTTTGAAGTATTGTTGTTCCGATTACTGACAAGTCACAAGGAAAACCTTTATTGGGATGTTTTTTATACAGTCTGGTTTTCATGTTGGGTCTTAGAGGCCAATATATATATATATATATATATATATCAATGAAAAAAAGAACTCCAAGTCACTGCATGTAAAATGCAGTTGGCTAAAGGACCTAGGGCTTGTTTGCAACTATGTTTCAGCCCCAGCATTGCTTTCATGTGTAGTTGGAAACTGGCTACAATGACATGAGATGTTGATGGTGCGGTCGAAAAGCAGTGTTTAGCGTGAGCAAGCGACTGATTGTGTGTGGTGGGGCACATGGCGGTCACCCGTTCTCTTGTATGCATCCGTCAGGTCCTGTTAGACTCTTATTCCATTTGCCTTATGCACCAAGACTCTTTCAACTCACTCCACGCACACACACATTCAAACTGTCCTTCAAATCCCTTCACAACCCACACACCCAAACATGAATATCATCTCATTAAACGTATGCTGTTTGTGTTGAGGGTGCTCCTCCCCTGATAGAAAGCCACAGCACAAAGGGGTGACTGATCACGAGTTAGGTACCTCCCTTCATAACTCCCTCTCCCTGCTTCCGAGTTAGACAGACCGGGAGATGGAGTGTTGAATGCATGTATTGTGTTTCCTGCGGAAACGCATTAGGCACAATGAAGGTTGTGATGTCGACGTCACTGCCACTCGAGTCCTTCATGGCTTGCACAGCGGTCTGCATTCATCAATGGTAGTCCTGTTTTGCAATGACCCTACAAAGCAGTGTGCATGGTAACAGGCGACACCTTCACAACTTAAAAAATGTTTAGATCGTTTTAATTGCAAAGACTCTGCACTGCAAGTCCCTATGACAGCCAGTTTTTGTGTTTGTGTGAATGTGTGTGCATGTGCATGAATTTCAGAGTCCACTTGTGTGTTTTAGGGGAAAGGTCACAGGGTGGGTGAGTGTGACATGGGGCAGAGATGTGGTGGCAAGCAGCCCTGGCAGCACGGGGATGTGTTTTCCATAGCGATTCAGACATACACGGTTGGGTAAAGACATCATGAACATGTGCTTTACAGTGGCAATAATGGCATACCATAGAGGTCAATCTGGGATGTACTTGTTGAACATAGGATACAAAAACATGTGTTCCTCAGTAGCCATGCTGCCTTACACTGTTGAAAATTGGCCTAAAATCAAGACTCTCTTGTCACCGGGCAGTTCTCCCCTCCTTCTTCCCCACACTTGCGCGATCTGAATGGCACACGGCCTAGTAAGATTGTTGGTTTGTCCTCATTTTGTTTCCCCCTCCTTGTCTTGTCGTGCCTAGAAACACTTGTGTACAGGCGCGTTATAAATGCCATATCATATCATATTAATGTTCAGGATTGTCATGTTGTGTTGATGGGCAGCATGAAACTGCAATGTGAACAGTGAGCACAAATGACTCTTTTGCAGTGTAAAATGTGGCTTACATTGGACAATGGCAACATGAAAATGTGTTTCATGGGGGCAATGCCGGAATATATTTTTGGCCCCTGGGCTGGCAATATGTGAAAGAGAGTCAGTCCTGGCATATTGTGTGTTAAGAGGTCCTCATGATCTGTATTTGGTACAGGTAGCATGCACATGTGTTTTACAGACCAACGTTCGCCTATATTGGGGCAATGCTGGCATATGCCATTGCCATTGTTATGTTTGCTTTAAGAAAAAACAGCATGCAAGTGAGTTGCCAAATGCTCCTACATAAACTTGGTGACCTGGCATTTGGTGATGTTTCTATGTTTTCTTTCAGAATGTATTGTTTTTATTTTTACACATATCTGTTCTGAAATGTGTGTTGTAAAATGTAATTTTTTAATCCATACTTTTTTTAAAGAAAATTGGGGATAATGCCCCCAACCTCTAGAACCATGTAAAATGGTTCAGGCGTGTTCTCTGCAATTGCTGGCCCGATTCAGGGAAACCACGTACAACACTTCATAATTCTACAGTTTTCACTACCAGGAGTGTGTTCTATGCTGCAGCCCAGATCCCATTACACAAAAGCCCCAGTAGCTGCCTTACCCACAGGCCAAGGGGAGGACAGAACTCTGCAAAGCTAAGTGGTGGAATTGAGAATGTATCCTTCAGTGTGGCCTTGTGGTCTTTGGGCTGCAACATTGACCATTTCAGAAAGCAACTGGAGCCCATAATGCTCTACGTGCTTTGCCACTCCCATGTGTGCACGTGTATCCCACACTGTACACTACCTTGATTCACAGCAAGCAACTATCTTGTGCATGAGGAGCGGGCTGCAAAGCAAAGGACCCATATCCAGCCCTTTCATGGATACCTACGTGCCAGGTCAGACTCCTGTTCATGCCAAGACATTGGGGGTCATCCCGAGTTTGCCGGTATCCTGGCGATAAATCTGCCAGATACCGGAAAAAGTGACTTACCATTATTGGCGGATGATATCCCTGTATTACTCGGATATTCTAGGTGTTAGGTGCCAGCTTTGGAGGCCCTTCCCTATTCCATGGATTCACATAGGACTCCATGTGGGGATTCCCAGTTTTACCGGCACCAGCAATACCGGTGCCAGTAATTCCGGCTGTTTTTTTGCCAGTTGGAGCCTGATTTACCTCCAGCTACTAGCTGGAGGTAAATCAGTAAACTCCCACCAGCAAACTTGCAGTTTTGCAGAGCGGGAAAAGTAACTTGTGGTATTACCGACACTTTTTTCCTGCACCGACAAACTCGGAATGAGTCCTATTGAGTGGTTTCAAAGGTGAAGCATGAGAGTTTCTACTTGAGCAGGAACAAGCTGACATTGTTCTGAAAAGACCACTGACATGTTTGCCCATTTCCCTTCATCTGGGCCCTGGTAGGGGGGATGGACTGCAGTGGAATGGGCACCAGGGCTTCTGCGTATTCAAGCTCATCCGCCTGTGCATGAGGAATGGAGGTTGATCTGGTGCAGTCCTTGCTCAAAATCCTACATTCTGCAAGTGCAATGCTAGCGAGCATTGAATCTGCATGTGCTCAGCCCTTGGGCGCGTGCAGATTCCGTACATTCAAGATTTTAACTTTGTATTCTGGGATTTGTAGTACAGGATTTGTAATTGGGAACCTGGACTACAAGTCCCAGCATTCCACCTTAAAAACAGGACTGAACTAGCATCTCCTGAATGGAATGGATTCATTTTTTATGTGATTCTTCCAGGTGAGCATGCCCTTGGCAACGCATGAGGATTCTTTTCTTTTTTGGTTTTTTTTGGTCATTGGCCACAATTTAATATATGAACATGAGACATAGAGTTGCACAATGGCAACTTTCCTTATGGTAATTTCTGTTTCGTATTATAATGCCTTTTGACGACTTGAGTACACTACCCGGATCTGAATCCTAGTTCTAATTAACCAAGTATCATCCTTGCCCTGCAGCCAGGCGCAGCAAGACTGAAGAGGTGATGGCTGGAAGGTTTAGAATTAATCCTCTGGCCTTGCTCTGGGCAACTCTCCAGACCATTGTTCTTCACCTGCCAAGCCATGACAGAAGGGGAAAGACCATATGCAAATCAGGCTTAGTCCCACCCCAAAAGGGGCAGTCCAGCATGAGCTGCTTAGTCACCTCAGCATGTTCCTTTGCAGCCTGACCAATCATATCACAATAACATGGCATTTCATGAAACTTGAAACTTACTTACCTTCAAAAGGCTGGTAAATCCCTGGGACGCAGAAACTCTCATGAAGCTGTAAATGAGTGTCCCCGGTCATGCTAACCTTTCAGAAGCGCCAGTATGTGGATACACCTCTCGACTTCCCCATTGGCCATTTTGCCTCACAATTAGTACAGTAGGTGTGAGCTTGAGAGTTTAAATCACATTTGCACATAGTTACAGATATTGGCTGTGCCACCTATCAAAGCCTGTAAGCCAGAGTTAGCAGCCTGTGTGAAGAAATGGTGGATAGCGAGGGCTAAGAGTTCTCACATGCTGGTATGGCCTGTCACTGCAAGCTGTAACTACAATATCACATGGGATACAAGCTACCAAGTCAGAAGAAAGGAAAAACACGAGAAGGTGCCTAGTGCCTCAAGTGGCTTGGAATGGAAACGCAATATCTGCATGTATTTTCCACATTACGATGAAACTAATGGGCCAGGTGCAACCACTCACGTGCTAATAGCCATTCAAGTATGTTGCCTCTCTTCTTCATAAGCGTGTGAGTACTGGTCAGACGCTGTACTGGTGGTAACTGAGTAGGTAAGAGTGCATGCCAACTAAACTGATGGACTTCTATGTAAACCCTATTGAAAACTGAGGACTCCTGGTCCACTTTCTCTGTACAGCTAATCTTCCCTTTCTCTTTTTTTCTTTTTCCTTCTTTCTCCACCTCTATCTCCTTCCCCACATCCAGCTCCTCGCCCTGCCTCCATCTCTGCCCATCTCCTCTATTTATCTTTCCTCCATCTCCATCTCATCTCCTTCTCCTCTCCCTTTTCCTCTACATCTCTAGCTCCAGTTTCCTTTCCTTGTCCCTTCATCTCCATCTCTTTCTCCATCACATTACGCATCTCCTCCTTCATCTCCTCCTTCCTTCTCCTCTCTTTTCCCTTTTCCTTTAACTCCACCGCCATCATCATCTCCTTCCCGCTTTGCTATCTCCTCCACCTCCTAACCTTCCCTTCACCTTTTCCTTCTCTTTTTTCTTCTTTCAACATATCTATCTCCGTCCCTACATTAAGCTCCATTGCCTTCTCCATCTCTATCCATTTCCTGTCCTCCATGTCCACCTGATTTCTTTTGCCATCTCCTTCTTCGCCCTTTCAAACCCCTTCTCAATCTTTCCCTCCATGTGATTCTCCATCTCCTCCTTCCTTCTCCTCTTATTTCTTTTTCCTCTGTCTCCATGCCCATCACCATCTCCATCGCATTGCTTTCCTTTAACCTCCAACGCCTTTCCTGCTTTACCCTTGTTCCTTGTTTATGCATCTTCATCTCCATCAACATCTCCGTTCCCAGCTTCCTACCTCACCACTTCCCTATCTCTATCCTTGTATCTTTCTCCTCTTCCCCCTTTCCTCTATATCTCTAGCTCCAGCTCCTTTTCGTAGCCACTTCATCTCCATCTCGTTCTCCATCACTTTCTGCATCTCCTCCATCCTTCTCCACTTGTTCCCTTTTTCTCTAGCTCCATCTCCGTTGCGCTTTCCTTTTTCCGCCACCTCCCTTACGTCCCTTCCCCTTGTCCTTCTCCTCCTTTTCCTTTATTTTCCAGCTTTATCTCCTTCCCTACATTAAACTATTTTGCCTTCTCCATCTCTACTCATCTCCTCCATGTCCTTTCCTCCATGTCCACCTGATTACTTTGGCCATCTCCTTCTTCTCCTTTTCCCTTTTCATTCATCTTCATCTGAAACTCAATCTTAATCTTTTCATCCATGTGATTTCCATCTCCTCCTTTCTTCTCCTCTCTTACCCTTTTCCTGTAACTCCATCTCCATCATCATCTCCTTCTCGCTTTCCTTTTTCTTCCACCACCTTCACTTCCCTTCACCCTTTCCTTCTTCTGTTATTCCTTCATTTTCCATCTCTGTCTCCTCCCTACATGCAGCTCCTTTGCCTTCTCCATCTCTATCCATTTCTTTTCCTCCATGTCCACCTGATTTCATTGGCCATCTCCTTCTTCTACCTTTCTCTTTTCCTTCATCTCCATCTCAAACTCAATCTCAATCTTTTCCTCCATGTTATCTCATCTCCTCCTTCCTTCTCCTCTCTTTTCTTTTTCCTCTGTCTCCATGCCCATCGCCATCTTCATTGCATTGCTTTCCTTTATCTTCCATCTCCTCTTAGGCTTAACCCATCTTCATCTACATCAACATCTCCTTTCCCAGCTTTGTACCTCATCACTTCCCCATCTCCATCTTTGTATCCTTCTCCATGTGTCCCCTTTCCTTCTTCCTCCACCTCCATCTTAAGATCATTCTAGATTGTTTTCCTCCTCCTCTCTTTCCTGTTAACTCTATCTCTCCATCTCTTTGTCCTTATCGTTCTTCTCCTGGTTTTTGTTCTGTGCATCTTATCAACAAGAATGCCAATTAATATCAGCTGTAAAGGTGCATGTGCTAAAAAGTTCATAGTTGGGAAACAACATTTGTGTTCCTCAACATATATATAACCTTCAGACCCTGCTCCGATATCCATAGTTCCTTCAGCTACTAGTAGAGTATCATCTAAATGTCAATTCCCCAAACTAAGTTAAAGCTCCACAAATGACCAACCCCATTTCAATGACCAGTGCAATGGGTGCCCCAGTAGAGTCTGGACTGCTATATGAATGGGAACAGTGGGAGCTAAGTAGAACAGCTGAGCGGTTCATGCCCCGGCCCGTAAATAAGTGCCACATCTTTGCACCAGTGTGGAAAATGAGCCAACACAAATATCCATTGAAGCAACCCATATCTGCTATGGGGCAAACACTGCAGTGTGTCAGTGCCAGATATATGTAAGGCGAACCCTGGTGGATATGTTTGGGAATGACAGTATCACCCTGCATCCATCTTGTGTGTGTATTTGAGGTTAACGTACAGCAGACATACACTGCCTGCGATTCGCATACACATGGCTGTTGCCTGCCTTTCAGCCACAGCCTCTTGCAAAATAACTAGCTGGGTTTACTTCACAGCGGTTCGTCGATAACATGTTTTGACATACACCAGGTTGTGTGGGATGTTTTTATCCATGCATCCAAGCCCTACCATAAAATTGTGCAGTACTGGCATGGAAAACATCATGATGGCCAGAACTCCCCAGAGAGTGCACAGGGAAAATATTCAGAATAGGCGGCCACCCATTTTTGCCTATGTTTTGAGCACAGGAGGGCACTGCCTAAAACCACCATTGGGCTACACACACATAGCCTAAAACCATTGGGAATGGCAATGTTGATTGCCAAAAAGCAATTCAGAACTGTGGGGAATTCATTTTCTTAATCCCAAAAATGGTTGCATTAACAGTACTCACCACTACCAGAAAGCCAGCGTTTTAAAACCACCAGACTTTTGTGTAAAACTGAACAAATGAAACAAAACCAGACCAAGGAAAGACTTTCTAAGAGGTGGAAGAATGTAAAACTATATTCTGAAATGACTTGAAGGAAGTAATTATTTAATGTATAGGTACAAATTGTCAGTTTGATTTGAATGTAGAAAACTGCGAACAAAAAGTGACATTTAGCTGAAACCTGGCTTAATGAAACTGGATTCTGCCTGACAACTACCCCCGACAGGAGAAACCTGTTCAGCCACTCTTCCCAGGCCTAGCTGCATCCTGCTGCCCCTTGCCAAAAGGAGTTGTCACCTCTCTGATTAGATTAGGGGTGGAGCACCTGGGAACTGGAAAGAACAGAAAAATGCAACTTCCTTGACTCAGGCAAATGTTATATTGGGGGCGTCGTAAAATAGCTTCCTCTTGGGAGAAACTGGGGGGCAGCTGTGCCTCTGTGAACAAGCTGGCTTGAGGGAAGTGGATAAACCAGTTATTCCACCCTGTGATGTGGGAAGCCACACCCCTTTTTGACCAGAGCAGAATTTTAAAAAGATAGATGACTCATAGTGCGGACTTGTCAGAATTATATAAGTAATATCATTATTTTTGTGATTTTTCTGTGAACATTTTAAGAGGCGTTAGGACCCTGTGGTGTATTCTGGGGGGTTGCTAGCGGAAAATAGGGTCTCACTTCAAATGTATACATGTTAAAAATCTGACACTTTATCATCTGTAACCCATATCCCTGGGGCACATTTGTGTAAAATCTGGAAAGGTTCAGAGGTCGTTATCTGGATGAAAAGGGGAGAATTATGTCATCAGTGGACACAACATCGTACAAAGACAGGGATCGGATGGTTTGGTGCTACAGAAAATATGTTAACTGGACCTATAATATTAGAAAATTGGTACATAGATAAATATGTATTTGGGTCAGAAATAGATTTGTGTTCAATCTGACAAGGGGAGGTTCCTCTGACCATAAAACCTACAGCATCACTCTGACTCACATTTCCTTCCCCCAATCAAGGGAGAGAGGAGGAATTGGCCAATGATAAGTGAGAGGGGCAGGTTTAGTTATGACCAACGCACACACCCACTTTCCAAAACACATAAAAAGAGACTGCTGGGACAGGTAGAGACATCCAATTCCATTTGCTGCGGAGCATGCTGACCGACGACTTCACATCCAGAGATCCAGACTTCAAATCCATCAATCTCCAGAACCTGTAGCAGAAATTAACTCCAGAATTGGTAGCAGAGAGGCCTGAATCCACCAGCTGAATCCTCTTCAGCAGGCCTCAAAACTAACCAAACTATTCAACAGCCGGGCGAGCTGTTTGAAGTTTTGCCAAGAATTTTTGCAAGAACCTGTAGCAGTACCCAGAAAGCAGTGTTACATCCAGAATCCAGAGAGGCTAGACCAGCAGAGCAGAGCTGACCCAGATCGTTGTGAGCAGAACCGGTGCCTGATTGACCCGCCGAGCAGACAGAACCGCAGCCGGATGTGTTGACCAGATCCGTGATGAGGCCTAGTTCAAATTTATATTGTGAGTACCTAGCAGAACTGTGCAGAACCAATCTCTTAGTTAAAATAATCTAATCCAAACTATTTTAACCTAAGTAGAACAGCCTCCAAGAAATCGTGTCATCTGTCATTTGTAAAGCTGCACAACTGTCACCTGTCATTTTGAGTTTACTTTAAATCCGAAAAACGACCTTTATTTAATCGTCCGTATCTCTGGAACCGCTTGGGCTAGAATCTAAGCTTTACAACAAGCCTAGAACCGACTTCCTACTCCTTATACTTTTACCGCAATCCTGATTCACGCACTCACGAAATTTACAGCGATTTGCGATTTTGGCTTAATTTCTCCACTTGTCAAAATAGCAGCTCCATTCTTTCTTTTGTTAAAATCTGTTTGCAACTTGGTAATAACTCATAGAGCATTGCTAAAGTGAGCCTGAACTAACACCAACACGCATCTCCCACTCACCTTGAATCTCTAGAGGGAATTAAAATCAGTTGGCACATTTTCCCATCCATTGCCATCACATTTAAAAAGCATTTTGGGCCTGTGTTTCAAACTCCTACCTGTTTCCTCTAAGCTTGCTGGGGGGGAACTGAATTTCGTATTGTATGTGATTGCATTCCTGAGAACTGTGTGCTCCTCTTTCCATCTCCTTCCATTTCTTACATTGCATAGGGGAGGGGGGTGAATTGCCAGAGAAAAAGTGATTATCTTATCTTTTGCTAAAATCATATCAAGTATTTCTGTACTGCATTTTATTCCTCATTGCTTTTCCCTTGAAACCATAAAAGTATTTTTGCTACTTTATCCATCCTATACTAACTCCTCATTGATTGTAAAGAAGTGTGCTAGTGCCAGATTACCCATTGTTGATCAACATCATATGTCTAAGTGTACTATCAGATATTAATTTATTATACAAGTGTGACATATATATATATATATATTGTTTAATTTTTCAAATAAACCTTTTAATTTGCAAAACAAACCTACTTCTTGGCTCAGTGGGGTCAGGGGTATTCTAAGAGGGGGGTGTTATACAAGGGTTGTCATCCAGAGTACTGAACTGGATATAAAAATACATCAATAAGGGTTTTCCTCAGCGTCCCAGACTAGGCATTGACTTAGCTGCAGTGTTGATTGAATATCACTTACAGTTGCTTTGCTATGTCTTAGGATGTGAGGGCACTTTCAAGTTTGCAAAGCCCTTTAGACGTTTGATGACATCAGCGTTAGTGGTCAAGAGACCACACATTTTTTACGGCGATGATGTGGCTACCAGCAGAATAATGAGGCTTTCATGTAATACACGCATTTCTAAAGGTGGCAAGGTTGATACCAGCAGAATGAGGCTTTCATGTAATAAACGCATTTCATAAAGTGGTAAGGTGGCTACCAGTAGAATGATTCTTTCATCTAATAAACGCATTTCATAAGGTGGTAAGGTGGCTACCAGTAGAATGAGGCTTTTATGTAATACACAGATTTCATAAGCTGGTAAGTTGGCTACCAGTAGAATGAGGCGTTGATGTAATATACACATTTCATAAGGTGCTAAGGTGGCTACCAGGAAAATGAGGCTTTCCTGTAATTCACGCATTTCATAAGGTGGTAAGGTGGCTACCAGTAGAATGAGGCTTTCATAGAATATACACATTTCTAAAGGTGGTAAGGTGGCTACCAGTAGAATGAGGCTTTCATGCAATACACACATTTCATAAGGTGGTAAGCTGTAAGGTGTCTACCAGAAGAATGAGGCTTTCATGCAATACACACATTTCATAAGGTGGTACGGTGGGTACCAGCAGAATGAGGCTTTCATGTAATATACACATTTCTAAAGGTGGTAAGGTGGCAAACATTTCATAAGGTGGTAAGGTGGCTACCAGTAGAATGAGACTTTCATGTACTACACACATTGCATACGGTGGTAAGGTGGCAAGCATTTCATAAGGTGGTAAGGTGGCTACCAGTAGAATGAGGCTTTCATATAATACACACATTCTATAAGGTGGTAAGGTGGCTACCAGCAGGGGCGTTGCTAGGGGGTGGCTAAGGGGGGTATAGGCCCTGATCTTTTGGTTGTAGCCCCGGATAGAATCTCAGGAGCTACAGCCAAAAGACTAGCTAGCCCCGAGTCCCAACAGTTCCAACATCAGCGTAGCCCCGGGTCTTTTCCAGACCTAGCAACTCCCCTGGCTACCAGTAGAGTGAGGCTTTCATGTAATACACACATTTCATAAGGTGGTAATGTGGCTATCAGCAGAAGGAGGTCATCGTGTAAGACACACATGTGTTAAGGTGGTAAGGTGGTAATCAGCCGGAGGGGGCTTTAATGTCATACACGCGACCATGGCACAAATAAAATCAATGACTCAGTCCAGAAGTAGTCTAGCACCGGACACAACGATAAGACAGGGCGACGTCCAGATGAAAGGGGAAGAGAAGAGGCAGGTTCCAATGCCGGGTGCAGTTGCTGTGGCCAGATACATACATACAGACGCGAGTTGTATCCTTTTCAGAAAACAACTTCTTGTAGGAAGCCAAATCAAGCTACCTGACGCACTAAAAAAAGATAATCACTCATCAGCCCCATCCAAGCCCCCTCCCTGCCCCATCAGTAACACCCCAGGGAAGGCTCCTATCACCGCTTTCCAGCTACTCTCAGCATTCTAATTGTTTCTCATTCTGGGGTGGGTTCATATTTCAAAACTTGCATTGATTTCACCCACATGCACAAAAACGCAAAGATTCAGGAAGCTCGCCACAACAAGAGGCTCTTGTCTCCCGTTACCATGGCGATTTGGATAATCTATTATGTATGAAAGTATAGACTTTTATCTCCCAGCGCGGTGGGCCGCGCGGGCTGCATCCACCTCCCCCGGTTCCATGATTGCGTCCCAACGGGGTCTCCCTCGGGAGGGTAATACCCTGCCTGTGTGAGTTGCGAGCGTTAAAAAGGAGTGCTGCATTCCCCATGCTGCTGGCAAGGTGGGGTATACAGATGTGCCACGTGCTGCTTTTAACAAAGATAACCGATACACAAATACATGTATGTGTTGTGCAAGGACGTGGACAACACAGAGCTGGAGGGATACAATATACAATCCGTGCATGGCATTGCCTATTCATTCCATTCTTTTCTTTACACGTATTCATTGGAAGGCCATGCGAAATGGCTCTGCCTAGGTTGAGAAGACACCATACAAAAAAAGGTTGTGACAAAAAAAAAACAGATGTTTCTTTTTTTTTTATGGGCACACATTCTTTTGACAAGGAGGAGAGGACAGGACATGCAATACACCACATCTGAATACAAAAAATGAATCCTATTTTAGTTTATATAAAAGTAGCAATTGAACAATATATACCAGCATTACAACTTGAACCAAACCACAATAACATGCACATTGCATATAGACCCAATACATGTATTCTAGTTTCAAACCAATCATACATAAACATTTCTCAAATATAAATGGCCTTAATGACCACACTTAATGACCTCAACACATAACAATGTATATAGAATGCCCTGATCTCATCCACCTAACCATACATGTTTCAGCCCATAGTCCCGTAAATGGGAGTCCTTCCTCAGGGACACCAGAAGTCAAATGTAACACAGAGCTGGACAATAGTGTACTCAACGCCCCAACTCCACGAGCTCCAATCAAAGGGAGAGCTTTCCAGACGTTTGTAGTGATACAACGATCTTCAAGGCATGCAATCCACCATTCCACAGAACACAAACATTGAACCACCAATTAGAAATGGGTAAAATCTGCAACTCCTCCAACAAAGCCCTCACCCCACCCTGAAGACCTGTAATAATGCAACCCGATGTGCGTAGACAATGGACAGCCATTCCATCAACCCACCCCAAACCAGGGCAATGCCAATGCACAGTGGTAGTGAACCAATTAGAAACCTGCACCCCATGGTGGAAACCCTCATGCCAGGGTGAGCATGCTTACCCCAACAAACATTGCATACCTTGCACTAATCAATGGATCGGAGCAGGGGTGCTGCTAGGCCTGGAAAAGATCCGGGGCTACGCTAATTTTGGGACTGTCGGGACTGGGGGGATAGCTAGCCTTTTTGGTTGTAACCCCTGAGCTTCTATCTCGGACTACAACCAAAAGACCCAGGGCTATAGCCCCCTCAACCCCCCACCCTAGCAACACCTCTGGCTCGGAGAATGTTAATGTATCAAAATACAGGACCACAGTCACCATTTCGGTTCATTGTATCCAACCAATCACTTAATTGATATAGTATAGTACTAGACGTTCTGCATCTAGGGAAATGCTGCACAAAAGGTGAAAAATTTTCATCCATGTGTGCACTACATTGCAAAAATGTCAAGCTTGAAAAACACGGTCCCCGCACGATGTAGACTATATAACCAATCAGCACTGGCATGGGTACCAGTCAGGCATGGAAATAACAACAAAACCCAGCACTACACAATATGTGTTAAAAAGCGGACCAATCAACACCTGCTGAGATTCCAGTCAAGGATGAACAGAACTACAACACCCAGCACTACGTGGAGGTAGGGTACCCCGGGCGATATCCATTATGGAAAAATAAAATCAACACAACCTCCACTCATACAGATCCTGGAATGGCATGCAAACACGACACAGGGCATGGTGAGGACTCACAGCATGGTGAGTCTCAAACTCCCACAGCCCTAATTGTACCAGCGCCAAGCCGCCGGCTCCATGGCACACGTCCCAACACACAACATGATTTCTCAGCACATTCTGCATTTTTTGACAATGTCAGACACTGCACGTTTGCGGATGCACAACAGCCATGTGGTGACGCGGCATGCCACGATGTCTCATGTGTGCAGCAACTGTACAATCGCCTGGGTTGAGCCTGGATTTACAGCATGACCAAATGCAAGGCATGGTCCGTGCTATTGGCGTTGAGGGGAGGTGTTGGAATGGTAGCCGTCATGGCAACAGTGTGCCTGGCAGTGATTCCAAATGATTCACCCCCGATTTTAAAGCCTACCCAGCCATGATTAGCCCAATATGATAGGTTATTTATAACACCCTTAATACCCAGAGGTTTCTACGCGCAGACCCGGGGATCGAACCTCTGTTGCTCCGTGTCATCTTGTTTCCAAGGCAAGCACGTTGCCACTGAGCTATCTTCCCGAGACCCTGTGGAGAATCCCCAAGCGATCTCCACCATGGAGATGGATCGATGCGGCTGAAAATTGATCAGGCTCTTTCCTGCAGTCGAATTACTTTGTTGAGAAGGAGACGCTATATGTGGGGATCGTACCCCAATATTGACTACTTATGCTGATTATCATTAATTCAGCATGGTAAGCTTCCTTCTCAGCCAAAGTGAAACTATGGGATCATGGAAAAGGCTTTGGATCTTATCATATTTTACGCTTCATAGTTGGTGCTTCACAGAGGTCAGTAGCTCAGTTGGCCACAGGGCAGCTGAGAGAATGACGTAATCACCGAGTGGCAGCGTCTGATCTTCAAAAGGTCTGTTTTGCCTAATTGTATATATTCCAGTTGTGCAATGCTTAAAGTTAGGGTTTGGGAGACCTAGCTTCAAGATAGTGTTACGGTGAAAAAAACATAACATCCCAGTAGGTTAATACTGTAGTGAAAAACACAACTTTCAGAGCTGGAGACAACAGTGTGAGATACCTTACACATATCACTGTCCCCACCAATGTTTGTAATGCCTACTGTGACAAACTGGATTCTGCTCCACGTGAGTACAAGGTTGTGTGCTGGTAAAAGGGCCCACTCAGCCCTCACACTTCTACAAACCAAAAAAACGACGCAATCAGAAAGTTAAACTGGTACATTAATGAGATATGCCTCTGGGGCTTTGTGTGGTAACATGGGCCGATGGAAGGCTATGCTCTTGTGACGGTGAACCGGTAGTGACCCAAACAGCACAGTTTCACAGTTAAAAATAAAAGAAATGTCCAATCAAGGTTCTATACAAATATATATATATACATTATTTAAACACACCATCTGCAAGTAGAATACAATAGAAACACTTTACAAAACCCACCCCTGTGGAAGACAGGGAGGAAGCAACAGACTGAAGAAAATAACCTCCTGAACATGAGAACAGGTGCGATAGTCAAATACCAAACATGAAAGTGAACATCTTGATGGAAGAAGTTGCTGAGGTGACCTAACGAGTCTATAGGGTCCCATTGTACTGAGGGTGCAGTTTGTGGTCAACAGTACCTGGTTTCGGATCTTGGGGGTTAACGAATGTCGAACCTGGTGTTAAACGTTGATTTGGGCAGATCATGATGAGTTTGGGCTCATTGGATCATGTGGGTCTCAGCAACATACGGGCATATTGTACGGCCGTATGTGGTCACTCTGTGCGCTTGCAGGTGGGTTCTCAGCGATGTAGGTCAGAGCGGTCCCATAATCTCTCACTTATGGACCAGGCTGAGTCAGACTTTTACCCGCTGAGAGGTGTCAATGTGTGTTGCTCCAGCGGTTCGAGGCAGTGGGCAACGGCCGTCAAATTCATGATCTTCGGTGCATCGATGTGATAGTCATTGAGTTAACCGTTCAAGGGCTTGCTTGGTCGAGCCATGGATGTAACCCCTGGGGCTCCCTAGTGGTTCAGATCAGGTCCCAGCATCGAGCATTGGATTTGGGCCTAGCAAGATAGGGGCGCAGCTGGGGTACGACGCAGCGTTCAGCTGGTTGAAGTACAAGCAATAGTTTGATGAGCGCAAAACTCAGGACCAGTGTCTTCCCTCTCATTCAAGGTGCAGTGAACACAGAATGTCCAGTTCACTGAGTCAGAACAGGGAGCTTTGGTGGGTCCCCCTGGTGCTGTGCGTCCCCCTCAGAGGGAATCGAGGACAGGATGGTTTTGTTCAGGGTCTGGTTTCCCAGCTTTAGGAGATGCTGGTGCCGAGTGGCAGGTCCTCGTCTACAGCAAAGGTTCACCCCCAATGTGCCCTGAGAGTGGGTTTGGAACAGATAGTTCTTCAGCCCTTGACAGCTACCTCCTCTCCTCGGGCTGGGGGCTATGTAAAGTGCAACATTCCCAAAGGAAGTCCAGTGAGTTCTTGTCAGGTGATTAAGCACACATCGTCAGTGTCTTGAGAGGATCTCAAGAATGGGGGCACATCCCAGGTGATTGGGCTAAAGCCAGCCTGCCCTAGTGGTCAAATCCCTGCTCTTAAATCGAGTGCCTTTGCCCTTCTGATGACACACTCAAAGTTCTTTGCACCAGAGGAAGTGGGATGGACAGGAAAAGGAGAGGGAGACCAAGAGAAACCGAATGGTGGAAGTCCCCTTCCTTTGACAAGAATGTCTGCCTATTATAATCCTGCCCTGTAACTTCTCAATAAGAACACAGGGCTTTGGAGAACAATCACCCTGGTGTGAGGCAACTTCTTTCAAATTGTTGTGCTCCTTTGACGCACAGACCCAAGAGACATGCCTGCTATGCAGTGCTGTGAGGTCAAATGTACTCATGTACTTGGCAGCGCCAAACTTGTCAATGAGCTTGTCAATGAGCCCATCTGCAGAGGAATGGGGTGAGCATTTGTCTTTGTGACAAAATTGAACCCCTTGTAGTCTACACAAAAGCAAACTTCAGGGCTTTTGGGGTTTCATGTCTCCTTTGTTTTAGCCTCGTCAGCCAGGCCCCATGTGGGCCTGTTTGAATTATACTATATTAGTATGTTAATTATGTTAATTGTTGCCACCATCTGCAGAGGGTAAACAAACAGACAGGGTGGATCCATGGAGCATTTGATAGTTAATTAGGCTGGCCATGGCAGGAGTAAGGTTGGGAACCTCCCCCTTCTGATATGCATTGTGTCCTCAACCTGTCAGATCCCAACTAAATATGACAGGGAGGACTCCGCCTGTAGGCTGTGTCCACCCAGAATACACAGGTCTATATGTATGTTGTGCAGTGAGCATAGGAAAAAAGTGTGATAATTAGCCCCACACATTTTCCAGAGGTTGATCTACCATCATTCAATTTCATATAAAATGTCAAAAACGCCCAGTTGAGCACACACTCACCATGTGGATGGTCTAATTCCTCACAAACTGGTCCCCAGTATTAAGCGTGTTCTAAAATAATTATAATTAATTATAATCAGAGAGCTAGTAGGTAATCAGAGTTCTAATCTCTTGGCTTCTAGCCAGAAATGCCCAAAATAGCACACTCACTATTATATAAGAAACATGCACAGCTGATAATATAGAAATTGTTGATGTTAGAGGGAGCGACATTTAAAAATCAAGTTGGCCTATTCAGTGCATAAGGGTGAGTCCAGGTTCGTTAAACCGGTCACGGTGTCTAAAGTTACAAGGACAAGTGTTCTGACGAGTGAGGGATGCTGGTGGAGTTTAAGTAGGGTAGCCATGGTAAGGGAACTTGATCATTGATAAGTAAGGGTGTGCGTTTCATCAGAGGGGGAAGTGTTGTGTTTATTACTGAGAGATGCAATGTCAACAGTGATCACATCCCGGAGGTCCTAGAAGGAGGCGTGCATGAGAGCTGGTTGAGACAGGAGGAGGGCTGTGGCTGTCAATACTGGTATTTCATGAAACTTTGATAATAAAGAGAAGAAAGAAGCTTACAGAAGACTGCTGTATTTTCATGATGGATGCAGCATATAGCATACATGTTATCAGAGGGTAATATCCAGGTCCTTGTTAAGGTGATGGCTGCACAGTGGTGTTCCTGGCAGTGTCTGTCTCTGGCAGCCTGCCATGGACGGGGAAGATGCTGTGCGTCAGCGACAGTCCAGAATTCCAAGGGTTGAGGGGTATAGCTGAATGGTGCTGCATGCCTAAATTCATGAATGTGTGCATGTGGGTGATATTTTTCAAACCCACCCTTCAAGCCAGAAATGCATTGAGTCTTGCATGCAGATTGGGTAAGCAATGTCATGGTATCACAGAGCTTTGAGCTTGCCAGGCCACCACCTGAGCTAAGGTTACTCCAGTCATGTTGACAGGTGTCCAAGGGATAACATGGCGGAGAGCCTTCAATGCAGGAAAGGGAACGGGGCATTGGAGGATAATGGTCTGCATTTCCCACAGTGACTCATCATATGGTAACTGCTGAGCTGGCATGACCCGATTCCCTATGCATTGTGATAAAGTTGGGCCTGACAGTGGACCTCGTGTTCCATCGTTCTACGAGCAAACCTGACCTTCTAAAAGAGCAGGTGGTTCAAGGGTAAACCCATGCCTGATGTGGGAAACAAGCCATCTGCTAGCATGGTGATGCTTTCTTAATCCAGTGATCCCGCTCCATTTTCTTTCATCAGCCTCTACTCATCTGTAGCCTCTAGGCTGCACGGCCAATGGAAGGATTGGCGCCTGTTTATACTGCCTCCAGCAAAGTGATGCTGTGCCAGTCCTGTAGCCTGAATTCATCTTTTAAAATCAATGGAGCGCCCCATGCTGCAGCAGAACCAATATAAATGTTCTGCCGACAGTCAATAGGGGTGCGTGTGATGGGAGAACTCTCTCTGAAACAGGACCCTTTGCCATATGGTGTGATGCTATGTTGCTGGGGAGTGAATCACGCGCCTGCTGGCATTTTCATGGCGCCTTGATGCTTCAGGGTGTGGTAGGGCCCGGGCCAATGTTAGTAGTAGAGGGTGCAATGCATGGTTGCAGTGTCAAGTAGTGAAGATATGTTGCCTGTTGTTTGAAACAGTGGGAATGTGCAATTCAGGTAGACCTTGTACCTTGTTTGTGTAATTGTCTATGGTGTCTGGCATACGGGTGGTTAAAATGTGTGGAGGGTTGGGTCGTACATCTGTGGTAGGTTTGTGTGTTTTTTGTTTTTTTTACATTTAAAAAGAGCAAGGACCTATATCTTTGTATGGATATGTTCCATTGTGTTAACCTTTGTTGTTTTAGTTACTGGGATTGTACTTTGGATTGTGTTGTCAATTAGAGTGGGAGGTTGAGTGATTAAGAGTTGGTTGTTGTTGCAGTGCCTTCCCCACCAGACCACCTAATAACCACTGCAGACAACCATTTTCAAAATCAAGTATGTTGCATTTATTTGTTGGAGGGAGTCTCTCCTGGTGAGGTCCTGCTTGCCTCTACCCCTAGGGAGGGTATTGCGTAGCGGGCTGAACGCCCTAGCCTCACATAGAAGGGCCGCCCGCGCGGGGAGAAGTGACTGGATCGCGCGATTCGCCACACTAAGTATTGCTAAACAAATGATCAAGCCTTAACCTAGGCAAAGACAAGAAGCATTGTCATGAATAGACAATGAGGCAGAAACTTAGACTATACATTTAAGTTGGATGTGGAAAACATGGCGCAAGTTGACTCCGGCTCCTATTTGGGCTTGACTCTGTCGGATAATCTCATGTGGAAATATCGTACATCATCCACTCTGAAAAAGGGAGATGCAGCAGCAGCAAGCGCTATCATCAAATTTGTCACGAAGCGTAATCGCATGTAAAAACGGTATTTCATCCGAAGTATGGGAGCACGGCGGCACATGCATGTGTAATGTGGCGGTTGGCTAGAAACAGCAATAACATTGGATTCAGTGATAGAAAGCATAGGAAGCATCTCCTCCATCTTCCATGTGGTTGTCTTATATAAGCAGATGTTGGCTCGCAGTAAAGGAGGGCTTCAGACAGTTCAGCAATGTATCAAGTAGGCAAAATCTGGTCGACCGGACCTGGAGGAGCCTTTCGCACAAAAGTATATATCGGTGTATAGGAAGCAACTATCGGAGAACCGGAGCATCCTTGAAGCCCCGTGTATCCCGCTCTTTGATAAGGGAAATCAAAATGAAACTAGGTCCTTATTGTTGGGACAAAAACACAAAAAACAACAACGGGGAAGCAATAAAAAGTTGCTTGAAGAAGAGTTGCATGCTTAAATCACCCAGATAGCCTGACATTTTTGTTCCGCACTTCTGTCTACAATCATATTTGAAAACACTAACATAACCCCATGAGAGATGTCTTTCTTCTTTGGCCAGAGCAGGACACCTATCCCTATGGTGATATGAAACGGTGCAATCAGTCCGAAAAGGCAATCTGTAAATTTTGCCAACTAGAGGATGACTAAGGGGAACAACACAAATCTGTCCTGTGTTACTGGGAGAAGGCCTATTAGACAATGAACACGATGCAATCATGTTTCTGATAGGGGATTGTGATGAGATCATCAAAATATTGAATAGACGTGCGTTGTGGGTGGGGTCCCCTTCATGGACACAGGGGCTGTGATGGATGGGAATATGAGTTTCCCTCTCATCTGAGTTATATGTTTTATGGGATAATATATGTTTCAGGGTTGACGACCTGGCTTCTATTTTTCTTTCTTCTTTTTAATCGTATTTTAACTCTTGAATACTGTTTGTAAGTTTGTAATGTAGGCTGTTTTATACACTTTGATAGTCTATGCATTTTGTAGGCATTTAGTTTTATCGCTGTTTTAATTTTGTTTTACAACATGCTCAGGTAGTCTAAAGGGTTTGATTCTAGTTCGGTCCCTGTTTGGAGGCATTGTTTACAGTCAGGAGAGCAGTGATCAGATCGGACGGGCCACTGCCAACATGACAAGATCCATCCAAGAGATTCAGTGTGTCAGTGTCGACGGTCATGCCTCGCCAAGCTGCGACTGTTGTCTGTATACACAGAGGTCTGCAACCAGTGGTCGAAGTGAAGGCGAACGCTCGGGAGCAATGTTCCACTACATTTATTGTTTTACTGTCAGCAGCTCCAATATTTTTGCAACCATGTTTAACATTCTGGAACTGCTCTTTATGAAGTTAAAGCACACTTCTCCACCTTACCACCTGATATCAGTTACAGCAAAATTGAAATCTGTTTCAACTCAATAGGCTGTCAGCCCAAAAGACTGCACCCCTTGAAAAATGTGTTGCACGTTGCTCCCTTCCTTCTGACTCTGTCCCCCACCGGAGTCACAGTTCCACTATTTTTTTGGAACACTTCTATCACTGTCTGCCACCCCAACCCCACTCTTCCTGCCGACTTCCACAGGCATTCAATGTTCTGTGAATGTGACACACTAGGACTTCCTCGCCTAGAAGAGCCTGCATACCAACATCATCCAACCCATTCCATTAGGGAGACCCAGTCCTGGTTTTGAGCATTCTGAGACTTGGAACCTTTCAATGGAGAAATCCAGGCCATCAAGTCCCAGAATGCTAAATTAAAACCAGAACTGGACTATATTCCACTGATTAGATGGATCATGTTGGCATGCTTGGAATATGAAACCCCCCCATTGTGGCATGAGAATTCATTTGGAGGGGTGTTCTGTTAAGGAGGGGAGGCACACAACAGAGGGAGCCAGGTGTGTGTTAACGCCGTGCTGTCAGGAAATTATGTTTACAGAGAAAGCCTGCTTATGCCGCACTTAGGGAGGCCAAAACCCACCGTGCGCTTGACTCCCTACCTGACAAGGCCGCTGAATAATTGCCACTTTACCGAAAGAGCCAGCATTCTGCTATCCCTCATTACACCTGCCCACTGCGCTCCCCCCTCTCAAAGGAATCCTTGATCGGGCCAATTTAAAAGTGTTACCGGAGATTGTTAAGCAGGTGAAATGTAGAAAAAAGGCGGCCGGGGAAAATGTGGTTGGGTGATGAGCTGTTCAGCGCGGAGGGGCGGCTCTGATGTCAGCTAATCAGGCGGGATGCGAGGCTATAGAGCCGGATCTCTCGTCACATAATTAGATTAGGCACCTGCCGCTGGTTTTAGCTGCCCCCTTCAAATAACTCTGCAAACTAACAAACAAATCACCTTGTTTGATGCCAAGGCATGTGACAGAGGTGCCACCCAGCTGTTTTGCAATTAAGAAGGATGCCATTTTTTCTATTGGACATCATTAGTTGTTGCATAGCAACCAAACATCACAGCAATGTGTCAGAAATTAAAGGTAACCTGTAAAGAAGATGGAGGCAGGGGGAGAGACAGACAGGGCCTATCGTTTACTGGATATAACTTGCTCTAATGTAACCAGGCACACATGACAATGTGACATTGTGTGTTTTGTCCCGTTGTGAAAGTTTTCTACATCAATGTCCATCCTAGGCTGCTGAGAAGTGAGAATGGACTTGTCATAAGATGATTTCTTCAATTCTATCACTGCCACATCTAGTTTTATGATGATGGCGTTGAGGGATTTGCCACAGGCAACTACCACCATCCTCTTTCAAATGGTTACGGGTGAGGATGTTTGCCTGGGGAGTCGGAGGGAGGAGATTGTGTGCAATCTACTGCATCTACTCTTGATGCGTTGAGTTTGTTGCTGGAGTCTGATGTCATTCTGCTTTTTCAGTTTACATTTCTACTTATGACAAGATTCGCCCAGCGAGGCTCCTCCACAATTCTCTGTTTAGGGCTTCTTGTGGACACAATGATCCACCCAATAAAACTTCTTGGTGGATCTGAATGGTGGTCTTGTCCAGTTGAACATCTCTGTTGGCCATGATCTCTGATCAGCATGGGAATGGGGCAGGCCATGTTGCATGGGATGTCGTCCAATGGGAGATGAACCATGCTCAACGACTGCCAGCCGTGTGACCCCTTTTATGTCTGCATTGACAGCAATGCATAGTAAAATCCTACCCAGATGAAGACCTGAATCGATTGGACCTTGGCCGAGTGGTGCTACAATGGGGGAAATCACTTTGACTTTTCTGCATCCCCCCATGGAGAGGTGATGTGGGGAGATTTCACACTGTCCACCCCTGCGGAGGAGGCCAACATACCTATCTACAAAGCAGGGGATTAACATACCAACCCTCAGACAAATGGTGTGAATTTTGCCCGACACTTTTCTCTAACACTGGTTAGAAAATACACAACCAATAAGTAAAACTGACTAATGGTCTGTTTTACTGTTTGGGTGGGAGATTAATGATTGCTTTTGTTATTACTTTCTTGTCAGTTTTCAGAACTAGATGGAAATAAATACTGCAGATTAAAAATATATGTGGTCTTCTAAGGTGAACGTTATATATTCCACAGTGAGGGATCTGCACTCCTGCTTCTTCCTGCTCCTTCTAGATCACTGCCTCTGGTCTTTCCACCACTCACACTTTTCTAAAGAAAGGGAGTAAAGTGTTGCCTCCTCTGAATCACTTTTTGTTCGAATGGGAGTGGGCAGGGCACTTTCAGGGAATTGTTCAAAGATGAAATGACCACTTGCACCATACCCTACTTAATTTCAGATATTATATTAACAGTCACATTAAATACACCAATACACCAATCAATTTCCAAGTTATGCATATGGTGACTTTATTGTACAGCCAACACGTGTTTCAACCCTATTACACAAGGTCTTTCTCAGGGTACTTGATCTACATCGCCAGTTATTAACACATCACAAGCAGAATCTATTTTGTTTAAAAAAATATATGCCTACAGCTTAAGTCCTTAATGATATTTATATGTCCCTATGGGGGAAAGCTATCTGTCCCTCAAAAAAGCTGTCCCTAGTTTGACGCTGATGTATCGCCTCTATAAGTAAAGGGAGCAGCCAAAAAACGTGTCCTATCCTGGCTCACTACTTTCCTAAGATTCTAAAAGGTGCACACCGTGTGGGAGTCAACAATCCTCTTTATTCGTGTTGCTGCCACTTGGTGTGACTTATCATAAAATCACAGCAATATATGATCCAATATTCATTGGTCTCATCACCGCTGAGTGTCATAAAAACAAGGGATGTTTTGTAACCAAGCTCATATATACATTGCTATAAGTCAGGTGGATCAGTCAAGGCCATCACCCTGTGCCAATCTGTGTCAACCGGTTTCAGCGGGGAAAAAAGCAGTTTGCTGCTTTCTTCAGGACTGTAGATAATGCCTACTGGGGCACTCTCTATGTATATAAAAAGGACAGTTATATCATTTCACTGTCACTTAGTTTGCTTTATCTGGAGCGTGCGTCTTCCTTTTGGATGGGACATCTCATCAGTGCATCTGCTCCCGAAATCCGTTGCCTACTGTGGTAGATCAGCGGTTCGGTCTCTGTATTCCCTCTGTTAGAGTCTTTAGTCTCCTTTATATCCACTTGGTTCTATCAGTGCTGGATAATCATATGTTCTCTTTTGTCATCTTGTTTCCTTTTTCATAGATGCTGTTCCGTGAAGGCTGTTGTGCCTGTTGTGTTGCACGCGCACCACTCGGATCAGTTTCCTCTATGACCCGGTATCCCGGAAAGGAGAATAAAGATTCTAACAGAGGGAATACAGAGACCAAACCTCTGATCTACCACAGTAGGCAACGGATTTCGGGAGCAGATGCACTGATGAGATGTCCCATCCAAAAGGAAGACGCCCGCTCCAGATGAAGCAAACTGACAGTGACATGATACAACTGTCCTTTTTATATACATAGAGAGTGCCCCAGTAGGCATTATCTACAGTCCTGAAGAAAGCGGCAAACTGTTTTTTTCCCTGCTGAAACCGGTTAAGACAGAATGGGTCAGGGTGATGACCTGATCCACCTGACTTATAGCAATGAATATATGAGCTTGGTTACAAAACATCCTTTGTTTTTATGACACTCAGCTGTGATGAGACCAATGAATATTGGACCACATATTGCTGTGATTTTATGATAGGTCACACCAAGTGGCAGCCACACGAATAAAGAAGATTGTTGACTCCCACATGGTGTGCACCTTTTAGAATCTTAGGAAAGTAGTGAGCCAGGATAGGGTGAGATTTTTGGTTGTTCCCTTTACTTATAGAGGTGATACATCATCACCGAACTAGGGACAGCTTTTTTGAGGGACAGATAGCTTTCCCTCCATAGGGACATGTAAATATCATTAAGGACTTAAGCTGTAGGCATAATTTGTTTAAACAAAATAGATTCTGCTTGTGATGTGTTAATAGTTAGAGGGGAGGCGACAGAATCCAGTAACCCAAACAACTCTATTTGTATATACTAAATCACCAGTTGCCATCAAATACAACACGTGGAAGGACACAGAATAGATGTCTATAAGGTTGCTGGGCCTAACTAAGCCTATGCCATGAATTCAAGAATTTTGATTGAACCAGAAGGCCTCCCAAAAAAATTACAATGCATCCAACGTACTGTGGCAAGACTACTCCTGAGACTAAATAGAAGAGAGCATAGCACCCCAGCCCTGAGACATCGACACTGACTATCAGTAAAGAAACGTATCAACCTCAACGCCATATGAATTGCTCCTAAAACACTACATGGACAAGGAGCTGAATTCCTCCAAGCAAACATCTACCTGCTGATAGGCAAATTATGGAACTCAATCCCAAAGGAAATCAAAACGATGGAAGACCACCTAACTTTCAGGAAATTGATAAAACATGGTTATTAAACTCATCAATATGAAAACAGACCAACCACAACCACACTACCAACATCCTCACAAACAGACCAGTCCAACCACACACAATGCCTAAACCTCATCCACAGACTGAGTCCTTGAATAAAGAAACCCCATGATAAATGCCCTTTCACAATACGAACAGCCCACCCAAAACCCACTAAGCTAATCTTCCTCCCATCCGCACCTCACCCTTACCATACAGGACTGGCAGTCAGGAATGACAGAGGCAAAGGGAAAAGAGGAAGTAGGGAGTTGTGAAGTAGAGTTGTGTGTCATCTGCATAACACTGGAAGTGTGGGGAAAAGATTGAGATCAGGTGAGCAAGAGGAGCGAGATAGATGTTAAAGAGCCAAGGCGAGAGGATAGAGTCCGGGGGAACACCACAGCTGGAGATAGAAGTCAGGGAGGAGAGGAGGCCCAAGATCTCCTGGGAGGGGCGGTGAGTGAAGAAGGAGGTCAACCCATCTAGTGCCCGGCCTGAGATACCAAAATTATCATGGAGCCGTTTTGTTAGGATGGAGTGGTTGGCCATGTCGAAGGTTGAAGAGAGGTCAAGGAGAATAAGAAAAGCGGGAGAGTTAAAATGAAGATTAGCAAACAGTTCTTGACGGGTGTTCAGGAGAGCAATTTCCGTACCCCTGGATGCTCAGAATTCAGATTGATGGTTATGTAAGCAACCAACGAGCTCAGTGTGTTGGGTCAGTTGGGGGAATACCAACTTCTCCAAGAGTTTCCCAAGGAAGGTAGAGATGGGATGAATGATAGTTATCCGGACACAAGGGGTCGGTAGAAGGCTTTTTTACGAGGGGTTGCACAAGGGAGTGCGTGAGAGAGGACGGGTAAGAACCAGATGCAAGGTGTGGTTGCAGAAATCAGCGAGGGCTGGAGCAAGGGAGCAGATATTGTCGTTGATAGTTCTGGAAGAACAGGGAGAGACCTGTTTGAATGAGACGTTCACAGAGCGGACTACTCCAGTGACCTTATGCAATGTGATAGAAGGGAAGGAGGAGAAAGTGGATGGGGCAGGGGCGAGGCCAAATGAGACAGGGCGATAGGGGGAGGAGTAGGGGAAGGGGAGGAAGAGAGAGAAATCAGCGTGTCATGAGTTTTAGCAGTGAAGTGGGTGGCCAGTGCAGTGCAGAGGGCCTGGGAGGTAACGGGCAAGGTAGAGGCTGTGGCTTGATTGGAAAGTTCTTTGCCAATTTAAAGAGTTAAGACATGTTGTTTGAGGCTCCAGAGATGCGGGCCTGGATGTGAGTGCTCTGCTTAAAGCAGATAGAGAGACAATATTACCTTTGGAGTAGGCAACAGGTCAGTTTATCAGAGGATTCCAAGCACACAAGAACTATGTAGTTTTCCGTGTGTTTTATTGTATGAATCCAAACCCAAAACATTAACTATTTACTTGTCGAATCAAATTCTCAACAAGGAAGGCTGCCATCCTTGTGCTTGAAATACAGCAGGACAGATTTTGTCCCTAGGTCGACTCTCCCACCGCTCGCCGAGCACTGATTTTCGCTCTTACTATTTACACATAGCAATTTCACAGCAGCTAAGAAGAATCATACTTTCATTAAGTATTTTCATTCAACCAACTCACAAAGGCAAATACCGCTATCTTCCAATAATCCTTCCTTTCAACCCCCAGAAAAGAGAATATTGACTTGACTCTTTTTCAATATAGCTGCTCTCCACCACACCGGAGCAGCTGTCATTCCCATTCAAGAGAACGCCGGCCCCTTGCTGCTTGAACATTATATATACTATATGTCCAAATCGGATAAAGTCATGAACTTAGTCTCTTGCAATACAAGGCCTATGATCCATTCTTTGGCAATACAAGGTTTTTGGATTTAAAGGAAGGATGCTGAGCACACTGTTAGACCACTTAACAAGAATATAGGTTTCCTTTTCATGTCCAACCTCTGCAACCACATCTCAAGCAGTTGATTTTAGACTCAGTCTAATTTTTTAGATCTAGACTACATGAGTCCTGAACAAGCACATCAATGGGGCCTTCCTGTGCAATAGAGACATGCAACAGCAGCATTGGATAATATAATTTAGCAGCACTGGTTATTCTCTAGTGAAACCATACTGTGACTGCTTAAAAAGAAAATGGAATTGGAATTTCCAGTGAAGACATCCATATCCTTAAACAAGAACATGTAAACTTGATTCCCATCCAATAATACCATCCTGTGGCACCCATGAAGAAGATAACATAATGTGCATCCATATGCGTATTGACCATACTTGTACCCCTGCGTAGACACATCGGGGGTGCACTGCCATCCAGTACCTATTTCTTGAACCAGAGAAGCCAGGCAACACGCACTTTGAATGATGGTTTAGCCTTGTCTGCAGGGTCCGAACCATGCACGAGAAAGTCTATGCTACATTACAGCATGCAATGAGCTCATGTTAGCGGACCCCTAGACTAGAGGATGCTGGTCCCAGTCCCATTCCATAGACATGTACAGTTAGCCTCTAGAAATTGAGCCACATCATATGTTCCTATACAGCACACACCTTCCAAGATAATAACCAAGTGTTGTTTCCATCCTACACATCACAACTCTTAAATATCAATTATTTTCAAGTCCACTCCAGTAGTCCCATGCTAGCCAACCAGTACAAATAGCTAATTGGATCTCAAGTTCATTTCAAATGTCCCATGCCACAAAGCCATTAAAAACGTTTAATTTCATCCCAAGTCATTCCATTTGTCCATACCATCCAGTTATTAAAACATAGTTCAATACATCTGAAGTGATTCCAATAGCCCATTCTACCCAGCGACTACATATTGTTAATTACACCTAAAGTAATTCCAATACTTTCGTATTATCCAGCCATTAGAAATAGTTAATTACATATAATGCTCATCAAATAGCCCCACACTACTCAGTGATTACAAATAAGTAATCACATCTCAAGTCCATTTCAAGAGTCCATACTACTCAGTGATTACAAATAGGTAATTGCATCTCACGTTCATTCCAACAGCCCCATACTATCAAACCAATAATATGTTAATTGGATCTAATGTTCCTTCCAATAGCACCGCACTACCCTGTGATTAAAAGTAGCTAATTACATCTCGAGTCCATTCCAATAGTCCCATACCACTCAGTGATTACAAATAGGCAGTTTCATCTCAAGTCCATTCCAATAGTTCCATGCTATCCAACCATTAAAATAAGTTAATTCTATCTAATGTTCCTTTCAATAGTCCCATAGTACCCAGTGATTAAAAGTAGTTAATTAGACCTCCAGTCCATTCCAATAGGCTCATACTACTCAGTGATTACACATAGGCAATTTCATCTCAAGTCCATTCCAATAGTTCCATGCTATCCAACCATTACAATAAGTTAATTCTATCTAATGTTCCTTTCAATAGTCCCATACTACCCAGTGATTAAAAGTAGTTAATTAGACTTCCAGTCCATTCCAATAGTCCCATACTACTCAGTGATTACACATAGGTAATTCCATCTCGGGTCCTTTCCAATAGTCCCACACTATCCAACCATTAACATAACTTAATTGTATCTAATGTCTATTCCAATAGTCCCATACTATGCTTTGAAAACGCATAATTACATTGCAAGTCAAATCAATTAGGCCCATAATAGCCAGCCATTAAAATAAGTAATTACATCCTTCTATCCCAATAATTGCATCCAGTCTATCCCAACAAGCAATGCATTTTTCAACCCTTGACAGTGACCTTCCATTCTCTGTTCTGTTACACAATAACACACGCCCGACATGGTCTAAAGGGAACCTCGAACCCACACGGTCCTATGCTCGCGCACAACAAAGTGCTACCCACTTCCAAAAGCAACATGGTGCAATAGAGGTAAAACATGGAAGGTAAGCCTGATTGGCCAAATGGGACATCTGACAGATACAAGCACCTTCTGTCTAGTGTACAAGCAGAGCTAATGAATTGGCGTCCAGGTTAAGCCTTCACTGTACTTGATTACACAAGCAGCAAACACGCTTCAAGCGACTGACAAGAAGGGGGGGGTGGAGGGCGGGAGAGAGAGAGGGGCGGAGGGAGAGAGAGAGAGAAAGAGAGAGAGAGAGAGAGAGAGAGAGAGAGAGAGACCACTGCAATTTCGTACACAACCTCAGTACATACATTGTTGTTGCATTGGTGATAGGCTAGCCCAATCTGCACTCAATGATGACTGTCAAGGTGTGAGCTGCATACTGTCATGTCCGTGCTCATGTTCCGAAAGCGGGAGGAGACTTGAACAGATCAGAGTTCTGTTGGCATAGAGTCTAAGAAGATATTAAGATTGCATCATTTGATGAATGTTAATGTTAATGCGTCTTGTCCCGCGCACTGTCGCCACTTGCGTGGTCTCTTGGCGCTCTGGTGGGTCAGCAATAGAAGGAGGGTTGCAGGGTTTGTTGATGGGTTTGAGAGGGAGCAGCACAAAGGAGCTTTGAGGTGCTGTTGGCAGCTTCAGTTCAGAGAAACCGGTCGTAGGATTTTTGCTTTGTACAACTTCACAAATAAGGGTGTTTTTTTCGGCACTTTTAAACTTGCATCCCATATCCTAAAACGGGATGCGCTGGAAATAAAGGCACACCCCTGTGGGCCATTGATGAAGCTGTCACGTGCTTTTAGAGTCAAAGCGCAGACCTTCGCACCTCTTCTGTCCCACTTGCATTTAATTGGTTCCCGCCCATCACATTTCCTTGTGACTGCCCCTTTACGGATCTGTCACCTGGACATGTCCTACTGGAACCCCACCTGTGTGGGTGCTGGGAACCCGATGCCCCTGGGTTGTTTGCACGCTATATAGATATAAATAAATAAATAAATAAATACATGGATTTGCTTTGTGAGCGAGCTTACACCACTTATGCAAAGGTACTGGACAACACAGCTTTTGCATGGCTGTCCAGTGCCACATAAATGCATAGATATCCTTTGAGAATAAGGTGACATGTACATTTTTCAAACAAGTGCAAATAAACAAAGACACATTCCTCTGGGCTTTTTTATTTGCACTGCTTTATGAGAATCGTGCCCAAGTTCTTTATTTGAAATTCACATTAACGGGGGAAAGCAATACAATTGCAAGGAACTGTTCTTACAGGCAGAGTTATAAACAAACTACTGCAACCTTAGCTATGTGTCTCCTTGTTATTATTCCCCTTTGCCAATAGGTGTCTTTAGAGTCGACTTTCTCGCGCCGTCTCTCGGAGTCCCGTGCAGCCCTGCAGGAGTAGCTGTGCCTCGCAGATTGAGCGCGAAGCAGAGCGACGGTTGCGGGGAGGCCGCAGAGTCGTGTGAGCAGGGCTCCTTTATATATATATATATATATATATATATATATATATATATATATATATATATATATATATATATATATATATATATTAAATAAACACTAAGTAATTAACTACCTACCGTACACCGTGTCGGATGTATCCATAACATTTGGCAATGAGGATGGTACTCCTGGCCCTGGTACCCCTGGCCCTTCGTGCTGGGCACGTAAATGGTCGGATCCAATCATGGTAAAGGAGGTGTTCAGGTTTGTGGTTAGGACTGAGGACAACAGGCTGTGGAACTTGGAATGAGTGATGGTTGGGAGAGAGGGGAATTCTGACAGATCTGGGGCATGTTCCTTGCCGTGTACTACAGATAGGAAGTCATCCAGATCCTGTGAAGGAAAACGGTGCCACAGACCTGATGTGTCTTCTTTGCGAGGTGGTACAGTAGAGAAGTTGCTTACCTCCAGAAGATGAAGGAATTGCTGCAGACGGATCTATGTGATCACTGCGACGGCCGAAAAATGGCGACTTTTTGTTTTAACCCTTTACACCACATATATATGCGGGGGGAGACCCCCACAGCCCCCCCCCATATTAATATTATACACTTAACCCCCCACATATATATATGGTGTAAGGGAGCGGATAAAAAGATGAAAAAAGTCGGCATTTTCGGCCATCACAGTTCCCAGGTCAACATTTTTGTACGATTCCCTGCAGACATGGTTACCTCACAGACTATGTACAATAGGGTATTCGCCTCTTAAAACTCTGCTGGAGTGGTCTCTGTGAAGAAGAGGGTATGTGTGGATCTGGCTTTCTCAAGCCGCCTCTCAGAGTCCCGTGCAGCCCTACAGGAGTTGCTGTGCCTCGCAGATTGAACGCGAAGCAGAGCGACGGTTGCGGGGATGCAGCAGAGTCGAGCGAGCAGGGCTCCTTTGCATATATATATATATATACATGTTAATATGTATGTGTCCAGTGTATCCCTACAGTATCTCGGTGTCTAGGTGACTTTGCTTTAACCACTTTAATAATTCAGCAAATGTCTGGTCAGGATTGGATGCTATTAAAAAGCCTGTTTCAGGATCCCCATCCGGGATAATCCATAGCGGACACATCGAGTTCTCATAAATTGTTGCCAGATTCTGTAAACCTTCCCCAAGCCAATAGGCATACCCAGATCAACTATTGGGACCTCTCCATCCGCTGATAGTTTTATGTAGAGTGGATCTAAATGTAAGACCAGTTCACAAATCAATTGCTTCTCCTCACAGTCTTTGGCATAGAGGTATCCCAATGAAGAAGGTCCTGGTTGGTGGGCGGCATCTCGGAGCAGGTCACTGCTTGGTAGCTATGCCAGGACATCTTGGGACTATTGTTGGAGTTTAAGCTTTTTTTTTTTTAAGTATGGCCTACAGGGTCTCCCCAAGGTGAGGCAGTCTAAGAGGGTTTCTAGTTGCTGGGTTGAGTTATGGCTTACCACGATTTGTCATGTTTCTGAACCCACTAATAATTTTTCAATGAAGGGTAAAGTCTGTAAACTGTCCGTCTGTTATGTTATACTACTTATTTTTGAAATAGCGCACTTACACCCGTAGGCAACATGGCGCTGAAGGGATCAATTTAGGAGCAGCCGAATAGTCTAAAGGATGAAAATAGGTTGTGTTAAATAGAAATCATTTAAATTCGAACCGAAAAGCCAGATGGTTGCTAGTTTATGGATGTCAAGCGGGTGCTCGTTCCAAAGATTGGCCGAGGAAAAAGAAAAAGCTTGGCCACCTTTTCTGGCTCGATCGACTCTCGGAACTAGGTTCAAAAGCTCTAAAGATGAACAGAACTGTAGGTCAGGAACAGAGCAGCAGAACTTTTGCTGTAAATAGTCACCTCTTGGACATTGAAGGCATGATGGACTAAGCATAATGCTTTAAATTTGACACAGCGTGTAACCGGCAGCCATTTACCAGAATGTGAACCCTATGGTTCTGCATGGATAAGGGGCTGCCTTTCAACATCTCATTCTGTTTTACGTTCCGCAGAGTGTTAGTAGTGGTAGTGGATTTCAGGTGACAGTCCCCTGCACAAGTGTGTCAGTACTGTGTGTGGGGAGGGGGGCTGGTCATCCTCTATACACCACCCCTTGGTAAAAGACTCATAATAAGAGGTGGGGCATGTTTAGGATTCATCACTGAAGAAACAAAATTATATATATATATATATATATATATATATATATATATATATATATATATATATATATATATATATATATTCAGTGAAAAAACTTTATTAAAGGGACGTTATGGTTAAGTTGTGCTACTAAAAACCTATGAAATTCAGTGAAAAAACTTTGTCAAAGGGACGTTATGGTTCCAAGTAAAACCGAAAAACCCTTGAAATTTGCCAGTTATGGTAAGCTAAACAACCATAACTCGTGCCACCACCGTGCACTGCTAAGACTAACACCCAGGACATCATAGATGACATCACAAATGTCATTGATGACATCACTGATGACATCACATGTGTATGTACTTTTCATGAAATATGTGTACAAGGGATTCTTATTATAATGTTGCGAAACAAGTGTCAAGGATCATTGCAATAAATATCATACCCTAATTAGTGCTTTGAACGATGCATTGATATAAATAGCATTCTATTATGGGGTTCTATCCAGTATACTAAGCTACTCAAACAGAAACATAACATTGTGTGCAGTGTACAAGATGAAGGTATAATATTCATAATGTTAATATGTTGAATAATGAAATGATAATTGTTTTCTTAATAGATTTTTGTGTACTGTGAAATATGTAATACGTAGCTAATAAAACACATGTATTACATAATTGCATCACTACAGACAAAACACAAAGAGACAAGAACACATACAAATATGGGTATATACAGGGAAAGTGAAGTTAGCAAAAAAACACAAGTAGTAGCAGAAACAATTCATAACTTAACTGATTATTTTCATGCAAATAAATGATTGCTCTGTTTCAAAGCTGCTATTTACCCTATGTATATGTATCACTTGATGTGATTGGACCCACAAGGAAAGTACAGCCATACTAAAAAAAAACAACAGAACTATCAGAAAGTGCTCATATGTCTATTGATTATCTTTATGCACAAAAAGGATTGCTGTCTTTCAAGCTTGTGTCTTCCCGTATGTATATGTTTCATATGATGTGACTGGACTCTAAGGGAATTACTGTAAGAACCTACTTGAAGGATACGTCTACAAATAAAATAAAATGTTTTAGTTTCTGACTGTTACTGAAGAAAACCATGTGGCCTAGATATGTCAGCAAAAGAAAAAAGAGTGAGCCAGACATGTGATGTCATCAGTGATGTCATCAATGACATTTGTGATGTCATCTTTGATGTCCTGGGTGTTAGTCTTAGCAGTGCACAGTGGTGGCACGAGTTATGGTTGCTTAGCTTACCATAACTGGCGAATTTCAAGGGTTTTTCGGTTTTACTTGGAACCATAACGTCCCTTTAACAAAGTTTTTTCACTGAATTTCATAGGTTTTTAGTAGCGCAACTTAACCATAACGTCCCTTTAACAAAGTTTTTTCATTGAATTGCATAGGTTTTTATTAGTGCAACTTAACCATAACGTCCCTGTAGCATTTTTTTTTTACTAAATTTTAAAGGTTTTTATTAGTGCAACGTCACCATAACATCCTTTTCAATAGATGAAGACCACTAACATCTTATGTCCTCAAAGTGGGAGCGCCGGGTGGTAAAAAAAAACAAAAAGATTTTGCTTCCTACACCGGGAGGCCTGCGGCGCCCGGTGTAGGAAGGAAAATCTTTTACCAAGATGGCCACCATCGAAAGGTAAGGCGGGGTGTATAAAGAACACAACAGTGCATGAGCGGGGGGGTGGGGGGGAACAGGGGAGACACATGGGCATGAGCGGGGGGTGAGAGGGAACAGGGTACAAACGGGGCATGAGCAGGGGGTGGGGGGAAAAGGAAGGAAACACGGGGCATGAGCGGTGGTGGGGGAACACGAGAGAAACACGGGGCATGAGCAGCGGGTGGGGAGGAACATGAGGGAGACACAGGGTATGAGCGGGCGATGGGGAGGAACACAAGGGAGACACGGGGCATGAGCAGGGGGGTACAGGGCACACACGGGACATGAGCGGGGGTGGGGGGAAAGGAGAGAGACAAGGGGCATGAGCGGAGGTGGGAGGAACACAAGGGAGACATGGGGCATGAGCGGGGGGCTGGGGGTAACACGAGGGAAACACGGGGCATGAGCAGGGGGTGGGGGGAACACGAGGGAGACACGGGGCATGAGCGGGGGGTGGAGGGGCAACAGGAGACAGACACGGGGCATGAGCGGGGGGTGGGGCCAACAGGAGAGAGACACAGGGCATGAGCGGGGGGTGGGGAGAACAGGAGACAGACACGGGCATGAGCGGGGGGTGGGAAGAACATGAGACAGACACAGGGCATGAGCGGGGGATGGGGGAACAGGTGACAGATACGGGGCATGAGCGGGGGTGGGGAGAACAGGAGACAGACATGGGGTATGAGCGGGGGGTGGGGGGCAACAGGAGACAGACACGGGGCATGAGCGGGGGGTGGGGGGCAACAGGAGAGAGACACGGGGCATGAGCGGGTGGTGGGGGAACAGGAGACAGACACGGGGCATGAGCGGGGGGTGGGAGGAACAGAAGACAGACACGGGGCATGAGCGGGGTAGTGGGGGGCAACAGGAGAGAGACACGGGGCATGAGCGGGGGGTGGGGGGTACAGGAGACAGACACGGGGCATGAGCAGGGGGTGGGGGGCAACAGGAGAGAGATACGGGGCATGAGCGGGGGGTTGGGGGAGTACAGGATAAAGACACGGGGCATGAGCGGGGGTGGGGGCAACAGGAGAGAGACACTGGACATGAGCGGGTGTGGGGAACAGGAGAGACAGACACGGGCATGAGCGTGGGGCAACAGGAGACAGACACGGGGCATGAGCGGGGGGTGGGGGGTACAGGAGACAGACACGGGGCATGAGCGGGGGGTGGGGGGTACAGGAGACAGACACGGGGCATGAGCGGGTGGTGGGGGGCAACAGGAGAGAGACACGGGGCATGAGCAGGGGGTGGGGGGAACAGGAGACAGACACGGGGCATGAGCGGGGGGTGGGGGGAACAACAGAGACAGACACGGGGCATGAGCGGGGGGTGGGGGCAACAGGAGACAGACACGGGGCATGAGCGGGGGTTGGGGGGCAACAGGAGACAGACAAGGGGCATGAGCAGGGGGTGGGGGGCAACAGGACACAGACAAGGGGCATGAGCGGGGGGTGGGGGGAGGGAGAGAGACACACGGGGCATGAGCTGGGGGTGAAGGGGAGGGAGAGAGACACACGGGGCATGAGCGGGAGGTGGGGGGAGGGAGAGAGACACACGGGGCATGAGCGGGAGGGGGAGAGACACACGGGACATGAGTGGGGGGTGGGCGGGAGGCGGAAAGACACGGAGCAAGAGCGGGGGTGGGCGGGAGGGGGAAAGACACACGGGGCGTGAGCGGGGGTGGGGGGAGGGGGAGAGACACATGGGGCATGAGCGGGGGTGGGCGGGAGGGGGCGAGACACACGGGGCATGAGCGGAGGTGGGCAGGAGGGGGAAAGACACGGGGCAAGAGCGGGGGTAGGCGGGAGGGGGAAAGACACACGGGGCATGAGCGGAGGTGGGCAGGAGGGGGAAAGACACGGGGCAAGAGCGGGGGTAGGCGGGAGGGTGAAAGACACACGGGGCATGAGCGGGGGTGTGGGGGAGGGAGAGAGACACACGGGGCATGAGCGGGGAGTGGGGGGAAGGGGAAAGAGACACACGGGGCATGAGCGGGGGGTGGGCGGGAGGGGGAGAGACACACAGGGCATGAGCGGGGGTGGGGGGGAGGGAGAGAGACACAAGGGACATGAGCGAGGGGTGGGCGGCGGATGGGGAGAGACCCACGGACATGAGCGGGGGGTGGGCGGCGGGTGGGGAGAGACACACGGACATGAGCGGGGGGTGGGCGGCGGGTGGGTAGAGACACACGGACATGAGCAGGGGGTGGGCAGCGGGTGGGGAGAGACACACGGACATGAGCGGGGGTGGGCGGGACGGAGAAAGAAAGACACACGGACATGAGCTGGGGGTGGCCAGGAGGGAGAAAGACACACGGTGTTCATGTGCAGGCGGCAGATCCCGCTCCTCGGCCCTCCGCTGGCCACCGTGTGCCGATGGTGTGAGCGGGGGGCTGGAGGAAAAGACAAGACACGGAGCATGAGTGGGGGTTTCAAGAAGGACACACGGGGCATGAGCGGGGGGTGTGGGAGGAACAGGAGACAGACACGGGCATGAGCGGGGTGGGGGACTTATTGTGCAGGCGGGATACAAAGCCTCTCATGCGAGGAACAAAGATGGCGGGCGTTCTGAAGCCAGACGCACTGCACGCTTTCACCACATCCAATGAGAGCACGTCAGATGTCCGCGGACATTACGCAAGCTGCTTGCCCAATCACCGTCCTGTCCGCGGAGCGAACAGGGAAGTGTGTCCACGAAGCGAACACAGATATCACTAATTTTTTTCACTTACATTTTTGTCATTTTTTAAAAAACTACTGGATGGATTTACACCAAATAAAGCAAAGCACGCTTTCGGGACCAAGCCACCGCTCCTGCCGCAAATTTGGTGTAAATCCGTACAACGGTTTGGGCTGTAGGCATGAGCAAAGTTTTTTCCCATTATGTCTATGGGAAAAAAAAGTTTTGGGACCCCCCCATATAACTTTGCCCCCCCTGGATGAATCCTCACCAAACTTTGCAAAAAAAAAATCAGAGTGACCCAAATACTTGTTTTGCAAGCACAACCCCCCCCCCCGGACGAATCCTCACCAGATTTAACAAAAAAAATAAATGTAACCCTTGAAATGACATGTTTGGACCAATTAGGGGGTGGCGTGATCTCCACGGATATTGTACGCGCCTACTCATTTGATGGTGAAAAACATGAGTTGTGTCAAAACTTTTGAAACAGTCGCTATGTTGGATTTGCGAACTGTGCCGTAGTCCACAAACCTTGCTGTAAAAATATATTAAAAACACAATAATACACTTGTCAAAATAAATCACAATCTCTGGGGAGCTGAGGGGTGATGAGGATGGGATGGGATATTGCCTTTTTCCTACGAAGTCTGCGAAAATCTCAGATATTCAGGGCCATCCATGCATATTTCTGCATTATAGGTCGATGAAAAATAGTTTTTGGATGGCTTATAACTTTGGCTCCACTCAATGAAAGGGCATGACATTTAACAGTATCATTCTATACCCGGTCTTTTATGGTCTTCAATTGCTCTGCAATGTCTGGTGCTGTTTCACCAAGATGGGGCAAAATTAGAGTGGGTCCCAAAATAGTTGAAAAGGCTTATACATTTGGTGCCATTTGATGAATCTGCACAAATATTTACAAACAGCTTTTAGACCAAGAGTTGAATGTTTTTGCAAAGTTTTCACACATTTTGTTAGGAGGGGGCAAAGTTAGATGGAAGTTGTCAACGTTTTTAGATGGCTTATAACGTTGGTGCCAGTTGAGAAATCTGCACCAAATTTTGCAGAGGGATTATAGACCCAACCCTGAAGGTTTGTGCAACGTGTGAATGGGATTTATGAAGTGGGGGCTGAGTTATATGACTATTTGTTGTATGTACATTTTGGATGGATTTGCAGCAAACTCCTTGAAGGAGCATTGGCAAGGAAAGGAAGCATGGTTTCCCACGTGTGTGCATGTTTTATTTTTTGAAAAGTGTCATAATGTAGGTTGCAAAAAATAGAGATATACCTTTGGTGATTGAGGCCAGTGGCCATGGCCAGTTGTCAGATTGTTCAGGCCATGACCACAAGGGAATGGCAATGGAGTTAAAGGGGGCATGGCCACTAGGGACCGGCTATGTGGTAAAGTTTTTTTAAATCGTGATAGGTTTGAATTTGAAAAACAAAATCTGTTTGCGGCTACAGCCCAAAGTGCTGCAGGGAATGCAGCAAACATGTGGGAGGAGCATCAGGAAGGACCTCAAAGCATAGTTTTTCAATTCTGTCCTGTGTTTTGTTTTTTCCATAGTGTGTAAATGTAAGTACAGAAAACTGTGATATAACTTTGGTTCCTGGAAAGTGGGCCTGGCCCTCGGCAAAGACACATTTCTACTTTACTTTGATTTACTTATTGAGGCATGCATGTGTAGATAGTATCCTGCCGGAATTACCAGCGGGGTACGGACACACTGGCAAACCTTGTAAGGAGGCCCAATGACCTCTATGATTGCCCACCATTGACAATGCTAGCTGTGGATGATGGGAGTTTTAGCCCAAAGCCTCTAGAGAGGGTGAGGTTGCGGACCCTGCTTCTCACCTACCACAAAGTCTTTTGCTCCCTAAGCACCAATACGTGCCAAATCTAAACCAGAGTTGTTTCAGACGGGGTGGTTGAAGGTTGAGAAAGCAGAGGAGAGAGGGATATCAGTAGCCGCAGGTGAAGGGCAACTTGGGGATGGTCTCGCCCTGTAAGTGGAGAATCAAGAACAGTTTAAAGGAAAAGGTTCAGGATCAGCCTGCAGCATTGAAATCTTGTACATTTGATGAAAAATTATTATAAAATAATGTGATATTGTGACACTGCATGCAAAGGTCTACGTTTCAGCCTGTTTTTTCATAGGGTGATATTGGCAATTTATGAGTTGGCCGGTCCGGAAATAAAGTGGCGGTAATAACGTGTACTGGCACCTTTCCGGACCCGCAAATTACGAGTCTGCTGGTAGGGGTTCTGATCTACCGGCATGCTTGACCTGCCGGTACATCAGGCATCTACCGGTAAATAAATGCTTGAATCCTCTGTAACGTTACTAATGGTGACAGTGATTCGGGCAGCCACATCCCATGGAGTCTAGTGGGACTCTACAGAATGGGGAGTTATTTGCGTCTCCGCTGCTCCTAATATCGCGGTAGCAACGGGATATTGGGTGGCATAAATGGTACCGTAGTTCCCCAGTATCTGGACGGGATTAACCCTGGGATGCGGGGAACTCATAATGAGCTGCAAAGTAGGTTTAAGCCATTCTGCCAGTACCCCTTTCAGAATGCCTGGTCATTCTCAATTCCTCGAGTCTTAGCAGCTGAGTATAAAAAACAGGGCACAATCCATCTTTGGCATTTCTATAAGAGTCTCAGATGGGAACCCTCCAGAACCAGGGGTAATTTTGGAAAAAGAGTTTTGACAAAAACAGGGATGAGTGATAGGTCAAGTTCTATCAGCGCCTGAACCGTCTACAGGCGTTGGGGGCCGCTGTAATAAAACAGACTCATTAAGTGAAATGGAGAGAAAGCGCCATGATCAATGCTTCATTAGCATTTCAGCAAGAGGAGGAAAAAAAACGGGCCGGTCTGGAGGAAGCACTTCAGGGTAATTCATTTTGATGAAGCTGTTAAGAATAATGTGCAAAGGACGGGGCCACCGTCTATTAATCTCATTATGAGAGCACATTTCAATAGAACATCTGATTACACCTGCCAACTGGAGGCCGAATACCGGCTAAACGGGGCACCTTCCGGGGCCTCGCGACAGCCTCCTCTGCACTTTGACCTCATTCCTCCCTCTCTCCCTCGTCTGGTCTCTTCACTCCTCCAAGTCATCATTTATTTCTGACATAAATGAAAAAGAGCAAATAATTACCTAAACGTGAATGTTGAACCTAAACCATGGCACGGGACCAAGCCGCGAGGTCTTGCACCTACGCTGCAGCGAAGCAGTCGCAGCATGCTGGATGTGCATCAGGCTTGTTCTATAACGCTCCGGGCTGGCGGTCAAGTTCTTTGCCAGAGCACATGGTAGGCCAGATGACATGAATGACCCCAGTGCCAGACAGTTTTGCCACTGGTCTGTTGGTGCACATGTCATTGCCTATGTTCCCCGCACCAGTCAGGGGCAATTGGTATTGGTATTTGCATGGGCATAATGGTCAAACATGTCCTATTGCCCAAGCAAGTTAGCGCAAATTTCATATTCAATAACCCCTGAAACAGAGGGTAACATGATTTGCTCGGGACCAAACATTGGTGGTCAAGAGGGGAAGCTGAGGTTAAACCAATGATATCCTAAATAAGAAAACATAAAATAAATCTTCAATTTAGCTACTAAGGGCACATTATGAACATGGTGGTAATGTAATGTTAAAATCATGTTGCACTTCATTATGAGTATGGTGGGGTTGGCACAAGCATGTTGGACTTTAGTATGGTGGTAATAATTACATCAAGTTGGACTTTATTTTGAGTATGCTGGTAATGGTGACTTCATGTTGAACTTTATTGTGAGTATGGTGGTAATCGAAACATCATGTAGGACTTTATTGTGAGTATGGGGGTAATGGCCACATCATGTTGTACTTTATTTTGAGTATGGTGGTAATGGTGAAATCATGTAGGAGTTAATTGTGAGTATGGGGGTAATGGTGACTTCATGTTGGGCTTTATTTTGAGTATGGTGGTAATGGTGAAATCATGTAGGAGTTTATTGTGATTATGGGGGTAATGGTAACCTCAAGTTGGACCTTATTGTGTAAATGGGGTTAATGGTGACATCATGTAGGACTTTATTGTGAGTATGGGGGTAATGGCCACATCATGTTGTACTTTATTTTGAGTATGGTGGTAATGGTGAAATCATGTAGGAGTTAATTGTGAGTATGGGGGTAATGGTGACTTCATGTTGGGCTTTATTTTGAGTATGGTGGTAATGGTGAAATCATGTAGGAGTTTATTGTGATTATGGGGGTAATGGTAACCTCAAGTTGGACCTTATTGTGTAAATGGGGTTAATGGTGACATCATGTTGGACTTTATTGTGAGTATGGTGGTAATGGTGACATCATGTTGGACTTTATTGTATGGGGTAATGGCAACATCATCTTGGAGCTTATTGTGAGTATGGTGGTAATCGTAACATCATGGATGACTTTATTGTGAGTATGGGGTAATGATAACATCGTGTTGGACCTTATTGTGAGTATGGTAATAATGGTGACATCATGCAGGTCTTTATTGTGAGTATGGGGGTAATGGTAACATCACATTTGACCTTATTGTGTGTATGGGGGTAATGGTGACATCATGTTGGACTTTATTGTGAGTATGGTGGTAATGGTGACATCATGTTGGACTTTATTGTATGGGGGTAATGGTAACATCATCTTGGAGCTTATTGTGAGTATGGGGGTAATGGTAACATCATGGTTGACTTTATTGTGAGTATGGGGGTAATGATACATAATGTTGGACCTTATTGTGAGTATGGTGATAATGGTGATAATGGTGATAATGGTGAAATCATGTAGGACTTTATTTTTAGTATGGTGGTAATGGTGACATCATGTTGGACTTTATTTTGCATATGGTGGTAATGGTGACATCATGTGGGACTTTATTCTGTGTATGGTGGTAATCGTGACATCATGTTGGACTTTATTTTGCATATGGTGGTAATGGTGACATCATGTGGGACTTTATTCTGAGTATGGTGGTAATCGTGACATCATGTTGGAATTTATTTTGCATATGGTGATAATGGTGACATCATGTTGGACTTTATTGTGAGTATGGGGGTAATGGCCACATCATGTTGGACTATATTGTATGGGGGTAATGGTAACATCATCTTGGAGCTTATTGTGAGTATGGGGGTAATGGTAACATCATGGTTGACTTTATTGTGAGTATGGGGGTAATGATACATCATGTTGGAGCTTATTGTGAGTATGGTGATAATGGTGAAATCATGTAGGACTTTATTTTTAGTATGGTGGTAATCGTGACATCATGTTGGACTTTATTTTGCATATGGTGGTAATGGTGACATCATGTGGGACGTTATTCTGAGTATGGTGGTAATGGTGACATCATGTTGGACTTTATTTTGCATTTGGTGGTAATGGCGACATCGTGTGGTGTCTTTATTGTGAGTATGGTGGTAATCGGGACATCATGTTGGACTTTATTTTGCATATGGTGGTAATGGTGACATCATGTGGGACTTTATTCTGAGTATGGTGGTAATCGTGACATCATGTTGGAATTTATTTTGCATATGGTGATAATGGTGACATCATGTTGGACTTTATTGTGAGTATGGGGGTAATGGCCACATCATGTTGGACTTTATTGTATCGGGGTAATGGTAACATCATCTTGGAGCTTATTGTGAGTATGGGGGTAATGGTAACATCACGTTGGACCTTATTGTGTGTATGGGGGTAATGGTGACATCATGTTGGACTTTATTGTGAGTATGGTGGTAATGGTGACATCATGTTGGATTTTATTTTGCATATGGTGGTAATGGTGACATCATGTGGGACGTTATTCTGAGTATGGTGGTAATGGTGACATCATGTTGGACTTTATTTTGCATATGGTGGTAATGGTGACATCGTGTGGGACTTTATTCTGAGTATGGTGGTAATCGTGACATCATGTTGGACTTTATTTTGCATATGGTGGTAATGGTGACATCATGTGGGACTTTATTCTGAGTATGGTGGTAATCGTGACATCATGTTGGAATTTATTTTGCATATGGTGATAATGGTGACATCATGTTGGACTTTATTGTGAGTATGGGGGTAATGGCCACATCATGTTGGACTATATTGTATGGGGGTAATGCTAACATCATCTTGGAGTTTATTGTGAGTATGGGGTAATGGTAACATCATGGTTGACTTTATTGTGAGTATGGGGGTAATGATACATCATGTTGGAGCTTATTGTGAGTATGGTGATAATGGTGAAATCATGTAGGACTTTATTTTTAGTATGGTGGTTATCGTGACATCATGTTGGACTTTATTTTGCATATGGTGGTAATGGTGACATCATGTGGGACGTTATTCTGAGTATGGTGGTAATCGTGACATCATGTTGGAATTTATTTTGCATATGGTGATAATGGTGACATCATGTTGGACTTTATTGTGAGTATGGGGGTAATGGCCACATCATGTTGGACTTTATTGTATCGGGGTAATGGTAACATCATCTTGGAGCTTATTGTGAGTATGGGGGTAATGGTAACATCACGTTGGACCTTATTGTGTGTATGGGGGTAATGGTGACATCATGTTGGACTTTATTGTGAGTATGGTGGTAATGGTGACATCATGTTGGATTTTATTTTGCATATGGTGGTAATGGTGACATCATGTGGGACGTTATTCTGAGTATGGTGGTAATGGTGACATCATGTTGGACTTTATTTTGCATATGGTGGTAATGGTGACATCGTGTGGGACTTTATTCTGAGTATGGTGGTAATCGGGACATCATGTTGGACTTTATTTTGCATATGGTTGTAATGGTGACATCATGTGGGACTTAATTCTGAGTATGGTGGTAATCGTGACATCATGTTGGAATTTATTTTGCATATGGTGATAATGGTGACATCATTTTGGACGTTATTGTGAGTATGGGGGTAATGGCCACATCATGTTGGACTTTATTTATGGGGGTAATGGTAACATCATCTTGGAGCTTATTGTGAGTATGGGGGTAATGGTAACATAACGTTTGACCTTATTGTGTGTATGGGGGTGATGGTGACATCATGTTGGACTTTATTGTGAGTATGGTGGTAATGGTGACATCATGTGGACTTTATTGTATGGAGGTAATGGCAACATCATCTTGGAGCTTATTGTGAGTATGGGGTAATGGTAACATCACGTTGGACTTTATTGTGTGTATGGGGGTAATGGTGACATCATGTTGGACTTTATTGTGAGTATGGTGGTAATGATGACATCATGTTGGACTTTACTGTATGGGGGTAATGGCAACATCATCTTGGAGCTTATTGTGAGTATGGGGGTAATGGTAACATCACGTTGGACCTTATTGTGTGTATGGGGGTAATGGTGACATCATGTTGGACTTTATTGTGAGTATGGCGGTAATGGTGACATCATGTTGGACTTTATTGTGAGTATGGTGGTAATGATGACATCATGTTGGACTTTATTGTATGGGGTAATGGCAACATCATCTTGGAGCTTATTGTGAGTATGGGGGTAATGGTAACATCACGTTGGACCTTATTGTGTGTATGGGGGTAATGGTGACATCATGTTGGACTTTATTGTGAGTATGGTGGTAATGGTGACATCATATTGGACTTTATTGTATGGGGTAATGGTAACATCATGGTTGACTTTATTGTGAGTATGGGGGTAATGGTAACATCACGTTGGACCTTATTGTGTGTATGGGCGTAATGGTGACATCATGTTGGACTTTATTGTGAGTATGGTGGTAATGGTGACATCATATTGGACTTTATTGTATGGGGGTAATGGTAACATCATGGTTGACTTTATTGTGAGTATGGGGGTAATGATACATCATGTTGGACCTTATTGTGAGTATGGTGGTAATGGTGACATCATGTTGGATTTTATTCTGAGTATGGTGGTATTGCTAAAGCATTTTGCCATTCATTTTGTGGTGTGAATGTGCAATATTGAATAACTGATATTCCTCATATCATTGGGCCTCATTACGACCCTGGCGGTAAGTTACCGCCAGGGCCGTGACTTTACCGCCATGGCGCTAACTACGTTTACGCCATGGCGGTAAGGGGATTTACCGCCCCATTCCGACCTTGGCGGGGCGGTAAATCCCCAATCCCCATTTACCCTTCCCCATTCCCATTTTTGCCCCATAGGGCATAATGGGAGTGGGGAAGGCGTTAATTACGCCACCGTAAATTACGGTGGCGTAATTAACACCAAGTTCCCTTACCGCCATGGTTTTTTACACCCGCTAAAAGCAGGTGTAAAAACCGCCATGGCGGAAAGGGAACTCGTAATTGGCGGAAAGGGGTTGGCGCAGCTAACGCTGCCGCAAACCCCTTTCCGCCAGGGTCGTAATGAGGCCCATTATCAGTTACGTTTGCACGAAATATTTATAGCATTGAGACCATAGCAAGTATCAGGTGGGGTGTTAGCCACTATTTACTTGCACTACTTTCTGGGCACACCTATGACATGCAGATCTCCATCGATCTCAAAACATGCGTACTTGATATCTTGGCAACACGTTTTCTTCGATATACCTCATGTTGTTTTCCTGTTACCACTGTTCTTACACTTCTTGTATTTTAAATATCAATCATTTTGGTGGAAATACCACTTAATTGTTAATTGGTGTTGCCTGTGATATTTCCAGCATGCGGTATATAGAAAGTACATGTGGTAATGAACTCCTATTTACTCGAGTACTTCCTATAGTGCAGGCTGGGAACAGCCCAGGTAATACCAACTCATATTTTCCCCATGAAGTAGCTCTGTGTTTCCCCTGATGCAAATATCCCAACACATAATGACATGATGTTTCAAAAACAGCTAGCATTTAAATCCCCACCTGTTTTCACAGTTAACATCAAACTGGTAACAGGGCCCCAAGTAACAATTCAATACAGTGCAAATAATCGGATGACTGTCATTAGTGGGCAAACCATCAAATATCAATGGTATTGCTTTTTTTATCCTTGGTTAAAGTGGCCAAACACTTGAAGTCACGAGAGTTACAATAAGTCTCAAACTTACCCGACCATACAAGATGAAATAAAGCTAATTTCCATGCCAAGTAAAAATAAAAATGCATTTTTTTATTATTTAAATACCATAACACTCAGATAAGTGCATTCTGTGATTATCAAAACAAATACAGAGGATATCTCTCAAAGGGTCCCCAAGAGTAAAATCAAAATAAAGGTGTCTATGTCATTTGAGAAAAAAAAAAGAAAATTCGAAAGATACCATTGTGAGAATGATTCTTCCAACGGGGGGCTATGCAACAATCAAGCTGTACTGTGAATGCACAAAGGTGGTGAATAGTCCAGGTTGGTCCCAGTCAAAAATATCACCTTCACTCGTTGGCCTTTAAGTTACCACAGTAACCACAGTCACTGAACTCGGCTGTATGCCTCGAAAACCTCTACACTCATAACATGTTATTACTCAAACACTAATCTTCTCCTTTAGCTTTGGCTTATTCTCCTTTTGTCTCTGTGTTTTCTCTTTTGTGAGCGCCCTGACTCATGGGTTAGTGGCGCTATAGAAAAAAAAACAGATAGATAGATGTGGTAACTTGAAGGGTCTGCATGATTTAGAGTCACACAAAGGCTCCAGTGATTACACGTTTTGAAATGCCATCAGACTCCATGGGGATTGAATATTAACTCATCTGGTAATTACCACATATAGGGCCTCATTACGAGTATGGAGGTAGCAATGCTGCTTCCTTGAATGGGGAAATACCGGCCCATTCCAACCTTGGAGGTCCCGGTTTTTCCTCATTCCAGGAACCCAGATCCGGTACATCCCTATTCCCATTTGAGCCCCAATAGGGCTCAATGGGAATGGGGAGCATGCTAACAATGGGCCTGTGTAATGACGGGCCCGTAGTTAGCATCCTGGTCTGCTCGTGGGACCCGCGTGCAGACCTCGTAATGAGGCGGTAGAAGGTTAATGGGGCTGACAGCTCAACCGGCACCGTTAACCCTCTACCACCTTCCTCGTAATGAGGCCAATAGTAATGCTTTTGTGTGGAGGTAACTTTGTACATATCAAAGCAGGCATGTTTGAAAAGTTTCAAATCTGAACCCTGGAATTTGTCAGAGTGGCAAATCATGCAATATTCTAATAGACCAGAGCTTTTACCACTGCGGCCAAACTTGTGACCAGGCCTTTACTCTCTTATGGAAGAAAAACATTACCCGCGGGCAGGTTTCCGGCTCTGTACCCAACAAGGGCTTCATGAGGTCTTCCCTGGTCCCTCTGGGAAAGAAAAAGTACAAGATTACAAACAAATAAAAAGTGAAGTAGAGAGCAGGGACATCAATGGCTTTAGGTCAAAGTTCAGCATTAATGTTCCTGTCCCGCTGGTTTCATTATATCTTCCAGAAAGAAGAAGAAATGAGTTAAAGTCCCAACCGGAAGTGGGCATTGGAACTTGCACGCACAGTGGCTGGTTCAGGGAATTACAGCATTGGATTATGTCCTTTCTCTTTGCTCAGTCGAGCAAAAAGTGTCTGAGAACTACACAGTCCCTAACACATTGCAGTTGCTGATGGAGAAGCAGAATTTAAAAGGATAGTTGCAATGTTTGGAGTTCCCTTTCAGGTACCTTCTGCTCAACTCCTCGAGCAATATCCGCCAAGCTCTGGTTGGAATACCTATCAACAATTTATCTAGATGGGCCCTGCTAATCACCTGTATGGTCCTGTTCACAAGAGGCTTTTTTAGGCTTGCCATTTTTTTACCCATTTTGGACACCTGCACATTACTGTGATGCCCTAAGAATATCCCCTGATCAAGTAGTACCTTTGAATTAGTGGCACAGGTCTTAGGAATTCTAGGAGTCTTCTGAGTGAGCCTGAAACTGTCTCGTCCCTTCAGCTGCCACAACCACCAAAGTCTTGGTGTGGAATTTCCACAGCATGTCAGTGCCCCTGTTCCAAGGTATTGAGTAGGGGTCTCGTCTGGTCTTTCCTACCCTGGTAAGAAGTTGAGTAGAAAATGCAAGCAGCCCTCCTTCTGGGGGTCTGCAGGTTCCAAGCAAAGCTCCTTGCCGCACCAACAGCTAAAATCGGAGTCTGCCTTGGAATTCGGAAATGGTACCAGTGAGCAGTCCACCAGCATGTTGTTTGATACGCTCATTAAAAATCCTAAAAGTATGGAGAACAACCAATCAAGACTAACCCTAGGCAAGAGTCCTTCCACCTCTTCACACGATGTGGGCTCATTGGACTTGCTTAGAGGACACAGTTCTGTTCCCATCCCTAAACAAGTATAGTGGAGGGATTCTGCCCTGGAAGATGTGTCTGCTCAATATGTCAAAGGGAAACATGCGCGGAGCTGGTGCAACCTTTTATGTATGCAGACGTTCAGCCGCGTTGGGTCTCCGAGGTGGCAAAGGATTCTCTTCCTCCTTCCACGTGCAGTAGGTGTCAATGGACCATCCTGTCCTTCTCAGGACAATTTCCCCATCCATGTGCAGTAGGTGTCAATGGACCATGCTGTCCTTCCCAGGACAATTTCCTAGGGATGCTTTTAAGGCCCCTCCTTCCCCATCCATGTGCAGTAGGTGGCATTGGACCATCCTGTCCTTCCCAGGACAATTTCCTAGTGATGCTTTAAAGGCCCCTCCTTCCCCATCCATGTGCAGTAGGTGTCAATGGACCATGCTGTCCTTCCCAGGACAATTTCCCTAGGGTGCTTTAAAGGCCCCTCCTTCCCCCATCCATGTGCAGTCGGTGTCAATGGACAATCCTGTCTTTACAGGATATTTTCCTAGGGATGCTTTAAACTTAAGGCATGGCTGAAGAAAGGTGGAAGCACCCAGCAGCCTCTTCCCAGTTACTATTTAACTTATGTAAAGTAATCATGGTTGGGCCCAATGCAACACTTGCAAAGCATAGTATTATATTATATTGCCATCCCTTATTAAAAATTAGTAAACTATTTTGACAATGGGCCTCATTATAAGTTGTATGGCACATAGTAACCGTGCCAGTAATAACCCCTGAATTATGATTACACTAAAGCAAAATGTACACAAATTTAATTTTTATTATTCCCAAATGTACACCCATTTGAAAATGGAATCAGCAGCTCAAGACAACAAGGAGATGTTTATGTAGCTAAAATTCCAGTTCTTAAGGTGTAGCACGTGGTTTGTAAAGTGGCCTCGTTTTTTTTTTTCGTTTTTTTTTTTGGTCATGTCTTTCTTTATATACCACTGCAGAAAACAAAGTGTAGGTAAGGAGAGATAAAATAGTTTCCTCCTCCTTGACCCCTGGTCTGTATGTATCAGTGTGCCTGTAAGACATGTGGCTTTAATTGCAATAAAGTTAAGCTTCATGTTCACACTGTACTTAGCATTTGGATCCCCCTAACACACTCCTGGAGTAAATTGTCCAGAAGTAGGAATAGTCAAAGGAAATACATACAGGGATCCCAGGCCAGCAGTTTCTGTGCCTCATATCAAGCGCAGTCCAACTTGAATGCAAAGACCAGATAAAAGAAACAAACACACTGGCAAACAGCATATAGAAAGATGCAATCTCTCATAATGTAAATATTTTTTGTTAATTATTAGTGTGTTACAGTTCAATTGAACTTTTTAAACAGTGCAATTATCACAAATATGCGTATAGTAAAATTGCATGCAAATGATATCAAATACATTACACAATCTTTATAATTCATCATTTAACATTCTAACACACTCTAGATTTAATAAATTAGACATCATTGATAATTTCATAATCAATTGTTTGGATCTACCCATCTTATTTGCTAAAATTCAAATAATTGCACAATTGCTCTGAGGTTATCCTATAATGCTGTAATACCAAAATCATGAGTTATCTACACTTGTCCTATATTCATTTTCATTTCTTCTCAATGGAATACCACAGTCTGCTAAAGGAAATTGTCAAAGATATTTGTATACCAGATAAGCAGGGACACCAGAACAGCTACATGTTTATATAATCTAAATTATGAACAAATCTCACCAAGTGTAACTCACATTCATGGCCAATTGTAATCATTCTGTTCGTACATCTCTATTAGTTTCCAATGTTCGCAATGTTTTGCATTATGTTGTATCTTTTACCTTTATCTCACAGTTACAATAGGGAACTGATTCAATTGTCACACCATTAAGAACCTTCTTAGATGGGGTGAAGGATATTGCACCAAATATTTCTGTGGTGTCACCAAATTAAAGTGCACATGAAAAGACATACTCAGGCTAGCAATTAGTTCATGTTTTTTTTATTATTTATTTTTTATCCAGTCCCACTCTTTGATCTTTCTACTAGTTCAAGTTATATGTTATAGTCACTAGTGTCCCATGCATGATCTCATCCTATCCTCTGGAAGTATTCAAAGTTACTTAATTGTAAATTTGACAGGACACACGTAGTATTTTCTTTCATAGTAATGGCCAACAGATTTTATAATGGTCATCCGGGTTCTTTCATCACTTTTAATGAGATTGAGCCAAGTTTGAGGTGTAAGACTTCTAGCCCAGTACCTATTAACAATGCCAGCAGTTCTCTGCAAATCCTCCTCTCAAGTATGTCCAGTTATTTATGCTTACAATCATAGTTCACCTGGAGATCCTAAAGTATCATAGGCACCAGACTTTCCATGTAAGCTAATACATGTTCTCCTATGCTTTAGCCTGATGTGCTCGAATCATATCCATGAAGGAAAGGGCCTTCTGGAGTTTTAGTTCAATCACTTTGTTAATTCTTTTGTCCTTTTGTGCCCACGTATCATATGTAGGTATAAGAACTATTATGTTCAATTAGCCCCTCCTGTATATGCAATGCTTGGATGTTCATTTATGTTTATATGTATTTATAAATCATTTGCTTTGTAGTATACACTTACACCTCGATCAAAGTAAGATTGGATGGAGAGGAAAGAGTGGCAAATATGTTTCTTACCATGAGAGTCGTTAAGCAGGGATGCATTTTAGCATCCACCCTGTTCAACCTATACCTTGCAGACCTGGCAGTGGTCATGAACAGCACAGAAATGTGTTCAGTTAAGTTAGGCACCCTAAGCATAAATTGGCCTGGATACACAGACGATCTGCTGTTGCTAGACTATACCCCTAAGGGTTTACCGTCTTTAAGTTGGAGTTGCTTGGTACATATGCTAATGAAAATGTCCTGTGCATAAACATCAGTCGGACCAAAATAGTGACATTCATGGGCAAAACAAAAAAACAAAAAACAAAAAAAATCGAATTGCATGAGATGGAACATTAATCAAAATGAAATAGAAATAGTACAGTGCTGTACACACATGGGCGTACATATTGACAATAAAAGTAGCTGGAACACACAATGGGAAGAAACAATGACTAAGTGTATGAAAATGACCTATGCTTTGAGTCACTTTATTGGGAACCAAGGTGGTGCCTCTGTTAAGACTATCCTGTTATTATACACAACTAAGGTTGTTCTGTGCATTTTATATGGAGTTGAAGTGTGGGGAGCAAAATATAGAGTGGTGCTCAACAAACTTGAGGCAAACATTCTTTGCATATTATTTAGATTCGCTAAAACACTGTCTATAGAATTACTTCTATTAGAATTTGAAATGATGCAAGTGTCGGACATAGCAGAGCACACCCTTACGTTACACTATGAGAAGATGAGAAGACTGGACACTGGCACTATAATGGTTAATGTATTCCAAGCATACAAAAAGATAAGCAATCACAAAGGTTTTGGAGTGCTTGTTAAAATGGGTGCTGAACACGGCAAATGGCTAAAAGGGATTGAACGCGAACAAACTACACAAACCCTAGACACTTTGAAAAGATTGATTTAAAAAAAATATGCAGTCAGGGAAATGAAAATGATGTTGTTCGGTTGGCAACAAATGTAAATAGCGGAGTGTACATACATAACTGGTTTGAGAGAAAAATGACACTGAAGTATATTGAGGACTTCCCAAATAGTGACATAAAAAGGCACTACCTTCTCTTCAATTATAAGGTATCAGAGGTTCTAGAGATAACTGGAGCTAAACTAGGGATTATGGTGCAGACTCTGTGGTGTGTTTGAACTTGAATCCCTAGAACACATTATGTGCCACTGTAATAGCTCAACAGACTTGAGAATGAAGAACATGAAAGCATAACACAACACGACAGACAGTGATAACACGATGGTGATGTGGAATAGGCTGTTGGAGGGCATTGACTTAAACCTCATATATCAGATAATCAAAGTGTATGTAGTGTGTATGGAAGTGCAAATAAACCGATCAGAAGGTATTCTGTTTTAAGTAAATGTACAAAGAATTTCTAAAGATTAGAATGTGAATATGTTTTAGCGTGATAACTTGTTTTTTTTATTGTGCTTTTAAAATGGCATATGCAAAGCCATGTCCTGGCTGTATGTATATTATTAAATACATAAATACATTTGCTTTTGTATAGTTGGTCAGTGTGTTTTCACTTCTCCTCAGCCCATTAAACGTATGATCTAGAATGATGACTTCATCTACATACACAACCCATGGCATGAGTGTTTCCCCTATTGTTGGGGTACAATAGTAATATGAGCTAGCATATCCAGTAAGTCAGAAAGGCAGAGATTGAACTGCATGGAGGCCAGCACACAGCCATGTTTCAATCTATGTGTAGTTGTTTCTTTTGTAGAAAAAAAAAGAAACAAAAAACATGCTGCTCAACGTCACTTGCACTCTAGTATTCTCATGTAATTGAATTAAAAGGTATGTGATATGTTCCATTTTATGAGTTTTGCCATAGACATGCTCAATCAAAAGCGTTGAAGGCTGCCTACATATAAAGCAAACAAAGCAGGATACTATTTAATCTGTGCATTATTGGTCAATTAATTTAATGGGCCTTATTACAACCTTGCCGGTCTGGAATTAATGTCCCGGTATACCGGCATGTATCTAGACCGGCAGATACAAGGTTGCTGGTGGGGTGCTTAAGTTACCTCCAGCTAATAACTTGAGGTGAGTCAGACACCCAACATCAAAAAACAGCTGCTAGCACCGGCCATGGGTATTACCGCTACATGGAAGGGGAATTTACTCTTATTTCCACCACTTGAAATTTGCCGGTAATTCTGAGCGATCAAGTGGCGGGAACAGTAATTATTTTTCTTGGTATCCCACTGGATTTACTGGCGGGATACCACCAAAACTCTTAATGAGGCCCAATGTCAGCATTTTGTGCATTGTGGCAGAAAGCCTGTTTGGAATTTATTTTGTATTTTTTCTTTCTCTGCCAAGCTTTGTAGTTGTTTAAATAGTATAGACGCAAATACTTTACTCAACACATCCAATAAAGAAAGTAATCTATAGTTCATTGGGTCGAGTATAGTGTCCTTTTTTAATATTGGGCTCAGCAAAGCTTTCCTCCATGTGTCAGGTATATCTTCAAAATGATGTGTGGGTAATACCCTTAACCTCGCAGACACCTGGGGAGAGCATTAATATAATCACAAAAGTATGTCTTGTAAACAATTATAAAATGTTTTAAATGGTATCACATTAAAGACACAATCCTTTATTGGAGCACAAACAGGAATCATGGAATTTCCATAGTCAGAAAATTACTCACATAATTGTATGTATCATCAATACAATTTATATTTTAAAAAATGATAAGATTAATATATCACATACACACAAATGCAACCAACGCTGATCTCAGATGCCAAGATTAAATCTGTATGACATAGTGAATTTTGACAATGTTGCCAATCGATATGCAGGAATTTCAAAAACACCTCATAGAATGAATCAAATAAACAATGTTAACATAGTTTGTGCAAATGTGCAAGCAATGTAAACATTAAATGTGAACAGTTGTATGAAAGTACAAAGAAATACAATACAAACAGCAATGTACAAATACACCAACAGTTCACAGAGACACAAGGCTTGGTCTACTAGAGGGCGGTAGAAGAACACCCAATTACATTATGTATGTTTGCAGTGCAAAGTCAGTGCAAAATGAACTTTGCACAGACTTTGCCCTGCAAAAATGCACTTTGCACAGATCCATGAATCAGGGTTTGTACTGGCAATGCAAAGTCACCTTTCAGCAGTGCAAAGTCACTTTTCAGCAGTGTAAATTCATTTTAAACCGTGCAATACATTCCATGAATCGGGCCCTTAGAAAGTGTACAGTCTTATGTTTGCCTGTCTAATCTGTGGGAGGGGCAGGAGAAACTGAACTCAAACTGTTCTATATAATCCCTGTAAAGGTCACTGTCATTCCAGACTTTAGGCCAATTTCCTTTCCAGTGAACTGGACTGTAAAGCCTGACACCCAATCTTGGTGATCTTACTGCCCTTGAACACTTTCTTATTGATTTATGTTCTTATAAGGATCTTATCAGAATCTATTTAAGAACGTACACGAATCCTACTTCAAACGTATAAGATTTCATAAGAATTCAGTAAGTATGTTGGTATCACAATCACATGCGTTCTAATAAAGTTATTAGTATTGGTCCCAGAATTCCTCTAGTTTCTCCCAGGTTCTTATGGACTACTTATTAGAGTCTTAGAAGGCATTTTTGCATGGTTATGCACAGACCCTGCAACCCCTTCCTGGAAGCACCCGAATGCCTGGGTAGAATCCTAGTCTAGCCTTCATCACCCTCTGCCCCTCATCATCACCTTCCCAGGCCCATGCATGGAGAGCGTGTGCCACATCCTGTAATGCCGGGCTAATGAGCATCACAAGAACCTATTCAGTTTCAAATGCATTCCACATGAGCCATTTGTCTATATGTCACCGAGGGTTATTTGGCTTTATAAAAACTGCACAGAGCCATTAATCTTCCTGGGGGCGCTAAATCGACTGAGGATAATGACATGGTATCGTCCCCCATGCAGAGAGCACCCGGTGTTCTGTGCTCTACAAATGAAAACAGGGCTGCAAAGCAACAACAAAACAAAAAAATGCACAGAACATACCTGTAGCTCCTGCAACATAACTATAGGTCAAGAGATGCAGCAGGGCGGAGCATCTCTGGCATTGTATGGGACATGCCTTAGACTTAGAAGTCTCACAAGAGGCTGATGTGTGCATGTTGTGTTTACTGTGATGTCACTGTCCCTAAAGAATTAGATAAAGAAAGGGAGACAGCCAAAGGCCACGCTGCCTGATTCACGTAACTGAAATTCTGATGTGATGTCTCAGAACTGGAATATCACACGAATCAAAGGACGGGTAAAGGGCCAATGTTTTCACGTAATTTAGTTCCATCTGTTATTGTGTTCCCTATAGCTTACCCTGGGTGGAAAAACACTCTGTCCCTCCATGATGTCCTCGCCCTGCGTTACGCTGGTGCGTCGCCTATCTACGAGGGATAGGAAGAAGAGCAATTCTTGTCCTAATACTACAATGAATGTGTTATAGAAGAAATAATAAAAACACAGTCTGGGGTGGTCATTCCCATGCTCTTATCATGGAATGGTCTAGCAGTTCACGTGGGACTATTTGCAAGTGGTAAGGTACCTTATAGTTTATTCACCCTCCGTGGGGTATGCTAGGCTATTCCATTGAATCAATTGTGTAAAACAATGTGATGAAAAATGTAGTCTTTCCTATTAGGTAAATACCTTTATGCTTGAAGTATCAATACTTTCTTTTTCATCAGCTTCATAAAATCACAATACTCATTATTACATTTCTCAAGCTATGTTTAACTGGGCATAATTAATGCAAATAGGACCTTATGTCTCAACGTATAGGCACTGGACAGTGATGCTGGTTATTTAGTGTGCATGTGTCTCTCTTAATTTTGAGCCATCAGCTGAGTCTCAGGGCGACCGGTTTCAATGACTTCTTTCTTTTTCATCTTCATCTGGATCCATTTCTTGGAATTTTAGGCAATCAGTCAATCCACGCGTCATGTTTGGTGCGGTGCCCAGCTCGGTCTACAGGACAAAGTCAAAAGTCAAAAGTGACTTCTTATGGACCAGGTTGCTTATTCCATCATGGAACTTATGGGACCCGTGCCATGGCAGTGGGTCCAGGCCCCATCCACATCCTGCGGCATCCAACTGGATGTTAGTCTTTCAGGATTTTAATATTCTTTAAGTGCCACACATTTTATATTTTTATATGAAATGAAAATAAAATAAAAGAAGCAATTGTTTAAATTGTGTGCTGAAGCTTTGGTAAAGGAAGAGAGGGAAAAGCCAGATTGCATAGTAGGACTGACTGGCAAGCTGCTTACACTGTGACTAGATGGACACGACTGAGATAAACACAGCAATAGGGGGGCTTTGTGCAGGATCTCTCTCTCTCTCTCTCTCTCTCTCTCTCTCTCTCTCTCTCTTCCTCTCTCTCTCTCTCTCTCTCTTTCCCTCCCTCCCTTCCTCAGTGGTCTTTGTCTTCTCCGAAGCACGGATCTGGCTTCAGATTTACATCAGGAGCATCTAGTTAACATGGGAAGGTGTGCGTCGCTTCCACTGCTGTAGACCCAGCAGCCGAAGCAGTAGCAGATTCAGCTCTCGGCGGCAGGGGAGGGTGGATAATAGGGTGCCAGCGGGAGGCTAGGGTGCACACTGGGCAGCAGGGAGGAGCCAAGGGGTGCAGCCCTCCCTTTACCATCCCCTTGTCTCTGCCACTGGCCGGAAGCACACCACACACACTGCTACACATCTGTGCAGTAGAGCCTTTGAGCATCTCATGTGCTCAATGAAATTACCAATAATGATCTCAGACCCAAATAACCGGACAGACTCAAAGAATATGGCAAAGTACTCCTTTACTATTGGCTCAACTAAAGTAGGGCAATCTGGCGAACAACAATTGTAGTCCAGACACTCACACTCACAATTAGATTATACAAAGGTTGTAAACTTCAATGTAAGTCATCCTACATGGCAAACTTAAAAGCATATTGAAGGGAGGGATTTGTTAAGGGAACCTAGGTATGTATATGTCATATGGGTATCACCTTGGACTTTTGGCTCCTTAGCAGCATGTAAACAAAACAAAATTCAGGTGCAGAGAGCAACGACAGACTACTACCCACTTGCCCAATTAGTCCATCATCTCTCATTGGTCAAGCCCTATGCCAAGTCTTCTCATTTCTAGTTGACCTTGCAGCCTACTGTCTCTCTCTGGGACATTCAAGGGAGTGTAAGTACACCATTATGTTTGTCTGAGGTTTAATGAATAAACCGTTTTATAAAATCACATGTGAGGAGACCATGGTTGTGTCAATTTCGACCCTTCATGTAGTGCTATTGAATGGTATTGTTACTCATCTTGGCCACTGGATACTTGCTCTACCTCAAATAGGCTTTCTGCATCCTTGGCTGTCCATTTTTTGGCATTTGCAGATATTTTCTTCTTTGCTTAATCTAAGAGAAATATGTCTTAGGTACATGGCTTAGCCTCTTAACTTCTTTTGTGCCTTGCAATTATTCCTTGATGTGGCATCCTTGATCCCAGGACAATTGACTCCCCTTATTCCTCACACTAAGTTGTTTTTACATCATCTCCTGATTCTGCAGCCCTGGTCCCAGGTAGCTTGATTGGTTTGAACATGAGTCTGACGTTCATGTTTTTCTCATGGCCGTTTTAGTCACGTTATATTTTCTTCTGCTGCAAGCTTCTATATATATCTCATCTACCTTGCATGTCTGCGTACTTGCATTCACTTTGTTGCTTCTCACTTATTTCTTGGTGCACATGATTTCCTTATGTCCAATTACATGTTCCTCTTATTACTTCAGTTACATCTTCATTATGTTGCACATCGTTTCAGTGTGTCCTCGTGTCTTTCCTTCATAACATTGCGCTGCAGCTGTCATATTTTCTCTACAGCTCTTCAAAGCTTAGTGGTTCCTGCAATTCTCTCACTACCCCTTCAGTTTGAGGGTACATTTGATACGGTTGCCTGAGTGCATAACGTCTCTCATACACTCGATGCAGCATTGGGATCATACCTGGTGTCATGCATAGGGCTGTTCTACTATTGTTATAGTATGACGAAGGTGAGCGGGCGGAGTCCAACAGTAATGCACAGGTCTGCTCCTCTACACTTCAGGTATGGTGGCATTTTCGTGGGGCCTGCCTTTAATAAGCTGTATCAGAACACAAATGCACACAGTCCTCTTTTGCTGAGGCCACCGGATAGCATGATCATTGCTTTTCTAGAGCACCACCTATCATAACCAACCGGTTGCACAGGTAATAGGAAACATTCAGTATGCATTTTCAGAGCACTGATAGAATCATGCTGTACACCCAGTGCAAGGGAATACATGTGAGTGGCCTAAGGAATATGAGAGTAGCCATGTGCCCCACACACAATAGCTCAAGACATACAAGTGGCATCATTAAATCGTATGATATGATATGATATAGAATATATAACGTGCCTATACACAAGTTGTTGTGCGTCTTTGTCCCGTGCATAGTAACAGCATGTGTGTGTGTGTTTGTAACTTGCCTAAATGACTGCTTACCCTGGTGGAACCATGTCTGAGTGAAGCATGTGCTGCAGGTAACCGAGTACTGATTTGCCTCCCCTATAATCAATCACTGCATACGCATATTGGTAGTAATTCTAAGACATGTCACAATGCCCCAGTTCCTATTATCATGGACAGCTTCTGGGTAGACTTTGGGCTAGAAGGGATGCCTAGAACTTCTTGTTGCCTGTCAAGCCCACTGCTGTAGCCCAAAACACATTAATAAGTCTGGTAAAGTCTGCAACAGCCTTCTGTTTGGCCACAACCTTCTGTCCAATGGAGCTTGTTTGGAGCAGTCAACCAAGCAGCCCAGGCTCAGCCATATCCCTGTCTGTCGTTGGCTAGGAGAGTGTCACAAACTGAAGTCTTTGCTACCAAGGGAAATTACTTTTTTGCATCTGGAAATGCCCCTAACCCCCCACCCACACTTGCTTATTATAGACCATGTAAAGGCATCCATTCAGGTAGAGAACCAGTCAATATTGAGGGTCGGTTTGCAGGACCTGTGAGGGGGTGGAAGGGAGCTGCACACCTGAGACATATCTGCCTACTCCACACCATGCTACCTAACTTGTATGTCACTGTTAAACCCTTTTTCTTATCATTCTAATTCTAAAGGTTTTATTTAATTCCTATCAGAAGTGCATTGCTCCCCTCCCCCAGGCCAGGATACTGTTCAACACTTCATGCATCATTTAAAAAGCAGTCACTAGTAGCACACCGGCGTACAACGCAGCTAGGTTCCACATACCTGCTGGCACATGCTCCCCAAACAGCAAATCAACCAACAGACTTGAATAACAACTCGCCTGCAAAGACGGGACCCACAAACAATCTTTCTCCTGCCATGCACCCACACTCAGGATCTCAATCCCTGTATCAGCTCGGAATACCACCACAATTCACCAATTCCTCAAGGCTCTCAGAATGTGGCATGTTTTAACAATACTTCCCCTGCACTTGCGTGATCTCAATAGCACTTGGCCTAGTAAGATAGTTGTCTTTGTTCTCCCTCTGTTTCCCCTACCTTTCCTCGTCGCGCCTTGAAACACTTGTGAATAGGCGCGTTATAAATGTGATATCATATATCATATCAAGGATCATCAGGAAGAATGCACGGACTGATGCACGCACCACACTGATCCTGTTAAAAGATGGCAGCTGAAACGCTGGCTACACACAACTTGTACAGCACTCTGCTGCTCTCGTGCTAGATCAGGCTTTTAACAATAACATTAATCAAATAAAATAAAGTACTACCTTCCTCATCTCCCTATAACTCCCTCCTCTTCCATAATTCTGTGTATGTTCTCCTCTTCGCCTGTAGTGCTTTGAAGCAGCTTGAATGCAGCATTGCACACTACACTTGTAGCACGCATAGCCCACTATATTTCCAAGCCACAAGCAAAGCATGAGGCTGGCATATGAAAGTGTGTGGTGCCGGAGCCCATTTTGTTTACTCTTGTACTAAATTTAGATATTGTAATCGTCCTCTGCACATTGTTCCTGGAGCATCTCTCAGACCTACCTGGTGATTATCTGGAAGTGGGATCTCTCTGTCGATCTAGTAGATCTCAAGGGGATTTGGCCCATTATCTGTAGGGAGAAGAAGTGATCGCCTTGTCTACTTCACTGTTAGACTCCAGGCATACTGTGCTCCAGTCAAACATTAGATTGTACTTTAGTCTACTGTATTCAATTGAAATCCACCAAGACTACAACTTCCAGAATGCAAGTGATGGTGAAAGAAAGCATCAGGACTGGCACATGATGTCGCCAGTGGCATGCAGCTCTCCAGTTACTTAGGGGGTCATTACAAGGTGGGCGGTAAGGGATACCGGGCACCGGTAAGGAGACCGGTGCCGGTAAACCCTTACTGCCCTACTACAAGGTCCCTTGGTGGGGACCGTAAGGAACGTGTGGTCTGACCACACGTCCCTTACGGGTCCTGATAAGGGACCAGGGCGCTAATAACAGGCTTGCAAGTCGCAAGCCCGTTATTAGCGCCCTCCCCATTGCCATTAAGCCCTATGGGGGCTCAAATGGGAATGGGGAATGGCATGTTCAATGGGGACTTACCGGTCCCGCCAGGGTCGGAATACACCGGTAAGTCCCCATTGAACTACACCAGTGCCGGACCCGTTATTGGTGGCAGTCATGGCGCAAATAGCGTCATGACTACCGCCAATCTCGGAATGAGGCCCTAAGTGTAAACGAAATGACAGCATTAAAGTGTGAGACGCCGGTGTGTCCATCTGGATGAGAAACCTGGACACCTTTAGGTGGCAAACAGAAAACTCTTGCATTTATTTTGCACTTCAATGCAATGGGGAACTTTCAACACTGAAATCAATCGATTAAGTATCGATTCGGAAACATAACAACATTTGTCTGATTTTCAGAGTGACAAGTCTGTGTTTCTTGAAGATGCAATTGCCCTCATGAAGTTTGTTTTAGGGGGAACAAAATCGTCGTTTCCAAAATCAAGGCTTCCGACAGTCAAGAAATGTCACGTGGGCCTGCTCTTCTATGACGTCACATTGCTGCAGGGTCAGAAGATATGACATAAGCATTCACAGGACCAAACACAATGATTGTGAAAAATGCATGTACAGTGTTACCACTCATCTGCAACCTAGCACATGCAACATTCTAAACTCTTACTCAAGTGTCTCTGTTTGGTAAGCCATGCAAAGTGCTGTCCTACTGAACTCGCACAGCTGCAGCAGTGCAAGTCTTCTAACTTAGGAAAAGCGTAGAAATCAGCTACACATTGGGTCCACTGATTTGACCATTTCCAGACAATTGGCCTCATTATCAGTGGTACGATGGTATGCTTAAAATGGCAGCAAAGCAGTGGTAACAGAATTACTGCCACTTTGCGATTACTTTACCACAGCACCCTAGCACGAGTTTTAGAGGGGGAGTGATGGGTTTACCTCCAGCATTTAATCAGCCAAAAATCCGCTCATTTACTGCACAAAAATTACTGTTTGTGGCAAATCTAATAAAATCCCCACAGAGTTCTAGGGAATCCCAAAATAAGAGATTTACACCACCATGATGTAATCCTGTGGTGTTTCCATGAGTCTGAGTGGTGTTAATAGTGAAGGAATTTGGTGGTAATTCTGAAGATTCACTGGAAAATGACCACAACACTCGTAATGAGGACCATTGTCTAATTACACCCAACGTCTACTACCTCGCAGTGCCCTGTGCACAACACTCAGAAGGAAGTGTAGTCGATTGTCTGACTTGAGTTTCACTATGTTATCCTCCGTGAACAACTCAAGATCAGAGATCCTGATGGAGTGACACAAGTGGCTAAAAATCAAGTTTAGTACATGCCAACACCAATGACCACACAGACTAAGGGGCTGTTTCATCCATTGGTTAAACAGGGATTTGTGGGCAGAATGGCACACAAATCCCCGTTTTTCGGCGCACAAATTCCATGAATCAGCCCCAAAGACGCACACATCCTATTTCGTGTGTGTCACTACATACTGACAGAATCTGGCTAAAACATATTGCCACTGGGACTTGATCTAGCAATACCTAAATTCCTCAATGGATCAAAATTTGTGTCGATCAGGAATTGTGCAATATTCAGTCCTTTTGTTTCATGAGTTCTAGTGAATAGGAGCCAGCCAATGAACATGACCCACTCCTGACCCCACCCTACCTCTACAGTCTCACCACTATGATTGGCCACTTCAGAGGCCGAGGAGGCTCGTCAGCTGATTCCACAATTGAGGTCACAGGACTCGCGTCTGGAGGCGGTGCATGCCCTCTCAAATTGTTTGCATCTGTAATTATAATTGCATCATTGCGCTTTGAGAAGCCACTTTTTGTGGTGCTCAACACCCAGAAAGTCAGTATTTGATTGACTGAAAACCATTCCCACATTAGATTTGACACTTTCTCAGACAAAATTGTTCAATGTTATAAAGACCATGCAGCCTCATTCCCAATTTGGTGGTATGTTGGCAGTAAATCTGCCAAAATACCACCACAGAGATTTACTGTTACTGCCACTTGGTCCTGCGTGTTTACCGCAGGATTGCACATGGTGGTAGGCAGAGTAAGTGCCAATTATTTGGAGACCATAGGACTCCATGGGGATTTTGCTGTTATTGTGTGGCAATGCAAAGGATTCAGCATTCTGCTGGAGGAAACTATTCCACCTTGTGGCCTAAGTTGTACAATGTTGGTGCGGTAATGCAATGGTAATGCAGTGGTTACGGAGTTACCACTGCTGTATGACCGTTTTTATCGCACACCGCCATTGTCATAATGAGGCCCCATGTGATTAATGAGAAAGGATGCAAGAAGGAGCAAAGTATGAAGAAAGCTGTTAAAGAAGTGGGGCGAGTAGTGAAGTATAGTGGATTTTCACCTTGGACTGAGTGGGACCGGAGTAGGCGATCTAGATTGACAGTACCCTCTCCCAACATTTCTCATATGCACAACATTTTAGAAGATATCTGGGATCCAGCAATGGCTGAGCCCATCACATCTTGTGTCTTTTCATGGGTAGGACGACCCATGCTACGCTCCCTCTCATATTTCTAGTTGGATGGGGTGACTCGTCTGATGATCATGTTCCCAATTTGTTGATGATAACTCCTATTGAGGTTTTTTCTGAGGAGCTTTCTAGTTGTGGCATAGTCCATTCAATATCATGCATGTTTCTCATCATGCATTCATTAAGCTTTCCTTGAACCATGGTTGCAGTTTGTGCTTGCTATCATACCCATAGCCTTGAGCAAGCGTGATAGTAGTCTTACAGTTCCCTTGATGTTTGACACTATATTGCCTTCCCATCACCGGGTCCTGCCCAACAATATCAATAATGCTGGTGTCCCACCTGGCACGCTTGCATTGTTGGCCTCTGGTTCAACACAGACACTTTCATTCTTTTCTCACTGATATACCCCAGCGCAGGCCCTTCCCAAAGTCCTGAAAGTCAATGCCATTGCTGAATGAATGCATACGTGGTCAGACTCTTCTCTGCAGCAACATGATGTGGGCGACTATTTCAGTGGTTTCCACTAGTCCATTGAAACATCTTACATGTGTTTCCTCCTGACTCAGCATTGGGGGCACTACAGAATATTAGTACCCCAGGGAGTGAATTGGCTTTTCTTGATTAGCCAAACTGCGAGCTGTAGCTCCTGATTCACCCCAGCGTGCCCTCCAAATCACCAGCCTCTCTGGGCCCTGCACTCACCACACCGTTGTTTTCCACTCCTACCACAATCTCCATGCTCTGCTGCCCACATGTCCAGGACTGACTGCCTCCCGGGATTTGCTGCCAATTTATGGCTGGTGTAAGCATCCCGCCTCCTCTAACTGGTTTAGTTGGCTATCTGGCTCACACTGCTGTTGTATTGACCAGTCCCGCCTCTCCCTAAATAGACTACCAGGCATACTGGCCGCATAGATTTACACCTTGGTAGTAGCCCGGCGCCTCAGCACCACACACAGCTGTGTGGATAGTGATAGCTTTATGGTATTGCCCTTGCGTACAGGCTACAGTGGTGGTATTACCCAAATTGGTTGTTTCTAATCAACCATATGGTACAACTGGCCAAATTCGGCCAGTACCATTTGGTCATTTAGAAACAACAAATTTGGGTAATCACTACCAAACATGATGAGCGGGCATTGCAGGGGTGTCCCCCACTCCCCATATTTGGTAGTGATTGCCTTTGGGGGTACCTGGGGTGTCCCCTGTTTCTGGAGGTCTGGAGGTGGGGGGACCAAAAAGAATAAAAAAAGAAAAGCGGACAATGTGGCTTCGGATACGACCTACGTCGGAGCAAGGGATCCGACGCTGCAGGCTCAGAACTTGCACGGATGGCGAAAAGGTAAGTAGAGGGTGGGTGGGGGCTTTTAATTAGGGAGGTTTTGGCCGTGGCAAAATTGCAGAGTCTGGTCACGTCTTTAAATTCTGGTTTACGTCAGCTTCCAGGCCATTAACCACAGGTGTAGCCGGTGAGCGAGGGGCTATAAAGCCTAATTATCCCAGAAATAGAACTGTGAACTGAAATTAAACAAATAAAACCAATAATTGAAATATCTCATTTTATTTTTAAAGTATATTGGGACTATACATAATTAATGGATTTCTAAATGAATAAAATGTTGATATATGAGAGGTGTTCTATGGCGTTATCTATCCCAGTTTCCCAGGATATATATTGTGGAAGGCCAGAATCAGCACAACAGGACTGTAGCCCTCTTGTATCGTGTCAGGTTCTAGTAATCTTCCCCTGCTAGCCTTGGCCACTCTAAAGAAAGAAACATAGATGAAGTGGCTTGTTAGTCTTTCCCTAAACTAATAACAGGATTTAGGGGGGTTATGAATTCGAAGGGCCTGCTGATGGCTTATGGCCCCCACTCCTGTCCCTTTTCCATGAAGGCCTTTGGAACACAGTTCCAGTTCATACAAGATAACTCCTGCGCGCAGGGAACTTCCCACCGGAATTCCTGCCCAGGTCTCACTCTGTCTCCTCCTACTCTGGGAGTCTTTCAGTCTATTAACTTGCCCCCCCCCCACCCCCCCTAACTCTTGGGTATTTACTTTTATTCCCTACTTCGGGGCTTTTCTCTGTTTCGCCCGGCACTCTGGGTTACTCTCAGTCTTTCGCCACTTTAGGGTCATTCTCGATTTCACTCTTTCTTCTAGGGTGCTTCCTGTTTGTCCCCACTCTGGTAAGCTTTGATGTTCTACCCACTCTGGGAAGTTTCTGTTACTGCCCACTCTGAGATGTTTCTGTCTCTCCCCACTCTAGGGCTCTTTTCTGTTTAACTCGCCGCTCTGAGATGTTTCTGTCTCTCCCGACTCTAGGGCTCTTTTCTGTTTAACTCGCCGCTCTGAGATGTTTCTGTCTCTCCCCACTCTAGGGCTCTTTTCTGTTTAACTCGCCGCTCTGAGATGTTTCTGTCTCTCCCCACTCTAGGGCTCTTTTCTGTTTAACTCGCCGCTCTGAGATGTTTCTGTCTCTCCCCACTCTAGGGCTCTTTTCTGTTTAACTCGCCGCTCTGAGATGTTTCTGTCTCTCCCCACTCTAGGGCTCTTTTCTGTTTAACTCGCCGCTCTGAGATGTTTCTGTCTCTCCCCACTCTAGGGCTCTTTTCTGTTTAACTCGCCACTCTGGGAATGTTTCTGTCTCTCCCCACTCTAGGGCTCTTTTCTGTTTAACTTGCCGCTCTGAGATGTTTCTGTCTCTCCCCACTCTAGGGCTCTTTTCTGTTTAACTCGCCGCTCTGAGATGTTTCTGTCTCTCCCCACTCTAGGGCTCTTTTCTGTTTAACTCGCCGCTCTGAGATGTTTCTGTCTCTCCCCACTCTAGGGTTCTTTTCTGTTTAACTCGCCGCTCTGAGATGTTTCTGTCTCTCCCCACTCTAGGGCTCTTTTCTGTTTAACTCGCCGCTCTGAGATGTTTCTGTCTCTCCCCACTCTAGGGCTCTTTTCTGTTTAACTCGCCGCTCTGAGATGTTTCTGTCTCTCCCCACTCTAGGGCTCTTTTCTGTTTAACTCGCCACTCTGGGAATGTTTCTGTTTCTCTCCACTCAGGAGCACTTCTTTGTTTCACTCCCCACTCTTTGATGCTTTCTAATTCACCCCACTATGGAACGCTTTCTGTTTACCTCTCTTTTGGCCACCTTCCTTTCCACTGGTGCCACCCATACCTACTTCCTTCTTGGGGGTGTCTGCGACATGGGTGTGGCGTAGGGTCAGGTTTTCCAGTTACGTTAAAGCCACGTGTGCGGCTCGTCAGCTAGGCACTACTTTGATTTCACAAAGTCTTCCTTCCTTGGGTTTGGGGTTTCCAGGCTGGTGTTGTTACTTATGTGACCTGTCAGATGAACTCCATGCTGGCTGCGACATGCTTTTCCTACTCGCTCTTGCAGCTCGGTAGGCGGAGCAGAGTCTTGTACGCAACAGTTCAACGGGGCTCCTTGTTGGATGTGTGAGATCACCCATTTCAAAAGGGTGTGTCTAGTTATTGAAAACCGTCAGCAACTAGATATCCTATAAAGGAATTGCGAACTTTGGGGGAGGGATGGTGACTTACATCCTTCTCAGGATCCGAGTCCCAACAGGGCGAGTCACCCCAAATGGGATACCACTTGCCTTGTCCTCTAGGGGGTGTTAAGTGTAGCAGGCTCCCCTTCCTAGTTCCCAAGTGGATGGATCTCCCCTCTGTCGAGAGTGATGAGCACTCTGGAATCGTTGATGTTTATATTTATTTATTTTTTATTTGTGCCTTTTTATTTACACACATGTAGGAAATCTGGACGTCCAACCTCAAACTCAACAGGTCTTCTTTTGTATGTACAGCTTCTGGTGTTGGTGTTTTTTTTTTTTTTTTATTGAATATTAAAGTTAGATTATTTTTTCTTACTTCCTTTGCAGCTTAGTTATTTCCTATACACATCATTTGTACCTCCTTTTTTCAGTACGTGTCTAGTTTCTGGAGTTGTTTTTTTGCGTGTTTTTCCAGGCTCAACATACATCCCTTTTTGCTTTCCCGGAATTGAACCCTCCCACTCCTCCCCAAGTAGCTTAAAGGTTTGTTTTTACTATTCTGGTTTTGGGGAAAGGAGGAACAATTATAAAACAACAGTTTGGGAAATGTACAGTATTTTAAACCCTCAAGCTTTCAGTTAACAGCCAGATGCATTGACTGACGGTGCCACAGAGACTGCCTGGGGACGGTTTGCAAACCAAGGCCTGAAACAGGGCACTCATTGGCACACTCAATGTAGTGTAGTGTCAGCAGAAATTAGCATATCAAGGTGAAATATGCAAATATATTTCAATTGGCATTGCATAACACTCCAAATTGCATAAGGTGAATGGTCATTTGCCTTTCATAAAATCCACACAAACAAAACACAAAAAAAAGAAAGGATATTTTCTTCTAATGGTGTTTGAAAATGTAAAACATTGTGCACGTTTTAAACCCTAAGAATCAATGCCAATGTTTTCCCTGGAGAGTGCTCACCCATAATGTGACATTTCACCTATAGTTCGTTCTTTTCCATCGGGTTATATGGGTGAGTGGTTAAATCCCTCACCTTTGACCTTGGCAAAAACGGTTCAAACCCCAGGTCGAGATTAAAGCAGCAAATTCGAAATAGTCAAATTATAATGCTTTACAGACGGCCTCTAAAATATTCAGGGGGGTGACGTCTGCCCTGTGACAAACGTGGGTGGACACCGCCCACCACGCGTGTACCCTCAACTTGAGCCATGCCCACACCTCTTTTTCGCAGTCCTGATAGCCATGTGGCACATTGAAGTTCCTACAAAACTTCATACAATGGAACATTAGAAGTAAAGGGTGAGCGGATAACCCATATTCAAGTAATACACCCAAAATAAGAGACCAATACTCATTTTCTAAACATTACATATCAATTGTTCTTTACATTTTCTTTTCTTTTCTTTTTTCTTTGATCCCATTGATTGTTGTAGAGTCTCTCCTGATGAGCCCCTATAGGAAAAGGGATGAAACACGTGTAGAGAGATACAAATGAGAGATATCAAATGAAAGACAGTCCTGTGCTTTATTGAAACGGATCCTGTTGAAAGAAACATCTGTGTGAAAGTACTAATTTGAAAAGTAACCCTTAATAGTTTGTGAGAACATGAATGAAATGAGATATTGAAAAACAATAGGCAACTGGGAACCCACCCAAAACAATCCTACATTTCTGTTGTTGGCCTCTCCAGGTTTTCTTTTTAGTTTATAGATCATTATTTTGTTTAATTGTGTGATGGTTTGAAATACACAGAAGACGCTAAAACCTTTCACAATAGTTAATCCACATATCTAAAAACTGCACACAGAACACATGATCCAGATAAAACTAAACACACCTACATGCACACAGAGAATAACCCATGCATGTCAAATTCATCACAAGTTACCACTCAATTAATCCCAGCCTCCTAAGAAACGATACAACCCCAGAATATTAGGGGCACGGATTTACCCTCAACACATCGGGGCCACAATTGATCTGGATAAAAAATAAATTAAAAAAACATGAACATTGATTTTATTTTCAAAATCTGATCATACGTCACATATCCGAGTGAAGGGGGCACATATCCATTAGGGCGGGGGCTGAGGTTTGGCAGGACTAAGGACACCAGGATGGGAAACATTGGGAAACAGTGTCCTGGGGTCTTCAACTGTTCCCCCGAAGGTGCAAGAGACACGAGACATGTTGACTGTTAAGTCAGTGGGCTCAATTCATGGAATATTTGCCCGGTTCAAAGTGAATTTGCACTGCTGAAAAGGGACTTTGCACTGCCGACACCAACCCTGATTCATGGAACCGTGCAAAGTGTATTTTTGCCATGCAAAGTCAACGCAACTATGGCCCTCATTACGACCCTGGCGGAAAGTGACTGACCGGACCGCCACAGCGTAAATAGCGTTTCCGCCATTGCACGAAGGAGCAAAGTGCGGCCCATTCCGACCCATCGGGCACGAGCACCACGCCATGGCGGAAGTGCAAAGTCCGCGATGGCGGAAATGACCCCAAAACGGCCCACACCGCCGCCGTACGGCGCCCTAGGTGCAATACCGCCACCCCTCTTAGCGGTCACCGCAGTGTGCGCCCACCGGAAAGTACGGTGACCGGAAATATACGGAAACGGAAGCAAAAACATGGGCCCGGAACGGGAAACATCCCGCCGTACACCTATAAAACCACTAAAACCACACAACCACTAAAATCACTACCCTGAAACACACCCCAACCCGTCATCCACCCTAGCGAAACCAAGAAAAATGGGAAAAGTAGCGAAGAAAGCGTGCGACCGCAAGCGGCAGGTCCACTTCTCCCGTGAGGAACTCACCGTGCTAACAGAGACCCTCCAGGAGAATGCTGCCGTCGTCTTCTCCACGCAAATGACCAGAACGGCACTTGCAAACAAGAAGGCCATATGGGCTCTGGTGGCACAGCGGGTAAGTGCGGTGGGGACCGCACCCCGCACCCCACAGCAATGCCGCAAGCGATGGGACGACCTGCGGATACGCGTCCGCAGCATACTCTCTGCCAAGCGCAACATTGCCACAGCCACCGGGGGAGGTCCTGAATCACCCATCAAGTTGACCCCCTGGGAAGAAATCTGTGCCTCCACCATCGGAATGGAGAGCATAGAGGGAGTCGGAGGGATGGAGAAAGGAGTGCAGACATCCGAAGATTCAGGTAGGTGGGCCAAATAAAACAATGCCAAATCCACACAGTCCATCCATGTGAAGTACCATGCGTCCACATAGTGCAACAGAAACACATGTCCAGGAGAACGTCCACACACATCGGCCTGATAGCGCACGTTAAAACCCACAATAAATACATAAATAATTAAAAACCCCTAAAACACGCACTACACGTGCAGCAGGCACACCCTAACTGCAGGCTGCCAAACAACTGCACCCTCACTCCACACACAAATGAAAGCACCTCCAAGGCCCCGACCCAAATCACCCTCAGGTACCACCCCAATGCATGTGATACAATGCCATTCCAATTCCCACAGACCCATCAATAACCCTCGCCCTCCTTTACTCCACCACAGGGTTCGATCCAAACGACGAGCTTCAGGACACCCCTACCAGCACACCTGCAAAGAGGGCCAAGACCAACGGCCAGAGACCCTCCACCTCAGCTGCACGCATCAAGACACGGCAGCAGCACAAATCAGGTGGCAGCACAGAGGAGGGAACATCAACAGGCACCCCAGCAGCCAGCATGCCCACACCACCACCACCACAGGTCCCCCCAATGGATGCCACAGAAGGCACTGCCTCTGGTGGCAGCAGCACCATAGGTGACACCCCATTGATGGCAGCATGCTCGGACACAGAAAACGGGGATGTCGAAGTCAGATCCATCCATGACCTGTCCCAATCCCCCTGTCTGTCCCATCCCGTACAACATGAGGATACCACGCAGGGGCACCCACAAGACGACGACTGGCCATCCCCCACAAGCCCTGTGGCAAGGCAACATGAGGACAACAGCCCCTCTGTGACACCCCCGCAAATGGCCATGGCCCAGCAGAGGCAACAGTCCCTCGACCAGTTAATCGTGCAACAGCAGCAACTGGCCACGCTCCTCAAGGACCATGCCGATGAATGTGGGGGCACTAAGGCAGACATAGAAACATCAACTGAGACACTTAGGGCAGAAATGGAGAGAGGTACAGAGACGCTAAGGGCACAAATGGAGAGTAGCACCGAGAGCCTGAGAGTCCAAATGGAGAGTAGCACCGAGAGCCTGAGAGTCCAAATGGAGAGAAGCACCGAGAGCCTGAGGGGGGAACTGCATGCGACGTCCAAAGACGTATGTGCCGAACTTGCCGCAGTGCGCCGTGCGCTCACTGAGCTCTCGCAAACCCTTAGGGACATGCATGGACGTGAGCAGGCAGACACATCATCCGTTGCAAGTTCCGTCCAGAGCAGCCCCCAACGTAGATCTGGGAGGAACCTGCGCTCCACAGGCAGGGGTGCCCCTGATACCCGCAGAGGGGGCTTGCAATAGCGACAGCCCACTGACAATGAGCATCTTTGGACACTGGTGTTCGGGGGGGAGGTAGGAGGGTGGAGGGGGTGTGTTGGGCTCACTTGGGTGGCGGGTCGATAGGGTGTTCAACATGATATCACATATGCCATAAACAGTGCACGATCAACCAATGAGATGTGTGGACATTGATCTTTGTGTACAAGGCCATCATAGGCGTACAGTCCATATTGTGCATGTCCCAGACACACACAGTGCCACGAGTCCCGTGTCCATGTATCAGCCACCAGGCGTGAGTGCTAGAAGCATGCATCAATGAGATGCTGACGAATGTCACGGGCCTCCGGTGCCTCGCAGACTCCATGAGGTGCTGCCACATCCCCACCCTCATCATGACCATCATCAGGTGCTTGCAGTTCTGCGTCAGGGGGCATGGGCACATTTCTACGTACGCACATGTTGTGGAGCATGACACATGCCATGACCATCTTTGCAACCTTCTCATGGCGGTACAGGAGTGCCCCGCCAGACCTGCTGAGGCAGCGGAAACGAGTCTTCAGTAGGCCGAATGCCTGTTCAATGACTACACGGGTACGTGAGTGGGCATGGTTGTAGTCCTCCTCATGCTGGTCCCGTGGGTTCCGGACTGGTGTGAGGAGCCATCTCTTCAGTGGATATCCAGCATCACCTGTATGTGGACGAGAAACGTATGATGTGGAATGCCATTGCTACGTACGCACAACCCCCCCCCCCTTCCTGCCAGGTCATTGCCAAATCACATACCCCACGTCATCATGCATGTAATGAGACTCACCGAGTAGCCAGGATCTGTTCCCTGCGTGTCGCTCCATGTAGCGTGGTATTGTAGAGTTCCTCAAGACCATAGAATCATGGGTTGATCCAGGGAATCGGGCACAACAATGTGTAATGATCCTGTTGGAGTCACACACCATTTGTACATTCAGGGAATGAAATTGTTTTCGGTTGCGGTACTGGGCCTCCATGGCATGTGGGACGACCAATTCCACATGGGTGCAGTCGATGGCACCAATGCAACCCGGTATGCCGGCAAGTGCATGGAATCCCACTTTTGTGTTGGTAATTTCCTGCTCCGAGCGTGGTAGAGAGATGTAGTCGTCTGCGTGCTGCAGGAGGGCATCGAGCACTTGAAATAGTGTCCATGAGAACAGTGGCTGAGAAATGCCATGCAACTGTCCGACTGTGTGCTGGTAGGTGCCTGTGGCCAGGAAGTGGAGTACAGACACCACCTTCAGTAGGGGTGGGATGGCGGTTGGGCTATCTATCATGCTGACAAGGTCAGCCTGTGTCATGTCCACAATGGCGGCTATGGTGTCCCGGTCCAGACGGTAGAGGGTGTGGATCTGCTCATCAGTGAGGTTGAACGGATGTGCTCGGAGGCGTGGGATTGCGGGCTGCCTGCGTGGTGGTAGTGGCTGTGCTGGCGGCCCTTGCTGGCCCTGCCTTGGCCTCCTCCTCCTCCTGCGTCTCCTCCGTGCGGCCGGTTGTAGTTGGTGTTCGTCTTCTTCTTGGAGTTGGAGTACTTGCAGTGCTATCAGGTCCCCCAGGGCCAGCATCGCGAGTCCTGCCGGTAGCATTTCGGTGTGGTTGTGGGAGGAGACTGGCTGTGCAATTTATGTGTTTTCAGGCTGTATGGCCTCCACCTGTGGTGATTAATTCCACCTGTGCAAACTGCTCTCCCCTTTGGCCGAGCACGTCCCGCGCACAACGCTGCAATTCGGGGAATGGCATCTTGCTATTGCAATCATGTATTTGTACCCGATGGCCGTGTAAGATTGGTTGATATGTTCATTCTGCTGTGGTCCCATTGTTTCACATACTATCTGTGCAGTCGCGAACAGACTTGTGAAGGGTCAGTGGTACGTAGTACTCGAGTAACGGTGGGCCCTCATGCATCACTGTACCGAGTTGCAACGACGGGCGGGGCGTCCCATTTGTGGGTGAAGGCAGTTGCCATTTTCACACACAGCCGCACTCGATGGAATAATTAGTGATTTCAAACGGCCACAGATGCCTCTTCGACATGATGTTGCAAATGAGGAATTCGAAGGGCGGCGCTTTCGGTTTTCAGCTAGAGGCGAGGAAATGCCCACAGGTCTGACTGCAAATATAACGTACTATTGTTCAATGTCCTTGAGACAGGGGCCATGGCGAGGATGCAATGATTGATATGAATAGTTTGGGATGCGCAATAGCGAAGTGGACGATGAGGCCGGACGTTCCCAAATACATGTTACTTCACTACACTGGAATTACGGGCTGGGGCACTGTGGATTTTGCAGGCTGCATAACGCACAGACTCAATGGATATTTCTAATGTTATGTGAGTAAATATTCAGGCGTTTTAATCCCGGGATGAGGGAATGATGAATGGATGCATGGGCAGGTGATTTGATACAGAGTTTGCCATGTACAGGGCTTCTTGGGATCTATCCGCCTCCCCTGCGCTATGTGATGCAGGGCTGCCATAGTGGGACCATCGTCTATCTGGCCTTGTTGAGCCCTCCCTGTCTCGACGCGCCCTCAGACACTTGTGTCCATGCACGTTACCAATCCCATCTGATGGATTCTGTTTTGACAGACGCATGCACAGGTACACTCGTTTGTGATGGTGTTTACACCTCGATATAGATAGTTATGAGTCGCAAGTGGTTTTTGGGTGGTGATGAACCTTTGGAGTGGGCTAGCATGCATATGGCTGTGGATTTAGTGTGATCATTGAAGTGAGTTGTTCGAATGTAGTTCTGATGGCCATTCTGTTCTTTTTCTTTTCTTTTGGTTGACAGGTATCTCCTCCCCTTTTGCCACTGCCATCTGTATGCCACTCCTGCAGATGGGTTTTACTCCCGACACCTGCTGCTTCGTGTTAATCAGTGGAGCAGCATTACGATCTTATGGGACGATCGCCAATGGCCCACATGCCCTTACGCAGTACTGGTGGCTCGGAGCAACATTTCGGCCTTTCAGCTGGACTAGTGCCTCCCCATTGGGACGGCCCTGCGGTTCTGTGCGCTTCCATGTTGCCTTTTCGTACGTGAATGTGGCTCTGTGTACCATGAGGGAACAGGGCGTCACACAAGTAGTGGCTGGTCATTTCTTGCGGATGCAGCCCACAATGGTGAAAAGTGTTTTGGAGTTCATGGCCTGATGGCTGTATGGGCTTGGTGATTTTGATGTGCATTAAATTTCTATTCTGATTTGGCCCGTGTAGCGTTTTTCTTTGCAAGTGATGTGGCATATGCCTATTTGGGGGGCGATGTATTGTGAGGAGATCTGCATTGGGTTCCAGCTTCGGAGTTTAGTTGCGTGGTACTGTACTGGGCGCGTTTGCCTACGAAGCCCGTGAGGTCAGGGATGGGGGCTGCCAATATGACAGTTTGAATGTTGTCATGCTCAGGGGCGGGGGATTGGGTTTTGTGTAACAGATGCCGGTCAGCCAGGTGGACTGGTGGAATGATGTGATTCTCGGAATATTGCTGGTCACAGGTGCCTGTGTTTGCGTGCGTTTCTTGGTGGGGGACTGTGGTCATGTCCATTGGGATGGCTTCTGTATTCGTGCCATCTGTGCCCTGCAGCTCCCATTGGCCCCTGTTGTGTTTCTTTTGTTCGTTGGCATGCATGGGTGACTTGTACATTTCAATGGTTGCATTGTGACTTCATTGCACCTACGGGGAGTTGTACTTTGTGGCCAGGGAGCGGTGTACAGGCACTCAGTGGGGCCGTTTACGGTTGATTTGCGATGCCGTACTTCTCACCATGGCGGAATGGTACATTCCGCCATGCTTGATGGCGTTAGGTACATGTCCGCTAGGGTCGGAATTGGCGTACCCTTGCGCCATGGTGGTATTTGCGGTTTGGCATGGCGCGCGCGCGCGTGCTTGGTGCAGTTAGCGTTGGCGTTCACTACGGTGTCGCTAATGGCTTCGTACTTTGCGGTGACGGGTCATAGTCGCACCGAGCGCTATTCGATGGCGGTATTGCATTTCCGCCATCGTTTTCCGAATTCCGCCAGGGTCGTAATGAGGGCCATAGTCATTTTTGCAGTGCAAAAGGACTTTGCTCGGCAAAAATACACTTTGCACGGTTCCATGAATCATGGTTTGTGTCGTCAGTGCAAAGTCACTTTTCAGCAGTGTGAATTCACTTTGAACCGGGCAAATATTCCATGAATCAGGCCCTTAGATGGTTCTTTAAATGTCCTTAGTCTGTTCTGTATGTGTAACTGCATTTAGCGTCGGCTGTTCGGTAAACAACAATCGCCTCCTTGGGGATCGAACCCACCTAATGCATTAATAAGGGTCTAGTCCTATGGCACAGATCCATCGCAGGCCTTTCCAATTATGTCAGTGCACGTACATCGCTCACAAACTTAATTATGTGAGGCGTCGGGCCGTTTCCCCGGCATGGAGGCACGAGGCAGCGTGCACGCCGTCTGCATTCGAATGCGGCGCGGGCCCTTCCCAGAATTCACTGGATTAAGTACGCTTGGAGTGCATTGATGTTTTAGGCTCTGCAATCCGATTAAAAAACATTGGTTGTGTTTGTTGAGGCTTTCTCTGCCGCTTTGTCTTCGAAGAACCCGCCGTTTCACCGGTAGGCTGAGCAGTGTGCCAGTGGGGCAATTGTTAAAGATGGAGTCTAGTGCTCCGGCAGGCGCAGGCAGGACATGCAGCTTGGAGCGGTTTTGATTTATTGAGAAAACAAATAGTAATTTTAATCTTCAAATGTAGCACAAAATGCCCGAAATTCCCCTCAAATGACACACAATTTAGAATTTGGCACATGCACAACTGTATTGTTTTAGTCTTAGGGGCAAATCAATGTCATTGAATTACAAGTAGAAGAAAGTGGTGTGGGAAGATGGCCCAAGGTCACACAGTGTCAGTATCTATCCAGGCGACCTGGCTGCAAGAGAGCAACCAAATCACAAGGAGAAAATACAAATGTCTCAAGATTAATTAATTTATTTATTGGGCATTTATTAGGCACTTATACAAAACATAAAGTGTGTTTCAAAGAGCCTACAGGTGAACAGGGACTGAACATGGGATAGAAAACAATGAATGCTCTGGAAGATAAAGACAAACCTACTAGGCCTTGTGAGCATTCAGAGCGTGCAAGTGCAGAGAGAGGAGAGGGGAAGAGAGGGGTAAGTGCTTGGGTGCCCGTGCGTGTGAGTGAGCAGCAGGTGTAAGTTCCCAGAGTAGGAAGTGCTAGCAAACTATCATCTGTAAAAGAATAAAAATAAATACATGGATAAGTGCAGGCCTATAGTGGCGAATGCCGGTAAGTGCCAAGGCAAGTGCTGTGGTTAGGTGGAGGCTGAAGGTGATTGAGTGTGGGAAGGCATGGCCCTGAAGGGGCACCAATCACAGCGACCATGAGATTAGCAGGGGAGGGAAGAGCCAGAGGGGTGAAAATGAAAGGCTTGAGGAGTTTCCGGAATTTGAGGAGGTCCGGCTCATTTCAAAGAGGAAGTGGGAGGCTGTTCCATAGGAGGGAGCCAGCTGAGGAAAAGATTAGCCGCCAGCCCTCCATTTAGCAAACCACTTGACACACAGAGAGTTGGTACCAGAGGAACGTAGAGGTCTAGAGAGAGAATATTTAGTAAGAGCAAGTTGCAGATAGCGTAGTCCCCGGCCCCAGACAGCCTTATGGATGAGGCAGAGGGATTCGAACTTGAAGCTTGCTGCAACCGGGAGCCAGTGGAGAGATTTTAATGCAGGAAAGATGGGCTTTAGGCCAAGGATAAGTCTTGCTGCCTTTTCCAGATAAGCTGGAGGGGTCATAGAGAGGAAGAAGGTAGTTTCACGAGAAGGCTATTGCAATTGCAATAGTCAACTCTAGAGAGAATGAGAGCTCAGTAACATTGAGATTCTGGGGAAAGTGAGAAAAGGGAGACATCCTTTGAGAAGGAAGAGTTGAAAGTTGGACTTCTTGGCAATTTCCTGAAGAGAGAGGAGTCAAAGAGAAGTCCAAGGTTTCTGGCTTCAGGTGAAGGAGAAGGGGGAGAGCCCATAGAGGATGGGCAGAGTCAGGTGAAGAAAGAGGGAACAGGGGACCCAATTAGAAGGAACTCAGTCTTGCTGGCATTGAGGCAGAGATCATTGGAAGTGCACCAGGACTGGATGGCAGATAGGCAGTCCGGGATGATGGAAGATGCTATAAGGTCAGCAGGAAATTTGAAAAAGAGTTGTGTGTCATCTGCTTAACGCTGAATGTTTGGGGAAAAGGAGGAAATGAGGGGTGCCAACTGAGCAAGGTAAGTGTTAAAGAGCCAGGGTGAGAGGTTTGAGCCATGGGAGACTCCACAGGTGGAAAAAGAGGTGGGTGAGGAGAAGATTCCAGATGATGCCCAGTTTAACCTGGGATGAATGGTCAGTAAGGGAGTAGGTCAGCCAATCCAGTGCCTGCTCTGAGATACCCAGAATATCATGGAACTATTTTATGAGGATGTGTTGTGGGCTGTGTAAAAGGCAGCCGAGAGATTGAGTAGAATGAGGACAGCTGAAGAGCTAGAGTCAAGAGATGTGAGCAGTTTTTCATGGGTGTACAGAAGAGCAGTTTCCTTCCCTCTGGATGTTCAGAATCGAGGTTTGTGGAGGCCGCCAATGGTTGTGGAAACTGCCAACAAGTTCAGTGTGTGAAGTAAGTTGTGGGAAGGCCAGCTTCTCCAGGAGTTTCCCAAGGAAGCTGGTGATAGAAATCGGGTGGTAGTTGACTGGGCAGGTGGTGTCTGCTGAATATTTCTTTCAGGAGGGGGCGCACAAGCGAGTGCTTGAGGGAGGAGGGGAAAGAACCAGTAGCAAAACAGTTTTTTTAGAAATCAGTGAGTGCATGAGTAGAGATCTAATGTTGTCCTTAATGGTTCTGGAAGAGGAAGGGGAAACCTGTTTGGATGAGACCTTCATAGAGCGGACAATTCAGGTGACCTCATCCAGTGTGACATGGGAGAAGGAGGAGAGAGAGGCAGAAGGAGGGTGGGAGGCCATAGGAGGCAAGGTAGTGTGGGAGGGGTTGGGGGAGAGGGGAGCATGTCCAGTATTTCAGTGGTGATGTGTGTGACAAGTGCATTGCAGAGGGCCTGGGGCGGAAGAGTGGACGAGGAGACTGCGGAAGGGTTGGCTCGTTCCCTGCAGATTTGAAAGAGTTTGGCCATGTTGTTCGATGCACCTGATACCCATACCTGGATGTGGGCCCTTTTCTTGGCACGTATGGAGAGTCTGTATTACCTTTGGACCAGGTGACGGGCCAGTTTGTCAGAGGATGAGCCTGAGTTTTGCCACTTCTGTTCCGCAGCTCTGCACTTGCATTTCAGGGCTGCAAATTCAGATTCCTACCAGGTATTACGCTTAGAGGCTGGTTTCAGGTAGACCCTCATGGCTGGGGCAAGATTGTCCAGAGTGCTAGTAATGGCCAGATGGAGGTTGCTGAGAGCAGAGTCTGGGATAAGGGGACAGGGGGGTGAATCTGGATGCAAAGGCAGTAGCTAACACTAATTTAATCAGATTGATGTTCGTGAACGAGGATGGCAGGGCTGGAGGAGGTGCGGTCAGAGCTCCGAAGTGACCCAGGTGAGAGGAGAGGAGAGAATGGTCTGGCCAGGAGAGAGGGGTGGCCAGTGGGGGGAAGAGAGAGATCAGAATGGATGAAGGCATCAAGAGTGTGTACTGCCATGTGGGTAGGGCCAGTTGGGAGAATGGAGAGGGAGAGCGAGGCACAGAGGTCAAGGAAGACAGTGGAGGCTGTGATAGCGAAGTCCAAGTGGATGTTGAAGTCACCCAAGAGAAGGAGTTTAGAGGAGGTTGAGAGGAGAGAAGATCAGAAATCAGCTCATTCAGAGAGGATATGGGTGGTAGTGGCTGGGGGACTGTAGATCGTGGCAATGGTTAGAGAGGAGGAGGGAGAGATGACCAACTTGCAAACCAGGCTCTTAAATGAGGAGTAGAGCTGGCTAGATATGAGGGAGGAAGGATCCCACTCAGAGAAGATTAAGGCAACCACACCACCAGGACGGTTAGGTCCCATGATCGTGTAGACAACGGGCAGAAGGGAGTCAAAAGCAGTGACCAAGCTGGCATTGACCCTGGCTTTGTAAGAGCAGGAATGTCGAGGTCAATGTTCTCAAGAAGGAGGCAGATGTCGGTGGAGGGTTTGTTGGCTGAGCGGGCGTTAAGTGGCCACGTGAAGGTGGTCTCCGCCTTTCAGAATTTTCTGAGGAGGAGTACAGGAACGTGGTACACCAGCCAGAAGGGGAGGGACGAATAGAGTGGTTAGAGGAGAGGCAGGTCAGTGAAGGCAGTTAATTAGGCAGAGCATGTGCCGATCGAAGAGAAGGTGTTTGGGTTGAGGACCCTGAACCAAGAGAGTGCCAGTGTGGTCGACATTAATGATACAGCGGGATGATGAGAAGCCCGCCCAGGGGACTTCCCACTTGGTGCCACCATCAACGGGAGAGGATGAGATGCGGAGTCCATAGATCTGGGAAGGGTACAGAGAAGAGGAAAATCGGTGAAGACATGTAACACAGAGAGCCAATATTTGGCATGATCATCTGGTTATAATTGGGAAACCGAGTCACAAGGAGAAAGTGTAAGTGTCTCAAGTTCATAGAGTGTCAGTGTATATCCCAAATATCTGCTTAGAAATGAGCAGCCAAGTCACAAGGAGAACATGTGAGTGCCCAAAGGTCACACGGCGGGTCAATATCTATCATGACGATCTGGTTGCAATTAAGAAACCGAGTCATAATTAGAAAGTGTGAGTGTCCCATGGTCAGAGAGAGTGTCAGTGTATATCTCAAACATCTGGTTACACATAAGCACCGACTCATTCACTGTCCTGACAATCTGGTTACAAAAGAGCACCTGAGTCACAAGAATAACATTTCAGTGCCACAAAGTCAAAAGAGTTACTAACTATTCCGTCACACAGAGAAAATGTGAGTGCTGCGAAAGTCAGACAGAGAGTCAATAGGCCTCATTACGAGGTTCCCGGAACGGTAAAAAGGGCCAGAAAATGTGCAATAATACAAGCATCAGCATTTTTACCGGACTTGGGAAACCCATATTTGTCCGTGGGGGCTCAAATCTACCAGCAGCCCTGACCTGTTGGTAGATCAGGCCCCTACCTAGAAAGAAATGACAGAATCACTGGCATCTGTACTACCAGTGCTGATCATTCCAGCAATCACATCCCATGGGGTCACAGGACTACATGGTATGGGAAATTACTGCCATCTCCACCACCCATAATATAGAGGTAATACCAGGATATCAGGCAACAGAGGCGGTAGGGGCAATTTCCCAGTATTCTGCCAAAATTGCTGGCAGGATACCGGGATACATGTAATAAGCCTCAATGTCTTCTAGCCTGAGCATGTGGTTACAAATGGGAAACCGAGTCACAAGGAGAAAATGTGAGTGTCCCAAGATCACACGTAGAGTCAATAGCTATCACAACTATATGGTTACAAATTAGCTACTGACTCACAAGGAGAAACTATGAGTGCCCCAGGGTCACATGGAGTGCGAGGAATTTGACCATCTGCACTGTGTGCCTCCACTCCCCAGGGCTTTTTTAAATGTTTTATTAAATGGAATGATTTTACACTTACCTCTGGAAAATATGTGAGGATAATCCACACACATTTTCCTAAGCTCACACCACGACAAACACATAGACCTGGGTATTCTGGGTGAACACAGACTACAGGCACAGTCCACCCTGTCAGATTTAGTTGAAATGTGACAGCAAGGCGTACACTATGTCATCTCAAGGAAGGCGATGGACCAAGCTTCCTCCTGCCATGGCCAGCTTCATTAACTAACAAAGGCTACACAGATACACCCTATTTGTGTGTTAGGCCCTGCAGATGGTGGCATTGATTAACATACCAATAGAAGGTACTTCATAAAGGCTCACATGAGGCCTGGCTACAGAGGTTGACAAAGGAGATAGGAAACCCAACACACGTTCATGTGTAACTGTGTTAACCTGAAGCCAGCTTCCGCCCTCAGTATAAATGACAGTGAGCTGTCATGTCTGGGACTGCTGTGTTTCAGTAAGCCATCCCATTAGGGGGACCCAGTTCATAATGTATGAGAATGTGGTTTACAGGAGCCAGCTAGTCTGGGCTTGCCACAGCTTCAAGAGACACCCTCTGCATTAACAGGCACCACATAGAGAGGACCATTAACCAGAGAAACTCTTTGATCAACAACAGACAGGAAGATGGGTGGGACTTAGTAGCACAAGGAAGATTGGACAGAGATCTTTCTGCTGAGAATAGGTTTAATTTTTTTTTTTTAGTTCTGGGGCACACCTTGTTCCTGTTTTTTCCTGTTGCAAAGCACTCTTGTTATTATCTCACACATACAGAAGATTGTTGGTAGGGTCCAAGGGTTGGTTCATTAAGGTAGGCTTAGACTACACCAATCGCTGTGGTCCCCTTGGCATTAAAAGATGGCTGGAGCCCATCTTTAAGCAGATCATCTGAAGGATTCACAAGAAGCAGTAAGAAGAACTCAATCATGAACCCTGACTGAAGGTACAGCCTTTTTAACATCTACCACCAGTGAAGGAAGGCCAGGATATCCAAAGAGGTGAACAAGATCCCTCTCCTAAAAATCACCCAGGGAACAGAGGGAGAAACAAAACGCAAACAACCCTACAGCCTCTACAGAACGGGCTCCCAGCCTGCACAGAACATCCCTTTCTAGGCTATGCAGCAAGCTTCCTGGGTAGGAGGTGCCAGAAGGTCTATGAACCTACAACCAAGTTCAAGACAACTGCCTGAAACATCAAAACATTCCACAGCTGTGGGCCGTCTGTCTTAAAGGATGACACAAGTCCATTAAATAAGCTGGAAACAGTGCCTCGATGAGCATCTACTAACGTGTGCGTTAAAGGACATTTTCAAGCCAGTTGCGTTCCTCGATCTGCATCTGACAGCAACGCCGACTGTTGTGAAGCCACCATCATTTACAGATATCCGTGACATCTCAACAAATGCTTCAGAACTGTTGATCCCTGCTGTTGTGCCGCCTGATACCCACAACTGACTCCCATCTCAAACTCTGTCACAGAAGCCTGCAAAGCACTCTGAAGCCAACTCAACCCTGTAGAGCACCAAGAACACCTACAGCACAAGATGCATTGTTGTTCTGTCTCCCTGGACCTTCCCAGGAGGCCCCTATAGACAGGTTAATACCCATTGCTCCATTTGTACTGAAGCCAAGAAACCTTAAACCTTTGTGGTTATTAACCATACCCACTAACCTCCTGTCAGTAGCCACAGTGCATCCCGTTTCCTTCTGTGAAACTGTCTGTCCTCTACATTCCATTACAGTGTGGGTTGTATTTCATAGTGTTGCTAGAACTGTCTATTGTGATATAAATAAAGTTGATATTTTTGATGCACACTTGACTGGACAGTCCCTTTTATCATTGGGTAATAATTGTATTTTCACTGTGTTGCAACTAACCAATGATCCACAACCTTTCAGAGATAAGCCTTCCGTTCTGCCCACATTACCAACATTGGACAAGGAGGTTTATAATGTGCTTGTTATTCTAGTCTTTTCATTTCCCTTCTGGTGTATTAGAGGTATGGGGTGATTGATGGTGTAGAAATCGATATTCATTCGTGGACCAATGGTACCCAGGAAGTTGATTCGTCACACGATTCGGAAGAGAGTCAATATCTAGCATGACTCACTGGCTACAAATGAGCAACCAAGTCACAAAGAGAAAATGTGAGTGTACCAAGGTCAAACCTAGAGTCACTAGCTATCCTGACCATCTGGTAACAATTAGGATACTCAATCACAAGGAAAACATGTGAGTTTCCCAAAGTCAGTGAGAGAGTCAGTATATATCCCAACTATGTGGTAACAAAGGAGCACCCAAATCACAAGTAGGACATGTGAGTGCCCACATGTCAAAAAGATTCACTATCTATTCCGACAATTTGGTAACAAATGAGCATCCAAGTCACCAAGAGAAAATGAGTGTGTCCCTATCCACACAGAGAGTCAATGTCTAGCCCGATCATGTGGTTACAAGTGGGAAACAGAGCCAAGAGGAGACAATTTTAGTGTTCCATTGTCACAGAGTGTGTTGTTATGTATCACAACTATCTTGTTACAAGTGAGCAACTGATTCACACAGAGACAATGGGACTGCCCTAAAGTCGCACAGAGAGTCAGCATCTACCACTGACATTTGCCATTAGCCTAAGAATAATAATATAATAATAATAATAATAATAATAATAATAATAATAATAATAATAATAATAATAATAATAAAATAATAATTTAGCATTCATATAGCGCTACGAACACCTGAGCGCTGCTTATTATTCCCCGCGGTGTGTGGTTCTCAGTTATCGACCTCGAAAGGATGAAAGGCTGAGTTTGGCCCTGCCGTGATTAGAACCTGCGTCAGCAGGCTCTCCTCGCTGTGCTATCAGACCAGCTTCTACAACTGTGGAAGCGGGGTAAAAAGTGCAGTGTGGTGGCATATAACATAGACATGTACTGTGGGACTGATTCGTTGAATTATTTGCATGGTGCAAAGTGACATTTCACTGCCAAAAATCACCCTGATTCATGGAACAGTGCAAAGCGCCTTGCCAACAATCACCCTGATTCATGGAACAGTGCAAAGCGCCTTGCCAACAATCAGCCTTATTCATGGAAGAGTGCAAAGTGTCTTTTTGCATTGCAAAGTGAATTTTCACTGCAAAAGTACACTTTGCACTGTTCCACCCTGATTTATGGAGCAGTGCAAAGTGTAAGTGTGCAGTGCAAAAAAGACACTTCACACGGTTGCATGAATCAGAGTGTTTGTTGGCAGTGCAAAGTCACTTTGCACCATCAAGAAAATGACACGAATCAGGCCCCACATGTATAATAATGATTTGCATTTATATAGCGCTACAAACCCTCAGGCATCTGAGTGGTGCTTATTACCCATGGTGTGTGGTGCTCATTTATCAACCTCGGAAGGATGAAAAGCTGAGTTTGCCCCTGTCGGGATTCAAACCTGCATCAACAGGCTTTGCACGGATGTCAAAGTGAGGGCTCTGCTCACTGTGCTATCTAACTGAATAACAATGGGGTGGTCCTAACACATATGGGTCCTGATTCATGACATATTTGCACGGTTAATAAAGTGACTTTGCACTGCCAACAAACACCCTGATTCATTGAACAGTGCAAAGTGGATGTTTGCATCATTATCATCCAATGTGGGTTACCTAGGCCAGTACTGGGAGACAAAATGGCTTCCCAGCTGCCACACACCGCCTACCATTATGTATACGCGCAGGCATACTATGGCTGGAGTAAGAAGCCAAACGAGTATCAGTTCTAGATCAAAGATCTGGACGCAAAGAAAGCACAAGAGGCCCACAGTCCTGACTCGCTGTGCATAGGCAACTCTGATGCTTTGATTGTGCTGCTTTCCATTTCGACATGGGCTTCAATTTGGCAAAACATTTGAAAAACAGACTATTGATCATTTGAGCTGGGGGCAGTGTCGAGCCATAATTGCATGCCTGTTATTACAGCAATGTAAATCTTGGGTAATACGTTTACTGCATAATTAACCAGTTGTTGTTATTATTATTATTATTATTATTATTATTATTATTATTATTATTATTATTATTATTATTATTATTATTATTATTATTATATTAGGGTGTGATGTGTTCCATGATAGTGCTCACGTTGGAGATGGAGTCTTCGAGAGAAGTGGTGTAGCCTGGCCAATGCCAGCGTGCTGGACACTTGGTCGGTTTCTTGTTTTGAACACATGTAAATAGTGGGGCAGATTTTCTGTTTCTGTTAAATGATAGTTTTCGCTATTTTTATTGTCTATGTTTATAATGTCATTGTTTTTACTCGTTACATTACTTTCAGTGCATACCTTAGTATGCTCCATCTACCTTATTAGCTTGTCATTGTCAGTCCAAATGATAATGTATGCAATATTTTAACCTTTAACCTGTGCAATACTACTTGCTACTCATCTGTAACACCCCACCCCTTCACCTCACTGCCCCTATCCCGCCCTCAGTGTGCTCTCTCATGTAGGCAGAGATCATGGGAGACCTCGGTAGTACTCTACACTGGTGTTGAGGTCTGAAGGTGTGGGTGTTCTTCCCCTGTAGGAGTAATCATTCCACCAAGATTGCACCATTGTATAGCTATGTGCTTCTTGGCATGAGTATGCCCACAACCTTTCATGTATTGGAGCATGGCACTATTGTGTTATTGCTCTACAGCTGGCACCTTTGCCCGCTTGAAAGTCACTGCTGTCCCCACCAGAGGCATTGATGGGGGGGGGGGGGGGCTGAGGGAGCTATAGCCCCATGTCTTTTGGTTGTAGCCCCGGATAGAAGCTCAGGGACTACAACCGAAAGGCTATAGCTAGTCCCCAATCCTGCACGTCCTGACATTAGCTTAGCCCCTGATCTTTTCCAGACCTAGCAACACCCCTGGTCACCACAATGTATCCTTAGACACATTGGTGGATGGGTTGCACTTACGAAGCATGCTGATGGAGAGGACCCCACTCTAGAGGCTGTGTGTCAACTGGGGTGGGCTCGGTAAAGCAGTGCTTTCATTCACTCCTAAGGAGTGAGCGAAGACAGTAAAAGAGAGAGAAGAGCGGCATCTTATCTAGCCTTGGAATTCCACTCTGGAATGAGGAGCGACCAGGAATCTTAGCTTCTTAGAGCACACATCTCTTCGTAGACTGTATTATATTGTTCTATGCTGTCAATAAACGGGACTTGCCTCGTAGGTGGCTCATAATTTCAAGACCAGCCTTCTCAATGTGGACACGATGCTTCGTGTTGAGTGATTGGCGCGCACTACGGGTGATCGAGGAGCTGGTTCTGCCCTTGCGTTGTGGGATGTTTTTACCCATGCATCCAAGCCCTATCATAAAACTGTGCAGTACTGGCATGGAAAACATCATGATGGCCAGAACTCCCCAGAGAGTGCACAGGGAAAACATGGAGAATAGGCTGCCACCCATTTTTGCCTATGTTGTGAGCACAGGAGGGCACTGCCTAAAACCACCATTGGGCTACACACACAGTAGCCTGAAACCATTGGGAATGGCAATGCTGATCGCCAAAAAGCAACTCAGAACTGTGGGGAATTCATTGTCTTAATCCCAAAAATGGTTGCATTACCAGTACTCACCACTATCAGAAAGCCAGTGTTTTAAAACCACCAGACTTTTGTGTAAAACTGAACAAATGAAACAAAACCAGACCAAGGAAAGACTTGCTAGGAGGTGGATACAATGTAAAACTATATTCTGAAATGACATGAAGGAAGTAATTATTTAATGTATATGTACAAATTGTAAGTTTGATTCAAACTGGGAACTAAAGTGAAACTGAATTCTGCCTGACAACTACCCCCGACAGGAGAAACCTGCTGAGCCACTCATCCCAGTCCTGGCTGCATCCTGCTTCCCCACCAAACGTAGTTGACACCCCTCTGATTAGATTAGGGGTGGAGCACCTGGGAACTGGAAAGGATAGAACAATGCAACTTCCTTGACTCAGGCAAATGTTATATTGGGGGCGTCGTAAAATAGCTTCCTCTTGGGAGAAACTGGGGGGCAGCTGTGCCTCTGTGGACAAGCTGCCTTGGGGGAAGTGGATAAACCAGTTATTCCACCATGTGATGTGGGAAGCCACACCCCTTTTTGACCAGAGCATAATTTTAAAAAGATAGATAACTCATAGTGCGGACTTGTCAGAATTATATAAGTAATATCATTATTTTTGTGATTTTTCTGTGAACATTTTAAGAGGCGTTAGGACCCTGTGGTGTATTCTGGGAGGTTTCTAGCGGAAAATACGGTCTCACTCCAAATTTATGCATGTTAAAAATCTGACACTTTATCATCTGTAACCCATATCCCTGGTGCACATTTGTGTAAAAACTGGAAAGGTTTAGAGGTCGTTATCTGGATGAAAAGGGGAGAATTCTGTCATCAGTGGACACAACATCGTACAAAGACAGGGATCGGATGGTTTGGTGCTACAGAAAATATGTTAACTGGACCTATAATATTAGAAAAATGGTACATAGATAAATATGTATTTGGGTCAGAAATATATTTGTGTGCAATCTGACAAGGGGAGGTTCCTCTGACCATAAAACCTACAGCATCATTCTGACTCACATTTCCTTCCCCCAATCAAGGGAGAGAGGAGGAATTGGCCAATGGTAAGTGAGAGGGGCAGGTTTAGTTATGACCAACACACACACCCACTTTCCAAAACACATAAAAAGAGACTGCTGGGACAGGTAGAGACATTCAATTCCATTTGCTGCAGAGCATGCTGACCGACGACTTCACATCCAGAGATCCAGACTTCAAGTCCATCAATCTCCAGAACCTGTAGCAGAAATTAACTCCAGAATTTGTAGCAGAGAGGCCTGATTCCACCAGCTGAATCCTCTTCAGCAGACCTCAAAACCAACCAAACTATTCAACAGCCGGGCGAGCTGTTTGAATTTTGCGAAAAATTTTTGCAAGAACCTGTAGCAGTATCCAGAAAGCAGTGCTGTATCCGGAACCTGAGAGAACCACAAACCAGACCGCTGTGAGCAGAACCAGAGATCCAGATCGCTGTGAAGTGCCGAGACCAGAACCGGAGTCCAGTCCAAAACCTGACCAGATCCGTGACAAGGCCTATTTTCAAATCAATATTGTGAGTACATAGCAGAACTGTGCAGAACCTATCTCTTAGTTAAAATAATCTAATTCAAACTATTTTACCCTAAGTAGAACAGCCTCCTAGAAATCGTGTCATCTGTCATTTGTAAAGCTGCACAACTGTCACCTGTCAATTCTGAAGCTGCAAGCTGACACCTGTCATTTTGAGTTTACTTTAAATCCAAAAAACTACCTTTATTTAATCGTCCGTATCTCTGGAACCGTTTGGAACGAAATTTCCAACGAACCTAGAACCGACTTCCTACTCCCTATACTTTTTCCGCAATCACGATTTACGCACTCCCGAAATTTACCGCGATTTGCGATTTTTGCTCAATTTCTCCACTTGTCAAAATAGCAGCTCCATTCTTTCTTTTGTTAAAATTCGTTGCAACTTGGTAATAACTCATAGAGCATTGCTAAAGTGAGCCTGAACTAATACCAACACGCATCTCCCACTCACCCTGAATCTCTAGAAGGAATTAAAATCAGTTGGCACATTTTCCCATCCATTGCCATCACATTTAAAAAGCATTTTGGGCCTGTGTTTCAAACTCCTACCTGTTTCCTCTAAGCCTGCTGGGGGGGGGAACTGAAATTCGTATTGTATCTGATTGCATTCCTGAGAACTGTGTGCTCCTCTTTCCATCTCCTTCCATTTCTTACATTGCATAGGGGAGGGGGTGAATTGCCAGAGAAAAAGTGATTATCTTATCTTTTGCTAAAATCATATCAAGTATTTCTGTACTGCATTTTATTCCTCATTGCTTTTCCCTTGAAACCATAAAAGTATTTTTGCTACTTTATCCATCCTATACTAACTCCTCATTGATTGTAAAGAAGTGTGCTAGTGCCAGATTGCCCATTGTTTATCAACATCATATGTCTAAGTGTACTATCAGATATTATTTTTTTATAAAAGTGTGATATATATATATTGTTTAAATTTCAAATAAACCTTTTAATTTGCAAAACAAACCTACTTCTTGGCTCAGTGGGGTCAGGGGGATTCTAAGAGGGGGGTGTTATACAAGGGTTGTCATCCAGAGTACTGAACTGGATATAAAAATGCATCAATAAGGGTTTTCCTCAGCATCCCAGACTAGGCATTGACTTAGCTGCAGTGTTGATTGAATATCGCTTACACCGTTCATGGTCACAGGATTCAGAATACTGAAGAGGTGGTGGCTGATGGTCCAATGTCTTTTGGAATGTGTATTAGGCATACTGGGCTTCAGTCCTCCGCAGGTCTGATGCTGCAGGGACGGCACTGAGTTATTGATAGCTCTTGGAAGAGGAGGGGTGGCAGTTGGCTCATCACGGTCCTCCTGCTCGTTACCATCCCTGCTGCTGATTGCAATCCTCAGATAACAAGCATTCTCATTAGCATCGCTGACATTGGAATCATCACGCTCAGAGATGAGATGCTCACTCTTTGCTGCCGCCAGCCCATCTGCAATTTGCATTCCGTGAACCACAGCAGTGGCGGACTAGCATTCCCGGCACCAGGTCTCCTCTGACCTCCATGCCCTTGACCTCATCCTAAAAGTCTACTTCTGCCCCTCATCCCTATTGCTGGACACTACATGCTCTACACCAGCAGAACTCACTGACCGTTATCTCTATCACTGTGTGCCCGAGGTTGCGTGAGTGATCATCTCTTCTGTAGCCATACCAGTAGTACTGCCATCATACATGGTAGTAATAGTAAATGCCGAAGTAGTACTTATATATATATTAGTTTAATAGCTAGGTGCAGTGGTAGTGGGTATAGAAGCAGTATTAGTGGTAGGTATAGAAGCAAAATATCTAGTACTGATATTAGATTAAGTAGCAGGTGCAGCATTAAGAGTAGTAGTTGCAGTAGGTATAGAAGTAGGTGTAGAAGGAGTACTTGTATTGGGTGAATCGTTGAGTGTGATACTAGTAGGTGTAGAACTATTGCTAGTATTAGGTACAGTAGCAATATGTGTATAACTGGTAGTAGATTTAGTAGCAGGTGTAGCAGTAGGAGCAGAACTTTTATTAGGTGTAGCCGGAGTACTTGTACTGGGTGAATCGTTGAGTGTGATACTAGTGGGTGTACAAGTATTGCTGGTAATAGGTACAGTAGCAATATGTCTATTACTGGTAGTAAATTTAGTAGCAGGTGTAGTTGTAAGAACAGTACTTGTAGTAGGTGTAGAAGGAGTACTTGTACTGGGTGAATCGTTGAGTGTGATACTAGTGGGTGTAGAAGTATTGATGGAAGTAGGTGCAGTAGCAATATGTGTAGTACTGACAGTAGATTTAGTAGCAGGTGTAGCAGTAGGAGCAGGGTTTGCAGTAGGTGCCGAAGGAATACTTGTTCTAGGTGAATAGTTAAGCGTGAGAGTAGTGGGTATAGGAGAAGTAACAATGGTAGGTATGGTAGCAATATATGTAGCCATTGTAGCCGATATGGTAGCAAGTATAATAGTAATAGTAATACGTGTAATCATTATAGAGGTAGTTTCATTGTATGATGTAGTTTACACGATACACTGTTAAACTTCAAATTTCTGAAGACATAAAAATATATATTTTTTAAAAACACAAGCTGGGCTCAGGGAAAGGTATAGTGAAGTGTGGAGGGCAGGCAGGGTCAAGAGGAAGAACAAGGTTAACATGACATCCACTTATTAATGTGCGGGTGCAAATATGGGTTTGTGTTGGGCAACCTCAGGGTGGACAAATATAAATTGGCAAACACACATTGGCCCTAGTGAAAGCAGTATTCATAGCTCGATGTGTGCAACAGTATTAATCAAAGCAGTAGTAGATGTAGAATGTGCAGTCAAAAAAAGCAGAGTAACATTAGTACTACTACACATAAAAGTGCCTGCCCAGGTAGTAAGTGCCTTGAAAGTGCAGTGTGCCTGTGACAAAGCAGCTTCCGGGGCTCCAGTGATCCAGGGATGAGTATCAGTTTCTAAACCATCAATCAGCCCCGCACCTCTAGTACACCAGAAGAGATCCACAACTATTGGAAACACGAGCAAATTATAAACCTCCTTGTCCAATTTGGTAACATGGATGGAACTTCAGGCTTATCTGTGCAATGTTGTGGATCGATGGTTAGTTGCAACACAGCGAAAATACTATTATTACCAAATGATAAAAGAGACTGTCCAGTCAAGGTTGTATAAAAATATCTACTTTATTATTCAGCAGACAGTTCTAGCGCAATACAAAATACAACCCCCCCTGTAAAGAAATACAGCAGACAGACTGTTTCAAGAAGGAAAAGGGATGCACTCTGGACACTAACAGGGGGGTAGTCAGGATGCTTAATAACCACAACAGTTTAACGTTACTTGGCTTCAACACAAAGGGAACAATGAGTATTGATATGTCTCTAGGGTCCTTAAGGGAAGGACCAGGGGGACAGAACCACAATGTATTTTGTGATGTAGCTGTTATTTGTGCTGAATAGGGTCAATCTGTCTTCTGGGTGCTTTGTCGGCTTCTGTGGCAGAATCTGAGACAGGAGTCAACTGTGGGTATCAAATTGCAAGACGGTTCAGCAAGTGAAGCTGGACGAATGGCTGCAGGCTGGCGTTCATGCCAGCTCAGGGTCAGGAATCATTATCTAAGTGCGGATTGGCGGGTCTGAAGCACTGGTCAAGATGTCTCAGATGTCTTCAAGCAACAGCGGCTTGACAACGGTCGAAGAAATGTCCGTTATGGGGGAAGGTGGTAGATGCTTGTCAAGGCACTTTTCCCACATTCTTCAATGGGCTTGTGTCGTCCTTTAAGGTGGATGGCCCAAAGGTGAGGAGTTTGTTGCAGACAACCACCTTGTCCTTGGTGGTTTTTTTCAGAGACATATTTGCACTTCCTGTCCAGGGAGCTTGCTGCAGAGCCTAGCAGGTCACGCTGTGTGCTAGCCGGATGGCACTTCTTGAGTGGCTGGAGGGTCCTCTGAGTTGTGTTTTCCCTCTGTTCCCTGGGAGAAGTTTAGGGGAGGGATCTTGCTTCCCTCTTTGGATATCCTGGCCTTCCTTCACTGGCTGAAGATATAAGGCAGACTGTACCTTCAGCCAGGGTCCAAGATTAAGTTCTTCTTTGTTACTTCAAGCTAAATCTTCAGATGATCTGCCAAAAGATGGGCTCAGCCCTCTATTGAAGCCAAGTTGGCCACAGTGATTGGTGTAGGCTAAGCCTACCTTAATGAACCAATCCTGAGGTCCCTACCAACAATCTCCTGTATGTGTGAGTTCATAACCAGAGTGCTATGCAACAGGAAATGAAAAGGGGTGAAAAGTTGTCATACTAAGTCCCACCCATCTTCCTGTCTAGTGTTGATCAAAGAGTCCCTCTGGTTAATGGATCTCTCTGTGGTTACTGTTTAAAGTGGCAGGTCTCCCTTTAAGTTGTGACGAGCCCAGACTTGCTTGCACCTGCAAACCACATTCTTATCCCTTATGAATGGGGTCCCGCTACCTGAGTGGCCTACTCTATAGTACAGTCCTAGACATGACAGTTCATTGTCATTGATACTGTGGGCGGGAGCTGGCTTCAGGTTGACACAATCACATATCAAAGATTTTTGGGTTTCCTGTCTCCTTTGTTAACCTCTGCCGCCAGGCCCCATGTGGGCCTTTTTGAAGTACCCACTATCGGTATGCTAATCGCTGCCACCAGCTGTAGGGCCTAACAAAAGTGCAGCGCGGCTCCATGGAGCCTTTGTTAGTTAATCAAGCTGGCCGTGCCAGGGAGAAGTTTTGCCCTCCTCCTTCCTGGAGATGACATGGTGCACTCCTGGCTGTCACATTCCAACTAAATATGAGAGGGTGGACTGTGCCTGTAGGCTGTGTCCTTCCAGATTGCACAGGCCTTTGTGTTTGTCGTGGTGTGAGCATAGGGAAATGTGTGTGGGTTATCCCCACACATTTTCCTGAGGTTGGTCTACCATCATTCCATTTAATTAAAAATTTCAAAAAGCCCAGGTGAGCGCACACCCTCCATGCGGATGGTTGCATTCCTCACAACTTCTAACCAAAAGAGGCCTTGGAAATCATTTTCAAGGTGACCCCGTATTACACATGTTCCGCAAGTTCAACAATGTTTTTTATGCGAACATTTGGAAATATAATAGGTTACCACTCAAAATAGGCCCGGGGTTCAGAGCCCTACTGGGACATCTCCAGAGTTCCCTATAGGCCAGTCCACCCCTGCCTCCAACCCCAACCAACCCGCTTACAGAGCTCAGCATACACACTCCATTCTTGCCTCCATTGGGTTTAGGTAAGTGTTGCACTCATTTTGAATAAGAGAGGAATGAATGATGTGATGACTGCCACCACATAGGGAATGCAGAGCCCCTGTGGTGTTGCAGATCATTGGATTAAACCTATGTCAATCAATCGACCCAGCCAATGCAATCAAGGGCTCAAACCCCCATGTTGGTAAGGCAAGGCCACTGGTTCTATTTTCCTCCCTGAAATGAATGAATCTGTGTATTGCCACGCCGCTGCTACCGTGTGCCAAGTATAGGTTCTGTGAGCCGCAGCCACCGCGCCCGGCCTGGAATGACCCACCGCTCCCACAGCGGCAGGCACATTTCACTCACTGAAGTCCACGCTCACTAATCATCTGCAAGAGAGGAGAGCCAATTATTTCCCCACTGCGTGACCTTTTCATCTTTTAATGCCGTTTCAGAGTGAAAGAGTCCAAACACACAATGAAATGTATTCCAGCCTGATATCCAATCACGCTGCCTTTTATTACATATATCATTATGTATAGTCTGTTGTTAGCACGGGGATGAGGCGAAATATATTCATGGCCTAATTAGAGTGAAATTTCTGCATATTAATGAACTCCCAGGGGGAAGAAGACTGCTATTTTTTTTAGTTCCATTCCGCCATATTAAGAGGAACAAGTGTGTTATTTTTTTTTTTCTTAATTCTAAGCCTTCCTCGGGTTATGAGAGGCTTTTTGATTTCACTTAGAATTTCTAGAATGTATCATCTATTCTATCAAGACCTAACCAATAAAGTCAGCCACGGCAGTGACAATTACTGCCGGTCCCATAAAGAACGGGACACTCATTGAAGTCTCTTGCAAGCGAAGGTTTGACACAGTGGCCAATATCTTCCCCAGCGCCTCAGTGCTCCAAATTCACCAAATCAAAATAAAGGGTCCACTTGATTTTATAGACAATCCAATCTCTTGGTCTTTATGGGAAGTAGCTTATGCGAAATACGTTTCCATACACCACATGCAAAGGAACCAGGGCGCACCACATAATGACACAACGAGCCCACAAATGCATTAAACGCAAAAAATAAAAACAATAAAAACCTGCTATACGTTCCAAAATATGAAATCACAAGTATTTGTAAGTCAAAAAAAAACAATGGTGCATATTAATCATGTGCTGTTTGATTGCGTGTGCATCTGCCATGTCTGTGTGCGTGCTATCACTAGAGATTTGAACAGTGACGTTGTATTTTGTAGGAAGATATCTGTCACGTGTGAGGGATAACTTTGTGAGTAGTGTAAGGTGATAAGAGAAGGGTGCCTGGTTCATTTAGTGGGATATAGGAGTGGGCAAGGTTTGGTAGGGACTACCTTCCAAAGCGTTTCAGACTAGAACATGCCTTTTTGATTCTGATTTCTGTAACTGGGGTGGTTGAGCGTGTTGAGCCTTTGTGCATCAGGCTTCTAACTGTTCTGACCCTTTTTTGGGTGGGGGTGGGCACGGGGAGACTGACTAGAAGGAGTCTGATGCGCCTAAGTACTAGGCTGCAGCGTTGTGAAAGTACATGTGGCATGTTGGTGGGAGTAAACAGTGAGGGTCCTGTTTCCAATGTGTCCCTGCTTACCCTTCTGAGGTCCCTGTGGATCGCTGATGTAGTAGTCATCCTTGATATGACAGGTGTGAGGAGTATAATCTTAGCAGGTCCATGTGTCTGAGGGTTTACAGCGGGTTGAAGTCCAGGAGCTTGCAGTTTATGTTGGTTCAAGGTTGGTTGGTCCTGGGTGATTGGGTTTGATTTGGTCTTCATGGGTATCCCAGTATGTAATCTGAATAGGCTTTCTGGAATGTTCTGACTCAGCAGTGTCTATCTACAGATAACTGTGGCTAGAGTTCCAGAGTTTGGTTGAGTGAAGAGAGAAGGACTATCCTCTGTGTCGTTTCCAATTGAAACATTGCATGAAAAGAATAGTCTGTGGACAGTGTATACTTCCTTTAGCTATATACAATCTATAGATATACATTCTAATTATTTACATCAAATTATGTAAAACCATGTCATAGTGTTGCCACTTCTGGATTAGGAATCACCAACATTGACTTGACTAAATTTTGTCCGCACACTGTACTTCCTTCAATCGTTTCCTTGATTTCAAGGTACATGTTGTCAGCACCTTGAGAACAAATAAAGTGACTATTTAAGGCAATCGTACTGTAAAAGTACTTTTGACAGCCAGAGATAGAGCTCTTTCGGTGTGTTTGTGAGTTTTGAAGCAGATTCACTTGAGCATGCTTCAATAGTCAGCTGTCTGCTGACTGCAGTAGTGGGTGCAGGCGTTGTTGTGCAAATGCACCCCCAGGTCTCCTCTCTTAGGAAGAGGGACGTACAGCAGAGCAGGGTGCCTGCAGTGCTCCACATACACTTGTGTCGGTGTCAGGGCTGGACTGGCCTTGTGGCGTGTAGATTCGCATCAATTAATGCCTTCCTTGATTAGGTAGAAAGTGTGCCGTGGCTTCGCTTCAGTGCCTTATGAAACTAGCTTGGTTGTTGTTGGCACTAATGGGGATTGGGTGTTTCAGAGGAACATGGAGCACAGTGTTGTAGTGTTTTGCAAGTTGGCTGAGCTTTGGATGAACCTCCTTTCCCTGCGCACTGGGACAGATCGCAGTTGTGAAAATGATAGTGCTGCCAAAACTGATGTATGTATTTCAAGTGATGCCAATGCTTGTCTCCAATGGGTATTTATCCCGGCCCCATACGATACTAGGAAAGTTGATCTGGAAGGGAGGAAGTTTGAGAATTGCCCTGCCGATGCTGCAATTACCTATCGGAGGGAATAGGTGCACCAGGCTTTAAGACCTGCTATTGGGCAGATACGTTACAGCACTTGGTGGATTGGTTTCTACACCCACATGAGGATGCAATTACTGAATTCATTGTAAAAATGTGCAAACCAACACAGCTTTTTGAACTCATGGGGGGGGAGTAGGAATGGAAGAGTATTCTCTCCCCAGTGACCATGTGTATACAGGTATGATGGCAGGCGACGAGACTGCCAAGTCAGTAATTACCATTCCTGTCTGAAATGAACATATAGAGTGAAGAAGCAGCACTTTCATACAGCAAATTTTGGGCTCAACTGATAAAAGCGATTTCCCTATTTTCTCAAGAACCAGACAATGTGGATAGAACATGTCCTTGACAGCGTTTCGGTTAGAACTTTACAGCATGCTTCCTTTTGAAGAAAAACACTCTTCCCCGACCGGCTTCTTGAATTCTTGGCAGTATGAAGCTCTCCTCCACATGCAAAATCCTTTGGATTGTTACTGGTGTCACGGCAGAATATATCCCTCTATGTCTTGCTGCGCTGTCACATCCTCTCAGCAGCTTTCTCCTGGAGTGTTTCACGGGCTGGAGGAGCCTGTAATAGATTTCTTGAGTGCTACAGGAGTGCAGAAGGTGAAGGGGGTCACTGAAAACAACTACACTTCATAAGGATGTGCCCTTGTGCTGTTAACAACTTAGTCCAACTGACAGTCTACATCCTATGGGCAGTTTACTGGATGCCACGTCACATACCTCAAAGATAGTTCAGGGCTTTGTGACAGTTGCTGGAACCTTGATTTGCCAAGACTACAACTGACATGTTTGAGACACACATTTCGCTTAACAGTGGAGAGCTGATTTTTTGGTGCAGTTTACTTATTGTATATTCACATGGCTCTACAACCTCAGAGACTAGAGCATTTAACTTTAAATGAATTCAAACTCATATTCACCCCTTTAGTACAATAAATCTTCAACGGGGAAAAAGTTGCATCTTGCACCAGCAAACGGAACACCTTTTCATACAAGTGCTTACTTGCATGTTCTTCAGCATAACAGTGCACGGTTATATCTCGGGAGGATAGCTCAGGGGCAACGTGCTCGCCTTGGAAGTAAGACGACACAGAGCACCACAGGTTCAATCCCTGGGTCTGCGCTTAGAAACCTCTTGGTATTAAGTGTATTATAAATTACCTATCATATCATACATGAGCAATAAGCATCTTGCTTGGTAGCAACCTAATAGCAGCATACAAGAAAAAGCCAAACACTGCGACGGAATAATTTGCAATTCACGACATGGTAATATAGTGATTAAATGGGAAGTCCAACAAAACTGTAAATTAACATAAACTAACCAAAGATAAATGTTTTCTTGGGAATTTGTGTCTACACCCCTTCAAATTCTGGGAAAAAATGTTCCATGTATATTACTGATTGAGCTGAAAAAAACTGTTTTAGTTTTGTTTGTAAAATTCTTATTGTTTTTGGTCATAACAATTGTTTTCCGACTTAAAAGCATTATACTTCCTCAACCCATGTGTTCCCGCCTTCCCCATCCATCCCACTACTAGACTGTTCCAACAGTTGCTGCAGCACCACCAAACATGTGATGTGGAGCAGCAGCAGTGTGATGGGCTGGTAGTGGGCCGATCGAGGTCTAGCACTGAACTGGCCCAGGCTGCCCACACTGTAGGCAGTGCCTGCCGGCACCGGTTCCGGGGACAGCATTATGGGGCCAGGATTTTTTGGGCCCTGGCACTTATTTTTTTACAAATGAAGCACTGACTTTATCAAGGAAACTTGAGTCACCAACAAATTCAACAAATTCACCTGAAACCTGTCAAAAAAGATGAAACGTGGTGTACCAATATACAGACACCTTCACAGAAAAAATATCAATGCTCCAAACCAAAATCGGCAACATAAAAGAGAAGGTAACCATGCCAGATACTGGCACGGAAACACACACCACAGCCAAACCTCCTCATCCTTTCAAATTCAGGCCAGTCTCCACAACAGAGGTTATCAAGAATATCTCTAGCCTAAAACAGTCTAGGTGTCACGGTGACATCTGCCCTGCCCCATGTATCAAAGATTGTGTCACAGAACTTGACCCATTCAACACCTTTCTCTTCAACAATTCCTTTTCACAAGGCACTGTCCCTAAGAACCTAAAAGAAACATGGGTCCTCCCGCTTCTAACAAAAAAAATATCTCGACCCGACCATCCCTGCCAATTTCCACCCCATTACAAAGGACCCCTTTCTTCTGAAAATCCCAGACCATGCCGCCTACATTCAAATTCAATTACATATAAAAAAAAAACAATCTCTTAGGTCTCAGCCAATCCAGCTTCCGACCTAGACATGGCATGGAAACGGCGCTCCCTGACCTTAAAAACCAAATGGACGCCATCATTGACAATTGTAACATAGTTGCCCTACTACTCCTAGACCTGTCCGCTGCCTTTGATTTACTGATCCACAGAATACTGTGTCGTGACCTAGACAGTGCTGCCCAATTTTCACCAAAAGCTATTTCATGGATAGAATCTTTCATCTTAAAGCAGACAATGAGAGTGTTCTCTAACATAGCAAACGCTGCCCCAGCCCCAGCCCCAGTCCATTGTGGCTTGCCCCAAGGATCTTACATGTCACCAACGTTGTATAACATTTTTACCAAGCCTCTGTTCGACCACTTAGATGAACTTGGAGTTTCTTACTCAAATTACGTGCATGACACGCAGATCGTATTGCACCTCTCGGGAGACTACGACAAAGACTCCCTCATACTCAATAACCTCTATCAAATGTCTCAACATGAACTCTGTCTAAACAATGACAAAACAGAGTTACTATTGGTTGGCACATAAACAAGCCTAAAAAAACCTGACCCCAGATGCAAACTATTCAAAATAGATGGGAACACTATCACTGTCTCAAAAGAAGTCAAAACCCTGGGCGTATACCTGTACTCCTCAATAACATTAACTAGACAAGTCAAGGCACATGTCTCATCAGCAGCCTACATGGGTAAACTCATTAATGCATGTAGACCATACCTCTCACCTGATAGCTGCCTGACCTTAGCCAGAGCCCTCATCCTGTCGGAACTTGACTATTGTAATGTTCTGCTGGCTGGCACCTCGACCAGCAGCATTAAACAACTTCAAGTCATACAAAACAATGCCCTCTCTGCTGCCTTAAACATCCCCAGTTGAGAGCATATCTCTGAAATAAGACACAATGCAGGCTAGCTGCCGGTCCAGGACAGAATCAGATTAAAAACAATGGCAATTACCCATAAATGTCTAACCAACCCTGCACCCAAATATCTCACCAACCTGCTCACCCAACACAAACTACTAAGCCTACACATGCTATATCAGCTCACCATCTCACTGTGCCCACATTCAAAAGAACTACAGCCTGGGGTTGCTGTTTCCCAGTAGTACCTGCTAAAAGCTGGAACACTCTCAGTCTACCCACCAGATCTGATCCATCCCATTCCTTATCCCGCAGAAAATTCAAAACATGGTTCCTCTTGCTGAATCTGTAGTATTCCCACCTCTGCTGCAACCACCTCATTGCAAACTGTATATGTATGCTACTTAACTGTACTGAGAACCCTCATATTGTAAATTGTATATTCAACCTGCATATATTGTAAATTCTATAAAGATGCACTTGTAAATTGAATGACCGTATTGCAAGTTGCCAGTGGCAACAATTGTAAATGTTTCTTACCCGGTATTTCCAGCGCCCAGATACCTACGGGTTAGGTGTGCTTTACAAATGTTAAATACATAAATAAATGTGATGGCACTGGCTGCACTTGTCCACTCTGTTGGGCCATGTCTTTGTTTATGTCCAGCTCAAAAGACAACCAGATACTTCTATTATTGGATTTTTACCAAGGTCCGACCATCTCCAAGTATTCTAGACGTGGCAGAGCAATTGTAGAGCAGCCATTGGCTTAAAAATAGCACTTAGGTACTTGGGGTCATTGTCAGGCCAGTGAATTGGAACTCAGCCATCTGACCCTCTAGTATGACTGTTCCTACTGCTCCTGTCCCCTCTCGACTCATGGTCTGGGTTTCCTCATCAACTCTCAACTTCATTTTCCATCCCACAGTGGCTCTCTTACAGGTTCTTTTTTATATCATCTTAAACTTCTAAGAAGTTTCTTCCTTATCTTTTTGCTTATCTCCACATCCGATGATAGTCGTAGTTTTGAATGTGACTATTTGATAATGTTATTCCAAACTTAATTGACAACAGCAACTCAGCCACCACATGTTTCACTCCGGCCAATCCTCGAGGTTCTCAATAAAGTGAGCAATCATATTTGTTGAACCATCTTTTTTCTGGTAACCTGGTGGCCTATGCTTAGTTAAAAGTACAGGCAAGTTGTGCCAATAAATAACTATCAAAAACGCTGTCCGCAATGGCTAGTAGTTCAGTATGGCAAGCAGCAGAGCAGGTAGTGTTCTTGCTACTGTGGAGATGCATATAGAAACAATCACTGGTACCTCTCTGCCTAATTATCGGATGTTTTTGTTGTTTTTTTGTCAGTTAGTTTAATACAATAAAACTTCTGTCACCGTTTAAGTTATCCGTCTCCATCTTTTAAAACTCTTCTAAGTCCAATTAGTCAATTCTTTGTGTTCCAAACAGTGTTATTGTGTTCTTAACCCAGCTTATTCATAATTTCTTCAAGCAGGTTTATTCCTGCACACGTTTTTATGTTTTTCTAGTGTAGACATTCCCTCCACCATTCTTCTGTTATTCTAGTTGCGTATTGCCTCAAGTATATACTCAGCACCTCAGTTCTGTCATTCGACACAGCCTTACATTACGACAGTAGGTGTTTCACTGTTTCCAGTGTATTTTTCGTGTTACAGAATCTGATTTAGAGTCCAAAACCCAGACAATCTACCTGCTTTTTGATGGAGGTTTTACCTTCATAAAAAATGAAGTTAATATGGCATGTGAAATGAAAAAATTGAGAAGCCTTAGGGTTCGGCACGCTATACAAATTGCAAACATAAATAAATAAATGCATCATTAGAGCTACTCCTCAATGAAGTCCTACTGGACTTGAGAATAGGGAGTAACGATAAGACTAGCTTGACCCTAAATCAACCAGTAAAATAATGTTACCATATGGTTTAAGAGTAATTGAGTCTGGCGGTACTGTTAGAGGGTTGTACAGCCACACTCCTGATGAAACCCTTGGGGCAGAAGCAGGTGCTTTAGTAAAAGCACAATCAGATGTCTTACAAGCACTGGTTGTGGCCGGTGTTGAGTCCTAGTTGGCCTCCCTTTGGTGAGGTCCCACTCCTCAAGGCTGCGCGCCCCAATCCCCAGGAACACACAGAGACAAAGGAATCTCTAACTTTCTTTATTTCCCTTTACAAGCAAAGTGCCCCGGCCTCTGCTAGCCCCTCCTCTTCCTCCCTCCACGTGCTCTCTGGCTTCCCTTCTCTTCCCTTATGGTGGCTCTCCTCTTAAGGCGGGCTGGCTCCGTTAACTGACACAACAGTCGGGTGGCGGCCTTTAAGAAATGACCCACGCCGTGCATTGCGCCTGACCTGGCATATTCAGAAAACAACACATTTACGCAAAGTGGAAACACATATTGGTTCTTCCTGATGTTGCTTGGCAGTGAATTATGTTGCTCTGAACATGGTGTTGAAGGCCAGTAATCGCTTCTAGCCAAAGAAACACATTGCTGCAGCAGGAGTTGGCAGCACGATGCGTGCAGAGGTTATTTTATCAGCCAACTGTTAGCACAGAACATCCTCCCAGCATCCCTGCCCACAGAGTCAGCCCGCGCCGGAGCCCGGACGAGGCAGAGAATCAAAGCGCCCTTCGGAAGATGAAAGTCACGTGTTGCTGCTCTGAACAGATGCCAGTGGCTCGGGGGTCAGACGTCACAGCAGAGCCAGACTTTCACCTCTGAACACAGAGAATACAGGCTAATGCTGGGGAAAGTGCCGAGTGGGGCCATCACAATGGAGGATCTAACTCAAAAAGGCAACCTTGGCCAGTGGCTCGTTGACCGATTTCCTAGGCTGCCGTCCGGGGAGCATTTACTGGAGTCATGTTGTTGTGCGTGGGTGTTGGTAGAATTCCAAAGGATTTGCAAAGAGCAAATGGGCTGCTGTGTATAATGTGCGCCCATAAAGATCGGGGGTTCTCTGCAGGAAAAACAGAAATCAGTAAATTGGTAAAAGGAGACGAATACAACACGAGGCTGAGAGGCATCACTTAACTCCCATGCCTCCCCCCCCCCAGTGCCAAGGCCTTTTTTGGTGATTTTGGTATGTCGTCATACAATGCCTTCTAACTTTTTCTCTTCCATTAACCCCTTAAGTGCCAAGGAGGAGGTATCTCTTCCTTGGCAACAGGGAGGTAATCCCAAGGACAAGATACCTCGTCCTTGGCACTCAAGAGGTTAAACGCGTTGCCCTATCATTATCCTTTTTGACAGAAAATGTCCAGGGGATGCTAAACAATGCAACCAAACAGCCATGCCTGCAATACATGGAGATCCGCCATGACGTCGCCCCTCGCGGCACCTGACTTACTAGACCCGGCCCATCCCTCTTCTCACCGCCACCAGGAACAGTTGGTCCCCTCCTCTGTGCCCCTCTGTATCCCACCCCCGCTGTATATCTGTTCTGTTGTTAACTCCGGAAAGCGCTCTGTTATGCATCTGTATTTGTGTTACCTCTGTAAAGCGCTCTGTTGCTTCTCGAAGCTAGGTCCATGCCCAATAAATACAATAATAATAATAATAATAATAATAATAATAATAATAATAATAATAATAATAATAAAAATAATAATTATAATTGTACTAATAATAATTATAATCAAAATTGAAAAAGAGGAAGAACAGACATCCTCAAATGCATTACGCTTGTTATTGCCACATCATTTAATGGCAGCACAATTCTAGAGCATCTTTCATGAGTCACACCAGCGAGCATATCCACACGCATGTGCATGGACTGTCGGCAGTGTGGTAGATCACGAAGAAACATTAAACATATGTTGTGGTTGACCTCTTCTTCACACAACCAAGGCCGACAATTTAAAAGCACTATGGAACCCAAAAGAAAACTCAAATTTTTTTTACTAACCCTCCATCTCGCTCCACACACAAAGGCACACCAGCGACGTGCACATGACTTAGCTGCCCCTCTGGACACAAAGCCCTTGGTGCCTCCTGTGTTTCCCACCTTGAAAGCTCACACACACGCAGTGCTCACAATACTCCAAATACTTCTAAAGTACTGCAATCACACTTTTCCCTCTCATCCTAACTAACCCATCCACTTATTCTCTCCCAGAGCACCTAGCAACCATTGAAATAGCAGTGGTGTGAATCACAAAGCCTAATGAGGTAAAATAGCACACAGGGAATAGGGTGGTATATATTCCTATGAGAACTAAGTGTTTATCAATAACACCATTGATGGCTCTAAATGAGCAGTGTTAGGGGCTACGAAAGTCTACGGATTACAACTTTTCCTATTGTGGAGATACTGACTCCCCAACCCCCAGCTTCTCAAAAATGCAGCAGAGTCTCAAGGATATTCTTGCACACAATTCATTTCCAGGGACATAGTAACCAGCAGAGACTTTCCCGAGTTTACAGTGTCATGAATATAGCGCCTAGCTGCTCCTTTTCACAGCCCTCTTTACAGGGTCATAGTATCCTGATCAAGATTTGCAATCCACACAAGAAGGATAGTACCTGGCTCTCTGCTTCCTGATCTGGGAATATAGTGTCCGAGTTCACTAGACAAAGTTAGATAATCACCATAGACCACTTGCACCTATTTGGAGTCTGTGCAGCGCTTAATCAGTTTGACTTGTTAACTTGACACTATGAGTGGATGTTCTTTCTCCAACATTTGTACACAATTGGAGTTGAACCTATGTAGGTACATATCAAATTACTGAAGGTAAAGCAAATGGTCCTATATTGCACCCTTCTGCCAATAATGTTGGTCTGACTGCATGTGGCTCTGTGAGAGAGAAGGGTGGAAGGTGTTAGCAGGATAAAGGAAAAACAGATGTGGAAAGGCCGGTGGTGTGGATGAATCGGAAGAGCCCATTACCAGTGTGTCCATGTGGTGGCTCTGTATTCTTGGGGGGGTTATGTAGGAGAAACTGATGGGGCAACAATCAATGCATGGAATTCTTTCCCTCCTCAATCAAGAGCACCACACCAATAACTCAATGTATCAGATGTTTCATTAGCCCTGCCTCTGACACATGTCCATGACATACCACTATAAGCCCTCACCCCTATGCATTAGATAAGCCGAGAATCAGGCCGGTGTGCAGAAAGAATATATATTTATTATTTATCAGACAAAATCAATATTGCACAAGAATGATCACTAGACAGACCACCTGACTTTGTGGCACAAACTTCAATACAAACACGTTGAACACTATTGACTTCTGATAATAAAATTCACAAAAAATCACGAACTCATTCCTGCTCTCGTGTAAAAATACACACTGGTCGTGTAAAAAGTCAAACAGGTCGAATAAACACTTCAAATGATGGGGTCACTCCCAATGCACATAATGTAATGAATTAAGCAGTACCCTGGACATGATGGAACAGTTTAACTTCCCTAATCATTTTCAATGGGTTTACTTTAAATGACATGTAGCACTTTTCAATCGTCAAAACACTGTTAATGTGCAGCAACCATTCAACTCTGACATCCCTTTGTGTATTCTATTTCTAACCAGGTTTGAGCACAATTCATTTTTAACAAAACTGCTTTTCTTAAAAAGTAACTAACATTTTTCCTTTAACACACTTAAGTGAAAAAAACACTCCTCAATTTGGAGTTTCTGTCACACTCTCAGTAGAGGGTGTAGCTTTACAATCAGGGACTTCACTCTTTTGAACCGGCAAGACACTTTTCTGACCCAGTACACACCCAGATATTCAATTTACCCTTTGGAACAGCTCTGTTTTAAGGTGGGTCTGGGGAATGGTGAACAGCAAGGCATTTTGTTTTTAAATGCAACCACTCCCCCCCAATAGGGAATTTTGAGGTTGGTAAAAAGGATATAAGTGGTCCTAAAATTTCTTTATATGTTATTCACAGTTGTTGATTTTGAACTTCCACAAAATCACTCATGCCATTTGGCTATATGGAAATTAATTTAATTATTACTTGGTAAGAACAGACTAGGGATCTACTTCCAAATGCCTCCCAATAAGTAAGGGGAAAGTATTGATTCAAAAAAGGTCCCCGAAATAATTGATTTGGCTGGACAAGTTTACTTACATTGAGCATCTCTAGGTTATGTGCTCAAGAAAAGACATACAGCCTCCTGGATCATCTCCTAGTAAATGACAGGGACCTGGTCAGGCTCCAGTATCAATCATCTATTTGTCTCTCCTGGTTGTTATGGATACCCAGCCAGTCTCTTTTCCTGGTTTGCCTCCTGCTCCTTAGGTCCCTAAGCAATGTTAGTTCTCCATCAACTTTTCAGCAGTTCCATCTCAGATCATTTTAGACAGCTCGCCCCTGTTTCCCATTGTGTGTTTCCTTTTAAACCCGTAATCATACCCCAAAATATATAAATCATCAGGTGCCAGCATATTGGCTCATGATTCGTATTGACCATCTATGTGTCCTCCCCCTTAATCAAGTCCTCACGTCTTCCCTCTGATTGGTCCTGAGGTTATTAGGTTTAATTTCTGGGAAGTATAACGTCACTCATCTGCATTAACATTTCCGAACCCTCAAGTTATGAACTTAAAAATCTACAACATAACAACATTTTTTTTAATTTACATATAAGAATCACAAACTATACATTGTTGAATTGGTCTCATCATGCCAGTCAAAATGTGCTGTGTCACATATCTGCACATGGTTGGAGGTGCAAATGGCAGAATTCTTGTAATTTACTCAAACAGAATAACAATTATGATCACAAGATTTTACAGAAAGATGTCTAATTTAATAAGCTAGCATCTTCCCGACTCTCGGCTACATGACATTTTTTAGGAAGCTATAATTACATTTTAGCTTGTAATTCTTGTTTTCAAGTTTGCAATTTTAAGGAAAGGTGTATCATTGCAAAGGTTTCTTCGTACGTTGTTCGGAAATATTTGAATAATGCTTGTGAAAATGATGGTTCCCGAGATAATCAACAATTATGATTTCCCCATATAACCCTATGATAATCCCAAATTATATACATATTATGAGTTCAAGCACATATGTTATCTCCACTTAGATGTAGGACCAGCCATCTGTGTCTTTGTTGGTCCAGCCATGGGTCTCATTATCTTCTGATGTAGATGGGATAACTCCACCACCTTGCATCATGTGGCTGTCTTCTGTTGCATGTCATCTGTCAGTCAGTCCAGTGAGGGACCACAAATTGAATTATAATTCTGTGTATTTTTTTAAGTGCACATTCATTAGCTGGATCTTTTGTTTTCATAGTGTTGGTCAAACCGCCACCATTACACTTTGAGCTTGACCCTTGCATCTGATGTGGCAAGGGAAACAGTTCTTAGACATCAAATATCATGGGAAATTTTCTTTTTGGTCTAAGCTATGCTTTTAGCTCAATTCCTAAGAAGAGAAACATACATGACACTTTTACATTCTGCATTTTTATATATTAAATGTGCTTTACATTGTGCAGTAAATACAAGACATCTCTTCATTTTTCCTTGTACTGCTTGCACTATTTGTGGCAGTATTTTTATACAGGTTAAAGGTCACCACCTTCATTAAAGTGGGCCCTCAGATTTCTTTTGTCAATGGAGTTTCTTATTTAGAATGTTGAATTGCTTCTAAGCTGCAGAATGTACACATTTCCAAGGTAGCTCTCTGTGTTAGCAAAGCAGCACTTTAGGCATCAGTCACATGTAAGGGAAAGTAGTTTCAGGATGTTGGCCTAGTCACTTGAATACAGGCCCCATTTAGTGTGTGTATGGTTCTTCCTCTGAAAACAGCATTATGATGTTTGGCAGTTGCAGGTCAAATGCAGCCTTACTGTCTGCCAGCCAATAGTGAGGCTTCAATGTTCCGCACTTTTAGGCCACAGTCAGCCATGCACATTTTTTTCAGATCTTGGTAGCTGAACGTATTTCCCACAGTTATCTACCAGTGCAGGGTATCCAGCAGGACAGCACTGGTTGCAAGTAGTATTTCTTTTTATTTTTTATGTTGGCTATTCATAAAAGATGAATAATGTCAGGGAACCTTTGTGCACTAGGCCGAGAGAGTCGTCTGACTGGAAGAGGGGGGTATGTTTGAAAAGATGTTAGTGGAGAGGAGTTAGTTGAAGGAAGTGGAGGATGTAAGCAAGCTGGGTTAGGGTTAGGCTGTATCGTGGTTCCTGAGTAAAGAGTCCTTCCTTGGTTGGAGTGATTGTGTTCTGTTTCGGTGATAGGGAATTTCACCACCTCTAGCAAATTATACAGTCACTCTTTATTCAACTTAATATATTGCAAATGCACCCAGACCAGACACATTCATTTTGAAGCCATGTTAATTGTTTTACCTTGAGGGTGCCAAGGTTGGAACACATTCCTGTAAATTGACAGTTTTCTCAATTGCCTTTCCCTAATGCTTCTGCTCACATTCCTCTATCACACAGTGTACCCTGGACCGGACTTTCTTGAGCCCGCTTAGCTTGCCAGTCCTAGTTTTACTATGAGGTTGTTTGTTTAGTCTGAGTCATTAATTGGATGCCTAGGCAAGAAAAGCCTCCATGCTTGAAGGCTCTGTTTGAGCACTTTGCTGACCCATCAAGCAGCCATGCAACCCAATCTAGAATGTTCTGTGTTGTATCTGCCTTTATGTAAATTCTTCTTTATGTCAGGCAAACAATACGTGTAACTTGCTGCACAGTTTGGTCATGGTCCATTCTTTTTTGATCACCAGGTACCTAGACTCTCACACACATTACCTACATCCATTTTACCTACTAGGTTATGACCTTTCTTGTCATCTTGCCCGTCCCCTTTTCCCACGCAACAGGCAGAGGTACAATGTGCCAAATTCTGGGAAGCCCATTTGATCTGAGAGGAGTACAGTGGTGATTGGCACAATATAAAACTTTGATATATGCCATAAAAAGAGAATGGCAATTTCGGAACAATCTAGGATAAAAACTAAGGCTATGAAAAAGATGTATAATTAAAGTCAGGAAAATGAGCCCCACAGTATTCCGAACATATACGAATACCACCAATTTAATGATTCCAAATGTATGTATAGCTCACTGTGATGCATTGCTCCTGATTCCAAGCACCATGAAATTACCCAATTTAATGATACTCTATTTCATTCTCTGAATGATGACCGGAGTCATACCTGTTTCCTGAAGTCTGGAAACGTATGTCTGAGAAGAGTGCTTAACTCACCGAGCTATCATGGAAAGATGAAGAGGGAACATTTAGAATTGAACGTAACGATGCAGGTGATTAAATATAACAGAGAGTATGAAAATTGCACCATCTTTTCCAGTTCTCAACGTTGATTACCGGAAACACTCTCTATGACATAGGTGACAGCATCAGTACAATTAGGTTTATATAAGCCAAACAAAATGGCCAGTTCATGGTACTACATAGACGAGGGTTAACATATATCATATAGACAGAGGGTTAATCAAATACACATACAACTGGTGGATTTGAGATCAGAAAACCACACTGTCATTGAATCTGTATTTACAAGTGAATTCAAATTTCTTTGTGTATTTGTAGTCTTTACGTATCATGCCTTTACTCACTGTGAGTGTAGGGAATTACAGACGTATCCCTGGCGTGGTGAACACCTCCCTCCAGCTGTCTCTCCTTTCTGCTTTGCGCCCCATAGAATACAGTTGAGTCCCACGATAGATGTGGTCCAATTGTTCGCATAGGCCTCCACCTTTTGCTTCTCATGCCTTACAGAGCATCATATCTATCGCTCGCCCTCATCCCAACTACCTGCACGACTTTTCTCCTCCCTACCACTACTGCATGTTCTATCATGCTCCTCCTTTGCCTCTCTGACAGGCAAAGATCTTCAATGCCATAATCCATGTCAGGGGGCGCTATACAAATGCAACATGACATAACAAGAATTACATGACATTAAGATTGGCAAGTAAAAAGTAAAGCGACCATGGGGCCTCATTCCGAGTTGGGCAGTAAGGGTTAACGGTCACCGGTAAGGAACCTGGTGCCGGTAAACCCTTACCGCCCAATTCCAAATTTCCTTAGCAGGACCCGCAAAGGATGTGTGGTCTGACCACACGTCCTTTGCTGGTCCCGCTAAGGGACCAGGGTGCTAATAACAGCCCCGCTATTTGCGGGCCTGTAATTAGCGCCTTCCCAATTCCCATTGAGCCCTATGAAGGCTCAAATGGGAATGGGGAATGGTTGGTTGAATGGGGACTTACCAGGTCCGCACCGGTCGGAATGTCCCGGTAAGTCCCCATTCAACCAGACCGGACCCGAGTTTGGAGGCTACCTCCAAACTCGTAATGACCCCCCATGTGTGATACATGCAAGAAATGACAAGGAGCAGTGTACACGTATTGATTCCTCAAACCTATTCTTTTTAAAGGAATTGAGATTTCATGAAGTTATCAAGGACTGGCACAAAGCAGGCATACAGGTCATCTAGGAGAAGGTGGAAAGCATGAGCACATCAGACATAATGGCTAACATTTCTATAAAACATGATTGGGCCATGCTTTTAAAGCGACACTGATGATTGAAGAGGGACAATCTTGCAATTGTTCTTGGCAGCCCTCCATATCTTCAGCCCTGCATCATTACAAAAGCGGTAAAAACGGACGGAACTCAGCCTTGATCCATCACCCAAAACAGGCAACTTAACCCCCATCTGCTAGGCCACATCCCTTCTATGCAAGACCGCAAGTATTGCTATAAATGCATTCCCCTCATTGGGCATCATCATTGAGGTATACTTTGGGGCTCTAGGCACAGCAAGCTGGGGATACATGTGGCAATAAAGGTGATAGTGGAGCACTGAATAGTAATGGATATAAAGGCATTAACATAAACCACAGCTCTTGCTCTGGACATCATGCAGGGTTGTCCAACTCCAGGCCTCGAGAACTGGCATCCTGACGGGTTTTCAGGATATCCCTCATTAATATTTATGAGGAAAAATGTGAATACATTTAGAATTAGAAACACTGCATGCAAATTGATCTCATGAATATTAATGAGGGCTATCCTGAAAATCTGACATGGATACGGCCCTCAAGGAATGGAGTTGGACAACCCTGGTCTAATATCTATAGGGGCAGTTTATTCCAAACTGCCAGATCACTTATCTTCTGCATGACGCCATTGGGGCCGATTTGGCTTTAAAAGAGGGCTGAACGCTTCACTTAGCAGATCGTCTGAAACCTTTGACAGGATTAAGAAGAAGGACTCATTTGGACCTGAGCTGATGGTACAGTCTACCTTACATCTTCTGCCATTAAAGGAAGGTCAGAAGTTCCAAGAGGGAAGCAAGATCCCTTCTCTAAACCTCTCCCAGGTGACAAAGGGAGATACCAGACTCAGAGGACCCGTCCAGAAGCTCCAGAACCGGTACCCATCCAGCACACAGCGTGCCCTGCTAGGTTCTGACAGGAAGCTTCCTGGGTAGAAGGCTGTTGCCTGCTAACACCCTCTTGAACTTTGGCCTGTCTGTCTTAAAATGACACAAGCCCTGTGAAGAAGCTAGGAGGAGTGCCACTTAAGCATCATCCAGCGTCCATCTTTTTAAGGACAATTTCAAGACAGTCGAGTCATCGAACCGCATGTGGCTGCACTACTGACTGTTGTCACACCGCAGTCGCCAGAGCCATCTTAGATGCCTCGATCAGCATTGTAGATCCGCCAGCCAGCAGAGAGACAATGATTCTTGGCCCCAAGCTGCCGCACCGGACAGCCTGCAGACGTCCGTCCAGCCTCACTTGCCGAACTGACTGCCGCCTCTTACCCGCAGCTGTCTCTTGCCACAAACTTTGTCTCATGGGCTACAAAGCACCCTGGAAACGCCTCTACGCTGTGGAGCACCAAGAACATCTTCAGCACAAGGTACATTGTGGTTCTGCCCCCCCCTCGCCCTTCTCCGAAGGCCCCTAGAGACAGTTAAGACCTTTTGCCCCTTTGGTGTTGAAACCAAATAACCTTGAACAGTAAGACTGATTGCTTTACCAACTACCCTCCTGTCAGTATCCTGAGTGCATCCCTTTCCTTTGTGAAACTGTCTGTCCTCTGTGTTCCTTAGAGTGTGGGTTGTAATTGTAGTGTGGTAGAACTGTCTGTTGTGGTAATAAGTAAGTAGATATTTGTATACAACTTTGACTGGACAGTCCCTTTTATCATTGGATAGAAATTGTATTATCACTGTGTTGTAACTAACCAACGATCCACAACCTTGCAGAGATAAGCCTGCTGTTCCGTCCACTTTACCTAAATTGGACAATGAGGTCTTATAACTTACTTGTATTCCAATCTGTTTGGATCCCTTCTGGTGTACTAGAGGTGTGGGGTTGATTGATGGTTTAGAAACCGATATTCATCCCTGGACCACTGGTGCCCCAGAAGTTGATTTGTGACAGTGTGAATGCTTGAAAGTGAAACAATCTACCCACAACACGGCTTTGTGTATGAAGTGATCAGCAGGCCACATTGGGGAGGAGGACCTAAAGATTTGACAGTAGTTACCGTGGATGAGGCAACAACAGACTAGATATTGACCTGCTGTGCCACTTAAACCTACTGCAAAGTTACCTTTGATGATGTTTTTATATATGTATATTTTTACTCGTTTTTTTAAACAATCAACTTTGAAAACAAGGCTGATGGTGTAAACTTGGACACTGCAGTGGTATTTAATGTACTGCCACACTACGTGCTTACATTGTTCTAGGTGATGTGTGGCTAAATACGAGGACCCTACAAGTGCAAGGAAGAGAGAGCCTATCCAGAGAAGGGACCAGGGACCAGAGAATGGACCCTACAAGTGCACGGAAGAGAGAGAGTCTATCCAGAGAAGCATCTATCCAAAAAAGGCATAAGGGGCTGGAGATGGGACCAGTGACCAGAGAAGGGACCATACAAATGAAGGGAAGAGAGCATCCCTCTAGAGAAGGGACCAAGGACAAGAAAAGAGATGCTACAAGTGCAAGGAAGAGATCATCCATCTAAAGAAGGGACCATGGCCTGGAGATGGAAACAGGGACTAGAGAAGGGACCTTACAAATGCAGAGAAGATTACTTCCATCTAGAGAAGGGAACAGGCACCAGAGAAGAGACCAGGGACTGGAACATTTACCAGGGACTGGATTATGAGTCATACACGTGTAAGGGGGGGCTCACCTATCCAGAGATGGCACCAGAGAAGGGACCAGCGACTGGAGTACACACCAACGACCAGAGAAGGGACCTTACATGTGCAAGAAAGAGAGCATCATCTGGAAAAGGGCCCTGGACCTGGATCACTTATCTGTGAGTGGAACACGTACCAGGGACCGGAGAAGGGTACACACCAGTCTAAGGAAGAGAACAACCTTCTAGAGAAGGGACAAGGGACTGGAGGAGGGACCAGAGAAGGGAAATTACATGCATAAGATAGAGAGCATCCATCAGGAGAAGAGACCAGGGACAGCTGGGTAAAGATGTGGGTCCTGCATGTTCAGATGTTAGTTACTCCTTGGTCTTCTCTCTCTCACAGACATGACCAGATTCTCTGTAAAATATGCAAGTGTCTATTGTTTACATGCCTTCACTGCTAGACAGGTGTTTATGATGTGATATTATATGATAGGTTATTTATAACGTGCTTAATGCCCAGAGGTTTCTAAGCGTGGACCCGGAGATCGAACCTGTGTTGCTCCGTGTCGTCTTGCTTCCAAGGCGAGCATGTTGCACCTGAGCTATCCTCCCAGTTTCAATAGTTTGCCGTGGTTCCTGGTTACACTGATGCAGTCTTTGTGTTTGGTTTTTAGAGACAATGTGGATGCATTTTCCATTTTCCTCTGCAGGATCCGATTGTGCTGCAGCAACCGAGAAAGGCATCCCAGTCAACCATGTTTTCTGAAATTGCCCACGCGCATCAAACTTGACCAGTTCTGTCAGCCGGGTACCTTAGAGAAGTGAGTGGAATTCTCTGGAAGGAACACAATCTCTAGCTTATGCAATAACTCCACTTCCTAGGTGGCTGATTTGGGAACGCATTTGGCCGCGGCTGAAGAAGATCACGGGATTTCACATGCACTACAAAGACTGCTGATGACCCTCCCAGTTCTACTGTGTGCAAGATGCTCAGGGGGTCGGAGGGGCTTCCATGAAAACACCAGGAACTCAGTCTGAGCTGGGAGCTCAGTGTCAGGCATAAGGAATGGTTGAACTCAAGGACTATGTGAGCCTCTTGGAGCATCACTGTGAAATGGCAGGTGGAGTTGAGTGGAAGCCGTCCATTAAGACACATGGTTTGGACTGACAAGCTATTGGAGCTGAGTGGCAGGGGTGGAGGACAGAGGGTTTCAATCCTCATCAGTGTCTAGTGTTTGTCCACAAATGAAGCTCGTGCTTCCCAGCGGTGTCCTGTTCTTGCTTCTAGGAGAAGTGTTGATGGCCGGAGTTTTCACCAGCATGTCTTTCAAGATATGTCTTGTCCATATCAAGACCCATCCATGAATGTGGCTGCACTGGTAACAGAGCAGCCGCAGCTCATTCCATGCAGCCTGATTTTACTACCTAGAACAGAGGCCTGAAGCCTGTGGCTCTCCAGATGTTTCAAACTACAGCTCCCATGATCCGTTACCATGTATTATTCTAGGGAGTGCTGGTGGGAGTTGTAGTCCAGATCAAATGTGTGAAGACCCCTGGCCTAGAGGCTGGGGTCTAAGGAATGGCTGTACCATCACACAACCTCAGAAGTTATCCTGATAGTATAGTGTGAGTCCCAATGACATGTTAACCATTGCTTTCCGTCACTGAGATATTAATCACCAACAGGAAAACAAATGGGTCACATTTGTAAATGGGCCGAATAACACCAATTTGCTCAGTCGAAATTGATAATGAACTAGGCGGGAATGTGTGGGTAGTATGGACGTGTGTAGGCGTGAGTATACTTGTGCCAGCCCCAACTTAGTCATTTGGGAAGAGCGGAGTTCTGGTCAAACCGTAGGACACCCATTGCCGGCACCCTGGAATGGGGGCTTTGATGATGGTGGTCGCCTTATGCAGGGATATGAGCTGTAGTAAGGGTGCATGGGTGTACACTGATCTCTAGGCCAATGTTGGGAGCCAGGTCGTGTTTATGAAGGGAACAGTTGCATGCTGGCTAGGGGCGTAAGGACAGCATGCCCCCTCATAGGTTGTATTGTATGCTAACTTATAAAGCACAACAAAGACCCAAAGACATCAAGGCGCTAAGCAGAAAACTGCCAGATAAGGAGGCATGGGAGCAGACTCAGAACAAACAAGTTTTCAATTGCCTCCGAAAGGCAGATAGTGCCTGAGTGCTCCTGATATGCATCTCCAGGTTCCACAGTGGCAAGAAGGAGGTCATTGTGTATCAGTCCTTGACTTTTCTTCTAGCGGTTGCCTCTGTGAGAGAAATCAATATGACTCTGCGGGAGGTAGAAAGTGCCTCATTCTGCACCACACTAGGCCTCCAAAGTACCAAATACGTTTTTCACACTAGCCCACTTACTTTCAAAAGACCCCACTCTTGTTAAGGGTTAAGGCTGATGTACAAATGGGTGCATTATGCATAACAACAATATGCATATCTTTTGTCAAACAAGGACTACAAGCATGTGCGTTTATCACAAAAGATCTTTCGGGAGTGTCTAAGTCTTGAATTTGATAGGGCAGTTTAGGGGGGATCAAACATTTTCCAAAGTCAGGAGAGACATAATGAACCGTTCCTAGGTTTTAGGCCCATAACAAACGAAAGGGTATGTTTAAAAGAGTGCATTTGTTTGCATGTGGGCAATATGGGTGAGATGATACAGAACAGTTGGCAGTGCTGGCATATATTGAGACAGACTGCAGTATTTCACTTGGACACTAACAGCATGAGTAGGGGATGGAGAGGGCAGTGCTGGCATAAGTTGTTGGGAACAGGACTCACGTTTGCTATGGCAACTGGCAGCATATGTTTTACATTGGCAATGCTGGCATACGTTGTTGAGACAGACCTAATGCGTTGTCTACGGCATCAGCTTTTCTATCGTCTGTTCTACGGCAAGCCTCAACACGTGTTTACAAATGTTACTGTGCACTGCTGGTGCAATTGCAACTATTGTTTAGTATTTGATGTGTTGCCCTGCAGAACTGATTATGAATTCAATGAATTGTTACCGAGCTTCTTTTCCAAAATTTGTACTGCAAAATGCATGATTTTAATCCATTATTAAACATATATTTCTAAGGGGAGGAACCACCCAAAATAATACTGCAATAGTTCAGTGTGGTCGCTCATGCCAAATGAGGGACATATTCACACTCCTTCACTTTACAAATTCACCAGCTGCTGCTGCTCCATGGCGGGTTAGGCCTCACTCCATGCTTTTACCACACATCCTAGGGAGAACCATGTTCTCCCCTAGAAACATAAAAGTAAACCCCACGGCTATCCCCACCTCCCAGAAAGCTCTCCTAGATGGAAGAACCTCTGGCTGCACTGTGTGTCCACGTGCACAAACAACATACATGCCTCCTCAATGAATGAGCATACCGAGAGACAAATGGAGAGAGAGAGAGAGAGAGAGAGAGAGAGAGAGAGAGAGAGAAGAGAGAGAGAATGAGAAAGAGTGTGAGAGAGAGAGAGAGAGAGACAGAGAGAGAGTGAGAGAGAGAGAGAGGGAGCGAGAGAGAGTGAGTGAGAAGAGAGCGAGAGAGAGAGAGAGAGAGGGAGAGAGAAAGAGAGAGGAAGAGAGAGAGAGCGAGAGAGAGAGAGAGAGAGAGAGAGGGAGAGAGAAAGAGAGAGGAAGAGAGAGAAGAGGGAGAGAGAGAGAGAGAGAGGGAGCCAGAGAGAGAGAGAGAGAGAGAGAGAGAGAGAGAGAGAGAGAGAGAAAGAGAGAGGAAGAGAGAGAGAGAGAGAGAGAGAGAGGGAGCCAGAGAGAGAGTGAGAGTGAGAGAGAGAGAGAGAGGGAGCGAGAGAAAGTGAGAGAGAGAGAGAGAGAGAGAGAGAGAAGAGAGAGAGAGAGAGAGAGAGAGAGAGGGAGCCAGAGAGAGAGAGAGAGAGAGCGAGAGAGAGAGAGAGAGAAAGAGAGAGAAAGAGAGAGAGAGAGAGAGAGGAGAAGGGGCACACTAGATGAGAGAAATCGAAAGTAAGCGAGAGAAGAGTGAAAACAGGGGAGAGCCAGATAATCAAAGAGAGAAAGGCAGATAATGAGAAAGAGAGATACGTAGAGAGAGAGGCTGAGTGACAGATAACAGAGAGTAAAAGAGAGGAAAGGAAGAAAAGAGAGAAAGAAAGAGAGTGGGTCAGAGAGAGACACTGAGAGAGAAACAGAGAGAGGGGAGAGAGAATAAGAGATCAGAGAAAGCGAAAAAGAGTGGGAGAAGACTGTACAAAGGTGGAAGCAAGAGAAAAAAAGAGAGAAGTGAGAATCAAAGAGAGAAAGACAGATAAGGAGAACGCGAGATACATAGAGAGACCGAGTGACAGAGAGCGGGGAGAAAAAGAGAAGAAAGAGAGAGCAGGGAAACATATAGAAACAGAGAAAGAAAGAGGAAAGGAAGAGACAGTAACAGAGAGAGAATCAGAGAGAGGGAGAGAGAGTGGGAGGAAAGGAGAGGAGAGGGAGAACAAGAGATGAGGGAAAGCGAGAAAGGGTGAAAGAGAGAAGAGTGAAAAAGGCAGGGTGCACAAGAGAAAAAAGGGAGAAGAGAGAATCAAAGAGAGAACGATAGATAATGATAGATACACATAGAGAGAGGGACCGAGTGACAGAGAACAGAGATCAAAAGAGAGGAAAGAAAGAGAGAAAGGGAAAGAGCAGAGAGGAGCAGAGAGAGAGGAGGTTGGCACGTATCAGTGAGCGCTGCAGCAAGGCTTTGTGAAGCTGGGGGCGGCATCAAGGCTCCTCTCATTGGACATGGTGTCAGAGTTAACAGCCTGGCAGAGCGCTTGACATTGATCAGATCTGACGAGGGTAAAAGTTCATTCGCGGGCTGCCCTCCGCGGATCCCGTGCGCTGTCTCATTCGCTCTTTCAAAAACAATAGCGGAGACACTCTTCCGGTTCCCTTCTTCCCATCAATGCGAGCATTGATCCTGCGAGGAACATCTCTTACTCAAAACACTCAGCAGCAGCCCAGGCCTTGCTCTGTGGATACACGTCAGGCAGGCCTTCCTTCCTTCCTTCCTTCCTTCCTTCCTTCCTTCCTTCCTTCCTTCCTTCCTTCCTTCCTTCCTTCCTTCCTTCCTTCCTTCCTTCCTTCCTTCCTTCCTTCCTTCCTTCCTTCCTTCCTTCCTTCCTTCCTTCCTTCCTTCCTTCCTTCCTTCCTTCCTTCCTTCCTTCCTTCCTTCCTTCCTTCCTTCCTTCCTTCCTTCCTTCCTTCCTTCCTTCCTTCCTTCCTTCCTTCCTTCCTTCCTTCCTTCCTTCCTTCCTTCCTTCCTTCCTTCCTTCCTTCCTTCCTTCCTTCCTTCCTTCCTTCCTTCCTTCCTTCCTTCCTTCCTTCCTTCCTTCCTTCCTTCCCCCTCTCCCTTCCCACAACAACGCGTCCCTAGTTCTGGTTGATTTCCTCTCTTTATTCATCCCACCCTTTCCTGCTCTCTTCCTTTCCTGCTCCAGTCCATCCCTCAATCATGTGTTACCGTTTTTCCCAACACTGTGCACCTAGGCAATATCTCTTAATTCCTGTGCTTCTCTTCATCTCCCCCCAGTCCTCGCATGCCTTCTCCATCTTAACTTTATGGACCCCCGCTCTCAAGGCGTTCTTCTCTCGGTGGCCTGCAATTCACGGCTCATGCGTCCTGCCCAACGACCGGATAAGCTTCACTAAAAGTAATTAAACACCTTGTCGAACACAGGCCCTGGCCTTCCATCACAGGTGGGGAAGCCTGCCACTGGCTGGTTAATGTGACGTCGTGGACCTGTTCCTTTAGCAACAGCAGGCCGTATCATATAACGCGATTCGGGTGAAAAGAACCGGAACGTGTGAGGGAAACGACACAGAATGACAACTCACCGGTCTCTTGGGCTGGTAAAAACAGATTCAGCTTCAGGAACCTGGAAACAAAATCCATCGCGCTTCACGCATTCAGACTGTATTCAGACTGTATTCAGACTTGTAGACAGTAAGATAACTCAGCGGCTTGAGCACGTGCTGTGATCTGTGTGTGGTCTGCAGGTGGCACGTTCGAATAGCGGCAAGAATAACTCAAACGTTCATCCTTCTGATAAATGAGAATCGACATCAGCTGGGTGATAACTGTATGTAAATGTTCTATCTAAAGTGATTATCAAAAGTGAACAGGGCTGCACAGTTTACCGCACTAAAAGAATACTCAATAATGGAGTACTCAAATTGCTTTACTCAAAGCATCTAACTCAGCCGGGACAATATACAATCAGCTCTCAATGTTATAATAGATGTGAGTTTTTTTTTAATTTATTTTTTAACAAAAGACATGTCATCTTTGTCGTCATATGCAGTGTCAATTACAAAATGTAGGAATATATTTGAATGGTATATTTATTTATTTATTAGAACTTGTAGAGCGCGCAGCAGCCCGGAAGCATCTTGGCGCTTGTTACAGACAGAATGCTTAGTTACAGGCAAAGGAACAGTAGTAGTTATGCATACAAGCTTCTAACAGGGGCAAAAACATACAGTGGGTTAGATGAAAAGGGAAGTTATTTTATTTATTTATTTATTTATTTTTTCCCCAGAAGGCAAGGAGAGAGTTTTCTGCTCTGATCTCTGGGGGTAGAGCGTTCCAAAGCTTGGCGGCTATGTAAGGGAAGCCTAGCCCTCCAGCTTTAGCTCTGCTGATGCGTGGAGTGTATTGTTGATTGGTGTAGTAAGTCCTAGTGGTTCGTGTAGAGTAGGATTTGGTTATAGTCTCTGCAAGGTACGATGGGGTTGAAGGTTGACACATTTGTGGGTGAGAGTGAGGATTTTAAATGTGATGCGCTCCTTAACTGGGAGCCAGTGAGCTTCCTGTCTGGCAAGGGAAATATGTTCCACCTGCATGCACTGGGTGTACCAAGCCACTACCCTTCCACATTGCATCTGATGTCCTCCGCCACACTGCATTTGGACAGTGAGACACTGCCATACCTATCAAAGTGCTAAAAAGCATATATGTGTGACATATGCATGCTGCACAATGCTTGAGCGCTTTGAAACACTTGCCTGTGTATAGACGCTACATAAATAAACAATACCATACCATACCAATACCATACACATAGCAGCAATATAGCATAGCACAGACACATTATTCAAGTTTTCTAAAGCCAAGTGGTCCTGCATGGTTTATGATGGGTCTGAAATGCCTTCCACTGATTGCCTGCTTTCAGGGTTCAGGACTCCCTCACCTTGTCACTCATGACAATATGGTGGAATGTGATACAACTGTGCATTCAATGTCCAAGTCTTATTCTGTATCATAAGAAATTCGGGAACTCTATCATAGATAGCACTGAGCAAACAACACACTGTTTGTCTGCCAATGGGAATATCAGGCCCTTTCTCATATGGTCGCCATTATGAGTTGCTGAAACCATGAACACAATAGAACTGTCAGGTGCAGGTAAGTTCAGACAGTCCAATTGCAATAACATGCTAAATTGCCCACTGAATTCCTTCAGAACATGAAATTGACAGGCATGACTTCAATATCTGCCAACATCTCGGTTGTTAATGTCACATTCTAACTTAATTGCATCGTGGATCATTTAGAGAGGAAGGTCTAAATGAGGGTAGGAGATCCCCCCACCCCACAACCTCTGCTCTCAGGATCAAGCCCCCGGAACTCAGACATTTTCTTTGTGTGAATTTGGCTGATTTAAATCGTTAGTGGTAAGATATTCTGGAAGCATATTGTTTTGACATTGGCATTGGCTGCTTAGTTTTATCAATATGCCCGAGTTTCCCACATACCTATTTTGTTTATTATTATTTTTTTTTAATGTATTTTATTAGTGAGCAGATACAGGTACAAACAGTATCCATCACATATATTTCTATAGCATGACATCATTCTCTAGTTTCCTTGAGGGTAACTTTGCATTGCAATGTACATTATGGGGCAGTAGCAAGACAACATAACACCATAATTTTTTTTTAGAATACTAAAGCAGGTATAAATTAGAAATCGCGTGCATCAAAAGTCTAGGTTAAGGGACTCTCAGACAGACTATAAAAGTCGGTTCATAAAGGTTTGCAGGTCGAGTCCAGTTGACCTGTCTCCGGTGTCTTTTTTTTAAATTATTTAAACCTTTTTATTAAAAGAAAAAACAGTATACAGAGATGAGCCTCTTTACAAGTTCGGCAGTTACCCGCTTGTGCTACCAATGGGTTGCCGCTGGACTCGTAACACCATTTCCACCACCTGAGATCTTGGTGTCACCGGTACATTACAAGTCCTGGTGGCCACTGATATCAGGCAGCGCTGTGTGTAAGTTCCTATGGGAATGGGGACACGGAGCACCAGCGCCATTGTTAACGGTGCCGATGCTTCTGTGGAAACCCTGCGGGCGGGTACCGTTACGCCCAAGAGGTCAGACGAGTCGGGCACAACAGCCCCCACCTGCATAGTTGTAGTGTGGCGGTCCAGAAAGGGTACCAGTACGGTGTCACCGGCACCCTTATTTCCTGACCGCCAAACTTTTAATGAGGCCCATACAAAAGAAATACCAGAATGACAAACAATGCCATATTGAGGGAGCATAATATCAATCGGAAAATCGCATATGGGGGATACAATAAGAAAGAGAAGAAGGGAGGGGTCGCGGGATTGCAGCAACTCAATTGCCTTTAAAAGAGGCACAGCATATAACGTTAATGAGAGAGGGTCTTCACCGAGAGGAACACCTCATCACAATTCTTTGAGGTGTTTCAGCATTCAGAATAAGGTCTATATTTTCGAAGCTTGATAGAAACACACTCTCCACCTCTTCAATGATGCAGAAGCCTGAGACTGTCAACTGTAGGATGTCATGGCTGATGGAGACAAAAAACAACCATCAGATCCAAGAGGATGAGGGGTCTGAGTGTGTCTCTGAACTATGCATCCTTATGTCACCCAGGACTTCTCTCAAGACCAATACTCTGGCAGAATGCAGTCCCACAATGTGGTTGCCAGCAGCAAGCTCCTGGTGCTGCCAACTGTTGTCATTTTGAAAGGTTTGGATGAGCCTGACATATTCTAGTTAATGGAAGAATTAACCAGACCCAACACTGAATGTCTTTAGTAATGGTTTGGCACCTACATGCACATAGCTGAGCAGGGCATGCCCCCTTACCAGTGTGGCATTGTTGGCAGTCACCATCTATCCAAGGCAAAGGTTTGTATGACTTTTTCAGAAAAATAAAATGCGTGAAAAGGAAATCAAACTTCAAACTGTTTTATTTATGTATATACCATAAACAAGTCTTGGTGAAGTGTGAGTACAGTGAATACCATAGGCGGGGGAGAGGTGGATTGAGGGGGAGAGGGGCTGGGGGAGGGGCATTACCGTCACGCAGACCGGGATATACCGCTGTGATGGTGATTTGACATATTTCTTAAGCTTCAGGAGTTCTCTTTGGTTTCTTGATCCTGTGACCTTATGTTTTTTTTTCTCCAAAAGTCATGTTGAAAGTAGTGGCCGCTGCTCCTGCTTCAGAGCTCACCGGGGATTTTGATAAAACTGAAGCTGGCATATTAATGAAAATGATTCACGGTGTGTGTGTGTGTGTGTGTGCTTTCTCAGTCCCTGAACTCTTGCTGATGGTATGGGAGGCCCTTGCTGGTTCATTACCCGAGCATACATGTTGCTTCTAATTATTTATTATATTTATTTTTTTACTGAAATGTTGGCAATATGGTGCTCTTAAGACGTCTTTCACCCGATCCTGAAACTTGAACTTAATTTGATATGATAGATGTATATTCATATCACAGAAGACATCTTAGTTAAGGTGCAGTTAAGTTGTGCAGATTTATCACACACCAAAATCCTTGCAACTCAGCAGATGTGTGAAGTCATGAGCATCTTATCTCAGCACGCTCCCATTGATGTCCCCCTGAATGCCATGCCCCCCCCTAAGCCCATTGTGTATGTCATTGTGAATCCCTTCTCTTATAATATGTATGTGCTCACAGGTTTTGCAATGCTTACAGGATTTACATTGCGCCTTCAGCCATGACCGCCGCCTCTGGCCTTGTCCACTGTACATCATTCCCACAATATGTTGGTTTTGGACCCGCTAGGTGGCCACAGTGTGAGCACAGTCTTCATGCTCACTGGCCATGTCCACATTGCACCCCTTGACATGTTGCTGCAATAGGTTACCCCACACCACATTGTAACTGTAAACATCCACTTTGTCAGTTTTAATCTCATTTATTTTAACTTGTTCCTTTTCTTTTTAAACTTTGTTTTCCTCATAGCCATGGTTATATTAACAATGGACAACAAAAAATCCAGAATATTTCAAACATATTTGCGGTTAGTATACATTTGGCACACTTACAAAACCCCCGCGTATGCACAAAATAACCTTGAATATGTTAAAAAAGAACCTCAGCTATGCAAAAACACTCAAGCTCTAAACTTGCTCCCCAGCAGCCCCCACAATTTCACATGGTGTCCTCTTTCCCCCTCCCCAACTCTAGCCTGATACCATTTCATCTTTTCCCCCTCTTCCAAATGGCATACTTACACATTTTTTTCTAGTAACCCTGAATATTACTCCAAATATTTGTGAATATTTCTCTCATCAAGCAAAACAATATGGCCGTTTTTTTTCGTTGCTGAAAATCCTCTCTGCTGCAAACCACCACGGGAGACATCATTATAATTTTGGGAGAAGTGGGCACCACCTTTTCCATTAAATATTTTTTAAACTATTTGATGCAATAACCCCAGACCTCCCCATCCCCCAGAAATCGAGTCAACCTTTCATGCCTACGTTGTTTCATACCTGGTCCAATTCCATCCACTGTTTGTCTATGTGGACATGAAATGGGACCTGGCCAAAACTGCATGTATTTCTTTTTTTTACAGACCATCCCAGTCTGGTGTAGGGGTGCGGGAGGTTTTGGGTGGAGGGGTGAGGGGAGGGGGTGCATAAGTACAACTTTACAAATCTGCTGTACGAGTCTATGTTATTAGCAATTAGGTTTCCTATTGAACTCAACTTAAAAAGAAATGTGTAAAATATATAAATGCACACATTTGTGCTCTAACACAAATGTCCTAATTATTCAAAGTGCACAAGCAATGTCCAAAATGTATGCTGTCTACAAGTAATTAATGATAGTTATTGAGACAAATATTCATTATTATTATTATTATTATTATTATTATTATTATTATTGGTGTAATGCAAATGCGTTGCTGAATATACAACAGACTGGGTTCAGAAAGGGCTCTAGCACATCACTTTACATCTGGGTGCTGCTTACATTAATTTCTGCTACTTTTCAAGATCCTGAGTCCGCATTGGATTTATGGTATGTTGACTACTGTGAAGCTTTTGACAGTGTAGCAAGGTGCACATTGTGGAAAAACTGGAAGCCTGAGGCATTGACCCCACATTACTTTACTTTATTAAAATACTGCACATGATACCTTTGTTAAGGTATGGCTGTCTCATGAGCACATGTTGTCAAAGCCTTGCCTACAAACACTAGACTTAAGCAAGGGTGCATCTTGGAGCCTCTTTCATTCAATCTATACGTTGAAGATATAGCCAAGACTTTGAAGACTGGCCATCATGTCCCTACTCATTTTGCAACAGCATTGAAGAGGAAGTGCCAAGCACCATCCACACTCCAGCCGCCCCCTTCGTAGTACCAGGTACATTCGCGCCAAAATATGCGAGACATGAAGAACAGATAAACCAGCAGAGAGCCGCAGTCGGGCTCTGCCATTGCCTATTAGAGTAACAGGACATATTGAAGTACGGACACCTAAGAAAACCTGGACAGTAAGGTACCCATTGAGAAAGCAATATCTACAGGCAAGACAAAATGACATTTGTCAGAATGGAATACCTGAAGAAGCCAATAAGATATTAAATTAAAGGAAAACAAATGGTGACATCATAAGAAATCGGACGGACGCACATAAAGAAGATATAATGACCAGAGAATACTGACAAAGAGAGGAAATACCATGGATAAGTGACATCTTGAGCCTAAGGTAAAGAAGTTGATGTCAAGAAGCAGAAACGTATGCCATATGCACGATGAAGATATTCAGTTAGTTTAAACGTGTACAGATGCAAGAAACTGCAAGAAGCAAAGAAATCGTTAAGCTTGCTTATGCTTAGTAAAAAAATAGATTGCGGCAAGCACCAAAATATACATATATATACCTCAAAAAGCACTTTATATATGAGCGTAAATCCAATATGCATATGAGCAGACGTGAACAAAGGTCTCGAGAGGAGAGGGCTGCAGCAAACAAATTGAGAACTAAGATGGAAAGAAACCCAGCTAAAGGTAACCATGCCAAGAAGCCACGGTTGTGTCGGGCTGAAAAAAGGCCAACAGTGCAAAGGCCATACAATTAAAGATAAATGGAACAGAGTATCCTGTTCAGAAAGGTCAAGATAAGCCACAGATGGTAGAAGACTGGCAGAATTAAATCAAATACACGAAAGTACATGAAGAAGAGGCCAATTTCCCGGTGTCCAAATCACGTGACAAGACAGGCAGAAAGTCATGTGACTTTCACACCTACGCGTGCATCCCTGCCATACTCCTTAAACCCTCTTAGACCAAGAAATAGACTCGAGGCCAAACTACAAGGCAGTAATTGACACATGACCACTGAGGTGATGATTGACTGTAACATAATGGGAGGGAAGCTGGGGTGCAGACAAACTCCCTGCACCTGGCTGGTTAATTTTTCTCATGGAGTGTGGGAGATACTCGGTTGGAACAGGAAAATAAATATCTAGGTTGGCTCATTAGGGCATCTCCCTCTTGTATGCATCTTACTGAAGTGATTCCCCTGAAAAGTGTGGCAGAAATGGTTGGGCATTCAAAGAGGTATAGACATCTGTGTTGGTGGTTCTATTGAGTCTAAGGTTAATTCTTACAAAGTTTCCATTATTCCGGGGATCTTGTATGCTCTTTGATGTTCTTCCTGAGAATGCAGGTTTGTGGTTACCCAAATTGGAGGCTAAAATATTGCGCTCATTATTGGACTCCCTGGGCCTGTCCTTGTGGATTCTATTAGATAGGAATTGGGGTTGCCATCACTGATGTCATTGTGAAAAATGGCTGCTTGTAAGTTGTGTATCAAAATGAATACTGACAGTGTTGCTAGATGATTGGTTCTGAGCCTGACTCTTGAGCATACCAAGCTTTGTTCACAGAGCATTTGGTATAGGGTACTGGAGAGTACAGTGCAAAGCCATTGAGTGGACATAGGTTTGTCTGATCCGTTAAGTTCGGAGGCAGCTGTATTTGTGAAAAATGTAAGCCCAAAGTCGATAGTATCTGATCAAATATTATCTTTGGCTGAAATGGCTAAAAAGTGAAGGTAAGTCACATTTACACACCAGGGGATGTTCTGTGAAACTCCTAAAAGCTTCCTGATTAAGTTGCGTACTCCAGCACTAATTCAATTAATATTATATTTACGATTGGGTATTTTACCAGTTTATGAGTATGCAGGTGCCTGGAGGGGTGTACCTAGGGAGAATCATCTCTTTCGGCTCTGTAAATCACAACTGGATACTTCACACCATATACTGTTGGAATGTATGGTCCTTAGATCTAACTATGAGAAAGGTTACTCAAAATTCTAGTTGTATCCTTCTGACCAGCTCTGGGCTACAGCGCATGCACGGAAACACTGGTGGTAACACCGGCAGCCTATTATATCTATTATACCTATAGTGCAGCATTGCCACATTCATGCTGCTCATCATAGCTAGCACGACATTAGAGACATCTGTGTTCACACTGATTGCACACAATGATTGTCAGTGTTGTCAACGAAACATGTGTCCATTCAGTCTGCGTCAAGTTTATGCCAGCACTGCATTCTAAAACATGTGTAAATGCTGGTGGTGCTGAATATATGTTAGTACTACCACTTTAAAAGCATGTTCATGTTGGCCCTGCACAACATATGCCAGCCACTGTAAAATCACATTTATATGCACACTGTATCAAGTGTATGCCAGAATCATCCCTGTCAAAACCCTGCCATACTTCCCGTGCTGTATGTTTGCCAGGATTATGTTGAAACTGAATTCCACCATGCAGAAATACAATGATGAGTAGAGGTTAATATGCCCACTCAACCTTCACACTTCTACAAACCAAGAGCCAACGTAATCCTAAAGGTAAAACGGGCACAGTTAAGAGGTAGACCTCCTTTCCTTTTTGTGGTAATGGGGGCCGAGGGCAGGCTATGCTCCAAAGAGGGATGTGAATGTGATTCAGGAGGGAGCAAATAGCAAAGCATAACAGTCCAAAATAAAGGGAATGCCCAATTAATGTTCTATACAAACAGATAACTTTAATTAAATACACCATCTGCAAAATAACTGAACAGAAAAACACTGCACACACACCCAAAGCCCCTGAGGAAAAAACAGAATATAAGCAAGAATAACACAATGCAGAGTAATACATCATGGGTGTAGTAGGGCAAGTAACAAACACAATGCTATTTAGGGCCCAGAAGTGAATCAAACATTCAATTAATGTCAATACCACCGTTTTACATTTCTTGGAGGTTCGGCAGCAAAGAGCCAGACTTCTTGGCGCTACTCGAAGCTCAAACAGTGTAAAAGGCAGAAGCAGAGGGTCCTGGTGGGTCGAAGGGGCCACTTTAGGAACTTGAACAGTTCTTGAAAACACTGCTCCAAGCTGTTCAATGGCAAAACAGTAGGATCCCAGCTGTCCCGGGGATGAGGGTGCTGTGAGTCCCAATCAAGGGACTCAGGGAAAGGTGAGTACTTTTCTGGTGCTCCCAAACATAGGAGAGGCTCGCACACACCTGCAAGGGTTCTTAAACACTATGAGGTCCTGAGTACCATTGTGGCTGGCAGAGTGGCAGGTATTATTCCAGCAGCAGATGAGCCCCACTGCTCCCTAGGGATGGTTAGGGGACTGTGCTCCCCTCTGCCTGGGACTCTCAGTCTTCACTTTACTGGTGGAGGACTTTGGAAAGATCAACTTTCCAAACAGACGTCCAATGAAGTCACCTTAAAGGTTGGAGCTGAAAAGTTGATTCCAGGATGATTCAAAGCAGTGGTTGGAGATCCCTTATTTTAAAGGGAAATGTACACATTTAGTGATCCAATCCCTTTTCCAATCCCTGTTCTTCATAGAAGTGGTCTTTGCCCTTCTAACATAACACTTAAAGTATTTTTCTCTATGGGATGTGGGGGGGGGGGCAGGAAGGAGAGAAAGAAACAGAAAGAAACTCAAGGGTGCAAGTCTCCTTCCACCTAACAAAGTCCTCCTGACAACCGTACCCTCACCCCTTCCTTTCCCACTAGGATCAAATGCATTTAAAAATGCACCAATCTTGCGTGTGGCTACTCTATTTGAATAGGTGCACTCCTTTGATGCCTGGAACCAGGGCTGCTGCATGATGGGCTGTCGTCTCTGGTAGACAGCGTGATCTACCCGCGTAAAAAAGATCATAGAAGAGGCATGTCCATTCAGGTTCCTGTACTGTAATTTGGCAGGCTCAGCCTGTCTGTCCAGAATACATATCACTCTCCATACCTGAGCTGATTCACAGGAGCTGGCACATGTGTGATATGAAATTGATTGTGGCTGCAATGATTATCAGGAGTGCATTAACCATGCCTTAACGTAAGCATAGCTTTATTTGAGTGTTTACCCTGCCTGAATCATGACTACTCATGTTCCTCATAGTTGTGTTACATGGGTGCATATCCTAAATGCAGCTACTGCACAGCAGAGACTCAGCTGTCACTACAGCTGTCAAGAGGGCACGTGTGACCGCTGAACCTGCTCTGTGCCACTGGTAGAGAAAGCACTGCAGAACAGGATACTGATGCAGCAGAGCACAGGTGCACACAATGCTTTTGGCTTGGAGATTTTGAACGGGGAATCTGATCAAGGGATTACATTTTAGTGATGGAATGACCTGCATCATTTCACTATTTTATAAACATTTTTAAAAAACTAGTGCTTTCACACACATGCCAGGATTCCATTGTACAAATAGATTTCCATTTGGCTTTGCCACTGTTTCAATTGTAAAACCTGGCCATGCAGCCCAATATATTTGAAAATTGCCCCATAAATATAATTGCTATGCGAGCAGTGTCCAATAAATGCCAAAACAGGTGGTGCTTGGAAATATAGACTATTTGACTGTTAAAAGACGCCTGTTTGGTTTGAAGAGAATCATTACCTCACAAAGGTGTTAATGGAATATTCCCTATGTGATAAGACTGCATATGGTGACACTGTTTTCCCCCTTTGGAGGACTCCAATAGGCCTCCAAAACGGGGCATAATTACTGGATTTGCATGCCTTTAAATCATGCATACATAACCTATGCATTATTTATTTTTGGCACTGCATGGGGTAACCCACTTTCTCTCTCTCTTTCTCTCTCTCTCTGTCTCTCTCTCTCTCTTTTTTTCTCTCTCTCTCTTCTCTCGTTCTTTCTCTCTGCATGTCTCTCTCTCTCTCTCGCTCTCTCTCTCGCTCTCTATCTTTCTCTCTCTCTCTCTCTCTGTTTCTCTCTCTCTCTCTTTTTTTCTCTCTCTCTCTTCTCTCGTTCTCTCTCTCTGCATCTCTCTCTCTCTCTCTCTCGCTCTCTATCTTTCTCTCTCTCTCTCTCTCTCTCTGTTTCTCTCTCTCGTTCTCTCTCTCTGTCTGTCTCTTCTCTCGTTCTCTCTCTCTCTGTCTGTCTCTCTCTGTCTCTCTCTGTCTCTCTCTCTCTCTTTTTTTTCTCTCTCTCTCTTCTCTCGTTCTTTCTCTCTGCATGGCTCTCTCTCTCTCGCTCTCTATCTTTCTCTCTCTCTCTCTCTCTGTTTCTCTCTCTCTTTCTCTGTCTCTCTCTTTTTTTGTCTCTCTTCTCTCGTTCTCTCTCTCTGCATGTCTCTCTCTCTCTCGCTCTCTATCTTTCTCTCTCTCTCTCTGTTTCTCTCTCTCTCTCGTTCTCTCTCTCTGTCTGTCTCTTCTCTCTCTCTCTCTCTCTTTTTTTCTCTCTCTCTCTTCTCTCGTTCTTTCTCTCTGCATGGCTCTCTCTCTCTCGCTCTCTATCTTTCTCTCTCTCTCTCTCTCTGTTTCTCTCTCTCTTTCTCTGTCTCTCTCTCTCTTTTTTCTCTCTCTCTCTTCTCTCGTTCTCTCTCTCTGCATGTCTCTCTCTCTCTCGCTCTCTATCTTTCACTCTCTCTCTCTGTTTCTCTCTCTCTCGTTCTCTCTCTCTGTCTGTCTCTTCTCTCTCTCTCTCTCTCTTTTTTTCTCTCTCTCTCTTCTCTCGTTCTTTCTCTCTGTTTCTCTCTCTCTCTCTCTGTTTCTCTCTCTCTCTCTCTGTTTCTCTCTCTCTCTCTCTCTCTCTCTCTTTTTTTCTCTCTCTCTCTTCTCTCGTTCTCTCTCTCTGCATGTCTCTCTCTCTCTCGCTCTCTATCTTTCTCTCTCTCTCTCTCTCTGTTTCTCTCTCTCTCTCGTTCTCTCTCTCTGTCTGTCTCTTCTCTCTCTCTCTCTTTTTTTCTCTCTCTTTCTTCTCTCGTTCTCTCTCTCTGCATGTCTCTCTCTCTCTCGCTCTCTATCTTTTTCTCTCTCTCTCTCTCTCTCTCTCTGTTTCTCTCTCTCTCGTTCTCTCTCTCTCTGTCTGTCTCTTCTCTCGTTCTCTCTCTCTCTGTCTGTCTCTCCCTCTCTCCCTCACACGCAGACACACTGTTTTCTATTTGTCCACACGTTTACTCAGCTCTGATCCAGATTCTCTTATGCCTGAACACTAGGAGCAAGGAAGGATGTCCAATGATAACTTCCTTCCATGAGGCCGGCCACACAGCCCTCATAGGAGAACAGGTGCACATCACAATAGATGCTTTCTATGACACGTGCTCCCTTTTTTCACATTTTGCATGCTAGAGTCCTCCATGCATATTGGTCCTATTCGGCAGTTCTGCACATGATTGAGAATAATGGCAGCATGTCAAGAAAGGGGATGGACCAATTGCCTGTATGCCCTGCTCTGACCCATGTCCAATGATCACTCTTTCCTTTTCATGCTTCTTTACTTTGATGTTCCTACTTCTTCATTTTAATTGTCATTGCATTACTTTCTGCTCACCTTCCCCAAACCCGCTTTGTTTATGGTCCTTTTCCAAATTCATCAGAATTAAATGTAAAATGGGTGCACTCAAGTATGATGATGATTTGTCAACAATACAACCCTGATGCGTATCTTTCCCCACCACAGTCCCCTCGCAACATGCAGAAGACTGCATTCTGTTGCCCTGTAGAGACTAACAGGCTTAATAAACCCACACGGAAGACTTATGTTATTGGGAACTAGCCCCTTGAAAATGGATGAGAATATATAATTTGATTGAAAAAAAAAAAAGAATTGCGATTTGTGGGTTGGTGCAGAGCGATTAGGATTGAAGAATCTGGAAATGTATCCCGAAGAACCTGACCATGGAATAATGAGAATACACCAATGTATCTTTTGGTGCAACCATTGAGATCAGTGAGAATAGAAGGCATTAGTAAAATATATCAATTTAAGGATTTGGAATCTGATCAGCATAAATGCCCTGATGAATACCTGTGGTTATAAGGTCAAAAAACGTGTTGGCGGCAGCCGAATAGTAAAGCATGTTTGTGTTTCTGAAAGAACTGACCTTTGTTTCTTACTAAATTGTATTTATTATCTTGAAAATTGGAAGGAGACTTTATGAATTTAGTGTGTGGAGCATTGGGTTGATCATTTTTTATACCCTCATAAATTGTGTCTCAGACAGACATCTAAGTAGCCCAGGCGAGTGCTGAAAATTGAAAAGCTTTACTGGGGCAACACTCTCCTCCTTCGAGTGGGAGGGAATATGTGTAGGAAGGGGTGGGGCCAAAGGACATGGCCCCAGGACACACAATACAATATCTCTTCATAACACCCACGTCTGGTCATTTGCATAAAAGCAAATAGCATAAGAATGCCCTCAAATTCAAATGTAAAACATGTTTGAAAGTGAGCCAGTTTATGTAGCAAGAAGTTTGGCAATCAAAAAACGGGTGTCGATGAAAGGACGCAATACCGTGAGAGTCTGTCCCTGTCCACAAATATATGTTTTCCTGGAACCAGTAATATTTACACTGAGGTGGCCAGATTGTCAAAATAACAAGGGCAAATAAAGACAGTGTAGAGTGTGTTTTTTGTTGGTGCTTTTTCTGAGACATTTGTAGGTCCAGGTCCACATATTCTCAAAGGTCATCTGCATACTTGGATTGGATTGGACAGCGGCAAATATGATGCCCTGTTCACCTCCTTAGTATGATCCCGATACCACTAAAACATCAGCATTGGAAACAAATTCACAGTTTATTTACAATTTGACTAATTCCATTATTAGTAAAGTTCCCAGGAGTCTGAGCATTACTATGCTTGACCCCCTCATCACTGGCCGCAATTTTGAATGAGCAATCTGTTTAAATTATTGCCAATCACAAAGCAGATTGCTCATCTGTCCCCTGTTACATGGAAGCAAACATCACATTATGAGCACAATTAAGGGCTGTATAAGGGATTTATAGGATCCAAACATTTGTCTCAAGTTACATGGAAGCAGAAATCACGTTATAGGCACAATTACAGGGTTTATAAGGACGTTATAGGATCCACACATCTGTCCGAAGTTACATGGAAGCAGACATCACGTTATAAGCACAATTAAAGGGTTTATACGGGATTTATAGGATCCAAACATCAGTCCCAAGTTGCTTGGAAGCAGAGATCATGTTATAAGCACGATTAAGGGGTTTATATGGGATTTATAGGATCCAAACATCTGTTTAAAGCTGCATGGAAGCAGTAATCACGTCATAAGCACAATTAAGGGGTTTATAAGGGATTTATAGGGTCCAAACATCTGTTCAAAGTGGCATAGAAACAGAAATCACGTCATAAGCACAATTAAGGGATTTATAAGGGATTTATAGGATCCAAAGATCTGTCCTAAGTTACATGGAAGCAGAAATCACGTCTCAAGCACAATTAAGGGATTTATAGGATCCAAATAATCTGTCCCAAGTTACATGGAAGCAGAAATCACGTCATAAGCACAATTAAGGGATTGAAAAGGGACTTATAGGTTCCAAACATCTGTCCCAAGTAACACGGAAGCAGCAATCACGTTATAAGCATAATAACGGGATTTATAAGGGATTTATAGGTTCCAAACATCAGTCCCAAGTTACATGGAAGCAGCAATCACGTCATAAGCACAATTATGGGATTTATAAGGGATTTATAGTATCCAAACATCTGTCCCAAGTTACATGGAAGCAGAAATCATGTCATAAGCACAATTAAGGGATTCATAGGATCCAACCACAGAAAACTATGGGTCAGCGATGAATGAAAAAAATAAATACATCTTCCAGCTGGTTTATGGCAAACTACAAAACCACAGAATACAGTGCTGCAGGGCGTTTGTAAGAAGAAAGGTGTTCTCCCGTTTCAGTGACTAATCCACACCTCTCGGTTCCCTTTTCATCCTCTCTCCCTCTTTGTTTTACTTGAGTGCTTGAATGCCAGACCCAGTCTCTCAGACTTGGAGTTGGTCTGAAAGCAACAGGGAGTTGGAAAGGTCCAAAAGAGGTGTTCATTCTCTGATGCCCAAGCGTAGGCAACTCTAATTCTAAATAAAGTCTAACAAGAAGTTTCGAATGAACCTTGAGTCATCGTTTGGTACCAACTCAATATGCTCCTGCTGCAGTCTGTAGAAGGCCGGCGGGTGCAGATTGCATCATAGCGCATGATGGATTCGCAATCAATAAATACGGTCTTAGCAGGTTCTCATAAAAATATGGAACACACCGCTTCACCTACTCGAACGCGCCGTACTTCTTATCATGCGCCCTTAAGAGTATCTCAAAATGTGCTGATTAAAATGTGTGACTGAGGGCAAGACAGAAAATGGAGAGAACACTGCACACAAAGTTTCAGAACAGGTGAGAGATGTAAATACTGTTCCGAATTGTTCTTTGAAATAAAGGTAAGTCAACAAACCTAGCTCTGTGGAATGTAAGCTCGGCTTGATCAGTTACACTCTGGGACTGATTCATGGAATTTGTGCGCTGAAAGCCGGGGATTTGTGCGCCATTCTGCCTGCCAATCCCTGTTTAACAAATGGGGATTTGCGGGCAGAATGGCGCACAAATCCCTGTTTTTCGGCGCACAAATTCCGAAAATCAGTCTATCTCTTAATGAATGTGTCCTCTGATACATTCTTGAAATGAGCGAGGAGCAAACATATTGAAGCAGCTTTTTTTTTTCTGAACTGCAGGGTCATTGCTTAGTTAAAGACAATGGGGGGTGGTGTTTTTAGAATTGAACGACAAACTATAGGTTTTACCCAACTAAAAAATTAGATCATGGTGAGTTGGGAACAACCCTGTTGTATGTGCGTTGCATTGAATCCAGTTATATGTTACATGCCAGTCAAGTGATACCGCACTGGTGGGATGTCACTGGAGTGGATTATGAAGGTCATATTAATCTGCACTGATGTGTCACCACCCCTCAACGTCTAGACCCCCCAACTTGCCACTGATAGCTCCTCGCCCTCCACACCGAAACAAAGGAAGAGTTGAGGACTCTACATACACTAGTGCTGAAAGGTCACCCCCCCCTACCATGATGCAACACAAAAAAAAAAAAACATAAAAAATGTCGTGGCTGTACACATGCCGCTCCATCAAGCTTTTGAGCGAAGTCCAGCATGTGTGGCGGCAAGGGACGAAAAAAAAAACATCTGTGGCTTATGCAGGGCCTGTGTCTATTGCTTTCACATCCTAGTACAGCTCAGAGACCACCCGCAGCCCACCCCCAGGCCACAAAGCCCAGTCTCGTCTCTGTGTCATAAGACTGACTTCACAACCTCCCTTCCTTGACTTTGCAGGAGTGCCCCTGAGAAGCTTTTGGTATTCACCTGTTTATTCATTTATTCCCAGTAAAACAATACAAACAAAGAAGCCAGAAGAACAGAGCGCAGGTCCAGAAATCAAACCAGCTCCAAAAAGCACCCCAGATTCCCTCAGAATCTTAACACTGTGGAAAACGGCACTTCACCCAACAGCCAAATTAACCCTCAGAGGAACATTTAACACAAAATAAACTCCATAAAGGCCTAATCATGTTCATTTATGTCAGTTCTCACACTTGTGCAGCTACTTCTTGGATGTAAGAGAATCCATATAAACAAAGAAATAATGATGGGTAGATATCAACTACAGGAATATGTGCACTGGCATCCCTGGCGATGCCACTGTTTCTACTTTGACCTCAAGTAGCATTTGGTATGATGGCTGCCATGGATGCACAGGACGCCCACTCCTCTCTTGTTGTCTACACGGGGGATTTCTCTCCCTTTACAGGGACTCGTTATGGATGCATACTGTATCTTGCCACTCAATAAATGATGATCGACCTCACGCCCCTCGGTGTTTCACGCGGCTCACACCGGCAAGCATTATGGTGCGTGTTATGAACAGGCGGTGACAGAACCTGGGGCCCAATTATCCCTGAGTCTTTGGCACTTCCCTTATGCTGTTGTCCATGTTGTCCATGTTCCTCATGCCCCACTGAATCCTGGGTTATTCAAAATGGAGGGACATGCATCTCTCTTGGTGTCCAACAATGGATTTTGATAGGCCCATCCCTTTCTTGTCCCACTATTTTCATTTTAGTTTTCTAATTCAATGTATCATATTTACATGTTACATGATCCTCTGCATTGTCTATAACTGTTCATGTCTCCAGCAAAAGAATCTCTTTCAGGGTCTCTGTGTGCTCTTTAAAATGCATTGCAACTGAAACTGATGTTTCTGTAAAACATCTCAGTCAATGGGTCATAGCTGATGTCCATGATAAGAAGCACACAACATGCACTGGTCATAAAGCTTTAATGATCACCTTAGGATCTGAACACTTCTCAAGATGCAGAACCTTAGAAGCAGGTGCTTTGCAGCTCTTCAGTAACTTGGAGTGCATGGAGGCACAAGTCTGTTTTTTATGCACTTTGTTGAACCAAACCTTCTCCTGAGTCACAGAATTTGGAAACAAATCTCACTTCATCACACGGGCGAGTCAGGAGAATGTTTTATCCAAAAGGGTACAATATTGTTACCTCCCCCGTTTTATTTTTCTCTGATGAGCTTTCTCGACAACAGTTTTTTTCTGAAAAACTCAACATAAAATATGGGGGTGGGGGTAAGCGAATACAAAGGGTATGGGGTGGGGAATCAGTAGTCAATATTTTGGGAGTGGGGGCTTGGAGAAAAATTATTTAAGAGCATAGAACCGCCAAAAGACACCAACGGGTGATGCTCAGAACCAAACAACGCGAAAATGAAGGTACTCAACATGGCCTCCCTCTACACAGATTCGATATTACACATGCAATATTCCTGGAGGAGCCCATAGAAGACGGTCCTTCAGTGGGTGTTGAGATAAAACATATGCTCCACAGTAGTCCACCGATGTCTGTGGGATCAGGAATGGTTTTCAATGTAATTTAAGATGTGGTGACAGGAGAAACTCTTTATTGACTCTTGACAGTACGCAGGCAGTGGGCCACCTTGAAATGAAATGACCACAAGCAACAGGATATCCGTTTTTTTACCCACAATAACATATTGGTCCCAGCACTGAGTAGAACATGTCTCACTCTTAGCAAAGCCAATTTTGGAAGCTCCTGACTCTCTGCAAGCTTCTACATGCTCCAAGTCAGGAGCATCCCACTTCCTGGTAGGAAATGAGGGCCTGGCAAGCAGGCATCTACCACCATACGTCTACATAGACAGGATCCTTTACACTAAACATGGGATGGTTGAAAGTGGGAGATGCTTCACTCCACTCACAACGCCTTCACTTAAAATCTGCCATGGGATTTCCCAAACGAAAAGTCATAAAACGCGCTGTCCTCATGACAGGGTTTCTTCTTGTGAGAGAATATAATTTCTATTTAGGGTTGTGAATATTCAGAGAGTCAAAATGGTTCTTCTGTTCCCATTGTGGTAGAAAACAGTGTTGATAATGTTCTGCAATTGAAGGCCTTCTCTGGTGTTCCTTTTAGTGACCCTTCAGTTACCTTGGGCATTCCCAAAGCCATTCCTAAACTAACAGTTTCTTCCAAACGACAAAGGTGTACTACGAAGAACATCACTCATAATACAAACATTCGGGTCTTACATTGAGTTTAATCAGAACAGTAACACAACCTCTTTGTACACCTAATATCCAGTTTGGTATGTAAAAAAAAAATAATAATAAATAAATACAATAACAATTCAAAAATCTAAGAAGCCATAGACAAAGATGAATCTGTCCTTATGCAGCTGCAACTTTTAAATACTTTGCAATTCCTAAAGTAGCACCGTTAAGCCTTAGTTAAATTTTAGTTATGCAAATCTATGTGGCAGTGGGTAAAGTACCTGAATGGCAAGCAAATTTGCAATTCAAATCATGTTCAATACATGTACTTAGGCTCTGTTACTGTAAGTAACACAGCGTCAAATAAAACAATTAACATTCTGCTTTAGTTACAGACATGTTGATCTTTGCAGAATATTAACCACTAAAGTGCCAAGGACGAGTATGCTCATCCTTTTTGCATAGACTTGCATAATAGCCTGGCCCTTTACTGTTTTAAAACCTATTTGAATTTCTCGCTACGTATGGGCATTTTAATACACATAGTAAAAATCTCCAGCGTGGATTAGCAAAATGAAACAAAACAAATGTGGCAGTACTTACATCTAAAAAGCTGTGCAGACGACACCGTTCAGAGACATTGAAGGCCACTGCATAGGTGGGTCTCACATAGCTGACTTGATTCCTAAATGGGGCGACAACAGCGGTTTCACGTGTCGTTTCCCGCTCCCACCTAGGAACTGCACCATGCCTTCATTTCTGAGGGTCACCAGATTAAGTAGGAAAGGAAGCTACTTTGGCCATTATCGTATTGGCAAAAGTCAAGGATCACAAGATATCATAATGAAGACTATAGGGAGCAAAGGCTGAAAGTTCTCTCAATGTACAGTGTACATCCAACTGATACTGGACACAAGCTGGAGTATACAAGGTGAGCTGTCTTCACAACACCTCATGCTGGAGATGTGAAGAAGTTGACACCACCATTTACAATACACAGAAGTCCGGTACATCTTTGATTGATTATTGGGAAGATGCTGGCGCTATTGTTGACTATATTGTAGCGAGACCTGGCACCAGACAAGCACACACCATTCTACTGGATGGTAATGGGCTAAGAAGAATCTTATGAAGGCTTTTCACCGCACTCATGGTGGCAAAATTGTCATTCGAGGACACTGGGGAACCAAAACTGCCCCATCATTAAGGGAATGTGCAACTGATATGGTAAACACATCCTTCCTTGAGATTATTGTGTATATTATTTTATTTTAATTTTATTATTTAAAATGCAGACCTAGCTCGAGAGCAGCGGAGGCTGTACGACGAGTTATCGGTATCCAGCCTTCATGCAGTAATGTAGTACTGTGAGTTGCATTCTGTGCATCCAATGGGATTAGTCCATTGTCAGGTGCACATTTTGAGAGATTTGCAAAGTTGGAGAATTGTGGTTGCATTCAAAGTCGATAATGTGATCGAGTTCTAGAGGGTGGCTGCATGACAAGATAAGGATTGTTTGTGGGTACTCTCTTTGCAGACTAGCTGTGATTTGAGACGGTTGGTTGATTTGCTGCACAAGGGGCATGTGCCACCAGATATGTGGAGTTTAGCTGCCAGGTACGCTGGTGTGTCACTCTGGACTGCTTTAGAGATGATACATGCAGTCTTGAACAGTATCCTTGCCTGTAAATGAAGTTCTTTTAGTTCAGGTAGTGCGGGCTAATTCATTCAATTTCCATGCCCCCGTAATAGGATTTGCTTCAGCATGGTGTACTGCTTTTACACAAGCTAAGTTAGAGGCTGGGAGCCCTGTTATGAGGGTATATCTCACATGATGTGCCTGAACCCAAGACCCTGGTCTATGGTCCAGAAGTACTGTGGCGGGATCAAGGGTTTGATTTTGTGAAGGGTGCAGAATTGGAGCCAGGCTGTTAGGCCCTTCTTTGCTTTGTGTTTCTGGAAGGACAGGCTGCTATCAATGGCGAAGCCTAGGGATTCTGCTGAATTTGAAAGTTGCGGATTACATCGTTCTAGACTCATATAATTGAGCCATTGTTGGACAAGTTGTTGTTTAGTGGGTGGTTCCATTGAGGACGAGTTTGGCCTGGAGTCTGCCCAAGAGGTAGGTGGTAAACCAATTTAGGATACTGTCAGAGAATCGCAACTAATTAGTGTGGGGGAGAGCAGGGCACAGTGGTCAACTGTGTCAAACGCAGCTTAGAGGAGGACGAGGAGATGCAAGTCTCATCTTTCCATGTTTTGGAGGGAATAATCAACCACCTGTTGTATTCGCTCTCCCTGCTTGCTTCTCCACACTTTGTGACTGCTTACTCTCTGTTCTCTTCTCCTCTCCCTTTCTCCCTTTAGTTTCTCCTCCCCCTCCCCTTACTTTCTTCTATGCACTTACTCTATCAGAATTGTCCCTGGAGCTAGTATGATAGCAGCCTCATCTGTTTCCTCCCCTTCCTCTTTCTTGTCCCCCCTCCCTCTAGCACTATGTGAAATGTTGTCAGGCCTAATATGATAGCTGCATGTTTTGTTCCTCCCCTCCCTTTCTGCACCCCTCTGCCTCACCTTTTGTTTTTCTCCGGCTCTACTGGAAATGTGGTCAGGCCTAGTACAGTAGTCGGCTGTCTGTTTCCATTTCCTTCCCACTCTCCCTCTACCTTCCTTGTCTAAGTCTTAGCTCTTGCACTATCTGAAATGTCATCAGGCCGAGTATGATAGTTAATTGCACATCCTTACTGTTCATGGCCTGTAAGAATGTCATTGTATTTTCCCTTGTTCCCTCCCTTGTCTTGAAGTACTTTGAAACACATTGTGTATAGGCGCTATATAAGTAAACTATCATATCATATCATATCATATCATATCATATCATATCATATCACCTGCAAAGTGGCCATCTCGATGTTAGACTTGTGATAGAACCCTAACTGATAGTCATTTAGGAGGTGTAGTTGATTGATACCGGTGAGTAGTTTTTTCGCGACTACTTTTTCTAAGACTTTGCCAATATACAGGAGGTTTGTATCGGGCTGGTAGTTTGCCAGTTGGTCTGGGTCTAGGGTTGTTTTGTTTCAAAAGAGATCGTATGATACCCATCATGAGGGTGTCTTAGAATTACACCTTTTTGATGGAGGGATTCATGATGCTGAGTAGTCATTGGGCCTCATTAGGACCCAGGCGGAGTGGGTTTCCGCCAGCGCTAATCGCGGCGGACCCGTCCGCCGTACTACGAGTTCCCTTAGCGCCATGGAGGTTTTCTCCGCCTGGTTTTACCAGGCGGAGAAAACCATGGCGCTACGGGACCTCGTTGTTAATTACGCCACCGTATTTTACGGTGGCGTAATTAACTCCTTCCCCACTCCCATTATACCCTATGGGGCAAGAATGGGAATGGGGAAGGGCAGAATGGGGATTGGGGATTTACCGCTCCGCCGAGGTCGGAATGGGGCGGTAAATCCGCCAACCCCCATGGCGCTATCGACGGCTTTCCGCCGTGCTTCGCGGTGCATTTAGCACCGCGAAATCCGCCTGGGTCCTAATGAGGCCCATTGAGTTTTAAATTGCGAATTTTAATTTAGACAAAGGTAAATACTTAAATGGCGGTTCTCATTGGTCTATCTCATAGTTCAAAGGCCCCTCTTCTCTTTTTCTCAAGTTTTTCTAGTCCAGATCAGCCTCTGTGGCATCCCTCCACTGCAGCATCTCTATCGCCTAACACCCCAACGATTAGCTTTCCAACGTTTATTATTGAGAGCGCCAATACTGTCTTTAAGGCTGACCCTTTATTTATCGAGTAGTCATTGAGTGCCTGCCCAAGGATGATATCAGAGTAGGAATTAGGTTTTAGAGAGGCATTTGTATTAAGGAAGTCTGGGGTAGAGAGAGGAGATCATTGCTGGAGTGCAGTGGGGGCTAATGTGGTAGATTAATTTAATGATCTGTTGAATTGTATCTATGCATTGGTTACTTGATTAGAACATTGATTTAATGGAAGTCTGGAAGGTGGTTTTGCCTGTATCACCCCTTAATGCACTGAAAAAGGCACTGCAATGTTAAACTGTGATCTCACTCAAGATGGTGGACCACTGTGAGGCAATGGACAGTGAATACTCTCAGGGATGATGAATAAATTAGTTTAGATCTATTGTTCAGCCTGGTCAGGAGTTTTTTTTTAGTTTTATAAATCAGATGTGTAGTCACTGCAGCCACCCCCTATCGTTCCTGTCACTTCTGATCCTCACAACCTGCACTGCTTTCATTCATATTATTGCAGACACCCTTGGATCACTGGCAGGTGCCCCTTGATGCTGCTGCAGCAGTATGCATACAACGTACTAAAGAGGTAAGCACTGCTGGATGTACTATACCCTTAGTGCCCACAATCTGCACACTGCCCTGAATTGATGCTAAGTGCGTTTTTCCACCCATTTATTTTCGTGCTGCATTCACAGGCAATTCTGAGCATCCCCCTGCTTCGGATGCTGTGCTCAAGGTACACTGCAATTGAGTTTAATTTGCCAACCCACAATGACTACCCAGCACCTGGCCCCACCACAACTCTTAAATATGGCTGCCAGCTTCTGATTACATCTGCACAGCAACAGTTGGAGTTTCTCGTGTGCGTGCATTGGCTGGCCTCAGCCACATCAGCCAAACATATTCACCAGAAGGTGGAAGCCGGCCCACACACCGAACGACTGACAACAAAGGCTCCTGTCTGAGCCTGTTGGAGCTTGGAGAAGTGATGAACAACCAAACATTATACCCATGCGTGCGCCAAGCTTGGGACCCACCTTCCGGTATGCTTGAGGCACAGCCTACTGCGCTTTCACACAGCTCCACCAACCTCTCTCTTACCATATGAGCCCCGAGGCACAAGTCACTATGTGCCGACACCGGCCCAGCCGGCCACATTAGGCCGCTCTAAACACTCACGTCACCGAAATAGAAAAATAATGCAACCTGCCACTTGTTTATTGCTTACTAGTCACTTGTCTCATACTTACTAAATACCCGAACCGGACCATCCTTAACACCTAATGTATAGCATGTCGCTTCATACTGCTCCTCTTTCTGCAGCCATATGAAGGTGGGATTAGGCGTCACGATGCATGTTGACTGCATCTTAGTACTGTACGACACTGTTTTTATCATGATCGGCCTATGCCTCGCCTTACTGTTTATGTGACTGTTTTTATCTGGATCAGCATATGCCTCACCTTGCTGCCTAAATCACTGGTTTTATCTTGATCAGCCTCTGCCTCGCCTTACTGCTTATGTCACTGTTTTCATCTTGATCGAAATATGCCTCGCTTTACTGCCTATGGGCCAAATTTCAATCACATGCTCCATCCGTTCACTGATCGGTACTGCCTTATATAGCTATGCATGTCCCTACGCTCAGGCTAAAACACTGATATCGTTGAGCTGCTCAACCAGAACCAGCACAGCAATGCACATCTTGAACATATTTATCCTGAATGTATTTACCCTGAATGTGCAGCGTATCACATGTTCTCATCCCCACCGGGTCTAGTACACCCCGATTGAACTGCTTTTTATCTCAAGGGCTACTCCTGAGAACCTTTCTGACTTGGTTGACCCAGCTAGCTATCTGTGCCAGGACACCCATGTAACGCTTACCCAGACACTACTGTCACTATATCCGTCCCCCACCAGGGTGCTTAAGCTAGGGGCTCACTCAGCTGTCCGAATCTGACCACTACCCATTTACATGGCACGGCAATAACGGCCTGCCCCACCCACTCCCCGAACATGCATTGTATAACACTGTCAACACCTAGACACCTCCCAGATTCCAGTTCTATCCCACCAACACGCTTCCTCCCACACTGCTATACTCCCCAACCCACCCGAATGCAGTTAAGATGCACCCAGATACACCCTTCTGCTAGGAGGGTACTCAACCACTTACATCCTCACACTGAAATTTGCCATGCTTGTCAGCCAAACACCAGAAAACAGAGAATGACCTTGAGAACTGGTAGACACTCCCATCCTACTTCCACCCCATCAGCCACCAGAAGGAATGCATTCCTCACCTACAGAACCACCAACATTCATGCCAAGTCAACCAAATACCATAGCACCACAAAGAATAGGCCCCCTGATTCCTTGTGCAGCAGTCGCCTAATAATGGAACCTATTTCACCCTCTTCCCTCAACCACCTACCTGAGCCATCGTCATGACTCTCAGTGGCACCCGCACCCAACGATGTGAGCAAGCATATCCAGATCCAAGTGATCCAGCGGGCCCTCATCAATGCCAGATCACTCCCTGATCATGCACTCGACATCACAGACATAGTCACCACCCACAACCTTGACTTCATAGCTATCACAGAAACCTGGCTGCATTGGCAGCAGGCCCGGCTCTTGCTCTTGCAGCAACTGAAAATTACTTAATTCTCAGGACAGATGGACCTTTGGCAAAATAAGGGGGGATGTAGCTATCATTGCAAAAAAAAAAAAAAACTCCTTTAACATTAGAGAAATTCGAAACACCTCGCTACCCTCAGGCAAACTTCTCTCAGCAAAACTAGCACTTTCACCCACAGCCACGTTGAACAACTGCATTGCCACATACTATCATTTGATGACGATGTATACCATCTCCTCTCAGTCAACACCAAACCTAGCTCCGAAATGCTTCTCCTGGGTGACTTCAACCTAGGCCTTAATGACACAGTGGACAAGAATGCGCTCTTCCTTGCCAACACCATCTCAGCACTAGGCTTTACGCACTGCATCCAGAACCCAACACATTCCAAAGGCTGCATCCTTGATTAGTTAGCCGACCTAAACTGCAATACCGACATAACGTCTAATGCCCTTTGTCCATGGTCAGACCACCACCTTATCACCTTCAATATCACCAAGAACTCTGAGCCCACCAACCCCCCTATGGTAGCATCAGCTGCCCTATTTAGAAACAAAAGAAACATCATGGCAAATAAGATACTACCTATGCTGCACCCAATCCTGGCATCCAAGAAATAGGTACTAACGATCCATCCATGAAGGTTGAACTCCACAACAAAACAGTTCCCACAGCCATTGACAAAATGGCCCCTCTCTCCATGTGCAAAGCCAGACCAACAGTGTATATCAACTCATGGTTCATGCCGACCCTCAAAGCTTTGAGACACTCGAAGAGAACTGCAGAAGCTAACTGGAAAACATCTCCTAGCGAAATCAATACAACTAAATTGGCCAGCGCAGCCGACCAATACAAACAGGCAATCTTCAAGACTAAAAGCTCATCCTATAATGAGAGAATAACCAATGCCAAATTAGGAACTAAGGAACTGTTTGCTATCCTGAGAGAACTAGAGTCCCCGGTACCACCAACTGAAACCTGTAATAAAGACACAAGCTGGTGTACTAACATCCAGAAAGCACTCTGCAGCAAAGTTTAGCTACTTCAAACCAAAAAACGAATCCAAAAAGTCCACCATCTAACCTGACCAATCACCTTATCAAACTCTGACGCCCCGGGGCAATAGTACTATACACCAATTGAAATTCTCCCCGGTCATGAATGTGGAAGTCCTTGAAATCATCACTAGCCTCAAACCTTCAAACTGTCAAGGTGACCCTTGCCCAGAAATGGTCATCAAGCATCATGCCACTGAACTTGCTCTATTCATTACGATCCTAATTAACACCTCCTTTGAAAACAATACTGTCCCCACCAACTTAAACAATGCATGGGTTCACTCAACCCCAATACACCAACAAACCACAGGCCTAATACCACAGTGCCCTTCATACTCAAAAAACTGGATAGAGTAGCGTATCTCCTGATACAAAACTACCTGGAAGTCAACAAACTGCTTGGCATCCGCCAATCCGACTTCAGCCCAAGACATGGGACGGAAACTGCTATCCTAGATCTGAAAATGCAAATGGATGATTTCATAGAGAAAGTCAAACTAGCACTGCTCCTCCTACTCAACTTCTCTGCAGCATTGTATCTGGTTAATCATAACATGCTGTGCAATCATCTGGCATCAGAAGCCCACTTCTCACCTAGGGCCATCCAGTGGATACAATCATTCCTTACGGACATAATGATGAGAGTCTTCTCCCAGAGCGCAGCAGCCCAAGCTAGCCCAGTCACTTGTGACATTCCACGAGGCTCACGTGTCTCTCCAACCCTTTAAAACATTTTTACTAAGCCCCTATTTGACTACCTCAATGATTTGGGTGTCACCTACACCAATTATGCAGATGACACCCAAATCCTCATTCCCATCACCGGCTCTCATTACGTCGATTCAGCCAACCTCAACATCATCTACCAAACCATCCAAACATGGATGGCTCACCATGGTCTTTGCTTAAACAATGATAAGACTGAACATCTCCTAGGCCCACAACTTTGCCTTAAAAACCTCAATGACTCCTTAAGATCCTTTAACATAGATGGCAACATCATAAACGTTTTGAAAGAAGTAAAAATCCTGGGTTTTAACCTGACTCTTCCCTGACACTTTCCAAACAAGTGAATGCCAGCCACTGCATCAGCAGCAGCCTACACCTGCAAGCTCATAAATGCCCGTAGACCCTTTCTGTCCCTGACAGCTGCACCCCACTGGCCAGAGCTCTCATCGTGACAAGACTGGACTACTGCAATGCCTTCTACGGGGGCACTAAGAGCCAGAACCTCAACAAACGACAGGTCCTAGAAAGCAATGCCCTCAGAGCAGCCCTTAATATTTCAAAAACATCACACAAGAAGGACATTACACTGGCTTCCGGTTCAAGAGAGTATCATCTTCAAAAATCTCACTCTGACACACAAATGCCTTAACAACTCAGCGCCTACCTACTTGGTGGACAAAATGACCATATCCCAAGCAAGCAGGCCCACGCGCGCAGCACATACGCACATGCTAGCCACACCGAGATTCAAACGAGTGAAAGTAGGAAGTAGCAGCTTCCCCACAATAGCTGTGAAACACTTTACCACACTACCAGCTAGACTAAGATTTGAAGTCTATTTCTGGACCTTCAGAGAATAACTCAAAACACATATCTTTGCTCAAGGAACCCGCGGGAAGGTCTACCCTCCAGTGAGTGAACCCCCACAGAAGTTATCTCCTGTAATCCTAAGGCGGCTGCAATATCAAGCCATCTTCCATTATTGTATTCACGTGGTAGATCTGTAAAGTATACATGTCTCTCTGTCTATTTGCCTATGTAATGTCTTCCTATATCAAGCTCAGTGCCCAGATGCCCCCGGGTTGGGCACACTTTATATATTGCCAAATAAATACAATAAATAAATTGCACATTGTTATGTATCTGATCCACTGCGTTTGAGTTATTGCATTTGATAATATGATATTTCTGAATTATTGATTTATTTATAATCATTGTACCTGGCATTGAGTAATAACGATTTGAATTATTTAGTTAACATGTGTGATTGCACTCATTTGGAAAGAGGAAAGCAAGACGTCTTTGTGCAAATAACAATGTATATTCTCAAACATACTGAACTATTCTCCCAAGGATTCAACTCCTCAGGACCACCTACTGGTACTTACGATGTATTCAGTACAATGACCCTCTTTAATAAACGTTCACCGTTCTTTTCTGTATTCCTTTACTTTTTAAAGGAATACATGAATTGGAATTGTTCTGATAGCTGGGAATTATCAACCTTAAAGATTGTCGTTTCCACTGAGTAAATAGAAAGAGTAATTGTACTACATTAAAGTAAGGGAATCATTTTACCAGTAGTGTCTGCAAGATGGGTGTTGTAAAAACGTTAATCACAAAATCTAAATACTGTCTGACCCAGCAACACCCTCTAACCCAGAACTAGTCCTGAACTAGTATCACCATCCACCAGAGTCCATCATAATATTGGCCCCTCTCAATAATGTCCTTCAACAGAGTCCATCCTAATACTGGTGACCTATCAACAATCTCCAACAGTGTTCACGTTAATAATGCCCCGACCAAGTAGCATCCTCTAACAGGGTCCATCTTAATACATGCCAGACCTAGTAACACTCTCCAAAAAGTCAACCCTATTACTACTCTGGACATGGAATGCCCTTCATGAGAGTCAATCCAAGGCGCTCCAGCAGATTCCATTCTAATACTTGTCTGATCTAATAATGGCTTCCGACAGAATCCAGAAAAGTCCTAACCTGGAAACACCCTCCAAGAGAATCCATCCAATTAATGGCATGACCTGGTAACACCCTCCAAGAGAATCCATCCTATTAATGGCATGACCTGGTAACACCCTCCAAGAGAATCCATCCTATTAATGGCATGACCTGGTAACACCCTCCAAGAGAATCCATCCTATTAATGGCATGACCTGGTAACACCCTTCAACAGAATCCATCCTATTAATGGCATGACCTGGTAACACCCTTCAACAGAATCCATCCTAATAGAAACATGCTCTCCATCAAAGTCCATCCCAATACTGGTCACACCTAGTAACACCTTCCAACAGAACCAACCCAAAACTATCTGACTATGCAATGGCTACCAGCAGAGAGCATAGTAATACTGGCCTGACCTAAACATGACTTCTTTTCTTTCTTTCTTTCTTTCTTTCTTTCTTTCTTTCTTTCTTTCTTTCTTTCTTTCTTTCTTTCTTTCTTTCTTTCTTTCCTTCTTTCTTTCTTTCTTTCTTTCTTTCTTTCTTTCTTTCCTTCTACATATGGCACTGGGTAGCAGTTCACACGGAAATGTGCTGGCTGCACTACTTGTTGTTTTGATCCTGTGTAATGCCCTTCCACTTTCTCCCCTGCCTCTGGCACTTTGCCCCTCCCTTCTCCCCTGCACTTGCGTGATCTCAATGCCACTAGGCCTATTAAGATCATTGTCTCTGTCCTCCATATGTTCTCCCTCCCTCGCCTCATCGCACCTTGAAACACTTGTGTATAGGCGCGTTATAAATGCCATATCAAATCATATCATTTCATTTTCTACAGATCCCTAAGTGTTTTCAAAGGAACCACTGGCAATTACTTTTTTTTTTTTTTTTTTAATATATATGTATGTATATATTTTTCAAGGCAGTTCACCTACTTAATGTCAGATTGCTGTAGCGCAGGAAATATGTGCTCAGAATATATTAATGTCCTTAAGGGGGGAAATCACTTGAAACGCAATCAATAGGAAAAGACAAGCAGCCTGCCTATTAATTCAATTCACAGCAATTCTGATGTACTGGATAGTATTAGGACACAGTGCACAAAGTGCTTTTCATCTGTTAGTCCTTACCCTTGCTCCATGTGGGATATCTGCCAGCGTCTCCGCCCACACCTCAGTTTGACATGTACAGAGAGACCTAAATCCCTTGCCTGCTTTTTACATCGGTAGAAAATCAGGTGGAATACATAGGGAATCATTGCAATTGCAGGCGCTGTGCACTTCCCTGACAGCTGGAAGAACCATTTGGTTCCTGATTGTGCGCGGGATGGTAGGAAGGGCATGGGGACTCTAAACCACTTGGATTCCCGTGCCTTGTCTACACACTCATAAGGAAACATGGTGAGTGCTGTTGGCAAGTGTTAGCTGCCGCTGTCTTTGGCATAGATTTAAAACTCCACTTAATGTGAGCCACTAGTGTTGATTGCCATGTTTCACTGATGGGCCAAAGATGGCGGAATGAGGGCAGCAGAAGCATCCCCCCTTCTCCATTATGACATTGACACAGTGTGACTTTAATTTGTACCTCTATCCATTAGACAATTTGATCAGGGAAACATGCTTCCTTTTCATGCACTATGTAAATGACACACAATTGTTTCGTGACATTGACTGGTAGTACAAATTGTATGGCAGGTCAATGGAAATATTATAGTCTATAGAATATATTGTTGATTTCAGAAAATGATCTGAAACTCAACCCATTACGTCGGAGGTCCTCTCAGGCAATGCTCTCTATAATCCTAGGATTGAATAATACATTAGTTTGATCAGACTTGTTTGACCTCTGTCTGACTTCAGTGTTATTTATTTATTTGTTTTTCTTGCTAAAACAATTGCACTATCTCCTTGAATTTTCTCAGATTGTCCATATAAAATGACAGCTGGTGATGGCTTGCTCTCATTGCGCCTTTATTTTGCCAAAAGTATACATGCTGACATTTATTTTAAACTGATGACCCATATGCAGTGGGTATAGAATGTGGCAGCAAAACTCTGGGTCTTCAAAGATATGAGTATGCCTCCCGTGCCTTCCCCTCCCTGCACTGACTCTCAAGTTTGCGCTGTGTGGAATTGAACTCCATTTGGGGACAGAGAGGGAAATGGGTGCGTAAAATCCAAGGTCTAATGTTTTTATACCTCCATTTTGTGCTTCAGCCCATTTTCGCGTGCACACAAGGCAGAGAAGGGGCACACAGCGGAGTTCACATCACTGCCATGCTTACCTTCTCTGTCTCGTATGTACTCTTTGCTTTACGCTTGCATTATGTCCCATGGAATCCTCCTCGATTTAGCACATGTTAAAGAACAGAAGGATTTCATTAGTAAAGCAATTTGCAGGCAGTGTTTACTTTTTTTAAAAGACTGGAAGATAATCTGTAGAGTAACACTGATTGTATCTGATTAACTCTTCAGTTGTACACTCCTCTGACATGTTTTCAATTGCAAGCAGGTTGACGCAACAGAATGCACGTGCTAATGCTGTTAGCTTTCTGCTTGCAATTTACAATGTTCGCGAAAGTCTGGCATGTCAATCTCAGGATGAAAATATTCCAACCCCTCCCACTCAGCCATTAACGCAGAATGAACCTATCAGAGAGCTTAGGTCACAGTCATCCTAGTTCTTGGTCATGTCCAGGTTTGGGAAAACCCATATTGGGAGGGACATTCTTTCCAGTTATAGCAGCAAAAACATGGAATCAAGTACCAGAATCAGTAACACATGAAACGCATCCTTTCAGGTGAACATTCAAAACCTTTCCTTTTCAGCATGAATAACTAGTGTCTAAACTCACTGTTTCTTCTTCTTCTTCTCATGATACAAATTGATCTCTTCAGTAGTGCCATGATGCCTTTGCAGGTATTGTTTTTTTACTGTAGGTATCCTCAATACCATATAACAGGAGGGGTGTGTAAGATTAGGGCAATTTCTGATGAGGGCTATTTCTGTGTAGGAACATCACAGATTAAGCATTCGTCTCTGACTTAGTGTAAAACAACACTTTGTTAGTTTGAGAAACAGCTGCCGGCTCAGCCTTTGATCATTTGCCCTTGTATCCTTTGGGGTTCAATACTTCGAATACCATTACATTGGGTTATAATTAGAGTCCTTAGAAGCAGGAGAAATCCAACATGAAAACTGTATGAAATGTGAATGTTTGTATTATTTAGATGGGAAGTGAGCTTTGGAGTCCTATTTGATAAGTGGTGGGAGGGAGAGATGGAGCAGTAAGCAGCAGAAGAATGGGGGATCAATTCTTGAGGTTTGTTTTGAGGATGGTTTTGGGGGGCTACTCGAGAGGAAAACAAAGATGGACATGTGGAGATGAATGGAGAAGTGGGTAGCAGTGGAGTTTAATGTGAGCAGAGCAGGGATTTCACATTAGGTACCAGAGTTAAGGGAAACAGGGTAGTGTTATGGTCAGCAAATGAGGAGATTGGAGTTGAGTGTAGACGCCTGGTCCGGACTCACTGTCATGCTCGTGACACACAGGCACTCCAGGGAAGGATGACCAATAGACAGTCAAGGACGTGGGCCAAATGGACAAGTTGGGGTTGTTGGGTGAAAGGACGAATATTTTACCAGCACATTTCAACTGGTTGGTCTTGTATTAAGCGCTGGCATACATGCTTCTTCCCTGTTTCTGGTGGGGGGAGGTGGGATCTAGGTATATGGGTTTCTCAATACTAGTTGCTCTGGTTTTATGCACAAATCTACCCGCAATGTGCAATTTCGTGTATGGACCACTGTGGACAGGGAACCAATAGGCTATACCTGTCCAAAAAAAACTATCTTGATCAATTCTGGTCTAGAAAGCTGATTTGAACTCTCAATGTTTTAAATACAAAACAACAGTTAATACTCGGCTCCCATTGGGGTCCAATGTAAAACAAGTGTTTCTATCGCGATATAAACAACAAAAAAACATGCGTTGATGTTTGACATTAGTCCATCCTTACAGCTGATGTACAACATATGCCTTTGAGACCCATTTTCAATCTAATCAAATCTATTTTTCTTGTCAGGGCTAATAATGTGGCATTAGAACACAGAGGGGGAGGTCCTAACTGGGGTTATTGGCCCACACCCAGGTTATGGACCTTTTGTGAAGCAGAGGCTGCATAATGATGGTAAGGGATGATGAAACCGACTATGCCGCCCCGCCCCGAAGTCTGTACGAACATCATAATGTAGAAACATCATGAAACACAGGTTAAAGACTTTCAAAGGGGACTGTTGTCTAAGAAGACACTGAGCATTGATGTGGAAGGTTTGAGAAAAAGCAGGCCTTATAATAGTGGCAAAGCCCTCTGAGTGTTTATTGTTTACACTTGCCCACCAACATTCCAACGTCATAATTAAGCAATGAGCCCCTCTGGGCGGGGGCATTACTGGGTCAGGTAATGTACTGGGCTTTACTAGACCCAGCAATGCCCCTATCCGGTGGTGTTTATTGCTATTAGCAGCTCAGCATGTTTAACCAGGATGCTAAACTTATTTTTTTTCAAATTGAGAAATGGCATGTTTGCCATTTCTCAAGCTGAACAAACTACAAAACAAGATGGCCACCATGGACACGGGAACTGCAGGTAGTCCCTTCTCTTTTTCTATGTGGTCATTACCATGTTAGGGATGTGTTTGGGGGTGGCGGATAGGGGGAAAGGGATGCATGGAAGCATGGGAGCGTACTTACCTTCATTTCAGTGAGGAAGATGGAGGCCTCCCCTTTCTGAGGAGACTCGGAACAGGGTTTATACCATGAGATAATGACCCATTCCAAGCTTCCTGACTGACAGGGAGGCTTCCTCAAACCCAGCCCCACTCCCCACCCCGTGCTGGAGTGCTAATAATAGTCATCATTGAAACTGAATATTCCCCTAACACGTCATCAAATGGTGTTAATGTTAGCTAAATTAAGGGTTCTCCTGGGATTGAGTCATGGAAGAGGGACCTGTAGGTTGTACCCCAGCATCGTAAGAGGACACCCAACACTGGGTGCTATTTTAGGGGCGTCCAACCACATCAGTTGTGGAACTATTTGTGCTGTGCTCAGACTAACATGATTTCTTGCGGGACCCGCAGAGATAAACCTAATTAAGCTGGCGGTTCTGCTAATCGCTACTAATTAGCGATGCAAATCCCAGCCTAATCCCATGGTTAAGCGAAACCTGATGTGATGCAGATAGTGTCTGATCGCACCGGTCCGGCGGGCATTCCTCAGAAGTGTCAGCATTGATCGCGCGGCTTCTCTGCAGATACAATTATCTTTTGAAGAAGGTAATGCGAATTGATTAGATGCCAGGGGCACACAGATCATGGATGAGAATTGCAGGGCAGAAGAATGGCATGGAGGTGAATCATCCCATGGGGAAAGTGAGCTGGGTACTTGTGGATGAGCCGCATTTTGTTTGAAGATATCAGAACCGAAAGCTCAAACAAGCGGACCGATCAAATGACACCATGCCGCAAGTGTTCCAAGTTTACAGCACAGCTGTATCTGGACAGATCTCGGTAATCAGTGAGCTCAATCACACTTGATTCTTCAAAAGACAGCTAAACTGCAATTCCCAGAATCCATTTGTAAAACGAAAGCCCTGGGCTGGGAATATGTTTTCTCTGTGATTGAATAGCGTGTAAAGGGCACAATTGCATCTGGCCTGCAGCAGTGGACTGGAAACCAAAAGTGGCCCTGGAAATAATGTTACAAGTTTCTCCATATTACAAATTGTGAGCGAGCTCAACCCTTTTCCTCTGGGAAAATGTGGAAATACCACACAAAACAGGCCCAGGGTGCAGAGGCCTACAAGGAAATCTCCAGAGTTCCCTATCGGCCAGTCCACCCCTGCTGACCTGAATTTCAGATGGTTGTTGACCTGTGATCGGCAAGCTTGTAATTCCTTTTTGAGTCTGTTTTATAACATAATTTTTAGGTAGGCCCACATTTCTGGCATCAATCCTGTGTGATAATCTCAGAGGTGTTGGCCATTTTGAGAACATACTTGGGACGTGCGTTCATTTAAGGGTATAATGGGAGAGATCACACAACACAATCCTCTCTTGCAAAGCTACACTATCATTCTGGAGCAAGTTTGGTTCCTCGTCGTTCTTCCCCAAATTGGCTGTGACCTGGATGCAGATCATTTCGCCCATGTTATCCATCAATGTGTCCCCAATAGGAGTCTGAAACTCAAGGACACAACCTGGCTCCAGGAAAGCCAACAATGAATGTGAGACAGTGAACCTCTTTGGATGCCTCCCCAACTGTTCCCTTGCACCTGATGGTATTTCACTCAACATTAGCTCTCAGTTATCCTTTATAATGGATCTCTAAGGATAAACTGCATGCACTGTCCTTCCAAAGTGCCCTGCTGTGCTTTTTTGAGCCTTCAGCACTGCCTAGAAATTCTCCATCCAACCACTGCTCATTGGTCATGGACTTTTATCAAGATATCATTTATGAAGCCATTATTTAAGGTTTTATCTCGTGGAGCGGCACCCCCCCCAGCAGGAGATGGCACCATACATATCTAGGAAAGAATACATGAGGAATTCATTGATGGAGACAGGCCCAATATTCCAGTAAAGTGGCCACTGACAGAGGCACTTGGGGATTGTTAGGTCTGTCTAGATAGACAATTTGCACCTTCAGACAGCCTGATGTTAAGGCAATAAGAAGTGTGCTCACTGAATGCACGTTACGCCATGAGAAGAAGACATACAAGAGAAGACTTCTCACCAAAGGAATCCTCAGATAAAGTCTGTTTTTGTGATCCTAATTTGAACATGTGATATTATCTGTGCATGCATGCACGTTTGTATTGTTGATGAATGTTATTCATTTAGTTTTCTTTGATTTGCAAATGGGATACATGCCAAGTGTTGCTTCAGAGTTCTTATAGGTGATGACAGCGCTAAGGAACATACATACATATAAGGTTTACATGTATTCTTACAGGATGATATGACAGTGTCAAATAAATCCATTCTAGTCGTCAGTATGCCCTCCTGGTCACTTTAAGTGTTCCATGTAATGACAGTGACTTACCAGAATCAGGAGCTTACACTCCCAAATCTTGCATCTTGGTTTCTTGAAATGATTCAGAGGTGATTTTGTTCCAGAGCGCAAGTCCTTGTGATGTGGTATTAGTGGGGGCTCTGGGAGTTGGGGGCAGGGGGTTTCTCCATGGTGACTGATTGGAGTTTATCTTTCTTTTTTTAAGAGAACCTTGGTGTTCAATATTGGTTATGGTCATGATAAAGATACAAAAGTGAATCACAAACATGGGGTTCTTTTTTGTTTCCTCTTTTTAAATGATATATAAAAATAGAATTGTGACATCATCATTATATGGTATCACGATATGTACCCCCTCTGAAGAGAATGTATGGGGGAGGGGTGTTTGGAAGGCTCTTGTGGGAATTCCTAGATCCTTTCCTATTCTGGGTGTCAGCAGGGTTGGACTGGGCCATACAATTGTCTCGGGCACCAATGAAAAAATGGCCTACCTCAATACCTCAGACCCTGAAATTGTCCCGGCAGTTGCACACCCATGCTGAAAGCCTACTCTACCTTGTCCCCTATCCCCTACTCTTGCCTGTGTACAATCCCACCTCACCCCCATACTCTCCTTACCTCTTCTTCTGCACCACCACATTCCTCTTTGTCTTCCTCTGCATGCTGCACACACAGTCATGGAAAGTGTATCCAACTTCACATTGCCAAGGACTATGCGTTCGGTGCATAGACGAATCAGACGGCCCGGCTTCCCATCACTCATATTCAGCGAGGATGGATTTGATGAACCTGTCTTGGCCGAATAGAAGTAGGACTGCCACAATATATATTGGAACCTGACTGAGATTGATTGCTGGTGCTTTGCAAATGCATGTTTAAAACCTACTCTTCTGCCAGAATCAAATCGAACTAGGCACTCCTGTGCCAGGCCTTGGCAAGTGTTAAGTCGTGTCTCTGACATCCGGAGGTGTGCTTTTCCGTCCGGAAATGTTCATGGGACGAACAGTGTTCTCAGAAGGGGGCTCACCTCTCTTTAAAAAAACTGTCAGGATGTAATCATAAGATCAGTGATACAGCACAGCTCCGTCTGAGTGCGGTACAGTTTATCAAAAGGCAGAACCGCTCTATCAGAATGCAGCACAGCTCAATCTGAACAAGCATAGATCCATCTAAACACACCACATCTCCGTCTGACTCCAACACAACCCCATCCACATGAAGCACAGCTCCATCTGAGAACATCACAGTCCCACCAAAATACAGGACAGATCCACCATAACAGAGTCCAGCTCCATCCCAACACAGCCCAGTTCCATCGGAATACAGCACAGATACATCTGAACACAGCACAGTTCTATCACAATACAGCAAAACCCCATCGGAATATAACACAGCTCCATCTGAACAGAACACAGTTCTATCACAATACAGCAAAGCCTCATCATAATATAGCAGAGCTCCATCCGAACACAGCACTGCTTTATCACAATACAGCCCATCTCCATCTGCACTGAGAATACCTCTTCTAGGATACAGCACTGCTCTAGCGGAACACAGTACATCTCAAACAAATTACTGAACAGATCCTTCTTTATGCAGCACATATCTAACTGTATAGTGGACAGATCCCTCAGAATACAACACAGCTCCACAAGATTGCACAAAAGGTCCATTTGTGCAATATCCGAAAAGTGCACAGCAACATCTGAACAAAACACAGCTAAATCAGAGCACAGCACATCTCCATTGTAATGCATTACAGCTCCATCACAACACAAAACATGTCCTAATAAAAACTGTACAGCTCCATCACAATAAGCACATCTGCACCTCAACACAGCTCAGCCTTAACTGAATAGAACACAGCTACATATGAACACAAAACAGTACCATATGAACACAGCAAAGTACCATCTGAATGCAGCAGAGCTCCAGCTCAATACAGAACAGTTCCATATTAATAAAGAACACATGCAGTTGAAAAAAGCACAGCTAAATCTGAATACAGCATAGGTCCAGTTGAAAAAAGTACAGCTCCATCTGAACACAGAACAGCTCCACCACAATACTGCCCAGAACAGTCTAAAAGCAGCACAGACTCATCAGAATACAGCACAACGTCTTGTTTAGAAAGCGTATTCCTGAAGACCACTCCCTCAGCTCCATTTCCAGGCAACACTGTTCATCTGAACACAGCACTGATTCAACAGAACACAGCACCACCCCATCTGAATAATGATGATTCGATCTCTATGCAGCCATATCCCCCTGAACAAAGCACAGCTCAATCTCCATACAAAACAGTTAAACTAAATGCTGCAAAGCTCCATGTTAATACAGCTTACTCAACTCCATCAGAATACAGCCCAGCACTATCAAATTGCAACACAGATACAGCTGAATGCAGAGCAGTTGCACATAAATGCAGCACAGCTCCCACGGTATTCAACACAGCTCCTTCTGAATACAGGACAAAGGTGTCACTGTGCAAAATAGCTCCGTCTCAATACACAATTCCACTGGACTAGAATGGAGCCCAATACGGATATGGCACACCTCCCTCTAAATACGGCACAGCTGCATCTGCACAAAACGAAGTCCAATCTGAATTAGGGGTGTACCGAACTTCGGCTTCGAGTAAGTATTCAGCCGAATTCTGGCTGAAAATAAGCTATTCGGCTCCGGCCGAATAGTTTCTTGCTATTCGGCTCTTGATGAATACTTTGACATTCTCATTTGAATACAATGCAACATGAACTCAGAAAGGCAAATATAGACTTCAGTTTGCAACACTGAATAGCATTAGATAAGATAAATTGCTATCACTCTTTTAGGACATGTTTTGCTACAGATTCTTAGCGAAAAAAGGTGCTCATCTTTTATACATAGCCTGCAACAATACAGGAATATTTTTTCTTTTGGAAAATGTTTATATGCAATGTGCACTTTTTTCAGTTGGAAAAAACAAACTGAAAGAAATGTGCATAGATACTTTCAGTTCCTGTCATGTCACTTCCCATTGTGTACGTCCTAGTCCCCCCTTTTCTTTTTTTAAGGACTTGAGGCCTGAGTTTAACATTATCTGATATTTTATCAGGAATGATAAGTTGCATATGTTTGTGTATTGGCGAGGAAGAGTGGCTAGGATAAGTGAAAAGTGAGCAACATTTGTTTGGGTGGGGTGAATAGTTGTGAGATGGACTTCATGCATTTCAGATTTCCTCTTGACTTGTGTCCTGCATCAGCCAACATGAACCATTTTATACATTTCTATGTGAGCTGCAAAGACATTTCGAAACTCGACCGCATCGACTTTGCAACTGGATAGAAAATGCAATGCATCTCATTCACAAAGGCAGTCCTTTTGCATTTGTGAAGCCTCCTACTTTAACTGGCTCTGAATATGCAACAATCTTTTGTACATTTGGTCCCTTCATTTTTGTTAAATCTGCTTTATTTCTGGCTTTTATACTTTAAACAAAGATGCTACATTGATTACAATGAAGAGAAATAAAAGCATAGAATGCATTTAAAATGGTGCTTTATTTGATTTTTTAATAAGTGTGTTTTTTGAAGTTTGGAACCTGATTTATTAAATAAAGCAACTATTTGGTTTCTTATTCGGCTTCGGCTAAATATGCTATTCGGTACAGCCCTAATCTGAATGCAAACTGCACAAAACAAATTCCAACCAGAATTCAGCGCAAGTCCATCTGAATACAACACAGCTCCATCTGTACAACCCTAATTTATATACGAATACCTCACAAGTCACCCTAAATGCAGCTAGCTCCATCTGAATATGTCATTTCTATCTGAATATAGCACAAGTCCATCTGAATACACAGTGCACCACAGCACAAGTCTGCCAGAATGCAGCACAACCTCTCCAGAATACAGGCCATCTCCATCTGAATACAGCACAACTTCCTGTCAATGAATGTATCACAATTCTATATGAATACACCACAGCTCCGGCAATGAAGATATGAGAACACCTATTGCAACATAATTGCCTGGGAAAGAGGGCTCACGGGTAGAGTATGCTAACTGCAGAACAGAGCTCAACTGCCTTAGGGTATATCACACACACTATGGAACTCTGGGATACAGCACACCTGTTGCACTCAACACAAGACACACAGAACCCAACTCGAGCAGAATAGACTTTTCCCCCAACAGAATAGGGTGTATCTTCCGCACACTAGTACATTCCTTTGAAAACTATGAATCAGCTACCGCAGAGTTGTACCTTATGCAGACTAGTTATTTCCTTCTTTAGACTATGATGCAGATACCACAGAGTTGTAGACTAGTTATTTCCTTCTGCCGACTATGATGCAGCTACTGCAGAACTATACCTTATGCAGGCTAGTGCTTTCCTTCTGCAAGCTATGATGCATCTACTACAGAGTTGTACCTTGTGCAGATAAGTGCTTTCCTACTGCAGACTATGATGCATCTACTGCAGAGGTGTACCTTATGCAGAGTAGTGCTTTCCTTCTTCAGACTATGATGCAGCTACTGCAGAGTTGTACGTTATGCAGGCTAGTGCTGTTCTTCTGCAGACTATGATGCAGCTATTTCAGAGTTGTACTTTATACAGACTAGTTGTTTCCTTCTGCAGACTATGGTGCAGCTAATTCAGAGTTGTACCTTATGCAGATAAGTGCTTTCGTTCTGCAGGCTATGATGCAGCTACTGCAGAGTTGTACCTTATGCAGACTAGTTATTTCCTTCTGCAGACTATGATGCAGCTATTGCAGAGCTGTACCTTATACAGAGTAGTGTTTTTCTTCTAGAGACTATGGTACAGCTACTGCAAAGTTGTACTGTATGCATCAAGTATGCAGGTAAAATAAGTAAAGCAATAATGGAAAACCTCACCATGAGGTGCAGGGGGCTACATCAAGTATCACCTAAAGTAAAATAATGCAGCCATATTGCACGATTTAGTCCAGTGGATGCCAGGATGTTAGATGCAATACACAACATAGGCTGTGAAAAGTCAATCCAGAGGATGCAGGTAGGTCAAAGCCAATGCACAACAAAGACAGAGAAAAGTCAGACAGAGGGTGTAGGTAGGTCAAAACCAAAACACAGCATGGGCTGCGAAAAGTCAGTCCAGAGGATGTAGCTAGGTCAAAACCAAAACACAGCACAGGCTGTGAAAAGTCAATCCAGAGGATGCAGATAGGTCAAAGCCAATGCACAGCAAAGACTGAAAAAAGTCAGTCCAGAGGATGTAGGTAGGTCAAAATCAAAATATAGCGTAGGCTGCGAAATGTCGATGCTGAGAATGCTGGTAGGTCCAAACCGATGCGCAGGCTTCTGAGGATGGTATGCTTCGCCCACAGAAGACCACATACCCTAGAGTCTTGTAGACAGGAGCACACATGGTTTAGAGTACACCATTCAGTACACTGGAGAAGAACACAGCACTGAGCTGCAAAACATGTATTCCACCGAGTAGAACACTCTTTCTCTCGTCTAGAGTACTTTTCATGTATAGTCGAAGCACAACCTCAACAGTTTAGTATACCTCCTCTGATAGAAAATGACTCTTTCCGGGTTTGGCGAGGCTCCTTTGGGGTATTAAATAACCCTCTAATGTAGTGCAGGTATCTTCTGGAGTCAATCAGAAGCCCCCAGTGTTTAGCATTCCTCCATCCAGATAGAGCACAACACCTTGAGGGTTCAGTATTCCTCATTTGGAGTGCAAATGTCCCCTCTAATGTGCGTGAAGCTTCTTCTAGAGTCAAGCACAAGCCATCCAAAATGGCGCATGCCTCCTCGGGTATAGGACTCAACCCTTCCATGGTTTAATGTTGCTCCTTTGAAGAAGAAAAATAAAAGTCCCTCTAAGGTACTTCTAGGCCACTTTTAGAGACTAACAATCCAGAGTATAGAATTCCTCTTTGGGTGTAGAACAAACCCCTTCAAGGGTTTAGTATTCCGCTTGCGGAGTAAAAATCATCCCTCTAAGGTACAGCAGGGCTCCTCTAGAGTTTAACAGTAAGCTCTGCAAAGTATGTTTTTGCAGAACAGCAGTTACTGATCACTTACTTTCCACTGCAAAAATACAGTTTGCACAGTTCCATGAAGCAGGGTTTATGTCGGAAGTCACTTTAAACCAGTGCAAAGTCGCTTTGAACAATGCAAAACAATTCCATGAATCGGGCCCTCAATGTTTACATGGTGACCTGTACTCTGGCCAACTTGTGATGCTCACTAGTTAATGGAGGATATATATATATATATATATATATATATATATATATATATATATATATATATATATATATATATATATATATATATATATATATATATATATATATGTATATATATATATATGTTAAGATGTGCTGCCACCAAGTGGCTTCTCCAAGTGTTTTTTTTTTTATATGCATATACCTTATATATTCCAGTCTCCTGAGTTTGAACGTGTGTTTCATTTCACCGAAACCCGGGCTTTGTTCTGTAATGGTTATCTCTAAAGGGAACACTTCCAGTTGTTTGTGTTGAGTTGCTAGACACAGTAGCAATCCATGGCATTCGTTTTCACACTGCTGTTAGCTCTGGGCAGGTGTCAGCAACCTGTGGCTCTCCAGTTGTTTTGAACTCCGTCTCCCATCAGACCGAGCTGGAATAGTCAACGCCGAGGATTCATGGGAGTTGAAGTCCAGAACATCTGGAGCTATCAGGTTGATGACCCAATACGTCAGTCAGTCACATGAATGGAGCACTTTAGTCTCAGGAGGAAGAAACAGGAATCTTTAGGGGTCTGCATTTGTGGTTTGCAATGTGCAACATTTCTTATTATAGATTGCTAAACTCAAATAGAAAATAAATGAACTTTGCACTCATAAATCATTGTTACATAGGGGTTGCTATCTTCAACCATCTGCACCACTATTGTCTCACGAGTCCTTGAGATGTCCTGACCCAAAGAGTCAATTGGTTTCCCGCTTCCATTAATACCTGCAATTGTTGGTAAGGAGCAGATGAGTCCGCCCCGCTTCTCCCGGAGATGAATCCGCTTCACATGAAGGGCAAGTTCAGGAAGCCCCATCACCCGGCAAAGGATAAGACAACAAATTGTTTTCCATTAACAAAATAGATTGAATTATTTGCAGTTTATTTTTTCCTCCGCTGCGGCTTAATGAGAAAAAATTATTTCTAAAATCTTGTTTCACTTAAAAGCCGAGCTTAGTGGAAGCAATTTGCATGTAAATCAACATTTACCTGACTCCTTCAATTACTCAGTTAGATAAACCGGAACATTAGCCATGTGAGAGACATCGGCTAATGTGTAAATGCCTCCTGAGCCACAAGACAACAGTGTTCAATAAATATTCATTAAGTGGGAAGATTTCCCTTTGTCCATGTAACCCTGCCCGGCCCATGCCTCCTGGATACCTTCGGCGTGCAAGCAAAAGTCCAGCATTTCTTCTCGTGGGGAGTTTTGAGGGGTGGAGGGCAATGGCAATGCTGTTATAAAGGATTCCGAGAGATATAGACATTAATCTGACCCGCTAGGTGATCATGTCCTGTACTCTGCGGTAACCTAGGTGCTAACCCTCTAGGGATGTTAAGACTGTTGAAGACTTTTCTTCACTGTCAACCATATTTCCAGGACACACCATGTCTTCAGAAGAGAAGTTCCTTTCGAGCACCCAATAATGTAGCCCTCGGGTACAGCACCCATTGCCTCTTCAAGGTTAGTGGAAGACAGGAATTTTTCAGTAGAATATGGCAGCTGGACCAGTTCATTTGTTCAACTACTGACTGCCACTAACAAGAGTGTTCACAACTCCTATCCCCACCTAACTTCCTTAGTTGGCTGTTGCACACATCATCAATTGTAAGCAATCCCACCATTGGAGCAGCAAGAATAGGGGGTGGGGGGACATGGAGGGCCTTCTGTGGCGAGAGCACTTTAACCCTTGGCAGTTCCCAACACTGAAAACATTCTCATTTGATCAGCAGTCCACGCATTTATTCACATCATAGCCTCTCACCTTAGTTCAAATTAAAAGGCACCTTCAAGCGATTGATGTTTGTACCATCCCGTAGATCAGAGTCCAACAACATCAGCAATACTCAAGTGTTCACCTCTGGACTTGTGAAGCGTCTCCAACCCCTTTACGTGACACCAAATTGCGGCACTTGCTCACACCCAAGGTGAGATGCAAACTTGCAGACTCTTATCTGAACTTCTTTCTTTCTAATTTTCCCAAAAAAGACCCCTTACAGTTATTGGGCCTCATTCCGACCCTGGCGTTAACCAAGGCGCTATTAGTGCCTTGGTTGACGCCGTTATCATTCCGACTCCGCCATGGTGAATGGCGGAATTACCGCCCCATTCCAAGGTTGATAGGTCAAGGTTGACAAGGTTGACAGGGTCGGTAATTCCCCATTGACCATGGGCCCTTCCCCATTCCCATTTTTGCCCCATAGGGCTCAATGGGAATGGGGAAGGTGCTAATTACGGCGCCGTAAATTACGGTGCCGTAATTAGCTCCAAGGTCCCTTTGCGGGGTGGTTTTTTAACGCCTGCAAAAAGCAGGTGTTAAGTTCCAACCCGCAAAGGGAACTCGGAATAGGGCGGTAAGGGTTTAACGGCACCGGTCTCGTTACCGGTAACCGTTAACCCTTACCGCCCGACTCGGAATGATTGTGATTGACTTTCACGGAGTGATTGTCCTTGGAGTTCATGTCTTGCCCTGCAATATTCTTACAGTGATCCCAATCAAACATTTCCACTTCCTGCCTTAACACATAAGAATGTCATTCTCTGTATCTTCTCCATATCTTCATTGGTGGCTCCTTTTACATCGTAACATACGAACTGAGCAGCTTGTTTAATTCCTACAGTATGTTACATTAAGGTACTCATGCTAATATTTGATCTGCCCATGCATCCGTGTACAGGCAGTTGACTGGCTTTCACACTACCAAAAATAAATCGGGTGATGGAATTAAAAATTGACATTGATGTGTCAGTAGGCTCCTACGCGTTCCTATGCACTCCACAGCTACGTACACACTCATTTTACACTCAGGTTACAGTTCCCTTTCCTTTACATTTCCAACTATTTCCTAAGTAGAGTATGGTTCAGCTGACATAGTGATTTTGAAATTAGACCCCCAGTTGACTGGTTTCCAAGAAGAACCTGTGATCACTAGACCCGATGCCCCTCGCCCTTGGATTCAACAGTATACATTCGTGCAGACCTAGTTTCCTTCCAAAAGCTTCTTTAGGCCCCATACAATGTTTGCACCCCCAAATGGAATGTAAGCTAAAACAAATTGGCCCTCATTACGACCCTGGCGGATTTTTTCCGCCATCGGCGGACTTTTCCGCCATGGCGCAAAGTCCCTTTACGCCATGGCGGATGGCGGACTTACCGCCCCATTCCGAGGTCGGCGGGGCGGTAAGTCCCCATTGACCCATTTACCCTTCCCCATTCCCATTTCGGCCCCATAGGGCTCAATGGGAGTGGGGAAGGTGTTAATTACGCCACTGTACACTACGGTGGCGTAATTAACACCGAGGTCCCATAGCGCCATGGATTTTTACGCCCGCAAAAAGCGGGCGGAAAAGTGACCATGGCGCTCTGGGAACTCGTCGTTGGCGGTAAGGGGTCGGCGCAGCTAACGCTGGCGTAAACCCCTTACCGCCAGGGTCGTAATGAGGGCCATAGTGTTTTGTGTGAGTGTGCTTGAGATATGCAGCTGTCATGTGAATGCACAGCATTAACCTTATGGTGGGTTTTAAACACGCATGAAAGATTGCTCTCCTATTCGAAATTTGAGAGAACAAAGTGACTTTTTTACATAACAAACAGACATGCCACATGGCCACCCACTAGCCATCCGTGGTGGCTCGCCTACCCTTCTGAATTACCAAGCAATGCATTGTGGGAATGCAAATTAGATCGGGCACATACAGGTTTGCTTCATTCAACAAAAGTGCCCAGTTAATTTGCTTGCACACAATGCATTGCGTGGTTCAGGGATGTGCCTGTTGTGTGGTGCTGTGGCATGTATGCTTGTTAGCTGACATGGCCCATTCTACTATATAATATTCCAGTACATCCAGTATATTCAGTTTGTTTGTTCATGTTAGCCAAGTTTAATGCACAAGTGTTGATATAAAAAAGAAAACAGGTTCATATCTCATTTGGGCTATTAAAAAAAAAAACATTTCTTTGAAACCGTTCACATTGTTCTGATCCCTTCTTCAAGAAGTGTAGAATTGGCTTTTGAAGAAACAAGACAATTGAAACACTCCCTTTTGGTACTCTGTTCCTGTATGTGTCCCTAATTTGCAGGCCTGCTGCTCAGGTGCTAATCCTGTGCCGTGCGGCTGAATTACACACTATGGACTGTGTGAGAGCAGGAGAGAGAAGGAAGCACTCTCAGGCTGCTGTCAGGAAGCAGGGAGTCATACAGGGGTGATTATTAGTTTGCCTAAACTCTCTGAATAAAGGACACTGGGCCTCATTACACGGATGGCGGTGAACCATGGCGCTACTAGCGCCAGGGTTCATGCCGGTAAAATACCGGCACCGCCTTGGCGGAAAGGGGAATTACCGCCCATTCCAAGGTTGGCGGGGCGGTAATTACCCCTTCCACCATTGCCCTTCCCCATTCCCATTTTTGCCCCATAGGGCTCAATGGGAATGGAGAAGGCGCTAATTACGGTACCGCAAATTGCGGTACCGTAATTAGCTCCCTGGGTCCCTTTGCGGGTTGGTTTTTAACGCCTGCAAAAAGCAGGCGTTAAATCCCCCAACCCGCAAAGGGACCTTGTAGTAAGGCGATAAGGATTTACCGGTACCGGTATTTTACCGGTACCGGTAAATCCTTACCGCCATCCGTGTAATGAGACCCACTGAAAGCACCATTGGGCCTCATTACACGGTAGGCGGTAACCATGGCGCTATTAGCGCCATGGTTGCCGCCGGTACCGTACTGAGTCCGCCTTGGTGGATGGCGGAATTACCGCCCTACTCCAAGGTGAGCGGGGGCGGTAATTCCCCATTCACCAAGGCCCTTCCCCATTCCCATTTTTGCCCCATAGGGCATAATGGGAACGGGGAAGGTGCTAATTACGGTACCGCAAATTGCGGTACCGTAATTAGCTCCGAGGGCCCTTTGCGGGTCCCGTCCTTAACGCCTGGAAAAACCAGGCGTTAAGGGAGGACCCGCAAAGGGACCTCGTAGTAAGGCGGTAAGGGTTTACCGGTACCGGTGCCCTTACCGGTACCGGTAAACCGTTACCGCCTACCGTGTAATGAGGCCCATTGCCCTTTTCTTTTTGTTTCAAAATGCAAGAACATTACTAAATATATTTCACTTTGTTCATTTTGGAATAAAGTACACTGAGACAAGACAAATATTGAATAAAGAAATGAAAAGTCTGTGCTACACAAGGCTCCTTTTCCAGCTAATCCCCCCTCCTCTCTCATCCCTCTTCTTGGCTCACCCCCCTATCTTCTTCCGCTGTCCGCTATCCACTCCCTTGGGCCCAGGAAACTATGGCCAGTGGCTCCTAAATTAAACTGCCTAATTGTGCCTGAGCTGAGATTAAAAAATAAAATGTGTCACTGTCATACACAAGTAATGCACTCTGATGCTCCCAGTGGTCAGTAAGATAATGTGCATATTGTCTCTACGCTGCTATATTTAGAACAAATGCAATTTTAATAGAAAGCCACTCTTAATTGAGGTCAACTAACTATGCATATACACCTGAGCACAAACCAAAGTCAATTATTCAATTTTGACTGAATGAAAAGAATAGGCCAGTGTTTGCATTCTTCTAATTGTATTCTTTTAATTTATTTTGTTTCTCCTCAGCAGGCATCTTTTGCCCAGGAGATCTACTGAACGGGCCTATCTTGGTAATATCAGATGTATTTGTGCGGAAATGCCACCTGGCAAGGGTGCAAAGCCTTGGCTTTTATTAATTGTCATTAATACATAGAATGATGGAGCAATTCCATCTCCAGAAGGGGAGTCTGCTAACCAGATTCCTTTGTTCATCGGCTTCACGCATAGCGTACTTGTGCTCTGCTGCATCAGTAGCCTGATCCAAAGCATCTGCTCTAGCCATGGCATAGAGCAAGAGCAAAGGTCACAAGCTGCCCACTTGACATCTGCAGCAACAGCCAAGTCTCTGCAACGCAGGGGCTGCATTTAGGATGCCAATCCATTGCAAAACTAAGATGACCATTAGTAACCTATGATGGTGGCTGTCTAATCTCTAAAATAAAGCTAGGACTGAGTTTAGGCATTGTGGCACTACTTATGATCATGGCTGCCACATGCCAATTGATATCGCATTTGCATCAGCTCCTGTGGTTCAGCTCTGCTGTGGAACCTGATGTGTTTTCTGGTCAGCTGGGTGGAGACTTCCATAGGGCAGGACAGGAACCTGGAGAACAGGGCCTCTTACTTGTAAGGGCAGGCAACTTCCTCTACCTGAAACAGCCACACAGCAGGCATCTGTTCTGGGCTTGGGCATCAAAGGAGCACACCCATACTAAAGGAATAGCCTCACACCAGGGTTCAGCATCTCTAAAGGACTTTGTCCTTGGTGAGAAGGGAAGGTGTGGGATTATAGTAGGCAGGAATGATCTTGATAATAGAAGGAGACTTCCACAATTCTGTTTCTCTTTGTCTCTCCTTTTCTTTCCTGTACCCTTGACTTCCTCTGGAGAAAAGCACTTTGGGTGTGACATCAGAGCAGGGATTGGACCACTAAGGCAGGCTAGCTTTAGGCCAATCACTTGGGGATTTTTGGTTTGAAAGAAGAAGCCTTCCACCACTTCGACAGATTCTCTTAGATCCTGTTGGATCCTCTCAAGACAAGAAGATTCATCTGAGAAAAAACTCACTGGGCTTCCTTTGGGAAAGTTGCACTTTCGAAAGCCCATAGCCTGAGGTGAAGAATAAGCTGTCCAAGGTAATAGAAAGATCTGTCCTCTACCCACTACCATGGTGCATAGCTGTGGACTAGGACCTGCCACTCTGTACCAGAATCTCCTTAACCTGGGAGAGCAGACCCTCAAAAGAACCATCCCGTCCTCAAGTCCCTCTGAGTGGGCCTCGCAGCAGCCAGAGGACCAGACCAGCTGAAGCTCCCTGATCTGCCACATCTAACCAGTTGCTTCATGTTCCCGGCACCTGAACAAGAGGGAAGACGCCATTGCTGGCTTTTATGCTCCTCCACCAATCCTAACGCTTACTTGCACTTTAATCTAGCTCGACTATGCAACGTGCCCTAGTTAAGCCTGTCACCTGCTAGGTCTGCATCAACTGCTTGATGCAGACCCAAGCCAAACCACCAAAGAGTCACATGCAAACTCTGGCCTTGGGTTACAACCATGACTTTACTCGACCAGCCGTCGAACGGTCACCTCACTGACCTCCACCTCAATGCCACCCAGATTACCACTTTGACAATGTCACACTACCATTTCAATCTATCATTCAATCCTCTGTTTATATTCTTTTATCCTTGGCTTTTCTTTTCATGAGTCACCAAGCATTGCCTGTTTATGATGGCTTTCCAATCAATCCCAGATTTTAGTTTCACTTAATAAATAACATATCTAAATGTATGCAGTGCTAGTCTCTACAGGGCTTCTGAGCTCATTTCTTTACCAACCTTTGAGATAACTTCCATCTTCTTCTCCAGGGCTGATACCTGTGAAGGGCCCGGCCTGTGCAGCTTATGCTTTCATTTGTTTCAATTGTACCTAAACATTGGAACAAATGGTGAGCGACCTCACACCAAAATGACCCAATTCATTTTTCAAGGTACTGGTCACTTTAGAGCTGGCGAACCGATCTGCACCCCGGACAATACACCACAGTGGTCAGCTTAAACTCCCTCCTTCTATAAGTGACAATGTTCAGATGCCCATGCTATCACCTCTCTCTTTTGACATTGGAAACTGCATAAGGCAGAGTAGACCATTTGATGTCATACTCATCATCAAACCAATACATATGCAATGTTGGTCCGCCTTGGTTAGGTGGCAAGCGAACACACTAATGCAATGGTTAGAATGCAAGGTTACACTTTATAAGACTGTTGAGTAAATATACAAAAGCCAACACCTGCCCTAAATGGCCATAGGAAAAACTGCCTGTGATTTGGCCCAGGGCACAACTAACACAAACAGGCATCCAGCTGCACGTTAATCATCCCTATGGCTGATATTTAGGAACACAGCAATTGTTTTTAGGTATGTAGCTAGGACTCTACAGATTCCAGCCATCTTATAATCAATGTGAGGAACCTCAGCATCCACCTGCCAGGCGATGTGTCGAACATACACTATGGGAAAGGGGTGATTCCAAGATGTACCAAAGCACAAAGCATCAGCATTATTTCCCAGTACAGTGCCACCAGACTTTCTGGCACCATTATATGAGTAGGGTCAGAGTTCAGACGTTTGTGATAACTTCTATCTGCCCTCCTGCTTGATTCTTCTCCTTATTCAGTTCTCTAAATTTCTTCTCGAACACTGTTTTACTTGCATTCTTAACCTTCTCTGGCCTGCCATGGATCTACCATTTATTTTGCTCCTTCACTTTACCTTTCCTCCTCTCCTTCTCTAAGATCTCAAACCACCTTTTCTATACATGTCATCCCTAAATACTCCACTTACCTTCTTTGTTTCATTGTCCACTCCTAAATTAACTCCACCTCCATTTTTCTTCCCGATTCCTCGTTTCCCACCTCAGCATTTATCGCTACACCCTGTCCATTTCTGCCTCCCCAACTCCTTCCCCTCCCTCCTCCAGTCTTCGGTTCACCTCATCTCCTCTTTCTCTCTCTTCTGCTCCTTTCTCTCTTCCCCTCTCTTGTCAACCGCTGCTAGTCTACCTGTTAAGCGGCTTCACTTCAACACTACAGCTAAGTCAATGCCTAGTCTGGGATGCTGAGGGAAACCCTTATTGATATATTTTTAGGTCCAGTTCATGTACTCTGGATGACAGCTCTTATATAACACCCCTCTCTTAGATTCTCCCTGACCCCACTGAGCCAAGAAGTAGGTCTGTTTTGCAAATTTAAAAGGTTTATTTGAGAAATATAAACAATACATATATATATCACACTTCTATAAATAAATTGATAATGGATATTGCACTTGTGAATATGAGCAGTAATCAGCAAGAGGTAACTTATGAATAGGAACAGAAGAATAAGGTGGGAAAGAATGCTTTATATGGTTCAAGGAAACGCAATGATGAATGAAATGCAGTACAGAAAATAACTTGATATGGCTTCAACAAAAGACAATGTAATCACTTTTCCCCTGGTGGCAATTCACCCCCCCCCATATGCAATGCAAGGAGATGGAAGTAACACACACAGTCTTCGGGAATACAATCAAATACAATACGGAATTCAGTTCCCCCCCCAGCAAGCTTAGAGGAAACAGGCAGAAGTTTGAAACACAGGCCCAAAATGCTTTCAATGTGATGGCAATGAAGTGAGAGATGTGCTAAAAATGCTTTTAATTCCCTCTAGAGGTTCAGGGTGGGTGATATCTAGTTTATATTAGTTCAGGCTCACTTTAGCAATGCTCTATGAATGATTGTCAGGTTGCACACGGATTTTAACAAAGGAAAGAATGGAGCTGCTATTTTGACAAGTGGAGAAATTGAGCCAAATCGCAGTAAATTTCGCGAGTGCGTAAATCACGATTGCGGAAAAAGTATAGGGAGTAGGAAGTCGGTTCTAGGTTTGTTGGAAAGCCTAGAATCACAGCTTTAAAATGAAATGTTGTTCCTAGCCCAAACGGTTCAAGAGATACGGACGATTAATAAAGGTAGTTTTTCGGATTTAAAGTAAAACTCAAAATGACAGGTGACAGCTTTCAGCTGCAGAATTGACAGGTGACAGTTGTGCAGCTTTAAAAATGACAGATGACACGATTTCAAGGAGGCAGTTCTACTTAGGTTAAAATAGCTTGAATTAGATTATTTTAACTAAGAGATTGGTTCTGCCCCTCTCTACTTGTCATTGGCCCAATTCTCCCCTCTCCCATGATTGGGGGAAGGAAATGGATTGTCATCATGATGAGGTCTGTTTATGGGTCAGAGGATCCTCCCCTGGTCAATTTGCCCACAAATCAATATTTGCTTCAAATACATATTTCCCAGATACACAATTTGTTGAACTTACATGTACACATTATATATTCCTTATGGTCCATGCTTGTCCGCCTCTGATCTTCCTGGGGGCTTGCATTCAAAAATGACAACATTTTGCGCTTTTTGGCTGGTTTACCAATATTGGACATTTACCAAAAATTACACACATGTGCGCAAGTAGTATGGACATTAATTGATGAAGTGTCAGATTTTTAACATGCAGACATTTGGAGTAAGACCCTATTTTCCGCTAGCAACCCCCCAGCATACACCACAGGGTTCTAACACCTCTTAAAACGTGCACAGAAAAATCACAAGAATAATGATATTACTTATATAATTCTGACAAGTTCGTACTATGAATTATCCATCTTTTTTTAAAATTATGCTCTGGCCCAGATGGGTGTGGTTTAGGTTCCAAAGGCCATGGGGGAAGCTTCTGTCTGCCCCCGCCTCCAGCTCGGGTGTCTCCCAGAGGCACTTCTCCTCCCACTTCTCCCAAGAGGAAGCCACTTTACGGCCCCCCCCAATATAACATTTGCCTGAGTCCAGGGCAAGGCTTTGTTCAACCTCCTGCGGTGCCCCTCCCCTAATCTAATCAGAGAGGTGTCAACTCCTTTTCGTGGGGAAGCAGGATGCAGCTAGGCCTGGGAAGAGGCTGAGCAGGTTTCTCCTGTCGGGGGTAGTTGTCAGGCAGAATTCAGCTAAATGTCACTTTAGTTCCCAGTTTGAATCAAACTTACAATTTGTACCTATACATTAAATAATGACTTCCTTCAAGTCATTTCAGAATATAGTTTTACATTGTATCCACCTCTTAGCAAGTCTTTCCTTGGTCTGGTTTGGGTTCCTCTGTTCAGTTTTACACAAAAGTCTGGTGGTTTTTTGGGATTAAGAAAATGAATTCCTCACAGTTCTGAGTTGCTTTTTGGCAATCAGCATTGCCATTCCCAATGGTTTCAGGCTACTGTGTGTGTAGCCCAATGGTGGTTTTAGGCAGTGCCCTCCTGTGCTCACAGCATAGGCAAAAATGGGTGGCAGCCTATTCTTCAAGTTTTCCCTGTGCACTATCTGGGGAGTTCTGGCCATCATGATGTTTTCCATGCCAGTACTGCACAGTTTTATGGTAGGGCTTGGATGCATGGGTAAAAACATCCCACATACCTCACTCTTCCATCTCCACTTTGCTGTCTCGCAGTACTTCTGCCTTGCCATGCTGACACACTCTGAACACCTTTCATCTCATACTTCTTGCCTTTGCTATTTAGCAGACACTTATTTATACCTTCTTGGCCATTGGAGTGCATGCCTCAAGGATACAAGGGTGGTCAGCTGTGCATTAGGTGTGGAAGATGGCTGTGTTTGACTAACACATTTGCAGACTACAAATTCAGCACCTGTGATTACTCAACCATAGTTTTGAACTATGAACATCTCAAAATGGCTGCACGCCATTTTTGTCTCATATTCTTGGTGGGATGTGTTACGTTAGAACCAGTGCTCAGAGTCTCTTGTTCTTGGATTGTTTCTGAAAGCTCACAGACCACACATGTACTGATTGCTTGGTGAGTGGAGCATATATCCCACTGTTCTTGTGAAAACAAGGACTTGCTTGCACTGAGTCCACCAAGGCCAACAACATTGGCAGCTCTGCAAAGCAGGTTACCTCGGCTTGCCCTCTGTTAAATGATCGATAGGGCCCTCACTCCATTTGTGACCAAGGGTGAACAGGACAAACACAGTGTGACACAAAAAGATGTCTTGGTATGAACTGGGGGGCCTCTGGTATCCCCCATATACCTTCTCTGAGCCAAACATGGTGGTGGTCCCCTGCAACCGAGATCACCCCTTTCCCCTCATAAAGCATCAAACAATGCAATGTATCATGCTGTGCACCAGCCCTGCCATTCATGACAGGAGATATGCCGTGACGCATCCTTTGGCATTTTATGTACTGCGTGCTGTCCCTCTAGGCATATCCAGTGACTATACCATGAACGCAGTGAACATTCCAGCATTACCCGCAAGGCATTGCCAGAATCCATGCCTACTCGGGATTGTAGCCAATGAATGTCCTTCTGCAATATTTGAGGCACAGCGTATGAACGTGCAGTACCCACTGGCAATGACCAATGGGCATAGTGACCATGGAACATGATCTCAAGGCAAGTAAGTGGGCACTGTACCAGGGCAAATGCCTCTGGCCATTTCCTGGTACTAATGACTCCACCTCCGGTGCTCTTTGAGCCTGACCTGCCGCATGCCTAGTGAGCATGTCTGCGGAGACTTTCATTCATGCATGTCCCATGCACAATGATCCTATTTGTGGACTTTTCTGGCCAAACCCAGAAATAATCAATGCTATCTGCAGTGCCGGTTGGACATGGTGGCCGGCTTCACCCAGTGGACATTGTGCCCAGGGCATGGTTTACAATCATACAGCAGACAAAGTGGCCATATCAGCAGGGGACTATGAGGACAGTAACCCTCCATTCAGTGTTTCCTCTGGCCATGCCCAATGTGCATATATCAAAGACATAACTTTTGGTCATATCCCAAGCACAGTAACCTACCTACATTGCCAGTCAGGTACTATATATGGCTGTACATATATGGCATTTAACATACCAAAAGGCCTGTTGCCATGCTCCCTTCAAAGCAACCTACCTGCAGTCTGTTCTTGAGATGGACAGTGACCAATCCCATTGGGCACCATGCCTTGCACATTGAGCCTTCCTACAGTGGCAGTATATCTTTATTTTTATTGGACCCATTTTCTTTTCAAATGGATGGCTTTTCACTCAGCTAAGCAAAGTGTGTGAGTTTCTTGGCAATATATTGTGGTGAACATATTTTTTTTTCTTTTTTTTTTATAAAGTGGTGAGAATAATTTCAGAATACTGCCTAATAGTTATCTCACCAGGGTACCTAATGATGAACAAATACTGGGCATAGTACACTCTGAATAATTGGCTCATGCTCCCCTGTGATATTTTAACTACAATATCACTCTTATGCCCTTGTGGCTGTGTTAAACATTACAAATGCAAATGAAAATTCAAAATATGCATTCAGGATCTCTAAGTAAAACAATTTACTGTGGCTAACTTTGCTTTGGGATTTCTTACCACACATGTTATCGCTGTATGCATGTCACATCAGTGAGCCTGAATGCAGAAGAAATACACTGAGACTAAATTACCTTTTTTACTTATCATTTTTTATCATAAACTAGAACTATACAAGTTACACAGAATGACATGTGCGCCCGCGTTGTATATTCAACATAAACAAGGTTTTATCTGCGATGAATGCAGTCCCCTTCCTGTTGTTGCCCTTGAAACAAAGTTGGCAGAACAAATACACTCTGACTTGCAGCAAAACGTAGAACGTAGAAAAATGTCAACACAGTTTAATATGCACATTTAAATTATTATTGCAAATGCAGCACCTAAAAATGAACTGAATTATTTAACCTATGCTCCATAGTTTCAAACAACAACTTCACACACCACTCAATTAACAACATAATTACCTAGGACTGTTGGCGATATACTCCAACGCAGCTTGGCATTGAGCCAGGGTCATTTACAGATAAGGTTGCTCGAGTCTGCAGCTCTTCTAAGGGCTGCCAACCCAGGAGAGACAGCCTCAGCCCTGAAGAATAAGTCTGCCAAGGAACTAGCCCACTCTTCTTTCCAGCACTTCTGCCTGCTTCATCAGTGAGTGGATGGAATGACCCAGCCCTCTCTGCCTCAAAGCTTTTTCACAAAACTCTGTGTCACTCATAAAGTACCCCCCCTATGACAATTCGTCCTATTAAATCAGCAAGTGATTTCCTTTGCACCAGCACTGATGTTAAATCTGTGTTTATTTGTTTTCTGTGTTGCATTTGTTGATTAAACAATTGTTTGCTAGTGATACTTGAAAATAAAGAAAAAAATGTAAATCTCTCATAAATTAAAATAAAATAATTAAAATAAAAATCTGTGTTACAAAGGGAAGTGCTGAATCAAACATGAGACCCGGGTTCTTTGATCTGGAGGCTTAGGGAATAGGCTATTACTTGGCCAGTTGACCGCAAGTTCTCATAGGTGAGTGCACCAATAAAGAGGTGTTTGGTTTTAGATTTGCTGGATCATTGTCGGCTGAAAACATAAGGGATTTTTCCTGATTAAAACAGCCGGTGAAAGCCCCATCCCTGGCTCTTCAGACGGGTGGGCTGTGTTCTCTCGTGGCCTACAATGACACATTGGGCCTCATTACGAGGTGGGCGATAAGCGATTACCGGCACCGTTAAGGACACAGGTGCTGGTAATCCCTTACCGCCCTACTATGAGGTCCCTTAACGGGTCCCTTCCTTAACGCCTGGTTTTAGCAGGCATTATGGAAGGGACCCGTTAAGGGACTTCAGAGCTAATAACGGTACCGCAATTTGCATATATATATCACACTTCTATAAATAAATTGATAATGGATATTACACTTGTGAATATGAGCAGTAATCAGCAAGAGGTAACTTATGAATAGGAACAGAAGAATAAGGTGGGAAAGAATGCTTTATATGGTTCAAGGAAACGCAATGATGAATGAAATGCAGTACAGAAAATAACTTGATATGGCTTCAACAAAAGACAATGTAATCACTTTTCCCCTGGTGGCAATTCACCCCCCCCCCCATATGCAATGCAAGGAGATGGAAGTAACACACACAGTCTTCGGGAATACAATCAAATACAATACGGAATTCAGTTCCCCCCCCAGCAAGCTTAGAGGAAACAGGCAGAAGTTTGAAACACAGGCCCAAAATGCTTTCAATGTGATGGCAATGAAGTGAGAGATGTGCTAAAAATGCTTTTAATTCCCTCTAGAGGTTCAGGGTGGGTGATATCTAGTTTATATTAGTTCAGGCTCACTTTAGCAATGCTCTATGAATGATTGTCAGGTTGCACACGGATTTTAACAAAGGAAAGAATGGAGCTGCTATTTTGACAAGTGGAGAAATTGAGCCAAATCGCAGTAAATTTTGCGAGTGCGTAAATCACGATTGCGGAAAAAGTATAGGGAGTAGTAAGTCGGTTCTAGGTTTGTTGGAAAGCCTAGAATCACAGCTTTAAAATGAAATGTTGTTCCTAGCCCAAACGGTTCAAGAGATACGGACGGTTAATAAAGGTAGTTTTTCGGATTTAAAGTAAAACTCAAAATGACAGGTGACAGCTTTCAGCTGCAGAATTGACAGGTGACAGTTGTGCAGCTTTAAAAATGACAGATGACACGATTTCAAGGAGGCAGTTCTACTTAGGTTAAAATAGCTTGAATTAGATTATTTTAACTAAGAGATTGGTTCTGCCCCTCTCTACTTGTCATTGGCCCAATTCTCCCCTCTCCCACTATTGGGGGAAAAAAATGGATTGTCATCATGATGAGGTCTGTTTATGGGTCAGAGGATCCTCCCCTGGTCAATTTGCCCACAAATCAATATTTGCTTCAAATACATATTTCCCAGATACACAATTTGTTGAACTTACATGTACACATTATATATTCCTTATGGTCCATGCTTGTCCGCCTCTGATCTTCCTGGGGGCTTGCATTCAAAAATGACAACATTTTGCGCTTTTTGGCTGGTTTACCAATATTGGACATTTACCAAAAATTACACACATGTGCGCAAGGAGTATTGACATTAATTGATGAAGTGTCAGATTTTTAACATGCAGACATTTGGAGTAAGACCCTATTTTCCGCTAGCAACCCCCCAGCATACACCACAGGGTTCTAACACCTCTTAAAACGTGCACAGAAAAATCACAAGAATAATGATATTACTTATATAATTCTGACAAGTTCGTACTATGAATTATCCATCTTTTTTTAAAATTATGCTCTGGCCCAGATGGGTGTGGTTTAGGTTCCAAAGGCGATGGGGGAAGCTTCTGTCTGCCCCCGCCTCCAGCTCGGGTGTCTCCCAGAGGCACTTCTCCTCCCACTTCTCCCAAGAGGAAGCCACTTTACGGCCCCCCCAATATAACATTTGCCTGACAAGGACAAGGCTTTGTTCAACCTCCTGCGGTGCCCCTCCCCTAATCTAATCAGAGAGGTGTCAACTCCTTTTCGTGGGGAAGCAGGATGCAGCTAGGCCTGGGAAGAGGCTGAGCAGGTTTCTCCTGTCGGGGGTAGTTGTCAGGCAGAATTCAGCTAAATGTCACTTTAGTTCCCAGTTTGAATCAAACTTACAATTTGTACCTATACATTAAATAATGACTTCCTTCAAGTCATTTCAGAATATAGTTTTACATTGTATCCACCTCTTAGCAAGTCTTTCCTTGGTCTGGTTTGGGTTCCTCTGTTCAGTTTTACACAAAAGTCTGGTGGTTTTTTGGGATTAAGAAAATGAATTCCTCACAGTTCTGAGTTGCTTTTTGGCAATCAGCATTGCCATTCCCAATGGTTTCAGGCTACTGTGTGTGTAGCCCAATGGTGGTTTTAGGCAGTGCCCTCCTGTGCTCACAACATAGGCAAAAATGGGTGGCAGCCTATTCTTCAAGTTTTCCCTGTGCACTATCTGGGGAGTTCTGGCCATCATGATGTTTTCCATGCCAGTACTGCACAGTTTTATGGTAGGGCTTGGATGCATGGGTAAAATCATCCCACATACCTCACTCTTCCATCTCCACTTTGCTGTCTCGCAGTACTTCTGCCTTGCCATGCTGACACACTCTGAACACCTTTCATCTCATACTTCTTGCCTTTGCTATTTAGCAGACACTTATTTATACCTTCTTGGCCATTGGAGTGCATGCCTCAAGGATACAAGGGTGGTCAGCTGTGCATTAGGTGTGGAAGATGGCTGTGTTTGACTAACACATTTGCAGACTACAAATTCAGCACCTGTGATTACTCAACCATAGTTTTGAACTATGAACATCTCAAAATGGCTGCACGCCATGTTTGTCTCATATTCTTGGTGGGATGTGTTACGTTAGTACCAGTGCTCAGAGTCTCTTGTTCTTGGATTGTTTCTGAAAGCTCACAGACCACACATGTACTGATTGCTTGGTGAGTGGAGCATATATCCCACTGTTCTTGTGAAAACAAGGACTTGCTTGCACTGAGTCCACCAAGGCCAACAACATTGGCAGCTCTGCAAAGCAGGTTACCTCGGCTTGCCCTCTGTTAAATGATCGATAGGGCCCTCACTCCATTTGTGACCAAGGGTGAACAGGACAAACACAGTGTGACACAAAAAGATGTCTTGGTATGAACTGGGGGGCCTCTGGTATCCCCCATATACCTTCTCTGAGCCAAACATGGTGGTGGTCCCCTGCAACCGAGATCACCCCTTTCCCCTCATAAAGCATCAAACAATGCAATGTATCATGCTGTGCACCAGCCCTGCCATTCATGACAGGAGATATGCTGTGACGCATCCTTTGGCATTTTATGTACTGTGTGCTGTCCCTCTAGGCATATCCAGTGACTATACCATGAACGCAGTGAACATTCCAGCATTACCCGCAAGGCATTGCCAGCATCCATGCCTACTCGGGACTGTAGCCAATGAATGTCCTTCTGCAATATTTGAGGCACAGCGTATGAACGTGCAGTACCCACTGGCAATGACCAATGGGCATAGTGACCATGGAACATGATCTCAAGGCAAGTAAGTGGGCACTGTACCAGGGCAAATGCCTCTGGCCATTTCCTGGTACTAATGACTCCACCTCCGGTGCTCTTTGGGCCTGACCTGCCGCATGCCTAGTGAGCATGTCTGCGGAGACTTTCATTCATGCATGTCCCATGCACAATGATCCTATTTGTGGACTTTTCTGGCCAAACCCAGAAATAATCAATGCTATCTGCAGTGCCGGTTGGACATGGTGGCCGGCTTCACCCAGTGGACATTGTGCCCAGGGCATGGTTTACAATCATACAGCAGACAAAGTGGCCATATCAGCAGGGGACTATGAGGACAGTAACCCTCCATTCAGTGTTTCCTGTGGCCATGCCCAATGTGCATATATCAAAGACATAACTTTTGGTCATATCCCATGCACAGTAACCAACCTACATTGCCAGTCAGGTACTATATATGGCTGTACATATATGGCATTTAACATACCAAAAGGCCTGTTGCCATGCTCCCTTCAAAGCAACCTACCTGCAGTCTGTTCTTGAGATGGACAGTGTCCAATCCCATTGGGCACCAGGCCTTGCACATTGAGCCTTCCTACAGTGGCAGTATATCTTTATTTTTATTGGACCCATTTTCTTTTCAAATGGATGGCTTTTCACTCAGCTAAGCAAAGTGTGTGAGTTTCTTGGCAATATATTGTGGTGAACATATTTTTTTTTCTTTTTTTTTTATAAAGTGGTGAGAATAATTTCAGAATACTGCCTAATAGTTATCTCACCAGGGTACCTAATGATGAACAAATACTGGGCATAGTACACTCTGAATAATTGGCTCATGCTCCCCTGTGATATTTTAACTACAATATCACTCTTATGCCCTTGTGGCTGTGTTAAACATTACAAATGCAAATGAAAATTCAAAATATGCATTCAGGATTTCTAAGTAAAACAATTTACTGTGGCTAACTTTGCTTTGGGATTTCTTACCACACATGTTATCGCTCTATGCATGTCACATCAGTGAGCCTGAATGCAGAAGAAATACACTGAGACTAAATTACCTTTTTTACTTATCATTTTTTATCATAAACTAGAACTATACAAGTTACACAGAATGACATGTGCGCCCGCGTTGTATATTCAACATAAACAAGGTTTTATCTGCGATGTCTGCAGTCCCCTTCCTGTTGTTGCCCTTGAAACAAAGTTGGCAGAATAAATACACTCTGACTTGCAGCAAAACGTAGAACGTAGAACAATGTCAACACAGTTTAATATGCACATTTAAATTATTATTGCAAATGCAGCACCTAAAAATGAACTGAATTATTTAACCTATGCTCCATAGTTTCAAACAACAACTTCACACACCACTCAATTAACAACATAATTACCTAGGACTGTTGCCGATATACTCCAACGCAGCTTGGCATTGAGCCAGGGTCATTTACAGATAAGGTTGCTTGAGTCTGCAGCTCTTCTAAGGACTGCCAACCCAGGAGAGACAGCCTCAGCCCTGAAGACTAAGTCTGCCAAGGAACTAGCCCACTCTTCTTTCCAGCACTTCTGCCTGCTTCATCAGTGAGTGGATGGAATGACCCAGCCCTCTCTGCCTCAAAGCTTTTTCACAAAACTCTGTGTCACTCATAAAGTACCCCCCCATGACAATTCGTCCTATTAAATCAGCAAGTGATTTCCTTTGCACCAGCACTGATGTTAAATCTGTGTTTATTTGTTTTCTGTGTTGCATTTGTTGATTAAACAATTGTTTGCTAGTGATACTTGAAAATAAAGAAAAACATGTAAATCTCTCATAAATTAAAATAAAATAATTAAAATAAAAATCTGTGTTACAAAGGGAAGTGCTGAATCAAACATGAGACCCGGGTTCTTTGATCTGGAGGCTTAGGGAATAGGCTATTACTTGGCCAGTTGACCGCAAGTTCTCATAGGTGAGTGCACCAATAAAGAGGTGTTTGGTTTTAGATTTGCTGGATCATTGTCGGCTGAAAACATAAGGGATTTTTCCTGATTAAAACAGCTGGTGAAAGCCCCATCCCTGGCTCTTCAGACGGGTGGGCTGTGTTCTCTCGTGGCCTACATTGACACATTGGGCCTCATTACGAGGTGGGCGATAAGCGATTACCGGCACCGTTAAGGACACCGGTGCTGGTAATCCCTTACCGCCCTACTATGAGGTCCCTTAACGGGTCCCTTCCTTAACGCCTGGTTTTAGCAGGCATTATGGAAGGGACCCGTTAAGGGACTTCAGAGCTAATAACGGTACCGCAATTTGCGGTACCGTTATTAGCACCTTCCGCCTTCCCATTGAGCCCTATGGGGGCTGAAATGGGAATGGAGAATGGCTTTTTCAATGGGGACTTACCGGTCCCGCAAAGGTTGGAATAGACCGGTAAGTCCCCATTGAACGGGTCCGGACACGGTAACAGTATTGGAGGTAGCCATGGCACTAATAGCACCATGACTACCTCCAACCTCGTAAAGAGGCCCATTGGGCCTCATTACGACCCAGGCGGTAAGGGGTTTATGGCAGCGTAAACAGCGCCGACCCTTACCGCCTGAGTACGAGGTCCCTTAGCGCCATGGCGGATTTAACACCTGCTTTTAGCAGGTGTTAAAATCCATGGCGCTAAGGGACCATGGAGTTAATTACGCCACCGTAATTTACGGTGGCGTAATTAACGCCTTCCCCACTCCCATTATGCCCTATGGGGCAAAAATGGGAATGGGGAAGGGTAAATGGGGATTGGGGACTTACCGCCCCGCCAAGGTCGGAATGGGGCGGTAAGTCCGCCAACCACCATGGCGTAAACGTAGTTTACGCCATGGTGGTAAAGTCACGGCCCAGGCGGTAACTTACCGCCTGGGTCGTAATGAGGCCCATTGTCTAATTCTGTATGTATTCATGCTGAAGAGGTTTCTATGATACCTATGATTCAATGCCACCCCAGGAATCATTAAACATCTGGATATCATTTATGGTGGAGACTCGAAGACTTCATTGAGGAGCATCTGCACAGTGGCGCCTGGACAGCAGCAGTTGGCAACCCCAGTGTTACATTGACTCCAGGCATGGGGAATATCCAGACTTGCTGTGAACCACTCAGAGAATCCCAAACCTGACCCCAAAGCCCATGCAGTCTATTGATATGCTAATGAGACATGTGTGATCAGTTGTGCAAAAAGCCGTCGAGATCCGGTCCAGCAAAGTCATTAGCAGACCCCCTCATCATCCCAATTTCCTGTCCAGAAGCCAGAAAAATCTGCACACTGGTACTGGCCCATAGAATCTGTCCTTAATGGGACTCCAGCTAAACATGTTGTAAACGTTATCCGGTCATTGCATCGACAACCAAAGCATCGACAGCCATACCATCTAAAAAACAACATCTTAAAATAAAAAGCATCTAATTATTTTTTTTCAATCCCCTAACCCCACCTTTTTTAACCTTTTAAACCCATTTTTATTAAACTAAACCCTTTACCATCTAAAAAAGCATTAGATGCTTTTTTTAAGATTTTTTTTTTTAGATGGTATGGCTGTCGATGATTTGGATGTCGATGTGAGCTGAGTCAGCATCCAATTTATTTGATATACTGTTTTGGAAAATTGGCAATGTAAAGCTACAAAAAGCACATGAGTGCTTTGTTTCACACCATGGCTTGTTGCTGTCCTCCTGTGCTTGGGTATGCAGCCGGGAGCCACGGTGACAGCAGTGGTGAGGCCCTGCACGCTACTCTGCCTGTTTCTATTCAATGTCTATTAAGGGTTCGCCGAAGAAAATCATTTATAGGAAGCGGAGAGGGATGTGTGCGTCTGGGTTAAGTGCATCTACCATTGCCACTTTATTAACCCTTCAAGTAGCAACCAAACCCCACAGCTCCTAGTGATAGCCATAACAAAGTGGTTTTGCAAGTGGTCCTCGGGACTTGGGAAATGACAACGGGTTTACTGCACCCACACCACCACCCTCCAGGACATGGACGTCGTTTTTCGGCTATATAAACACATTCTTAGGCAATCCAATGGTTAATGGAGAAGAATACTTTGGAAATACTGTAGGCTAATTACAAATGTCACTTTAGTTGTTTGGAAATTGGCTGCCAGAGATACTGATGAATATATCATCCTTTTTTATTTATGTTATTACTTTTTTTATTATTGTCAGGATGTGGGGTTGTGCTGCTTAATATAATAATAATAATAATAGTAATAATAATAATAATAATAATAATAATAATAATAATAATAATAATAATATCTTTCTTGTATAGCACTACACACCCATAGGTCTCAGAGAACTGAAATAACAGAAGACATTTTTATCCCAAAGAGCGGTTCTCAATTTGTCGGACTTGCAAGGATGGAATGCTGAGTGCACGGGATTCTGTGCCATCTGACTGGATCTGTGGGATTCTGTGCTATCTGACTGGCTATGAAATCTATAGAAGTAGATGGAGGAGAAAATGGAGAAAAAAATAGAGGCGGCAAAGTAAGAAGAAACATACATGGATGTAGGAAAAAGAGATGGAAGATGAGAGGAGAATAAATAGAAAAGTGTAATGTAAGAGTGCAAAGAAAAGCTCATGGAAGTGGAGAGGAGAACACAGTGGGGGTGCCGGGATTATGTGCTGTGCTTGGAAGAAATAACTTGACGTTGGATGAAGTAAGAGTGGAGGGGGAAGGGTGCAGAACAGTGTGGGTTGAAATAAAGAATGGGGGAGGTGGGGTTATAAAGTGAGAGTGCAAGAGCAACACACAAGCCCAATAAAAGGAGGAAAGAGACATGAATAAGGAGAGGAGCAAGTATGCCAGCAGGCAGGAAGAGAACATAGAGCAACATGAGGGGCTAAAAGTTGCAGAGAGGAGGGGGAGAAAGGATGGAAGGGGAGACATGGAGAAAGTATGCCAGCAGGCAGAAGAGAACATTAGAGGAACAAGAGGGGCTAAAAGTTGCAGAGAGGAGGGGGAGAAAGGATGGAATGGGAGACATGGAGAAAATATGCCAGCAGGCAGAAGAGAACATTGAAGGAAAATCGTGGGCTATTAGTGCCTGAGTGGAGGAGGAGACATGATGGAAGGGGAGAAGAGGACAAGATATGCCAGCATGTAGGAGGAGAACATTGGAGGTGTTAGAACTGATATAATATTGTTTTGTCCTCATTGTATAGGTTGGCCTATGCCGAGTCGCTTTGCGAGGAAATCCGTATTACAAGGTTGTGACCTTAAGTGAATCAAGCCTCCATTTTAGGTTAGAGCCGCCATTTTAGTTTGTTGTACAAAGTCACCCTGTGGCCTAAAATGGAGGTCTTGTGTTCTCTTGTTCTTGCTTTAACCTCTTCAACCTCTGGAGGAGAGTTAATGTCCAACCTGCCTTCAGGTTACATGTTATGGTCATGTAGACCTTGTCCTATGTTGACCTCGGGATCAGGGGATTTCTTGAATTGGCAATGTTAACCTACAAGTATACAAGAACAATAATGCCATCTAAACACGACATGCAAAACATTTGTTTGGTCTGTATTAAAGCAATGTGTAAAGAGTGTAAAGTTAAACTTAGAGAATAATAGTGTTTGTTAGTAAATGTATTAAAAAGTAAACCGCATGCATGAGATATGCAAATTAGGAACAAACCTGGCGTGACCCTAGCCCAGTACATGATTAACTTGTAAGCTGGCAAATCCTGTTCACTGCTCACATTGAACCCTGCTGGTGGTCTCTGTGATGTACTGACGGTCAAATAGCTATTTGTGTACTTTGTTTGTAAACTGTACAGAATTGCAATAAAGATTCTGGGAATCTTTACAAGCCTGTGTCAGTGTATTTCGCTTTGCATGGTGTAAAAGCCTTAATATTGTATTTTCTGATTCCACAGAGGAACAAGAGGGGCTAAAATTTGCAGAATGAAGGAGGAGAAAGAATGGAAGGAGGGAAGAGGAGAAAGTATGCCAGCAAGTAGGATGAGGACATTGGAGTAATAGGAGGGCTAAACGTGGCGGGGGTGGTTGGTAAGGGGAAAAGAGGAGAAACCATGAAAGGTGAGAAACAATAAAAGTTGGGAATAGGAAGTTAGGGGGTGAAAGAGAAGTTAGTGGGATATCTGAAAAAGTAATTAGAAAGGGTAGGTACAAGAATGTACAATGAGGAGATGTAACTATTAAAGGGTCTAAATTGGAAGGAATCAGAAAGATATAGTTTCAAATCAGGTCGAGCAGAAGGGAATCTGAATAAATGCCTAATATTAAAATAATGTCATATTTTGGGGAGGATAGTCTCCGGGGCAACGTGCTCAGCTTGGAAGCAAGACGATGCAGAGTAACACAGGTTCGATCCCTTGGTCCGTGCTTAGAAACCTCTGGGTATTAAGCACATTATAAATAACCAATCATATCATATCACTGGCAACAACCAGTCACATCTTCTCGAAGCATTTTTATCAGGGTTTGCATTGTTCTAATCATTTGAGTTTCAGCTCCAATAGATTTGAATCATTGCAGCCCAATGTTTTCATATGTTAGGGGATAATTCTAGAATGTTACCTGGCCTCTAGCGAAGATGTTTGGGCTACTCTTATTGCTGGGGAAGATTCAATGGTCTCCAGTGAACCACTCAGTTAAAGATCAGGGCGGTATTAGACATGAAGAAAATTGCTGGGGAGGAAGAGAAGAGGAGACATGAATACAATACAGCAACAGTTGAAAGTCTAAAGAGATCCATGGAAGGGAGGAAAAATGAGAGGGGGAATAATAAGAGAGGGGTGAAAGAAACAGGGGGTGAGTATGAGAAATAGGGCAAAGAAAGTAACGAGGGAGGTGAAGTGGGAGAATGGAAGAACAGGCTCCCGCCCTTCCCCTCTCGCGCCTGGCCTAGAGGATCACGGCCTAGACACCCGCCACGAGAGGAGTTTGCCTATCTACCAGATGACCAAATACCCTGGTACAGGAACATACGGATGTGCCCATCTACCTGCCCAGCAGCCCGCCCTGTCCATGCCGACACCTGCGGCACGGATCAACTCGACTAAACCTACACGTCGTTAGAGATGCCATGACGACCTAGCCAGCGGTCAGCACACCTGTGCAAACATGCACACCGGACACTCCCACACCAATCCACACGAAGAATATATTCAGTGCTATGACGTAGGCGACAGACATACTCACGGACGTGCATCTTTATTATTTTCCACATAGGCTCTCAAAATGCAGAAACGTAAGACGCATCATGAACTTATCTAAAAAAGGCTTGCTCACGCTTCTTCTAAGAACCATGTACCATAATGAAGAATATAACGGAGACACGATACTGAGGATAGAGCAATATGATACCGTAACCTAAAGCGCTCTGCATCAAGCGGTTCCACCTATGCACCAGGCCCAAGTAGGCCGCAAGCAAAAGCTTCCATGAACATTGAATGAGCAAGAACTGGGTTGCTGACCCTGCAGAATGAGCCTGACGAAAGCACACCGCCAAGGGCACGATGTTCCAATCTCGCACGCTGCAAGCCAACGCCAAGGTCACACCTGCAAGATAAACCAGGCACACAGTAGGAAAAACAATATTAATTGTGTTGAATTTTGCCTCAAACACGGTCCCACCTCACGTGACAAAGCCAAACCTGACAAGATGCCAAGCCCAGGAGGAAGGAGACGCCTGAATCCCACGTTTCAAGACACAGGCAGATACAATTAAAAGACTCATTGGACATCTGCAGCAGTGGAAGTAGTCGACCTCCCAACATATGAATAAATCCTCACATTGTTTACACCTACCCATATTAAAACATTGTTGCACATTACAGGTGCACCGCGAGCTGGGAACAGTGATAGTCCCAGACTGGGAGGCTCGCGAGCGGACCAATCAGAACATGGGGCTCCTATCACTGACGCCATTAACATTGACCAATCCTCAGAGGTCTTTATGTAACAATTTTCATGTATCAAATTGAAGGGACAGCCCAGGTATACCACCTGACTAACCCTCAACCACTAATACCGTTCTCTATATGCATGCTATACTAACCCTACCACTCAAGTAACCAATCCAGAGTGGAGATAGGTTTTTTGCTAAACTTTCCAAGTGACGCAAGTAGCGCGTCATACTAAGGTAAAAAGGGCCTGCGAGCCCCACGATTGTGTGTGTGTCAGGACGGACGCGTACGCTCCTTGACCCATCCCTGCCGTTTTGTCTAATAAACAGCAGAGTCACCTTGCTTCTTGCGTGTGTCTCATACTCTATCACTTTTGGGATATACGGGAGGAGTTGGGGCCTCCCTGCCCGGAGGTCTGCGGACGGCCCGGCCGACCCCGGCAGATTCTCTCGCCGACAAGTTGGAGGCACTGCTGAGATCTGTTTAAGATCTGCTTTTTTATTTTTACTTTTTTCCAGGTAATCCCGTTGTGAGGAGGCCCGGCGGCGCGGCCCCCTCTGCCGTTGCCCCCATCTGAGGACTACAGAACCATCGCGGAACTGCGAGAAGACCGGACAGCGCAATCCGGATATTGGCCTTCGGGAGCCGGTTGAGAAGTATCCCGCCCGCGGTTGGCGAGTGTCCAGACATGGTCCAGACGAGGGGAGGTGGCGAGCCGCTTGGAGGGGTGCACGCAGTCGAGCGGCCCCGCATTAAGAGAACTTGGTGAGCATGCCACGCACAACAAGCAATGTGAAATTGTGAGGGAAGAGGGAGGAATTAAATACGGGAGGGGGGAGGTGTTGCACAGGTGCGCGGCGAAGGTTTGACAATTTAGTGTTGGCAATGAAATGAATGTTAGCCAAACGAGTGCGAGAGCAGTTGGCTACGTTGCACGAGAGAGGGGGGTGGAGCACGAAAACATCACGTGCGACCGCTCGTAGACCCTGATTGGCCTAGGTCGCGACTACGTGTAAGGGTGTGTGTGTGTGTGGTTTCCTACGATTTGGCATTTATTGATCAATGAGTAGATGAGGATCCCTATTGTTCGAGCAAGAAACTCGATAGGTAGATGAAGTTTCCCTGTAGGCAGTAGCTAGTTAGTTGCCCAATACGGAAGATAATTGGCTGGTTAAGCCCTCCTGTCGAGGGGCGTATCACACGCGAGGCGACGCAGCGTGCGCAGTCCGATTATATTATTGATTACCTTGTTCCAGGAGTGACAGGAAGACAGCTGTGAGGTTAACGGGGTTAGATTGCAAGTGTATTTTGAACTTAAAGAATATATGAAGAACTTACCAGTAGCTCGAAGAGATCGGTGACGTCACCAGTAGGGCTTTCATAGGATATCCCGAGCACAAGGCATCTTTCTTTCTGAGAGTGGTGGGGAAGAGAACTGTGGTAAGGGAGTGGAGACGGAGATAAACGGTAATGAGTTGATCGGGGAAAGGCGAAACGGGGGACGTGGCTGCGCAGGGAGAACGCTGGCCACGGCAAGTGTAGAAGAAGGAGGAGGAGCAAGTGAAAATAGGACGACTGTATAAGAACGTCATAAGGGGTACGCAGCCGCAGGGGCTACGTGCGCCTCCGCCGCAGGGGGCCGTAAGGGTGTCGTGTAAAGGAAGAAAGACAGAAGAAAATATACAAATGTAAATACTATATTTTTATAATTTTCCTTAGCGGACTATCGCAAGTCCCCAAACTTACAGGGCCAGGTAACGATATAAGGCTGTATATTATAAACTGCTAGTGAGATAACCGCTACCAAATAGGGGAAGGGTAACAAGTGGAGCGCTACTATGTCACACGAGACAGGATCGGGAGGGTGGGGGAACACTTCACTACCCCACTACAACACATATGTACCACACTGTCACCCCATAGGGAGAAACTGATCAAGTATAGCATAGAATGGACACAGGGGACGGACAACAAAATGATAACACCATGGCCGCCTAATGGTAGCTTCGATCCATATAGCCAACATTCAATATTAAACCATTTGCATAATACATACAAAGGGAAGAAGTTGACAAACCACGTGGAGGTGTTAACTTATGGAGGATGTTCCAGGGGTCTCGACCAGGACCAAATGGAATGTTCACTGTGGGGGAAATACCGGAAGAAAAAGAGATTAAGGAGGAAGGAGAGAATGGGAAAAAGGGGAGTGAAGACCCAAAGAACACGGGGAACGGATAAGAGGGAGGAGAAAAGAATAATAACTCAAAAGAAAATGAAATAAAAAAGGAACAGAGCAACGATATACCCCTAGCAAAGGTAGTGAAAACAGAGGGAGGGGGGTTGTACCCTTTAAGAGAATTAGGAGAAATAGAAAGAGGACAGTTAAGGGCGGCTGAGGGGTACTCGAACCCAGCATACAGCCCGCCACCATATGTGGCTCATAGGACTATGCCAGCAGGGGAGGGGAGGACTGGAGAAGAGCAAACTGTGGAAATAGGACATGATGAGTGGGTAGCTGCGCAGATATTATTAAAATTACGAGGTTCATTTACAGGAGAAGAGAAGGAGGTAGTAAGGAAAATAGACAAGGATAATACCAGGGAGAGTGGAATGAGAGGGGAAGAGCTGTTACGACAAAAGGAAGAGATTTTGGAGGGACGACTAGCAGAGTTAAGGGATGAGCAGAATGAACTGATCAAACAGCTCGAGAGGGAGGAAAGAGGGAGAGCGAGGGAAAGGAAAGAAGGTAAGAACGAATTGGAAAAAATAAGGGAACGAACTGAGGAGCAAAGGATAGAAGCTGAAAGGGTAAAAGCAGCAGCAGAAAGGGTATCAAGAGCAGTGCTGCGAGAGAGGAAAAGGGAAGAAGAAGAAAAAGAAAGAGAAATGGCAATGTGGAAGAAGAGATTACTATCAGAAACGACTAAGAAATACAAAGAAGGGAGGGTGATAGAGAGTATATTAGAAAGGGAGAGGGTGAGATGGGAAAGGAAGAAAGAGGATGAAAGGATACTGGAAAAGGTGAGTAGTGAAGTAATGGAGGAATTAAAAAGGAAAAGGGAGGAAAATGGTAGGGAGATGGAGGAGAGACATGAAGGAGAAAGAGAAGATAGGAGAAGGGAGAGTGAAGTAAGGGGGGATGTATATAGAGACACAGAAGTAGCAACAACATCAGCGCAAATGGGAGCGGTTGGTAAAGGAGGAAAGGGAGAACCGGACCTGATAGACTTAAAAACAGTAACAATAAAGGGAAAAAAGACAGAGTGGGGGGTGCCGTTTATGAATGACTTTTGTAGTGAGGAAGAAGAAGAAGTGGAGAAGGAAGGAAGGAACAGTGAAAGGGAAAGCCTAGATAAGCTATACATCACCCGGGCCAACACAGACTCACCATGGATCCGTAGGAGAAAGGATGAACTGGAGAGAAGTGAGGAGGAAGAGCAAGGAATAGCGGAAAGACAGACACATGAGGCCACACCGTCCACATCACGCCCTCTCCCACCCCACCCTACATGCTCAACCACCTCACGCTCATTACGTACAATAAAACTTGCGCCCTTCACAGACGAACTGACTCCCTATGCATATCGGCTTAGAGACCTCCCTAGACGCAGGCAGGAAGGACGAATACACACGCCCACATTAAATACAGGAAATGATGGAAGAAAGGGACAGGATGGAGAAGAAAGAGTTACGAGCAGGGGAAATACGGACGAAATTGACGATGTAGAAGAGAGGGAAGAAGAGGAAGGGTGTGAGGACTCAATTTTATGGAACACAAAGGGTAAAACGAGACATAACTTAATGCCACTTCTGGAGAGAGGAGGATTTAGACCACAGTACGTCCCTTGGAAGCATACAGACAAAGAGAATATAAAGTGCAGGCTCCCATCACTAAGTGGAGGTGCGGGTAAATGGATATATGAAATGGAAAAACACACCGCAGGACAGAAACTGGCAGTGGGAGATGTAAAGGGCCTTCTAATATCAATATTAGGGGATGCAGCGGATGACATTTGGAAGAGAGCAGGATTCCCTGGGGTAACAATAGCAAACATATCGCATGATGGGGCACCATTCGCAAACTGCAGACATGCACTGTGGCAGGCATTGAGGGTACAGTACCCAGACACATCAGACATAGGAGCAATTACCTCATGCAAGATGCGTGAGAACGAAGATCCTGTTGATTATATCCAGGAAATACAAGAGAAGTGGCGCATGGAAACTAGCGAACAATGGGACAAAACACCAGCAATATTTTATCATATACTAGTACAATGGCTCTCAGAAGGAGTTCAGAAACAACTGAAGAAAGTAGTGGGAATGGAAGCAAAAGCGTGGCCAGAAATACAACTGACAATAGTGCACCATTGCAGGACATGGCAAGGAAAAATGAAACAAAAGGAGGAGGACAGGAAAACGGAAGAAGCTAAATTAGTACAGAAAAAACTTACTAAATACACAATGGAAGGGGCACTAATAACTACGCCTACAACAATGACCCAAAGCCCCACACAAGTAGTGGCTGCACAAGATCCCTCCCAAATACCACCCCCACAGACTATAACACAACAGGTGCCGCCACTCCAACCATACACGACCAACATGGGAGGAGGATACTCAATGCCAGGAGCTGGGTATTATAATTACAACAGGGGAAGAGGAGGAATTATGAGAGGGAGAGGATACAGATATAACACACAACAGCAGGTGGGAGGACTTAGAAATTCCTACCCCACAGGGCAACCAGTATACCAGGACAACACAGGGAGCTTTCCATGGCAGAGTAGGGAACCACCGGTGTGTTGGAGTTGTGGATTATTAGGGCACATGTCACGCACATGTAGAGTAAGACCAGGAACACCATCATGGAGTGAACAGGGACAACCAAGGCCCACACAGGAACAGCAGGGCATACAGCAACAGCAGACGTTGCAACAGGGAAATGAACAGCAACAACTAATAACACAACAACAGCCACAGACATATTCACTGCCGCAACAACAGGTAGCGATAACACAACAACCCCAAGCACAACAAACACAACTGGGTAGGTTGACGGTCCTGGGACACAACCCTTACACAGGAAATGGTCAATCGTTGTACCCTCAATAGGACAGCCCACAGACGGCCTTGCTGTGTCCCATCCTGTCAGTAACACCTAATAGTGCGGAGGAACCACGCATACAGGTAACGATAGGTGACAAAAAATTATCATTCCTTGTTGACACCGGGGCAACCCGGTCTTGCATAAGGGAAGGTAAATTTAAGATGTCAGGCGAAGCCATGAACACCCAAGGATTCTCTGGGGCTAGAGGGTTGGTTCCTTTTACTGATAACATTCCCTTATCTATAGGAGATTATGACATGTCAGTTCCACTTTTATATTATAGTGCCTCACCAGTAAATATACTGGGGAGAGACATAATGAACAGGTTGAATATGACGATCTCCTTTACTGAGGACGGCATAATTTGCTCTACTCCAGGGATTAACATGCTCACAGCACGACAGATTATGCAAGCATACTGCGGACAGACAGCGATTAGGGCGGAGCCAGTAGATGGCGAACTCTTCCAGTACGGGACAGACATGGCATTTGCATGGATGCCAGGGATAGAGGGAAAGATCTGGAGGAGGCCAGCAGCCTATTTGTTCAGACCAGAAACACCAGTCAATGAACCAGAAGGCAAGGTGGTTCCAGTGGACATTGAGAGCATTATAGCAACAGCTGATTACATTGCTGTACATGCCCAAGACATAGAAGGAAGAGCATGGAGGGCAGTGATAGCACTAGCAGAAGGATGTAGGCTCACCCAGGTGTCAGATGAGGAGCTGTTCTCAGAAGAAAAGGAGGAAGGTGAAATGGTGTTTATGATGAGTGTGGAAATATGGCTAAGAGTGGCGTACAAACAAGTAGCACAGAAAATTGCAATGGCACTTGAGGCACCCGCATCCACCCCAGTTCCCTTCTTTAAGGAGGATATGACAAAGGTACCCACATCATTGTGGACTACTGCCCCTATGACGTGGGGTGCATAAAAAGTATAGGGGGAGTAAGGATAAATTTGAAAAAAGGTGCAATACTCCCCAGAGTGAAACAATACCCACTATCAAAAGAGGCAGATGAGGGCATATATGAAACCATAACGGCCCTTATAGATAATGGCATATTGGTCCCCTCAGAATCACCATGTAACACGGCTGTATACCCAGTGCGCAAGGCTAAAGGGGGGTCTTGGCGCTTCATACAGGATCTCAGGCCCTTGAACAACATAGTAGAAGCAGAATACCCCATAGCCGCAAACCCGGCCACAATATTGTGTGGCATTCCAGCGGAAGCATCACGATTTACGGTGATCGACCTTAAAAATGCTTTTTTCTCAATACCATTGCACCCAGACTCACAAGATCTGACAAGCTTCACTTACAGAAACACAAAGTGGAAACACACCAGATTACCACAAGGGTACTGCAAATCACCCTCAATATTCAACAGAGTAATACAGATGGATTTGGGTAACATTGAAGTGGAAAGCACGGTGTTGCAGTATGTCAACGACATAATAATTTGCAGTACAAACGAAAGGACATGCAGAGAGGACTCATTAAAGATGTTGACAATGGGCCTCATTAGGACCCAGGCGGTAAGGGGTTTACAGCGGCGTAAACAGCGCCGACCCTTACCGCCTGATTCCGAGGTCCCTTAGCGCCATGGAGGATTTAACACCTGCTTTTAGCAGGTGTTAAAATCCATGGCGCTAAGGGACCATGTTGTTAATTACGCCACTGTAATTTACGGTGGCGTAATTAACGCCTTCCCCACTCCCATTATGCCCTATGGGGCAAAAATGGGAATGGGGAAGGGTAAATGGGGATTGGGGACTTACCGCCCCGCCAACCTCGGAATGGGGCGGTAAGTCCCCCAACCACCATGGCGTAAACATAGTTTACGCCATGGTGGTAAAGGTACGACCCAGGCGGTAACTTACCGCCTGGGTCGTAATGAGGCCCAATATTGGCTGAAAAAGGTTACAAGGTAGATATGGAAAAGTTACAGTACTGTCAAGAACAGGTACTTTACATTGGTCAGCTCATATCCCAACATGGAAGAAAGATTGCACCACAAAGGGCACAGGCCATTTCAAAAACGCCAATCCCACAAACAGTGAGGGAACTGCAGCAGTTCCTGGGTCTGTGCAACTACTGTAACTACTGTAGAGCATGGGTATTTGATTACAGCTCATACATAGGACCCCTGCTTGAGGCGTTAAAGGAAGCTAATAAAGGGGAGAAAAAGTTGGGGTGGACAATGGAAATGAAAGAGGCTTTTGATGAACTGGAAGAGGCGATATCAACTGCTCCGGTACTGGCAACCCCAGACTATGAGCGACAATTCTTTATATTTTCACATTGCGACTCAGCAGTAATGAAAGCAGTGTTGGCTCAAAAAACAAGCATGGGCTACAAACCAGTAGCATTTTACAGTGGCCACTTAGATCCTGTGATGTTAGGTCATTTCCCTTGCAAACAAGGTCTCGCCGCAGCTGCTTTTGCGGTAAAAAAAGCATCAGCAATAACCATGGGGTGCCCAACTACACTGTTTGTGGAACATGCACTATTTGCGATATTGAATAAACCTAAGTCCACCCTAACCATGCAAAGGGCATCAGGTTATGAGATCATCTTATCCAGAGCTGAACTATCAATTGTTAGATGTAGCACGGTCAACCCTGCAAGGTTCCTAGCAGAAGTACTTGAGGAAGGAGATTATGCCCACGATTGTACGCAAATAACTGAAATGTACTCATGTACTAGAAAGGTTGAAGAAAACGCACTAGAGGGAGGTGAGCTCCTGTTTATTGATGTGTCATCAACTATCGACCAAAGGGATGGTATAAGGAGGACTGGGGCAACAGTGGTAAAAATGATAGAGGTACCGGTGTGTGTGGCAATGAAATGTGTACAACTACCACAGCATTATTCCGCTCAAGCAGCAGAACTAATTGCACTAATCTTGGCGTTGAAGGAAAGCTTTGACAAACGAGTGACCATATATTCCGACAGCGCATATGTTACGTCCACTGTCCACTCAGGGCTGTCGAAATGGAGAAGAAGAGGGTTTAGGAGAGCTGATGGCACTCCAGTGCAACATGCCCTCCTATTGGCTGAACTAATTGAAGCAATAAATGACCCCCAAGAATTAGCTTTGGTCAAATGCACCGCACAAACCAATGGTGAAGACTACATTTCAAAAGGGAATGCATCAGCAGACGCACATGCGAAGTATGCTGCATATTTTGGTGAGATATGGAACCCCCCATAGTCAGAGAGAGGGAGAGGGAGGGGAATGACTAAGGAGATGTTGATAAGAGAAGGGTACACCCATCTCCCAGCCACACAGATAATGGAGCTACAAGCGGCTGCACCAATGGCAGAAAAAGAAATATGGGTAAAAAGAGGATGCACAATGTCACCAACCGACGCACTATGGCGCCAGGGTGACACTGGAAAGATTGTAATACCACTAGCACTATTGAACACTGCCCTGAGCCAACTACATCACCCAGCCCACACAGGCAAGGAAGTAATTGCAGCACGAATTAGGGAAGACTGGTTCTGCCCCGAGTTAAATTCTCATGTGTCAAATTTTATCAGCAATTGTCTCACATGTCAACAGTTTACGGCCGGTCACACTCTGAAGGTGATAAGAGGTACCATACCCCGGCCAGAGGGACCCTTCCGACATCTCCACATTGACTATGTTGATATGATCAACGTATGTCAAGGAAATAGGTATATGATTGTAGTAGTATGCCCATTCTCAAGGTGGATTGAAGCAGGGCCCTGTTCACACCCAAAGGCATTTAGAGCAGCTAAATTCCTAGTGAGGGAGGTCTTCCCCAGGTGGGGAGTGTGCGAGGTACTGAGGTCAGACAATGGCCCACATATCACAAACGAAATGTTCCAGCACATCACATCCTTGCTGAACATCAAGCATAAATTTGCATGTGCATACCACCCACAGGCCAACGGTTTATGTGAACGCCTGAATGGCCTATTAAAGGAGGCAATTGCAAAAATACAGCAAACAACAAAGAAGAGTTGGTTGTATTGCCTTCCACTAGCCCTATTTGAGCTAAGGAATAGACCAGGTTCCGACCACCACCTCACCCCTCACGAGGTGGTTACCGGACGTCAAATGCGCCTTCCCCTAACACCAACATCAAGAGCATTTACCGACCACGAGAGTACTGCAGGTGTCCTTGGTGATGAAATGTACCAATATGTGTCTTCTTTGATTACTAGTGTAGCGTTTGTGTCTCAACAGGTCGAGCGCACGCGGGGCGGGTCTAACAGCGATCAACAAGAAGGCGCGGATAAAGAATTGGAAAAGGAAAGACTGTGCAAGGTTGCTAAAGGTGACTACGTACTACTTTGCAATTTCAACAGGAAGTGGAACAGTCCACGCTTCACTGGCCCCCATCTGGTAGAGGAGGTATCAACAAGAGCAGTAAAGCTACAGGACAAACGTGCCTGGAACCACCTACATGACGTAAAGATCTACAAACTCCAGACCCGCCCCAGTGACACCGACAGGGCCACTGAAAGAACAACAGCAGCGTCACCAACAGAGGAAGAGACTTCTACCACAACTAACGGCCTAAGTGTCCCCATACCCTGCCACCCCCCAGAGTCCCCAGAGACAAACAACTATTAGAAAAGGAAGGGGTGATCCCCATACCGCCCACCCCATGGTTACACGATCAAAGGGTAAAGAGACTTCCGCCAGTTGAGCCCCAAACCCTCTGCCCATTGACCCCATACCCACTGTAGTAATAACTGAACTGAAGGACATTGTTTTGCACATATACACATGTAAACACCTGAATGTTCTCTTTCTTTTCTCTCGCACATGCAGGTAAAGCGTATTGTTGTACTGTTAAGAAAGTAGATAACTAACCAATTCACTGCCCAGGAGTAGATGGTACCCTCAGACGATAATTACTTAGAAGAATTGTCACACCAATTTGTATATGAAATAACAAGGCCAACGTACCTGAAAAGAAGGAGGGTACGTGTCTACTACACAGCATTCCTCTTAGCCATAGAACACTCAATGCCCCACCTCCAACCATACTTGCCTGCCCTAAGAGATAGATCGCTTAGATTGGCGTGGGAACAGCTCTTCGCCTGGGCACTGAATGACTACTTGATAGGGAGAGCTTAAAAAAAAAAAAAAACGACAACTAACATCAATAACAAGCATATTAAGAATTTTCAGGCGGGCAACTGTAACGTCGCAAGAATAAGCTGCCGGACTGCAGCAAGGTAAGAGCAAAATGCCGGTGAAATTAGCATTTGTAATAAAATTGATAGGGATTTTAATGATCACCGGGTTCTTGGCTGCCTCTGTATGGCAGTACAGCTATGCTATCAATATTATTGCTGTACCCAAACCTAATACACCCCCACCCCCAGCTGCAACAGGTGTTACGTCAGGTGGTACTAGTAAAATCCCACACAAGGAAAATAGAGTTAAACGCAGCACATACTCAGATAATAAAGGCATTGACAACTATGTACAAGATTCAGCACACATCTCAAACAACATATGGTATCAACACATGACCCACATAGGTAAGCAGACAACAGAAGACAGCTGCTACGTTTGCTCATTGATCCCATACGCCATGAGCGCTTCTCGAACATTTGTTGCCACGGAGATAGATGGAAAAATAGCACGATGTATAATATACCTGGCACTGTTCCAGACGAAAGGAAGATTTCAAGGGACAGTGGTGCATCTGGTGTGGAAAACACGAGATACATATCCATATGAAAACAACTTCCTCAAGACTTATTTGAGTTACCACAAGAGCAGTTTACATGCTGAAGGATTCAAATACATAACAAGCGGTCCTGAAAAAGGAGAAACAAAGAAAGTAACACTGCAATACCTAGCATGTGATTGGTACGCTACTGAAGTCCCTGGTAAAAACGGATGTTGGGAAAGACCACTGATGATAATAACAGGGAAGGTGTACATGGACAACAAATGGAACGTAGGAGTGGTTGGCAGCAACATGATAACAAGAGAAAATATTTCAACTATTGATGGGCATAACCATAGATGTTGGATGACTTGGATCAAGTACGTACCCATGCTCACATGGATGGAGAAGGATGAAGACCCAATAACAATACTGCCGCTAACTGCGCCTAAAGTATGCTACCAACATAAAGGAGAGGTGGATGTAGGATACAACACCAACTGTGAAAGCGTGATGAGTTACCTGAGGGGGGAGCAGGAACAGCAGTAGTAATGGACCATTACTGGGCCTGTGGAGACAAGGCATACCACACACTGCCCCCTTTGTGGAATGCTGTATGCACTATAGTACACGTTAATGTACCATCACTAGTAGTACCCCAGAAGCATGTGAATATGGCGAATTTCCCCAAGATGGATGAAGGGAACAAAAGGAAGAGGAGATCTGCACAGCCTCGGAAAGGGCCAGAGAACCGACGCAACGGCAACAACACTGTCCTCAACAGAAGGAAAAGACTAGGAGAACCTCTGACAGGAAATTACCTGTGGGGAAGGTCGGAAACAGCACTAACCTCAATTCCGCCGGAACACAGACTACTCAGCAGAGCAGCCATGTTCTTCTCCTCAATAATACATCCTGGACTGCAGGCCTACGCAAACGCGAAATGGCTCCAGATAACTAGGTGGGAACTAATGATGACAATTAACTCTACAGTAAATGGATTCAACGGAATAAAAGAGGAATTGCGAGCAGTAAGAATGGTTGCACTACAGAAAAGTTATGTACTGGACCTCCTCACAGCAATGGAAGGAGGAGTTTGCGCAAAGATAGGACAATCATGCTGCACATTCATTCCTGCTAACGATGCTGACAATGGTACACTCACGGAAGCTGTATCACAATTGGCCCAGATGCACGAAGCTGTATCACAATTGGCCCAGATGCACTCAAAAATGATGGATGAAAGTAAAGGTGTGAAAAAGGATGAGAGCTATTATGGTCATGGATGCCATCTTGGCTGTCAGATGGACTGAAGATTATAGTTGGATGTACTATTTTGACTGGAGCTGCACTGATCATAATAAGATTTTGGAAGGCCCGGAAGGCACGCACCACAGACTAGATGATCGAAATGGTTGGTATACACCTCTTGATGCCAACAGATGACGGCCAACACACAGGCACAATTATAAAAGAGAGAGAGAAGTTGCGCAACCAGATCATCACCAACCACCTGGACCCACCATCTGTGAAGCTCGAAAACCCAAGAAACCCAAGGAGCTACATAGGGAAATGGGTATACTGCACTCCTGGAGGAACCTGTGAATATATGTATTGGTCATTTGAAGACCATGTTAACCACTATGGACATTTGGGAGGAATAACTAAAATATGGAGAGTAAGAGGAGATAAAGAAAAGAATATGTTTGTGGTCGACAAGTCGACCAGAGGGGGGACTGAAGTGGGAGAATGGAAGAACAGGCTCCCGCCCTTCCCCTCTCGCGCCTGGCCTAGAGGATCACGGCCTAGACACCCGCCACGAGAGGAGTTTGCCTATCTACCAGACGACCAAATACCCTGGTACAGGAACATAAGGATGTGCCCATCTACCTGCCCAGCAGCCCGCCCTGTACATGCCGACACCTGCGGCACGGATCAACTCGACTAAACCTACACGTCATTAGAGATGCCATGACGACCTAGCCAGCGGTCAGCACACCTGTGCAAACATGCACACCGGACACTCCCACACCAATCCACACGAAGAATATATTCAGTGCTATGACGTAGGCGACAGACATACTCACGGACGTGCATCTTTATTATTTTCCACATAGGCTCTCAAAATGCAGAAACGCAAGACGCATCATGAACTTATCTAAAAAAGGCTTGCTCACGCTTCTTCTAAGAACCATGTACCATAATGAAGAATATAACGGAGACACGATACTGAGAATAGAGCATTATGATACCGTAACCTAAAGCGCTCTGCATCAAGCGGTTCCACCTATGCACCAGGCCCAAGTAGGCCGCAAGCAAAAGCTTCCATGAACATTGAATGAGCAAGAACTGGGTTGCTGACCCTGCAGAATGAGCCTGGCGAAAGCACACCGCCAAGGGCACGATGTTGCAATCTCGCACGCTGCAAGCCAACGCCAAGGTCGCACCTGCAAGATAAACCAGGCACACAGTAGGAAAAACAATATTAATTGTGTTGAATTTTGCCTCAAACACGGTCCCACCTCACGTGACAAAGCCAAACCTGACAAGATGCCAAGCCCAGGAGGAAGGAGACGCCTGAATCCCACGTTTCAAGACACAGGCAGATGCAATTAAAAGACTCATTGGACATCTGCAGCAGTGGGAGTAGTCGACCTCCCAACATATGAATAAATTCTCACATTGTTTACACCTACCCATATTAAAACATTGTTGCAAATTACAGGTGCACCGCAAGCTGGGAACAGCGATAGTCACAGACTGGGAGGCTCGCGAGCGGACCAATCAGAACATGGGGCTCCTATCACTGACGCCATTAACATTGACCAATCCTCAGAGGTCTTCATGTAACAATTTTCATGTATCAAATTGAAGGGACAGCCCAGGTATACCACCTGACTAACCCTCAACCACTAATACCGTTCTCTATATGCATGCTATACTAACCCTACCACTCGAGTAACCAATCCAGAGTTGAGATAGGTTTTTTGCTAAACTTTCCAAGTGACGCAAGTAGCGCGTCATACTAAGGTAAAAAGGGCCTGCGAGCCCCACGATTGTGTGTGTGTCAGGACGGACGCGTACGCTCCTTGACCCATCCCTGCCGTTTTGTCTAATAAACAGCAGAGTCACCTTGCTTCTTGCGTGTGTCTCATACTCTATCTCTTTTGGGATATACGGGAGGAGTTGGGGCCTCCCTGCCCGGAGGTCTGCGGACGGCCCGGCCGACCCCGGCAGAATCTCTCCCCGACAGAGGGGTGGAGTGCAAGCTAATGTAGGGGTTGAGAGAAGAACGAGATGGTCAAAGGTTGGGGACAGATGAATAGAAAGCCTGCATAGAGAATGTTTAGGGTGTACCGACAGTAATGAAAGTGGGATGGAGTGTAGAAAGCAGAGGGAGGAGGTGTTATGGATATGTGGTATGAAAATAAGAGGAGGTGGGAAAAGGAATAATATTAAGGGGAACAATAATGAAATCAACAGAAGGAGCAAAGGCAGGGAACCTTCCATGCATTGCAGGGACTCAGCATTGCAGTATGGACGGCCATATTGTATAAAGTTCACTGGAATATAGCTTGAAAGGTTGCACAGCTGCAACAACTAATCAATCAATGAATGCTGTGATCTCCTTTCTATCACAAATCGGTATCCCCTGCCTGTAACTCTCACTATACCCTCTCTCTGTGCCCAGTCCTCCTTTGATAGTCCTTATAATTATAGCTATTTCTGTCTAACCGGCTACTGCAGTCATTTGTTTTGCAGCACTCTGTTCCTTCACAGTCAGAGTCATGCTGTATGAAACCCCACACATACATACATACATACATACATACTTACACACGGACAATAAAGGATTAGAGAGAAAAGTAGAGGAAAAAGGATTGACTGAGTAGAAGAGGCAACAATAAAGGAACATAAGTGCAATGCAGTAACTGGCTCGGGGCTGGTGCCGTATAAGATTGTATACAATATAATAAAACAATATAATAAAAGGCCAGATGTATGTTTGTCTGATGCAGTCATGCGCAGATGAGACTGCCTGCGTCGCCAGTTGTCACTGCTAGAGGGAGCTGTCGCCTTAGGAATAGAACACTCTGAAAATGACTCTCCTCACGCACTTTGGCCCGTGTACACGTCACACTAGTGAATATATAAAGAACATATCAGAATCGAAACAAAGCATAGATATTGAGTTGGATGTGATACCATGAATGGATTTCAATAGAAGAACTTAAACGAAAAGAAGAAAAAAAACAAAAGAAGAAGGATGATGCAGGAGGAAGAGGGGAGAAGGGAAGGAAGAGAGAATGAGAGGGAGGATTGATGGCCTGATAGAGAAGGGCACATGCATGGACGATGGGGAGCAGGTGTGTGGGAGAGTAAAAGTAGGGATACACAGTGTGAGGCGAGAAGTGGCATGGCAATGGTAGGGAGAGGAAAGGGTAAAATATGTCAGGAGTGACAACAAATGGGCGAGAACACTATAGAGAAATCCATTGATTCGGGGTTGGCTGGCAAGGGGGTGTGGGGGGGAGGGGTAGAAGGAGGAACGGGGAGAGGAGCTGATGAGGAAACGGGTCCAGCACTGGGAAAGTAAAGGGCAGTGGGTACCGGGAAGTCGGTATTTTAAGAGCAGACAGGGAGGAGACGAGGCCGGGGAGGAGGATAACACTGCAGGGGAAAGGTCGGGCGCTCCCAGAGAACAGTCTGCACTGCAGTGAATTACGGTGCAATTTAAAGTTGGCCTGAGAGGCGATCCATTGCACTCCTCTGTTAAGGGTATTTGTCAGCGCTGACTGGCCGTGATTGCTATCGATCCGCTGTAATCTTTTTATTTTATTTGTGTGTACTTTAGATTTGAGCATCATATCTCTGTATTTACTCTGGGAAGGGCAGCGTTTTAGACGGTGCAGTGCAGTGTAGGTGAGCTGCAGTCGGCTCGCTGGGGCGTGGGGGTGTAACTGCCTCTGAAACCAGCCCTGTGACAGGGAGAAATTACCAACCGAGTTATGCATTAGTATTATTTGTGTTTTTCTGAATCCTAAACTCGTGCTGAGTTGGGTTCTAAATGCGAAAAGCATTACAAATGCAATTAAAGCATGGAAATAGCCCAGCAGTAAATGCAGAATTCTGTGGATCTATCGCACGAAACGAGCCTATTTCCAATGGACATATGCTATTGCCGTGCACAGGATTAATACACTTAATTACCTTCATAGTGGTTCCCCAAAGCCAATCAGAGTGCTTGGAATATGATACCTTCGGGTAAAGACCCACATTGAAAGATTTCAGATCAGCTCCTTGCACCTGCCTCCTCCCTCCATTGTTGCTGTCCACCCACCCAGTCGTCTTCCTCCATGGTTTCCTCCGACTCCCATACTCTGTCCGCCTCATACCCCACAATTCCACAGATTCCAAAGATTCCCCAGATTCCCCAGATTCCCCACCCTGTTTCTAATCCCCAAGCGCCTCCTGCCTGTGGTGCCATTTCTGGCAATGGACATCGGTTCTGTGACTTGCTTGCCACTCTACCGTCCATCCATGAGCTCCTTTTCACATTGGCGATCTTGGCGGTCAAGACATGTGTGTTCTTAATTTGCCAGAATTGGCCCTTTACACCCTGAAAGTTATACCGGGATATGAATTGCTTTCATCCAATTGCGGCTGGTGTGCCCCGAGTGGTAACTATATCTTGGTCCTCATCGAAGGGTCTCTCTTTGCTCAGACCTTCAGCCTAGTCCACAGGCCACTCCTGCTTGGAGCACACCAGCTCTGGTATTATGGCTTAAATTATCTATATCAAAAACATTCCAAATTAATTAAAAACGTTGCATGGGGTCATTACACATGGGCAAATAGCTCATTCATTGTCACACCTGGTCCACACTCATAACACATCTGAAATAAGCTTGTTTTCAAGCAATGCACAACCAGGCTTATTTATGGGCTACTCCACCATAATTTGGAATGGCCCTGTAAATCCCAAGGAAGTTCTTCCACGGCTGGTACTTCTGGTCCATGATCAGCATTCCCATATGTTAGATTATAGGATTATTTTCCCTCTAAGGAAAGCCCTTCAACGGGCAAGTGCCTAGAGTAATGTCACCTGGAAACATATGACAATCACCTGTCAAGGGCCCTGCTGCAGCACACCACAACCACTGATGGAAAACCTCACTGCCATTTGAAATTGTTGTGGTCTGTAACTCTCAGACTGTCCTACATTTTACCTACTTCCCAAAACCCACCACGGGTGGTCGATCGAACCAGTATCTAGCTCCGATGAGTAGGAACACATGCTCAGAGAAACTCTACGCTACTCTATGCAACCGTTCCTTTAAGACTTCCAGGAAGTCCTTCAAGGCACTAATGTGAAAGGACCCAAAAAGGAAGCGCCTTGTCGCAGCAAAGGGCTTTTAGTTCCATACTTTGTAAATGTTGGGGGTTTTGCAAAGCAGAAACAGTCAACAAAAATACATCAGAACTCTTTAAAAAGAAATCCAGAGGTGAACGGATAGGTGGATTGATGCAGATAAAGAAATAATGGAGTTATCCGGGTAATACAAAAAATTATCAGCAGGCTAGCCTAAATGTTCACACTGAGTGTGAATGTTCATACTATAAATCAAATGAAAGAGTCATACGATGTCTCCAGAAAGATGAAACTATTTCTTAAAACTTGTGGCAGACTGTACCAATACTTGATGCCTGAGACAGAGCGATCACAGACAGCGATTTGTGCAATTCTAAACTTCAGGACATTGAAGAAGCATGGGAGCTAAGCCATAGGTTGTCTAGTTGGCTGGTAATGATAGAAAATCTGATACAGGGGTGTTTCTATTTCTTTCCACACATGGATTTCTGCAAGAGGAGGATAGGCTTGAAGGCAACTCACTGCCTGATCAATATCCTTTGGAGTGATTTCAACCTGGCAAGACATTAAGTTATTTTTTTCAATCCAAGCAGATCCTGAAACCTCTGCAGTTGGTTCTATCTGATTTCATCAAGGAGATTTGGTTGAATCCAAATCCATCATATTTTGTTTTTCCTTTTTAGCCATTTGGCCGGAAATATAACCGGGGGAAGACCCACAGCAGTCCCCTGTTGTCAACACTCCTTAATTATTCCCCTTGCTCGCACCCCATAAACATGTGCAGCCAAATTAGTCTGAAACATTTTGATGGATTTATCTTCAAGCAAATCTCCTGTAATGAAACCCCCTTACCCCCTGCAGTTTACTCTGTATGTTCGAGTGGAACATGGAAAGATCATATTGCCAAAGCCCAAACATGATTAAGCAAAAACATTCATGTGTGCGATCTCACAGGGACATTTAAAAAAAGAAGAGCAGCCATTTTAACATTCCCACCTCAAAAGAAACAGGTCTTAACTACAGAGGAGGCCTGATGCTTCAGTGTTAGATATGTGTATTCTAATACCCGGCTTTTTGCCAAAGTGCAGGCCTCTGTGTAGACACTGACCATTTCAGGTCAAAGGTTATATCTCATGGATTATGTTTGGCATGTATGGTGAAGTTCCTTCTTTCGTGATCTTTAGATAGTCTGGTCCATTCACTTTATAATTGATATATGGTAGTCTTTTAACATGGTGCCTGCCATCGGTCCATTGACCAAAAGCTTCACATGAATCTGTGTGTCTTCATCATAGTTTAGAAGATGTGAGCCATGCTGATGAATGATGTTGGTTAGAGAATGAGTGTAGAGATTAAGCAGCAGGGGGCAGTGCTGAGCCCTGTGCCTCTCTACAGCGTGTTAATGCCTTGGGCTAGATGTAAAATTGTTGAACTCCACCACTTGAGATCTGCCAGTATGGAAAGACTCAATCCAAAGCAGGACTCTTCCCCTAACGCTTTCTTCTGTTGGTCACATCAGCATAATTTGGTAATCGAGACTGTCAAATACTGCAAAGCTATCCCCAAGCATCCGGATGTCGGTATCGCCGCAGTCCACCCACTCCATTACTTTGTCCAGCCTTGAGGTTCTCGTTGACTAAGCACTGTAGCCTGGACTGAATCATGCATGAGCAGGATCAAGCAGTACAGACTGTGTTACAAGAGCTTGGAGTTGGAATACTATTTGATCAGACTGCTTAGCCAATAAATGTACTGTAGTTGAGAAATGTGCCTGAAATTGCTTGGGTCCCATAGATCCAAGGAGTTATTTATTTATTTATGCATGCATTTATTTATTTATTTATTTATTTATTTATTTATTTATTCACGTATGTATTTATTTATTTATTTATGTGTGTGTGTTTGTTTATTTATTTATTTATTTACTTATTTATTTATTTGTTTGTTTGTTTATTTGTTTATTTATTTATTTATTTATTTAAAAGGTTTGCAATGCTGCCTCCACCAATAATCCACCACCATTTATAAATCAAGAAAGGCATGGAAAATAAATTATATTTCTTTGCAGAAAAGGAGAAGGATATCCTTGGCTACTCTAGGTGGAAAGAAATCATGGGGAGACCCAGGCATTTTCTAGGTGAAAATGATCACTTCCTCTTTGTTGCTAATGGGTGTTTGTCTACGCTCAGAATGATAGTAAATGTCTATTTATTTGTGTTGTCTGGGTGAACATTTGAAATCACTCACTGGGTAGTTTCAATGTTGTCCAGGAGATCCATGGACAACGTGACCACCAATTGTTTAAATCCAACACAATTGGATCTTACTGTCTGTTTGGTGCTCAGTTCTTTAGGGATGGTATACGCAGACATAAACTTTCAAGGCAAGCAGTTATTTTGTTTTGAGTATTGTTTGTTTATAATAGCACAGTGTTACCTGAAAAGGGATTTAACATGTGGATGACTAAAATGTGTATACATACACGTAATGTAACATGTAATATAACAAGTAACAAAGAAGATAATGGGCCTCATTACGTGTGAGGTGGAACGGGTTAACGGGCTCTGCTAAAGGAAGCAGACCCATTAAACCCGTTCCGCCTCATTACAAGCTCCCCTCGTGGGACCCGGTAAGTAACACCTGGTCAAACCAGGCGTCCTTACCAGGTCCCGCGAGGGGAAGAGGGAGCAAACAACGGGCCGCTCATAATCGGCCCGTTGTTTGCTCCCTCTACCATTCCCATTGACCCCTATGGGGGCTGTAATGGGAATGAGGAAGTTCCGGGCCCAGGTTCCTGGAGGGAGTAATTACCGGGCCCTCCGAACTCGGAATGGCCCAGTAATTCCCCATTCTAGGAACCCGGACGCGATTTCGGCGGCAGTCATGCCGCCAATAGCGGCCAAAGTCGTAATGAGGCCCAGTATGTCAACACATGTATTGCCACTATGGTAACTCAGCAAGTAAATGCTTGCTTTGTAGATTTGTGTGCATCCTGCACTCAGTGGTTTGAATCCCGGCAGATGAGACTCAACCCTTCACCCTGCCAAGATGGATAACTTGAGGACAATCAAACTGGGTAGTAGCAACTATTTGCATCTTCTGTCTAGACTTTATGTAAAGCGCTCTCATAATTGCAGACGAGCAGCGCTTAATAATAATCATTTAAATAAATAATTAAATACCTCTGGAGTTGAAGATTGGTTGTGAGTCAGCCAATCAGCCTCCAAGCAATGTGGACAAAAACTGCTGATTTATATCTGACATTTCCTAGGAAAGGTCCAAAGAAAGCTCTCCCTCTTCCTTATCTAACAGTTCTTGGTAACACATCTTTCTCCATGCTACCCTTCCCTCTGTACTTGAACATGTCTCTAGTCTCCCTGTTCTAAAAATAAAACGTAACTCGATTCTTCCTTCCCTTCATGCTTCCGTTCTATTTCTTTTCTACCCTTTATCTCTAAACGTCTTACGTAATCACATTAATAATTTCTCTCTCTTGCCAGTGCAATAGTCTGGCCTTTGTCCCTTTCATTCAACTGAAACAGCCTTACTCTACGCCTCTGATTCTATCCTATCTCCATGCTAAGCCAAACACTATTACCTTCGTGTTCTTCTCCACCTCTCTTCATCTGTTGATACTGTAGATCAAACTCCTCTTCTTTCTACTCTCTCCCATCTTCATTTCATGGGACTGTTGTCTGTTTTTGCTCTGAGCCCACTGGGTGCACCTACAGTGTTACATGGCCACACCTACAGTGTTACCTGGGTGCACCTACAGGGTTACCTGGGTGCACCTACAGTGTTACCTGGGTGCCCCTACAGTGTTAACTGGGCAGACGTACAGTGTTACCTGGGCGCACCTACAGGGTTACCTGGGTGCACCTACAGTGTTACCTGGGCGCACCTACAGGGTTACCTGAGTGCACCTACAGGGTTACCCTACCGAGTTACCTGGGTGCACCTACAGGGTTACCTGGGTGCACCTACAGTGTTACCTGGGTGCACCTACAGGGTTACCTGGGTGCACCTACAGTGTTACCTGGGTGCCCCTACAGTGTTAACTGGGCAGACGTACAGTGTTACCTGGGCGCACCTACAGGGTTACCTGGGTGCACCTACAGTGTTACCTGGGCGCACCTACAGGGTTACCTGAGTGCACCTACAGGGTTACCTGGGCAGGAAACATTTCTCAGACTATCCTGTTATGGTGGCCCTCAGGGAACTGTACTCGGCCCTTTGCTCTTCACCCTATCCGAGATTCCTCTATCTTTTGTTATCTGATATTTTGGTTTCTCTCAACATTTCTATGTGTCTGACTCTGAAATCTTTTTCCTCCTTTTCACCCTTTACTGATCCTCTTTACTGTAATCCCTGCCTTCTCACTCGTTGTTTTTTCTTGAAAGCCACCTATTCGTCCACCTTTCTTCTTCTTAAACCGACATCTTGGACTTTCCTGCTTCTAAAATCCCATCATCCATCCCCCATGTTTCTATCTCTTCCCCAGAGGCCTTGCTAGGGGTGGGCTAGGGGACCTTTAGGCCGGGTCTTTTGGTTGAAGCCCCAGATAGAATCTCAAGTGCCTTAACCAGAATGCTAGCTAGCCATGAGTCCTGCCAGTCCCGACATTAGCTTAGCCCCTGATGTTTTCCAGACCTAGCAACACCCCTGCTCTTCCCCTCCTTGTCTTCTCTTGCACTCCTCATCTGCTTATAACGTGGGTATAATCGTTCACTCTCCCCTCCATTTCTGCCTACATTCCTGTTGTTGATAGATCGTGTCTCTTTCATTTGATAAACAATTGAAAAGCTCACCACTTTCCAAACGTCCTGCTGCTAGACTTCTCATGTATGCCTTTGTTTTCTCCCCTTGTTTCTATCGTTATACTCTCCTTGTGTTCTCCCCGCTAACCATCAGGCTCTTCGACACCCTTTCTATCACTCTGCACATCTTCTGCTGTTCCCCATCCACTTGCGACTCCATCTGTGCCCCCCTGTCTTCCTTTCATTGGCTAACTTTTGAACCTTGATTGTTATTTCACTTTCTGTTTACTGTTTTCAAATGTCCTTATGACCTGTCACCCCCCATCTCTCTGCTTTGATTTATTGTTTGTACTCTCTGATCACAATCACAGTTTCTCTTGACTTTCCCCTGTACCCCTTGTGACCAATTAGGCTTCTACTTTTATTTCTATTTTATTCGGGCTCCCAAACACAGGAACACATATTCTTGGGCTTGACATTATCTTTCTTCTTTTTTTTATTTTTTTAATTATGTTTTCTCTTGAAAGATCTTCTTTCTCCATCTCTTCTCACTGATATTTGTTGTGTGAAATTGTATATCGTGAAAACACTATACCGCTCTTGTGTGTTCAGAGCTTTGGTGAAAGTGCTTAATACACAGAAAATACAGTCATATGCCACACCAACCCCAACACCCCTCCACAATTTGTGCTGATGCTGCTTTCTGTCTCCACCACATTCTGCACTTGATCGCCTGCCTGGCCATCACAGCTTTGCAATGGACTGCACTTCCTTGTCCTTCTCTCGCTCATCTGTCACTGGTGAGCGCATCTCTCACTTTGTGTGGTGTTCCCATCCATCTCTGGCTCAGATACTCTAGGTCGTGTGCCATCAATGGTCCCTACCTGTTCCTCTGACTGCACCACATTACGTTGTTTTCAAGTATAGAGGACGATAGTTGCCCTCCCGACCTACGCAAGTCTCATTTTGTCAGCCATTTTGTAATGGTGTTAGCACACTGGGTTAACTGTTCGAAGCGCAAATGCATTTTATTCACTGAATGAATTACCGCTCTCCTTCCATGACAGTGAACATTCAAACCGATTCCGGTATCCTCCTTTAGTAGGAGACTACAAGGATTACCGACAGTTAAGAGAGGGCCCCAAGTTAGCAGTAATAATAGAAGTGAAGTCTGAGTATCTGGATTGGAGCACTACTCGCAAGATAAGTACCAACTGCATCGTTGCATTTAATATAGCCGGCAGAATTACATAACAGGCAGTATTCCGAGTGGCGAGGCCACAGGAGAGCCTGCCTCTAAGCACTTTCAAGAGAGGAGAGGAGGCTGTGCACTGAAGTGAATTCTCATCTACCTATCCGGCGGCTGTTGAGCAGCTTTTTGGTTCCTGTTTTTTGAGTGAAGCATGCAGTCGCCAGCGGCAAGCATACTCGCCCGCGCTCTCTCTGTGAAGCAGACATTGTCATTGACATGATATTCGGGGATGGAAGCCATGTGGTCGAGTGAATACGTTCCAGAATGTGGAACCAGGAGATTTGAGATTAATCCCAGCTTCTTACTGATGCAATACAGCATTGCAGCTACTGACAAGCATTAGGTGAACCTTCTCTGCTTCTGCTCCACGAACCTGGAATTTACTGATCAGTGCAATTTACTGATCGGTGCATGCCTGACATCTTCTCTTATAGAAATTATTTTAATGTAAACAGTGCTCAGATATCTGAGCCAGTTAAGATCTTGGCTGTTCTAATCCTAGCAGCACTAGCTAAGCCTTGTCTCGCGAGGATAGCTCAGCGGCAACATGCTCACCTTGGAAGCAAGACAACACGGAACAAAACAGGTGTGTTCCCCTTGTTCGTGCTTAGAAACCTATGGGTATTAAACGTGTTATAAATAACCAATCATATCATACTACCAGCATGGTATCCCGGAAACTGACCGCTCCGCCCAAGTCATCCTGGGCACCTTCTCCTCTCCTACTTCCTTCACCACCTGTGCTGTCCGCCAGTGATCTGCCCCCCTGCCTTGGCTCTTTAACATCTGCCTGTCTCAGCTGTCACTCCTCATCTCCTCCCTCTGCCTTTAACTTCCAGTGTTTTGCAGATGACACACAACTCTTCTTCAAACTTCCTGCTGACCCTCTTGCAACTTCCATCATCCCTGACTGCCTATCTGCCATCCAGGCCTGGTGCACTTCCAATGATCTCTGCGTCAATGCTTTCAAAATGGAGATCCTGCCCATTGGGACCCCTGCTCCTGACTTCTTCCTTTCACTCTGGCCTTCCTCCATGGGCTCTTCCCCCAATACTTATTCTGAAGCCAGAAACTTTGGAGTCATAAGGACCTCCCTCACACTCAGGACATTGCCAAGATCTGCCACCTTTAGCTCTTACTTCTCAAAGGAATTCTACATTTTCTCACCTTCCACCAGAAGCTCAATGTTACCCGAGGCCTGGTACTCTCTAGGCTTGACTATTGAAATAGCCTCCTCCTGAATCTACCTTCTTTCAATCTGCAACCCCTACAGATAATCGAGAATAGGACAGCAAGATGTATCCTTGGCCTCAAGCCCAGGTACCACATCTGTCCTGCCCTAAAAAACGCTCCATTGGCTCCTGGTTGCTTCACTGATTAAAATCAAATCCCTCTGTTTCATCCACAAGGCTGTCGGGGGCTGGGGACCACTCTATCTGCAACTATCTCTTGCTAAATATTCCCCCTGTAGACCTCTGTGCTCCTCTAGCTCCAACTATTTGTGTGTACAGTGTTTTGCTAAGCAGAAGGCAGGAAGTGGATCAATTTCCTCGGCTGGCTCCCTTCTTTGGAACAGCCACCTCCTCCCTCTTCATCTTGAGCATGACTTTCTCAAATTCTGCAGGCTCTTCAGGACCTTTGTCTTAACATCCTCCTTCGCCCTTCTCTCCGCTGCTAATCTCACAGTTGCCTGGTCGGTTTCCAGGATCCTTATGCATCCTCAGGAACTTGACTTTCCACTGCAAATTGCCACCAGCTTCTGTCTATCGTCATCACTTGCCTTGGCAAACCCTCCATCAAGGATGCTAGCACTTACCAGACATAGCACTTCACCTGTTGCTCACGATGTGCACCCCAGAACCTTCCCCTTTACCCCCTCCCTTCTGCACATGCAGGTTCTGAACACTCACAAGGCATAGTAGGTTCACCCCCCCACCCACTGTATTTAATATATATATTTTTAAAATGTATTTTAATGATTCTCATTCCCCAGTTCCCTCCCTGTTGCCTTGTGGGCACTAGAAATAGGATGTATTTGCTATATAAGCACCTAACAAGAGAACATAAATAAATAAATACATTCCCACTTGACTACTGTAATACTTGCTCTTATAATAACTGTTAGAAGAACCTGGTATGAAGTGCAACATAACATAAGCACATCATATTCAAAGTCAATTTTTTGTTACACTAGTCCACCTGGTGTTTTCATTAGAGTCGACTTCTCAGTGTTGTTAACTGGGGTTCTAGGGAAGTGTGGGAGGTGCCCTACTTGTTTACTACTTTGTCCAGTGGAATGTGCATATGTTGGCACAGGACCTTTCCTTGTGTGGTCACTGTTTCATATGTGACCCAGTTGTAGTGTTACCAAGGTCATTTAGCAGCCTTTAAGATGTGACATGTGGTTACAGACCAGTTTCCAGGCTAGTAGAGGTTCCTCATCACAGGGAACCATGCTACCCGTCTAATTGCAGGCCAGGCCATCCTATGACCGGGTATGAGGGTGTGGCAATCTGAGAGTGCAAGATGGAAGCACAATTCAGTGTCAGAAATGGAAGGTAAAAGGCATTCACATTCAGTGTAAAAAAACATTGGTAAAGGGAGAGTTAACATGATCAGATTCAACTCAACTATAACCCTGAAATTCAGCAATCGCATTTCAAGCAAGTCCACCTTCACTATGCACCTGCAGCGTATTACCACAGTGATTAAATCACTGATGATGACATGTTTAATGGCAGTGCCTAGATGGCCTCGTCATAGGCACTATATCAATACCAATACCAATACCAATCACATCAGGCTAGAAGTCAGGAGTGGGAAAGAAGACATTATGTGAAATTCGGGATTTGGAGGGTGGGTTAGGGAGCCAGTTACAGGTAGAACATTTCAGGTTTATCAGGGGAAAGCACCCGAATCTCACAAGATTACTGTGGCAAAGCCGCAGGAAGCGCCCAGAAAAAAATATGCGTCACAGAAACCGATAAGTGATGGGGGTAATTGGAGAGACTTAGAGAGGTGAAAAAGCAATTAAGTGGCCTGAGGGTGCCCTGAAAAAGGAAAGGGGACATCTGTTGAGTGCCTGTGAGGACGTGGAAGACTACTTAATTGTGATCAATCTTTCTCATTATCATGGCAATAGGCGACCACCACTCTACCGAAGGAATTTATGTTATTGGAAATTATTACTTTGAAATTATCGTAGGAATAGGGAGTTCGAAAAAAACAAATAATAACATCTGCATTGCCTACAATGAACCCATTGCCCTGGGCAGGGGCAATGGGTTTAAAACATGCATTTCAACAAAGTCCTCCTTAAAGATGTGCCTCCTGTTGTGTAGTGTTTAACCACAATGATGACATCAGAGATCACAACACTGTTCATATCACTAATTACATCATAAATGACATCACTGATGGCACCACTAATGACATCATACATGACATCACTGATGAGATCAATAATTACATCATATATGTTGGAATATCTTTGTTCACCTCGTTTGATGGATATTTTATTCCATTACACTTAACAATAATAGCAACATGACAGGACATGGAACAATACACTGATACAGAAGTATCATATGTTTATGTGTGGAGCATTCATTTGTAGTACTTACCAACGTATACAATGTTAAATAAAAATATGGAACGTAATACAAATGGTTTGAATTTCATTTATTAGTAAGCAATTATTAATTGAAAACACTTTAGTGGACAATCCATTAAGGTACCACTGATATGCCACAAAACCCCTGCAACTCTACAGGTGCCAGAAACTAGACCACCATTGTGTAGCCCCTAAGCACACCGACGACATCGTTAATGGCATCACTGATGACATCACGAGTGACATCACTGGTACAACAGATGACACATGCTAGAAAGAGTTATGTGCTATTTTAAAAGTGTGTTACTGCATATACGTGTAGATTCAGGTGAAAGCTTGGTTGGAGTTTACATTTAAAAATATAGGCTGATTACAACCATGGCATCGTTCACACAGAGTTACTCTGTATTGATGGAGCATTGCCTATGATGATGTGCTCTGGTTCCTTTGTCACTCTGTTCCAAGAAATGTCCATATGTGAAGCAAACATTTTAGTACTGCAATTATTTATGGCTTTACACTTGTCCACTAAATAATACAACATACACAATAAGGGACAGTCTCAGGCCCCAAAGATTTATCACTATATGTTGTACCTCTAAATGTTGTCACTTTTGAAAAAAGTAAACACGTTTTTTGTTAGGATATTAAAAGTCAGGTCTCTTTTGTTTTTGAGAAAATACTTGCGGATTCGTCAAACGGCACCAAAATGATAAATTGCCCCAAAACTCTTCACAGACACTAACACAGATCCCCCTACAACTTTGCTTCTCTCAACAAAACCACAACACATTTTATCACATGTTTTGGAGTCAGGTCTATGTTGAATTGCAAAGATGTGTGCACATTCGTCAATGTTATAAGCCATCCAAAAACTGTTTTCAACTACTTTGGCCCCCCTTGACGAAACCACACCAAATGCAACACAAAATATATACACGGTCAGGTCTATATTGTTGTCACAAAGTTGTGCGTGGATGATGCTCTAAATTAAAAGAAATCACAGCAGAATAAAATGTACTTTGTATATATATTGTATGTAAAAGAGAATAGTCCTAAAAGATTAAAACTACATTTGTGTAATCACTGCTGATATCAGTCATGACATCAGTGATTTGATCAGTGATGTCAAAAATGATGTAATTAGTGATGTTACTGGTGATGTAATCAGTGATGTAATCTCTGATGTTATCATTGTGGTCATATGCTGCACAACAGGTGCAAGTTAATGAGACTTTCCCTGAATTGTATTTATTTATTTATTTGCATTTATAAAGCGCTCACACAGCCTTGGGGCATCGAGGAATTGTCTGCTGAAATTCAAGGATTTTGCTACATAGATAATTATATACTTTAAATGTTCACCATAACAACTCTGAATGTATAATATATGCATAACAAGAGCCGTTCGTGCTTATAACTGTATGGCACAATAATCAGATATCAGGCCCTGGACTCTCTAGCGGTGCAGCCATCTATTTCCAGCAGACTGGGACTGGTTACTGCACAGACCGCATCATCCCTAATTGCTGCCCCTTGTTTGCGTGTGTATACTTTCCAAGCCAGCGGATGGCTTCACAGACAGGCGCGCGCAACCCAAACACTGCTATTCATCACAGGGAGGCTGCGCTGGAGTGGCAGCTGCTGCAGATCCCAGCCTCCATTAACAAGCACTAATGGCCCTCTCCGAGGCAATGAAGGGCAGCGGGTGGAAGCCGCAGGCATCGCGAGAAACATCATTTTCAGGATGTTAGAGGCAAAGCTGTTTGCGGCGGAGGAGCGAGCGCGTCGCCCCCACAGACATCCTTAGTAGAAACCTGTCTGAGCCTGCCACAGTCTGAACTGATGACAGCAAAAGCTGCAATCACCCAACCCACCCCCTGCAATGCTGGCCACCAATTCTATATTTGTGAACACACAGTACCTTTAAAACCATTGCACACTTGACTGCAGGATACCAGGGCAATACTTTAAAATGCCTTTAATGTATATGTGTTTTGTCTTTGGTCACACAGTGCTTAAAAACAGGAACCCAGTACTCAAGGAACAGCTCTGCTGCAAGTGGAACACACCTGGCGCAGGTGTGTTGCAGTAGTAGAGTGTAGAAGAGAGTGCAACATGATTTGTCAGATGGAAGGTGGATCCTGATCGGAGACCAGCACATACTAAAAGTCTGGATGTGTATGACATGTACTATAAACCACTGCCAATCTGATCATATACATAGGTTTCCAATCCTGTATAATTGTGCACAGTTGTGAAAAGGTGCGATCACTGCTGAGAGAGGGCAGGGATGGGGTAAGGCTATGAGCAAGTGCATGTGCACGTTGCAGGGCTCAGAGGTGCTGCTAGAGGGCAGATGCTAACACAATGGTGAAGTGCTTAATGCCTTGCTGGAGGGCATTCCCGTGGGAGGGGGGCTGAAGGATGAATGATAAAATGCAAGAGACAGGACACTGAGGGATAGGGGTGTGACAGTGAGGCTCAGCAAGGGTTCCATGTGTTAATATCCCCGCAAAAATATCACCATACAAAAATATCGCCATATTTTTCCGGCGATATTAAGGCACGGAACCTGCGGGGGACACCGCCGCAACCCCTGTATTATTTTAAAAGGAGCAGGGGACACCCCCGCAACCTCCGCCTAATATTATCCCCACTAAAAATATCACCTCTGCCCGTTCCCGACGACCATATATACGGTGATATTTTCGGTGAGGCTAATATTGATACCTCAGCAGGGCAATAGAACATGGGGTGTGTGCTCATGTGTGAGAGCAAATAAAGAAACCCAGATGGGGGTGTGTCAAGACGGAGTACAGACGTCAGACCGGAGGGAAGACATGTGAAGAGGGGTTGATGGTCCCTAGTTACCCCACCTGTGTAATGGGGGTCTGTTAGGTTAGTGGGGACACATGATTGCAGTGGAGGTCCCAGTAGGAGGATGCAGCAGTTATCAGTTCTGCTGAGAACTATGTCCTAATTTTTATTTGGTTCAGTTTAGCATTCATGGTGCAGGAAGTTATTATGTGCTGAAATGTGCGAAGGAGGACTTCAAGGTTCTGAGCCTCGGTGGTAAGTGCGAGGGTGTATTTTGGTTTCTATTTCATAGCTTTAGCATCATGCCCGTAAACCTACTATTTCCCGACATTGCCAGGGAGTCAGTGTGCTTTCCACAGATGAACTGGATAACATTTATCATTTGTCAAAATGTAAATTATCTGAACATATTGTCCTACGTTGGCTAATGACACGCTGCAGCTTTGTGGACAGATATTCACAATACACCACTGTTACTACTATCTGAGTGGTGCTATGTCATTTCAGCGACACCCGTTCTTTCGACAGGTGTTTTTGTGAAGAGTTTTTGCTGAAAAATCTCATCAACATTTAAAACAATATATTTCTGGAGTTGGGGAGGCCGAGGCACCACCTTCTCTACCTATTTTTGTTTTTCACGACCCCCCAACCCTTCATATGCCCTTTCACACCACCTCAAATAAATTGATGAATTTGTCGGCAAACACTCTTCTTAAAAACACCCTTCGAAAAAACGGGTGTTGATGAAAGGAAGTAGTAACATCTGAGTTAGGACACCACAGCTCAAAACCCAGGTTTACTGGTGTAGAACAATTGTCCAGAACTCATGACATTAGTGGGTAGAAATGGAAGCCCCCCACAGAGAGTGTGAACACAGACATTAAGCTCTATTTCAAGGCAATGGGTCATTCTGTTTAGCATGGATGTGTCTATTGCAAGTTTGCTTTCAGCACCACAAGACAACCCATTTGCTCAATTGATGCCACCTTGACTCATCATTCAGTGGTCAGGCAATCTGATCACCAACTCTTGAAGATTGAATGGTGTGGTCTCTAATTCCCAGACAGTCTACAGCCCCTTCATCCTTTTGGTGAAGAAGTAAGTGAAGACATCTGCCACATGCAATGGCTCCATGGCAACACTGTGTAATGAGACATCAGTACTACCTAGAATCATGCAACCATGGGACAGCTTGTAAATTCAAACCACCTGAATTGTGCATGTACCCACAGACTTTTAGAACTTTCCCAGAAGTTCACCCAGAGGAATTAGAGATCAACCAGCAGTTCAACATGTGAGGCTTGAGAGTGAGGTCAGTATACTGCCATCCGCCCATAAGGCTGTGATTGGTTTGATTTGATTTTTATATTTGTAAAGCGCATATCCTTAGGGAAACTGGCAGATTAATGGACTAGACATTGGATTAGCCCGTTCTACAGTGGCCCAGGTTTTATCTGAACAAATACGGTGTCAGTTGTTTCCTAAAGATGGCTAGGGAAACAATTTGACACAATTGTTGCGGGAGAGAATTCCAGGTACGGGAGCCGACAGAGGAGGAACGTCTGTCTCCCCAGGTGGTTGTTCTAGAAAGAGGGATTACCAAAAAACTCTGTCCCATGTATCGCAATGTACTAATTGGACGTTGGGTGACAATCTTCGATGCTAAGTAGGTTGGGGTGAGGCCATGCATATGCTTAAAAGCAAGACATACAATCCTGAACTGAATCCACTGCTGTACCGGCAGACAGTGAAGACCTCTACGTAGCTCGGATATCAGTGTTTTCTGTGATATTGAGAAGATCAGTTGTATTACTGAGTTCAAGGCCAACTGGAGATGTTGAAGTTGATATTTCGATATGCCCTTATAAAAGAGCATTGCAGTATTCCACTTTGGTATTTGTAAGGGTACCTACCACAATGGCTGATCATTCTCAGAGATATGAGGAAGTAAACGTTTGAGAAGCTTCATTTGGAAGAAGAAAGACTTAATAGTTTGGTTGATTTGTAAATTATGGCCCAAACTGGACTGCCAAAGATAACCCCGATTTTTTACTGACTGAATTTGGATGAAATTCCAAACAAGGTTGGACAGGGAATTACGGGTAACACTGTGGCCAGTTTTTTTTTTTTTAGTTTTTTTTTTCTTGGGCCAAAAACCTTAATTGCAGTTTTTGTAGGGTTTAGCTGAAGTTCGTTTTCAAGCATTCAGAGTTACATTTTTTCTGCACACTTCAAAACGATAACATTTCCCGCCACTGCAGGGACTGGAAGTTCTGTAATGCATGTTAAAATGTTTTTTTTTGTCTTTTAGCACCACTCTTGAGCTGGAAATAAAGTATAGGTTAAGCGGTTTCTGGGGTCCTGGTGGACAGTTATGTAGGTTCTGGCAGGATTGGGATTGCGGCCTTGGATTGCATTGTGGGAATGGGGGACAGGGCTGGTTCACACCCCTCAAAGTGGCATGCACATTTCCACAAAGCACAAAACTACTGTCTAACCCATCCTTACCTAGACGGCTTAAATGGGTGTGCATTGACTCAGGAAGTGGGACAAGGTTTGCATTTCCTGAGATTGATCGGGGTGCTCATAACTTTGGGGAACCTCATCTGTCAGCCTTTTTGGTTGTAGGTTGTTTAATCTGCTCGCAAATTTATCATTGAATATTCAAATATGTGTTGACATACAATATTTATCAACCCTCATTATGAGTCTTACGTATTACTGTTTTGGCTGAGTGTCTGAGCGGAGTTACAGCTTGGCCGATGGCAGTGTGTTAAAGGTTAATTATGCATGTGGAAGAAAAAAAAGCAAGTCTTCATGTGGTAACCGAAAAGACTGTTAGTGCATGTTATAGAAGGTACAATTCCATTTTGAATCACACTAGCCCTGCAGCCATCTATCAGACCTGGGTGCCCAAGGGTACTCAAAAGGCAATGAAGGAGGTATGGTTGGCAATGTCTGTGAGTGCAAAATGCCTACTTGCGGATGTGACTTTGGATGTCCTAGTGGAGGAGAGGCCTGGAGATGCACGTGTATCCGGCAGAAGCATGTGGCCATCTCTAAGCAAAACAAAAGAGGTGATGGCAGGAAGTTTTAGAATTGATCTTAACCTCTTGCATTGCTCTGGGCAACCCTCCAGACCGTTATTCTTCACCTGCCAAGCCATTACAGAAAGGGGAAAGACCATATGCTAGTCCGTCTTGGTCCCTCCCCAAAAGCAGCAGTCTTTCCTGAATTGCTTGGTCAGATCCCTTCTGCACGAGACCCCAAGCATCCCCAAACATATGTCAGCCTTGTTGGGCCTCATCAGTGAGGAGCAGCTTGGCTCTGTAGGCCCAGCAGGCATGGACCATGGCTGGGCAAACCCAACTTCATCTCTGAGGAGAAGCAGCGGTGGAATGACCTGGAGCGTTGTGTGTAGGATCCGGTGAGAGAACCAGGAATTACTCAATAGCCACGGCAAGGAGCTCCTTTCATACAATCATCCTTTATTCTTCTGAGGGGATAGCATTGTCGGTCCAGGACATGGAAGGCATATGGGGAGCTGGGAACCCAGAGATTAAAATGGGAACATCTCACAGACACTGGTGGGTATATTTTAAAGATTTTTTTAAATGTATTTTTGGTTAGCCGATAGTACAACTAAACCAATCAAAGATTGCCTATGGCCACATGCTATCCGGAGTGCAACATAGCTGTTGTGCCTAAAACATCACTAAGCTGCAATCACCTAACAAAAACTTTCCAGACGCATTCACCCAGCACATATCAGAATAAGTAAAGCCAATTACAGGCCAAGATATCTCATAATAGCATGTCTAACGTTGTTTAAATAGATGGAAATGGGAAAGCTCCATGAACACCCAAAAAACGTCACAAGTGATGTGCAAGGTGTGTTCATAGAAATAGAAAATAATACTATGGAATGTACAAAGGGTGGCGTGATGGGTGAATTGAAGGCTCCAGCAGCTATTCCTTCTGCAGCATCCTGTTGATATGCACTTCCAGAATCATTACCATGTATGGCCTCCCACATATTTTCACAGTTTCAACTGCAACATGATGACACATTGATAGTAAAAATCATGAATGAACAGCTATGCTGATCACAATGTGAAGACCCCAAACAAATTCAAATGCCAACAATCAGATTAACAGGCCCTGCTGTCCAATTGCCACTACTGGCCGAGAGGCCCCAACTACCAAGTGCATCGGCCACACTCTGAATCATGCAACCGCTAACTCTCGGCGATGCCCATTCTCAAAAGGTACCACCACCTCCTCCTTCTGTGCTGTTGTAGGGTCCAACTGAAGCAGGGAATAGGACTCCACAACTCATACCAAGACACCAAAAAGCATCTGCACTAACATCCACCATGCACATCTCCACCACCATATCTTTAAGTGGCACTTCCAGCACCGTCTCCACTCCTCATCATCAACAAACCTAATTTATCATGCCCCTCTGTCACCAACACTTCAACACCGGGCACAACTTGTGGTCAAAGGGGATGGTCACAGACATGTATCCTCAAGGAAGCCCACTACTTGGGTTGTGCCACCAACCTTCCTCTGAACCCCCTTGCTGATCCTCGCCAATTGCCAATGCCCCAAGAACCTTCCAAAGGAGAGCTCAATCACCTGCATCCTAAATAGGTTGAGCTAGAGGCTTTTGGGATGGAGGGGAAATCTGGCACAGGTGACCAGCACCATCTGTCTGGGAAGGACTCTGCGCCCATATCCCCATTATACGTGGGATGGTGAGAGCCAGAAAACAACAATGATGAAGATGGTGGTGATTTTGGAGACACCTTACGCGCAACCCCTTGCCTCAACACAATCACATGCAAGGGCTGCAATTACACTTTGTAGGAATGTTGTAACTTTCCCCCTTCTCAACATGTCTAGGCAGTGCTGGGGATGCTTTGCAGTCTCTTTATGGGACTGCATGATGGCAGTCTCTTTATGGGAGCTGCTGCCTGTCACCCTGAATGAGCAGGGTGGAGGTGCAGGTCTCCCCGTGCAGCTGTGGCTGTGGCTCATTGCTTCAAGCCTTGATTTTGATTGGCTTCTGATGTTGTTTGCAACGTTGTATGTATGTCTTCTCTAGCTTTTAGTTGAATGCCATACACATTTATATATGGTATGGGTGAAAATAAGGCTGTCCCAATTTGTAACCCACGGTTGTGGCTTTCTTGTGTCGGTGGGTGCTTCTTTTTCCATGCAGACCACAATATTAATTGTGGTCTTGATGTTGGCTTGTTGGGTGTCCTGACCCACGTTTAAGCTATCATGCTACAACATTTGGTGCTGTGGGCTTAGAAAGTTCAAGATGGCGGAAAACCCACATGTGCGCCGAAATCCAGGAAAGCTGCGCAGTTTGTGCGCACACCAAAATGGTTGCCTCACTTGCCACCCACCAGTGCGAGAATGAAAGGCCGGGTTGCCATGAGGGAAATGGGTTGCCAAAGGACAAACAGTAGCGCCGGTTAGCTTCAAAGCGCCTAAAACCACCATTGGACTACCCGCACAGTAGTCTGAAACCATTGGGAATGGCAATGCTGATTGCCAAATGCAACCTAGAATTGTGGGGAATTCATTTCTTAAATCCCAAAAATGGGTGCAGTACCAGTACTCACCACTATCCAAAAGCCGGCGTTTTAAAACCACCCTGTGTTTCTCTGAAGGCAGGCTCAAAATGCCTATTTTCAAACATTGCAACATGTGCAAAATATTCACTGAACACCAGCAGACATTTGGCAGAATGAAGTTTTGTGTGCTTACAAAATCTGGGAAATGAAGAGCCCAAAACAATGCTTATAACAAAACTGCTATGGAGTCAGCAGTTTAAGTTGCACTGGATTTAAAGACACTAAAATCGAAAATGTTTAGATTAAATGAGTGACCTATGTTTGGTGTCACATGCCTTTGTAACTGTTGAAATGTCATAGTTTTGCACTTAGAATCAGCATTCTAGCTGCATGTGTAAAATTGCAAGTTAATTTAAAAAGCAACAAAAAACATGACAGTTAGCTGAAAGTCTGGCTTAAGGAACTTGATTTTGCTTGACAGCTACCCCCATCAGGAGTGAAACTTGAGTCACAACTGTGTTCCCAGGCCCATCTGCCTTTTGCTGGCCACACTAAGGATATGCCATCTATCTGATAATTGAATTACCTGTGCTCTACAGGAGCTCTGAACAAAGCCTGTCTTGACTCAGGCAAAGGTTTTATTACAGCGGTCGTAAAATGTAGCTTCCTCTTGGCAGAAGCTGGGAGGGGCACTGCCTGTGAGAGCAAGCTGGCTTGGCAGAACTGGATAAACCAGTATTTCCACCATGTGACCTGGGAAACCACACCCCTTTGTAGCCAGAATATTGTTTAGAAAAAGATGAATAACTCATGGTGCGGACATGTGAAAATTTTATAAATGATACCATAATTCTTGTGATTTTTCTGCCCACAGTTTAAGAGGTTTTTAGAACCGGTGGTATGTTCAGGGGGGTGTTAGCGGAAAAGTGGATATTACTCTAAATGTATGCATGTTAAAATCTGAAACTTCATCAATTAATGTCCATACTCCCTGCGCACATGTATGTAAAGTTGGGTCAATGTCAGAAATTGAAAAATCAGTTAAAAAGTCAATTATGTGCCATTTCTGAATGCAAGCTCTCAGAAACAGCAGATTTGGACAGAGACATGGCTAAATTCAGCCACACCATGTATATGTAATTTCAAACAACTGTGTAACTGTGAAATATGGATTTTGATCATATATAGATTTGGGTGCACAGATGACAGGGGAGGTTTTTCAAGAGATCATAAATGGATGACATCACTCTGACTCACAGTTCCTTCCCCAATCAAATGAGAAATGGAAGTTTGACCAATTAGAAGCTGAGAGAGAGGTAGGGTCAGTGATGCTAGAACACACCCACATTCTAAACACATAAAAGCAGACAGACAGGACAGATAGGGACTTTTCAAATCCATCTGCTGCTGGAAGCTCTGCCGGAAAAATCCATACTTTACCTCCATCAAACCTCCAGAGAGCCAAACTAGAGACTTCAATCTATCCAGAACTAGAGACCCAGACCAGAGAACCAGAGAGAGCTGACCCAGATCACTGTGAAGTGCAGAGACCAGAGGCGAGTTTAAAACCTGACCAGATCCATGGCGAGGCCCATTTCACTCAAGAATATAGTGTGAGTACCGCCAAACTGTACCAAACCAAAGCTCTTAGTTTAAATTCATCTAATTCAATCTATTTAACCTGAGTAGAACTGCCTGATAGCTCCAAATCTGTCACCTGTCATTCTAGCTGCAAAATCTGTCACTTGTCATTTTGAGCTTTTAAAATTTCAAATCTGAAAAACGACCTTCACAAAATCGCTCATATCTCCGCGACCGTTTGTCTTAGAGACTTGCAATATGAAAGCTTAGAATCGTGGCTTTCCTACAAACCTAGAACCGCATTCCTACCCCCTATAGTTTTACCGCAATCGTGGAACACGCATCCGCGAATTTTACCGCGATTTGCAAATTTCTCCACGTGTAAAAACAGCTGCTGCTTGCCTTCCATTTGCCAGAAATTCGTTTAACATGCTAATCATTCCTGAATCATTGCAAGAGTGAGCCTGAGCTAATATTAACTAGATACCACTCACCCTGAACCTCTAGAGGGAATCAAAAGCATTTTAGCATACTTTTCACTGAATTGCCAGCACATATCAAAGCATTTTGCCTGTGTTTTCAAACTTCTGTAGTCTAAGCTTGCTGGGGTGAACTGAATCACATTTGATTGCATTTCTGAGAACTGTGTGTTTTCCTCCCATTTCCTTGCATTGCATAAAGAGGGGGGGAGTGAATAGCCAGAGAAAAGTGATTACATTGTTTGGTTGAAGTCATATTGAGTATTTTCTGTACTGCATTCATTGAATATTGCATCCACCTGAGCTTACATAAAGCATTCTGTACCACCTTCTTCTTTTGTTCCTATTTACCAGTGTGCTACCTTATCCATTTCCTGTCAACTCCTTAGTGATTATAAAGAAGTGTTCTAGTGTCAGATTCTCCGTTGTTAATCTTTATCATATCAGATTAAGTGTGCTATTCAATTATTAATTTATTATAAAGTGTGATATATATATCTATTGTTTAAATTATCAAATAAACCTTTTAACTTGCAAAACAGAACTACTTCTTGGCTCAGTGGGGTCAGGGGGATTCCAACAGAAGGGTGTTATATAGGGGTAGTCATCCAGAACGCATGAACTGGACATAAAGATATATCAATAAGGGTTTTCATTCAGTATTCTAGACTAGGCGTTGACTTGGCTGTAGTGCTGAATTGAATCCTCTTACAAATTGGGGGCTCGTGCCGGACGTTTGGGTTAGATCTACCATTTGTGCAGATTAATACAGCGTGCCAGCTGACCAGATACACATATCCGGTCGGATCACCACGCTGTGTTACGCTGTAAAGCATTCCTCAAAAGGGACACTCCAAGAAAAGTTCTGTTCTGCAAAAATAAAATACAAACTTCTGTAAGTCAGGACAGAGACCAATCTCTAGAATGACGACCTTAGTAGACATGAAAATAGCCAGAGAGCACTTCTTACATAAGTTATTTGTGAGAGGTGAATGGGCTGAGCAGGGCCAGGAGGCCTGGTTGCAGGCCATCACGCGACAGGCCACTGAAACAGGGTCAGACTTATGGAGAGATCAGGGTCCATTACATGTGGCCCTGAGTGAACTATATATGGCTCCTAAGGCCAAAGATGAACACGACAAGATTGTTAGGATAGCGGCATATTTATATTTATATATGGGAGCCATACAGAATAAATGTGTTGAAGGCCATGATCTGGCAAAAAGGCAACAGATGGCGTTAGAGAAGGCCCAATCTGATCTGGACTCTTCTGAGCAAAGGCTGCACAGAAGCCAGGAGTCAGAAAATGAGACCAGACAGTACATCACTAAAATAAAGGAGGATATGGATGTGCTGCAAAAGGAAAAGTCAGAACAGGATACCAGATTTCGGGCCTTGCAGAAGGAACACCAAGAAGGTTTGGACTCCCTACTGCAAAGCCAGAAAAAGCTGGAGCAACAACTGGACTTCAACAGGGTATGTGCTGAGCAGGTAGTCACCCTGCAAGGCCACCTAGATAGGGAAAAGGCAGAAAGCAATAAACTGATTCTGAAAGACCTGGATACCCAGGCAGAGTTTGATGAAGAGCGCCGGAAAGCTGGTGCCCTTCAAAGGCAGAGGGACGACCTGGCAGCACAGATGCAGGCTCTCAGTCAGGAAAGAGACACTTTAGGCCAGGAAGTCTGCCACTTAAAAAATGAAATTGAAGAAAATCACCTGGCCCTCCAGGGGCTGGGTGACCTCCAAAAAGAAAACCAGAACTTGGTAGAGCACACCAGAAGGGTGGAAGATGCTCTGGCAAGAAAGGAGCAGGCCGGTAGGGATGGGACTCAGGAGGTAAACCTCCTGCAGCAAAGACTGGCCCAGTTCTCCAGGACCAACCAGGAAGCACAGAGGGAAAATGAGGCCCTCTGTCAACACAATGATAGGCTCCAACAACAGGTAGCGATGCAGGAGAGACTGATAGAGTCTAGTAAGGCCTTGACTGAGGAACTGAAAGCACAAATGCAGGCTCTTGCATTGCAACAGGGAGCAGGGGCGGATAGAGATGAGGTCCGCTGGGAAAGAGAGACTCCTGACCATAACCTCAGGAGCCCTAACACCAGGGGCCTTCATCTCTCCCAGTCCCTGGACTCTACCACCCCCATGTCCCCTGGCGCACATGAGCACAGGGCCACAGGGATGGCAGATTACAATCCAGCTAAAAGTATGGGGCTCATAGGCCAGTACCACTCAGGAATGGAGGGGTGGGCATCCGGGTATGGGCACCCAAGTACAGTACAGTTCAGTGGGGAACCCCAGGAGAGTAGGCCCATTAAGGGCATCCTGAAAACCTCTGCCCAGTTAGGTCAGTGGGGGGGGTACCCAGCAAATCCTGGCAGCAAGGAGGAATCTGAGGACTCCTCTGAGCACCACAGGAAACAGGAGACCAGGTCCCCACATTCTGCCAGCCATTCCCAGGCTCGCAGAATCCAGGAAAACCTGGAAGATCTGACGGGAACCTCTGGGAGCAGTGCCTCTGAGTCAGAGGATGAATGGACAAGGGTTACCCGAACCAAAAAGGCCAATAAGGCAAAAAGGGCCTTGCTTAAGGACCCCTTAAAGCAGATTAAGGCGATCAGGAGCGTCATCACGCCTTACCATAAGAACGCTAAGTATTCTGTTTGGGAGCACTTAGAGTTGTTTGAGCAAATGATGGAGACTTTCCATTTGAAGGACAGCCAAAGCTGTATTCAATATGTAAAGTGGACCTTCTCCCCGGAATACTCCAGTTTCTTTGCGGGGCTGGAGGACCAAAATCATTTAAGATGGTCCACCTATAAGGCGGCCATCTTGAAACATTTTTCCATTCATAGAAATCCTCAAGAGGCTCGCAAGGCAGCCTACAATTTGCAATGTGGGGAGGATCAGGCCCCACAAGAATTTGTGCAAGAACTGAAACGTGCTTTTGCGCAGACCACCAGAAGGGTGCGCACAGACAGTAGAGAATTCATCAATACATTTTTTCATGCCTTGCCCAAATACATAATGACCCAGCTCGTGAGGGATTTTCACGAGAAAAGATCTTTAGACTGGGTCCTTGAACAGGCTACCCGGATCTATGAGGTGCAGAAACCGGTAGATAGCAAAAATAATGCTCAGAAAAACCCCAAAGCCAACAGCACCCCTGCTGCTGCCAAGGTGGCAGAGGTAAAGGTCACCCCCGTTTTAGAGTTGGAGATGGGGGGGCCTAAAAACCTACCTGCACCTAATAATGCTAGGCCCAGAAGGTCCTCGGGCCAGTCACAGACAGGGAGCCAGGGAGGCAGCCCCACAAATGGGGTCCCTCGCTCTCCTGATTATGTAAGTCCACGTTACAAGGGAAATCGACCCATCCTGGGTTATGTGTGGACTCCTCCAGCCCAAGGGGGGGGATCCAGCCAAGCACCTAACCCAGGGAACTTCCCTCCCAACTTCCCACAGGAGGGCAGAAATTCTCCAAATCCTGGGCAGAACTTTTTCCCCAGGTATCCACCCAATTTCCAACCCCAAAATCATCCATCCTTCTTTCCCCAATTCCCTGAGCCCAGACAACCTAATCTGGGAGAGGGGAGGCCAAGGGTGGAGGGGTACCCAAATCTTCCCAACCCGGGGTATTACCAGAGGAGGGACAGCTACCCTTCCCGGGATCAGCCCAGGGGAGAAAACAGGGCCCCGTATCAGCCTGAGCGGGTTTCCCAGTTAGAGCGCCAGGTTCAAAACATGGCGCGGGATCTGGGTCACATACTGAGGGCGCAGCAGAACCCTCAGATCGGCATGCTGGCGCAGAACGCACCCAACTCTGGACCTGGTGCCCCAGAACAATGACGGGGGCAGCACCCCGATAACTCACCGGTTCCCAGGGAGGAGGCACAAAGGGAAGGGGGGTGTAAAGCCTTGGAGGAAGCTTCCTTCCTCACTTGTAAACAGCCCCTGGAAACCCAGGAACCGGAAACAAAATCTCTTGCCCCTGAAAGTCTGCCTCCTAAGGAGCAGAGGGGGGGTAGGAGAAACAAAAGACCCAAACAGACTCAGTTTGAGGAGGAGGTACAGATCTTCCAATTTGAGGGAGAGGGATCCTCAGAGGATCCTGGGGAAAGGATCTTCTCCTTCAGAGAGGGGGGAACTCCTCCCAAAGAAAAATGGGTCCCTAGGGATGCAAATCCAGACTGGGGAGATGTGGAGACTGAGCTACCGCCGCCCACCATCTCATCCCAGAACCAACCGCAAGAAAATCCCCTGGTTCAAACCCATCCTGGTGACTGCCTCCAAAAAAGGGGGGGCTGCCCAGAACCGGAGCCAGGGGAACCCACAATGGCTCTGATCTCCAGTTGCCAAATTTTTCTTTCAGATTCCCAAGGCTCTCCACAGAATTCGGCCCAAATCTCTTCGCTAGCGATGTCCAAAACCAGAAAATTAGTCCACCAGTTGTCCAAAAATGTACATTATCTGTGCCCCCTTGAGGAGAAGGAGGGAAGATACTATGCCCCGGTACAAGTACAGGGGCAGGGTACAATTTCAGCGCTGGTGGACACGGGATCTCAAGCTACCCTTCTGTCCAGAAGGGCCTTTGACGAACTGAATGCAGGAAGGGGAGAGAATTACCAAATTCCTCTCACCTCCCTTCCTGGACAACTGCAGAACTTTGACGGGAAGGAAATTCCCGTCGAGGGGACGGCAGACTTGGACATTAAAATTGGGCGACACAAGTTGAAACACCCGGTCATAGTTGTGACCCCAGAGGGCACCCCTTGTTTACTAGGGAATGACCTCCTGAGAAGGTTGTCACCCCTAATAGATTGCGTAAACAAGGTCCTCTGGACCCAGACTAGCCGACCAATAAAATTAAAACAGAGTGTCAACCATGTTAGTTTAAACGGCACCTGCCACATGGTTGAACAAAAATCTGACCAAGTAGAATTCCACTTCCAGAATAACCAGATTCCAGACGTGACAGTAATAGCAGTAGGACAACAGACTGGTGATGGGGGGTCCTCTCTATTTCTGAAAATCAACCTTCCTTCCAGTTTAAAGTGGTACTCCACGCTGGAAGGAAACACTCTGAAATTCTATACTAATCCACAATCAGAAACTCCCACTCCTATAGTCCAGAAAGAGGTGAAATCAGCTCAGAGCCTGGCTGATATTCAGCAAATTGGAGAGCAGTTGTTCATCCCTGTTCAGTTAAATGATGGGAAGGACTCTGTTCTCGCTCGAGTGTGTGTGAACAACGGTAAGAGCTTCATCAGCGAAGCCATGTTCCGCCAACTCCCAAAAGATCCAGCCATTCCCACATTCAAACTGATAGACAAATGGGAAATGGACCTGGAAGCACCTAATTCCAAACAGCTCCTGCCAAGCAGGTGTATGCTCAAAATCTCCATTGGCAACAAGAGCATAGTCCATAATTGTTGGGTCGTGCGAGACGTCACTGCCGCCTTTTACTTAGGCATTGACATTCTCAATCGCTTTGCCATTAGTTTGGACCTAATAAACTTCAAAGCTTGGTCCCGATTAGCGGATAATCCCATGGGCTTTGATGATCCAGAAAAAGCATTTAGGTCAGCTCAATTGCTACCTTATGCAGTTGAGATTCAGATCAAAGAGGAAGTCACCATCCCAGAAAGGACCCGACAATTCTCCCTGGAAGTGAAAGTTAAAAGGGGACAAGAGTTGAAAAACCCTGATGCTTACATACATCTAAATGCTTCTCTCCAACAGCAAGGGTTAGGGGTAAACCCAACTCCATTAGTCAACATAGAACATGACACCATTCCAATAGAGGTGGATAACAGCGACTTAAAGAGTATTACTCTAGCCGCAGGCACCATTATTGGAATGGCGGTTGATGACCGACATTTCTCCATTGATCTTGGAAATGAACTGTTAGGACCAATCCCCAAGGACTGTTTTGACAGTGACAGGGATGACAATACAACACCAGACAGGATTTTTACCCGGCATGGGGGGAACTCCTGGTGTACACTTCTTGCCCTTATGGTAAGGAAGATGTGACTTGTGACTTCAGAGGGGATGAGGTGATTTTCCAGGTCCATGAGGGCTGCCTTTCCCACCTGAAGCCTCCGGTCCAAATCAGCACTCTGACCAGGGACTTCTCCACCCAGCTGGAGGAGGCCGCTGAGATAGCCAAACCAGAAGTCTTTCCAGGCTTCAGGCAGATGATGGAAGAGAGAGTCAACCTAGCTGATGCCTGTGTGACTCTGGAACAAAAGCAAAAGTTGAAACAAGTTTTCTTGGATTTCCAAGATCTCTTTGCGGTAGACTCATATGACTGCGGTCGCACCGACATCCACACAACAACAATCCCCACGGACCCTGGCATGACTCCTGTGTTTGTGAAGCAATATCGCTTGCCTCTCACATCAATGGAGTCCCTTACTGAAATAATTAAGAACCTTGAGTCCAGGGGAATAATCCGTCCAGTCCACAGCACCTTCAATAATCCGGTGCTGGGAATATTGAAGCCAAACGGCCAGTGGAGACTCTGCGCCGACCTCAGGGAGCTCAACAAACGAGTCCATACTTCCCGATGGCCTCTGCCCTACATTGACCAAGGGCTGGCCCAGATTCAGGGGTCACAGGTATTCACTGCAATAGACCTGACCAATGGATACTGGACTGTGCCTGTCAGTAGGGAGGACCAATACAAGCTGGCTTTTACCTTTGGGGGCCAGCAGTACACATGGACCCGGACTCCCTTCGGATACCTTAACTCCGGTAATGAGTTCAATATTTTCCTACATAAGGCCATGCCCGACCTGGGTGCGAGGGGTAACCTGGCTTATGTAGATGATGTCCTCATCAAAAGTTCATCTGTGGAGGAACACATAGCGGAGATCCGTTATGTTCTGACGCAGTTGAGGGCCGCCGTAGCAAAACTTTCCTTTCAGAAAGTGCAGTGGTGTAGAACCCGTGTTAATTTCTTGGGGCATGAGATTACTCCTCAGGGTCTCTGTCCCCAGGAAAAGAAAGTGGAAGCACTTCAGAAACTGAAAGACCCCACAACTCTGCGGGAACTAAGGAGCCTCCTTGGACTGACTAATTACAGCAGAAAGTTCATTGAGGGCTACGCAGAGATCACCAGACCCCTGATTCATCTCCTGAAGGGGGGGGTCAAGTGGGAATGGGGTCCAGAACAAGCCGAGGCAGTAAGACAACTCAAGAGAAGCCTCTCACAAGCGCCTTGCCTAGCTTACCCTGTCAGAAACAAGGAGTTCTTCCTGGAGACAGGGTTCTCTAATACGTGCTTGACGGCAGTATTATACCAAAAGCATGACAAGGTCAATAAAGTAATCTCCTATGCGAGCAAAACTTTATCCTCTGTGGAGGAAAAATTCAACGATTGTGAGAAGGCACTCCTGGCAACGGTGTGGGCATTGAAGAATTACCGCCCGTTTATCCATGGAGAACACATCATAGTGGAGACTCCACACCAGCCTCTGCAATATCTCCAAAGTGATAGAATCCGGGCCGGAAATGTGAGTAATTCCCGAATTACTTCCTGGATTCTGTCAATGCAAGGCTTTCCTGTGGAGGTCAGATATGGCCAAAACAAGAAGAGTCCCCTCGCGCAAGGTCTGGCTGACTTGCATGATTGTGCCAGAGAAAACTGTCTCGAGGACGAAAGTCTAAAAATCAAGGACAACACAGAGGCATACCTTAATTCCCCACACAAAGTCTTTGAAGAGGACAAGTGTGAGGGAATGCCCACTGTCTATGTGGATGGATGCTCTTACCATGTTGACAACAACGGGGAGAAAGAACTGGTGGCTGGCGTAGGGAATGCATGGGTGAATGAGTCCCCAGAACCCTCCGCTGGATACAAAATTGGTCCCCGAAATAGTCAGGTGGCATAATTGATGGCTGTGCATCAGGCCATCCTCACTGCTGTCCAGCATCAACTCCGCGAACTGGTCATAATCACAGATTCGGATTATGTACGGAACGGGTTCGTGGAGCACCTGGTTAAGTGGAAAACCAGAGGCATGTTATGTGCTAACAACAAACCCTTGAAACATGGGAAGTTGATTCAAAACATTGATGATCTGGTCACCTCGAATGAGATGACCATCTATTGGAAAAAGATCAAGGGTCATTCCAAAGTAGAGGGACCAGACAAAACTGGAAATGACTTAGCTGATCAGCTGGCCAAAACCGGGGCCATCCAAGGGGATCTAATTGAGATTGAGTCCCTGTTTGGGGAAATCCAGGTCACTGCTATCACTAGGTCCCAGACAAATGCTCACAACGACCTTTCAATTGCACAATGGAGTAAGGAGACCCCTGATGCTGATTTGATTACCGCTCAGAAGGGGGATCCAATAATTGGTAAATTTTACCAGCACCTTGAGGACCCTGAGAACTTTCCCCTGACGGATACCGATTACATTGGGAAAGAGGACCTAAGAGTGTTGATGAAGTGTCCAAAAATGTTCCGGATCCAAGACGGTTTGTTGGTAAGGAAATCCAAAGCTGGCCACGATCAGTGGGTGGTTCCTACCTCATTCCGAAGCCTGATGTTAAGTCACGCCCATGATGCGGCTACTGCCGGTCATAGGGGGTTTCACACAACATTGGAAATCTTAAGAGAGGTTGCATACTGGCCACACATGGGGCAGGACCTCGACCAATACTTGAAGGGGTGTCTTGTGTGTGCACAATTTCAGCCATCATCCCTCACACACCGAGCGCCTCTCCAAAAGAGGGGGATGACACTGCCATGGTCAGATTTACAAATCGACTTCGTAGGCCCCGTGATTCGCTCTGCTAGGGGGAATAAGTACATGTTGACTGTGACATGCTTGTTTACCAAGTGGGTGGAATGTCTCCCAGCCCCAAATTGCAAGGCAGAAACTGCAGCTGCCTTGATGATTAACCACATCTTTTCCCGTTTTGGTCTACCTCAAAGGATTGAGTCAGACAGAGGTAGCCACTTCACCAGTGAAGTAATGACAAAGATGTGGGAGATACTGGGGGTCAAGAGAAAGCTGCATATTGCTTATAGACCAGCTTCTTCTGGGGCAGTAGAGAGATATAACCGGACAATTGTGAGCATATTAAAGAAGTTTGTGGCAGATTCTGGGCCAAGTTGGGATATCCAATTACCTCTGGTCCTAATGGCCATCAGATCTACCCCTTCATCTGCAACCAAAATGTCACCATTTGAGTTGATGACTGGGCGCAAGATGGTGCTTCCTCAGCATTTGCTCTACAGGACCCAAGAGCAGACACTGATAAATGCCTCCACTACTCATGAGTATGTAGAGAATTTAAGGAAACACCTCCAACATGCTTTTGCTTATGCTCAGCGGAATCTAGAAAGATCAGCTGATAGCATGAAGACCCATTATGACCTGAAAACTTCCAGGAAGGAATATCAGGTGGGAGACCGGGTCTATCTATACAACTTCCAAAGGAACCAGGCCGAGCAGCGCAAATTTTTGCCTACATGGAAGGGACCCTTTGAGATCATCGACAAGATCTCCCCTGTGGCCTACAAAATCCACATCCCCAAAGGCGGTTCGGCAGAGGGGGAAGACAAGTGGGTCCACATGAACCAGTTGAAATGTTGCCATCCCAGGCATGCTCTGCAACAACTGGAGGAATCCTCTGGAATCCTAGCGGGTACTGTTTCAGACTAATTCTGTGCCAATCATAAAACATACCACATCTAGTCTCTAAAATATTGTGATTTGCATGAAACTGTCTCTTAGTTATACTGTTTTTTTTTTTCCAAAAAAGAATGTAATGTTTCGTTATGATGAAATGCATATGCTGCCCCACTATCTCAACAGTGGTGGAAAAACGTCTATGAGTAGGTATTGCCGCTCTTCCTTTGTCGTCCTAGGAGAAAGAAAACCTGAAGACGGGCCAAGGAGGACGATCCGGAGACCGGGAACGAAGATCCAATGGGCCCAGTGGACCGCCCAATATTCCCATCAGGACCGGCGAGGAGGACCGATCGATCAGTACCGGATGGAGAAGAAGATGCTGAACTGTGCCATCTACAGAGTAGGAAGAAGATTATGCGGACAGACCGGTGCGTGGGTCAAAACCTTTGTGCACCCGACTCCCCATCGACTCAAATTCAAAGTGCAGTCGCGTGGGGGGGGCTTGTTGGGTGTCCTGACCCACGTTTAAGCTATCATGCTACAACATTTGGTGCTGTGGGCTTAGAAAGTTCAAGATGGCGGAAAACCCACATGTGCGCCGAAATCCAGGAAAGCTGCGCAGTTTGTGCGCACACCAAAATGGTTGCCTCACTTGCCACCCACCAGTGCGAGAATGAAAGGCCGGGTTGCCATGAGGGAAATGGGTTGCCAAAGGACAAACAGTAGCGCCGGTTAGCTTCAAAGCGCCTAAAACCACCATTGGACTACCCGCACAGTAGTCTGAAACCATTGGGAATGGCAATGCTGATTGCCAAATACAACCTAGAATTGTGGGGAATTCATTTCTTAAATCCCAAAAATGGGTGCAGTACCAGTACTCACCACTATCCAAAAGCCGGCGTTTTAAAACCACCCTGTGTTTCTCTGAAGGCAGGCTCAAAATGCCTATTTTCAAACATTGCAACATGTGCAAAATATTCACTGAACACCAGCAGACATTTGGCAGAATGAAGTTTTGTGTGCTTACAAAATCTGGGAAATGAAGAGCCCAAAACAATGCTTATAACAAAACTGCTATGGAGTCAGCAGTTTAAGTTGCACTGGATTTAAAGACACTAAAATCGAAAATGTTTAGATTAAATGAGTGACCTATGTTTGGTGTCACATGCCTTTGTAACTGTTGAAATGTCATAGTTTTGCACTTAGAATCAGCATTCTAGCTGCATGTGTAAAATTGCAAGTTAATTTAAAAAGCAACAAAAAACATGACAGTTAGCTGAAAGTCTGGCTTAAGGAACTTGATTTTGCTTGACAGCTACCCCCATCAGGAGTGAAACTTGAGTCACAACTGTGTTCCCAGGCCCATCTGCCTTTTGCTGGCCACACTAAGGATATGCCATCTATCTGATAATTGAATTACCTGTGCTCTATAGGAGCTCTGAACAAAGCCTGTCTTGACTCAGGCAAAGGTTTTATTACAGCGGTCATAAAATGTAGCTTCCTCTTGGCAGAAGCTGGGAGGGGCACTGCCTGTGAGAGCAAGCTGGCTTGGCAGAACTGGATAAACCAGTATTTCCACCATGTGACCTGGGAAACCACACCCCTTTGTAGCCAGAATATTGTTTAGAAAAAGATGAATAACTCATGGTGCGGACATGTGAAAATTTTATAAATGATACCATAATTCTTGTGATTTTTCTGCCCACAGTTTAAGAGGTTTTTAGAACCGGTGGTATGTTCAGGGGGGTGTTAGCGGAAAAGTGGATATTACTCTAAATGTATGCATGTTAAAAATCTGAAACTTCATCAATTAATGTCCATACTCCCTGCGCACATGTATGTAAAGTTGGGTCAATGTCAGAAATTGAAAAATCAGTTAAAAAGTCAATTATGTGCCATTTCTGAATGCAAGCTCTTAGAAACAGCAGATTTGGACAGAGACATGGCTAAATTCAGCCACACCATGTATATGTAATTTCAAACAACTGTGTAACTGTGAAATATGGATTTTGATCATATATAGATTTGGGTGCACAGATGACAGGGGAGGTTTTTCAAGAGATCATAAATGGATGACATCACTCTGACTCACAGTTCCTTCCCCAATCAAATGAGAAATGGAAGTTTGACCAATTAGAAGCTGAGAGAGAGGTAGGGTCAGTGATGCTAGAACACACCCACATTCTAAACACATAAAAGCAGACAGACAGGACAGATAGGGACTTTTCAAATCCATCTGCCGCTGGAAGCTCTGCCGGAAAAATCCATACTTTACCTCCATCAAACCTCCAGAGAGCCAAACTAGAGACTTCAATCTATCCAGAACTAGAGACCCAGACCAGAGAACCAGAGAGAGCTGACCCAGATCACTGTGAAGTGCAGAGACCAGAGGCGAGTTTAAAACCTGACCAGATCCATGGCGAGGCCCATTTCACTCAAGAATATAGTGTGAGTACCGCCAAACTGTACCAAACCAAAGCTCTTAGTTTAAATTCATCTAATTCAATCTATTTAACCTAAGTAGAACTGCCTGATAGCTCCAAATCTGTCACCTGTCATTCTAGCTGCAAAATCTGGCACTTGTCATTTTGAGCTTTTAAAATTTCAAATCTGAAAAACGACCTTCACAAAATCGCTCATATCTCCGCGACCGTTTGTCTTAGAGACTTGCAATAACTTTCATATGAAAGCTTAGAATCGTGGCTTTCCTACGAACCTAGAACCGCATTCCTACCCCCTATAGTTTTACCGCAATCGCGGAACACGCATCCACGAATTTTACCGCGATTTGCAAATTTCTCCACGTGTAAAAACAGCTGCTGCTTGCCTTCCATTTGCCAGAAATTCGTTTAACCTGCTAATCATTCCTGAATCATTGCAAGAGTGAGCCTGAGCTAATATTAACTAGATACCACTCACCCTGAACCTCTAGAGGGAATCAAAAGCATTTTAGCATACTTTTCACTGAATTGCCAGCACATATCAAAGCATTTTGCCTGTGTTTTCAAACTTCTGTAGTCTAAGCTTGCTGGGGTGAACTGAATCACATTTGATTGCATTTCTGAGAACTGTGTGTTTTCCTCCCATTTCCTTGCATTGCATAAAGAGGGGGGGAGTGAATAGCCAGAGAAAAGTGATTACATTGTTTGGTTGAAGTCATATTGAGTATTTTCTGTACTGCATTCATTGAATATTGCATCCACCTGAGCTTACATAAAGCATTCTGTACCACCTTCTTCTTTTGTTCCTATTTACCAGTGTGCTACCTTATCCAGAGACCGGGTATTCTGCTGATGCTTTGGCGAATGGAGTTCCAAAGCGAGGGGACACATGCACTGAAGCTTGCGCCTCCAAAACGTTTTAGCTTATGTCTAGGAATGGCAAGCTTATTAGTACTGCTTGAACATATATTTCCTAGTTCCGATGCCTTGTGAAAATGTTTCTTAAGGTATTCGGGATCCGTACCTCAAATACACTTATGAGTGAAAGTAAGGATTTTGTGTTTAATGCAGTGACAGACCGGTAGCCAATGCAAGGATCTTCTAGCTTCAGTTATGTCATCTCTAAGATTGCCAGCAGGTTATCTAAGACAGGGTTGTCCAACTCCAGACCTTGAGGGCTGGAATTCTGACAGGTTTTCAGGATATCCCTAATTAATATTACTGAGAAAAAATGTGCATACCGGCACGGCTGCCGCCGGAGTCATTTTTTTGCGGCGCCCAGCAATGCGGACCTACCAGAGCATTACAGACCCAGCAGTCCTGGTAATTCCCTATTGCCGGGCGCAGAAAATATTACGTCCCATTCCCATTCCAGTCCCATTGGACTCAATGGGAATGGGGAGGACGGATGCACCGGCACCATTCATGAATGGAGCCGGTGCATCTGTCGAGGTCTGCGAGCGGGTGCTGTTCCGCCCGCCAGGTCAGACCTGAAGGGAAGAAAGGCACCCGCTCGCAGACTTCGAAGTGTGCCGGTCCGGTAACAATGGTGCAAGCAGCTTACCCGCACCGTTGTTACTGGATCGTCACACCCGTTATGAGGCCCATTGTATGCAAAATTATCTTATGAATATTAATGAGGGGTATCCTGAAAATACAACATGTTTTCAGCCCTTGAGAACTGGATTTGGACAACCCAGATCTAAGAAGACCAAGTGCATTATTTTCAAATGCAATGGCTTCAAAATGCAGCATGCAAATCTATTCTAGTCTGCATGCCGTAAGTACTCATTCAGTATTGAACTAGTAGTACACAGCCAGCAAAACCATGCAGCATTTGATAAACCAACGGCTATTCCATTTGCATTGTTGTTCACACATATGCTTTACATATGCATGGAGTGGCACTGCATGACACATGTTTTCTCCTATTGTCCATTGCATGTTAGTCACACAGCCCCCTACGTCATGATACTTCGGAGATGGGTGAAATCCCGAATGAGTAAGCCTGCATAGTGAGCAGTACAAGCCAAATCAGGGCAGGGGGTGCATTAACAGGCTAGGTAATGCCCATGGGCCATAATTACAGCCATAACGAAGCCCCGGGACAATTCCTGGCCCTGCAATGCCCCCTTGCTGCCCATGTAAAACTGGTATTAGTGCCCCAGCATTTTATAGCGGGGTACTAATTGTTTTTTTTTTTTTACCGAGTTTGGAAATGGCATGAAGACGTTTCACAATGCAAGAAAAAATATATAAATAATGGCCACCATGGATCGGGGCGAATGGAAAACAACTCGTAAGAGAAAACAAAAGAACTTTGTGGGACGCGGCACGCATCGGGAGAATGGAAGTCATTGTAGGGCTCGTAACTACTCTGCGAGGGCCACTGAGCTTGCTGGATACAAGCTTATTGTCCCGTGCCAGTTACTAATAGGCAGTGTTCCTAGGTAATGAGGAGTTTCGACGAGGGTTAGAAGAAGCACGTGTATGTTCACTTCCTATCGGAGGGTCTTGGAGTCAGAACAGATTTCTGCAAATCAGTGGGAAGCATGTTCTATCGTCTAGGTTGGATGGGGCTGGGTGGTAAAGTAGAAAAGAAAGTAAAAATAAAACATATGTCAAGGCAAATTGTGGCTCCCATTGAACAATCTGAAAATCGTTTGCCTCACTACACTGACATTTGAATGAGTTGTGTCACCATTCATCAGAGTTATGCATTCTGAATTGCATTTCTTTAGCAGTCTATTTGTTTTTCTGAATTATGTGTATTTCAGTAACAAGAAGAGGAGATGTGTAAATATAGCTCTTTAAAAAAATAAAATCAATGTCTTTTCCACTTCTTGCTTTGATGTGTCCACCTAGTCAATATTTGTATTCCTTGCAGCTTGTTAATTGAAGGCCTCCATTTTCTATTAAAGATGCAAGGATTCATGTTCCCGAATGAAGAAACAAAAGAAAAATAAAGACAGGATTGATTGCACCGTCTGCAGACATAGGAACATTAAATTGATTTGAATGCGAAAAAATGGCGGAGACATTCTTGTTGTCCATAGGGAGCTTCCTCTTTTGCCATTTCCTCAGTGTATTTTCTTGTGTAAAATAAGGACCAAGTCACTCTTTAGCTTGGATTCAAATTTCGACCAAATGAATATATTTTTGGGGTAGACTAAACGAAAATGACATGGGTTTGGTTCTATGTGGCATCCGGTTTTCAGCAACCATGTGATCTGCTTCTGTGGAGCAAGTATGTTTACCCCTTGCTAAACTACAGGCACCATTCTGAATGTCTTGAAGTTGGAAAATGTGCTTTGTAAGATAGAATCAAAACAAAATCTACAATATATGAAATCTCAAACGCATGAGAAATCTCAACCGGTTAATTAACCTGAAGTCGAGATTGGTGTTTAACCTCAAAGTTCTATACTCAAAGCCCAGAAGACGGGTTCGGAAAATAATTCTTCCAGAGTGCGTAAATGAGCAGCATTTAGTTAAGTAATAGTGACACTTCTTATTTGCAGAGCTCCAAGGAGATAAAATTGCAGCCGCAAAGAGTCTTTGCATGCCATTACATAGATTTATAATTGACTAAAGGGTCCTTTTGCTCTTTTCCTTAATTAACACGGAAATAAAATGTTGAGACCTATTGAAGAGAAGATCTCAGTAAACGTCACCTGCGCAGATGCGCCATGTCGCGCCTCCCTAATTATATATACTTTTTTCAAGTATTGACGCATAAATCAATTTGGTTAATCTCGTGGGGACTTTCTGGACGTACTGGGATCCTCGCTATGTTTTTGCCGGGGTGTAATTGGCATTCTGCTCGCCATTGGAGCTGACACAATGACATTAAATCGTATTTGAAAAGTTTAGTCTTAAAATCACACTTGGCAGTGGAATGAATAGGCTCGGCCATAGTTGAAAGGTGTCTGTATACCTGCAATGACAAAGGTCTGATGGCATATATAATTATACAAAACAAGCCTCACTTCTACTCTACTATAGGTGCCATGGAATATGTAATTATACAAATCAAGCCTCATTTCTAATCTATGTGTCATTATTATTTGCCAATATTACTCTTCCCTTATAATGAAATGTTTATGCACTGCTGTAAGAAGGCTGTAACAACATTGCAAGGACACACTTATTATAGTAGGGTAGGTTATGATTAATTGTGTCACTTTTCCTCAATTTATAAGAAGTATTGACATTTTAGGTTACAATAGTGCAATGTCGAAGTCTGTCTGGAGGTCGAGGAGAAAATTGTACCGTGGTGTGCCTCCTGCATTTACTCTCAAGCACAGAGACATTGTTGGGCTTCATTGCGAGAAAGTGTAAATTAGGGATACCAACTTCTGATTTTAATTGGTACAGGACCAGAACACTACTCACTACGGGGCCAGAACTCCAAGTCTCCCCACAAACAGATTGGCAGAGTCCTTGTTGTGAAAGCCTGGATTTGGTGTTGAAATGCATTGGCAAATAGAAATGTCCAGGATTCAAGTGTTACCATTCTGACCCTGAGACCTCAAGCCTTCAGAGTTTTTTAACAGGCACAGGAAAAGAGATATACCAATACGAAAATGCAATTTTTGTATTAGTCATCTGAAGTAGAGGGTAGGGGGCATTTCATCTTGTACCTCTCGGCGCAAGGATGTTTTGGTGTGAGAGGTCGCAATTGGCATGATCCTGCAGGCACTTTGCATTTTGTAATATGTATTAAACGTGAAAAATATGTATTTACTGCAACATTATGAAACAGGTTGGGACATGTATTACACCACGGTTGCAGAATTGAACATGTATTAAACATGAAACATGTATTTACTGCAACATTATAAAACAGAATGGAACATGTATAACCCCGTCTCTGGGCAACCTTATAAAACTAAGAAAACAAAGTAAAAACTCATATGTGCTGTACGCTACCTTTGCGAACCCTGCTCTACGGGAGTTTTAGATGCAGAACTTATCCATTATGCTACAAAGATATGATTGTTTGGATTCTCACAAGTTTCATACTTAGCCTTTTACAATTAGACATATTAAATTGTAGGCTAGTTATAAAATGCATGCATCATGAAGCACTAAGCAATTGTCATGCACTGGTTGAATGCTGGTCTTTGAACTCTGGCAGACTAGGGTTCAAGACTTTTTAAAACAATGTAAAACAGTATGGGACTCATTATAATGTAAGGTAAGCTCACCAGCACCCTTTCTTCCGGACTGGCAAACTACAAGTGTGCCTGCCGGAGCCGCTATCCCCCACAGGTCTGACCCAGTCGGGGGCAGCGGCCACGGTAGGCAGACTTGTCATGGGGAGCACATGGTGCCAGTGCTCCCGTGTCCACACTCCTATAGAGTCCTAGGACTCTATGGGGATTAACAAATGTAGCAGCGCCTGACTTCCCGGCCGCCGGACTTGTAATAGCCCGGTGGCACCAGGAGGTCAGGCACTGGTAAATTATTACCAACCCGCTGGTAGCACCGGCAGGGTTACCGACAGACCCATAATAAGGCTCCATATTTAGGTAAACACTCTGTATTCTGGACTCTGTAGTTTTAACAATCATGCGTTTGATCCATGTGGCCGCCTTCATGGAAATGTTCACCCAATCACTGCATGATTTTAAGAAAGTCTTTTGAGCTGCACTACAATGACTTAATAATAGCTGTGTGCCTACGTTTGCACATTAGCTAGCACAAACAGACTTTCTTTGCAGCTCAAGGGAGGGTCTTGCCACACAGTCCCATTATTCCCTTAATATATTGTGCTACTTTTAGACTTTTAAATCAGCGGGGAAGTAGACACCACTCCTAACCAGTCCCTTATTCTTACTTTACCGAGCTGAAAAAAACATATTTTACTTTTTTATATTTTACTTTTTTTCCCCCTCCTCTGATTCTACACTATGTACGCCCTCTTTCAAAAACATACAGATTCCCTACTGCCATTCAACCCAAGCAAATAGAGGTGCAGGAGAAATATAGCCAAGTTACATGTCTTGTATATATTGTTATATGCCACATGTCCTTTGTTTTTTGGAAGATGATTATTCAGATGTCCTTTTTACTTTGCATGATGGGATTTGTAGTACAGGAAACTTGATGGACAAAACAAAACTAGAAGTCAAAAGATGCAACAAAAAACAAGAACTGGATGGGCATCTTCCGAATTACATGGAGACATGCTCACACAATGACAATGGAAGCTCACACTTGACGTGTCACAATGATCACATACACACTAACACTCGCCTTCATGGAGCAAATGCACACGGCACACACAATCCCTCACACACACTTTCACACCATGTACACACACACATGCTCACATCTAGCACACACACATTTCATGTACACCAAGTCAGATGACATGCACACCTTCACACCACACATGCCTCCTTACACTACACATATATTCAAAAGGAGGACTACACCGTCTCTGGGAACCATTATAAAGCAGAAAAAATGACATGGAAAAAAACACATTTATGATGAACGCTGCCATCGGAAAACCCTGACGTGCAGGAGCTTGCAATGCGGCACTGAGCCATTATGCTACAATGATGTTATTGTTTAGAATCTCACAAGTGTCATAGCTAGTCTTTTAATGTTGAACATATTAAATTATAGGCTACGTATGAAATGTATGCCCTGTGAAGCAGCAAGCCATTTTGGCCTAGTTGTTAAATGCTCGGCTTTGAACTCTGGCAGATCAGGGTTCAAGGGTGTTTGTTCTCTTTTTTTATTTAAGTAATTTAATTTAATTGAAAGAAAAGCAACACAACTGACAGGTGGCAAGGATGTTGCTGTATAGTCCTGTGATCTTATTTGGCTTGAGGCCATTTAGACATGGCTGCAATGTCAGCCACATCCAAACATCCCAGGTGGCAAAGTAACGGTGCCGGAATGGCTTTTGCACCAGAAAGGGCGCACAGAAATGGGCCCTGAAGCGTAATGGCTATTCCAAAATGGTCCGTGCAACAAAAGATGGCGCTGAAAAGGGGTGTACCACTTGGAGCATGATGCTTAACCAAAGTGTGTGGTCCATGGCTTATCATTTTATCTCACTGTACATTGCCTAAAACATTGTGAGTTCTCAAAGCCTGCAATCCAAAGGTTGTGGCTAGTGGTCTGGTAAAGTTTTAAAGTGGAGAGTGATCATGGCCGAAGACCATGCCAGTGGTCAGTAAGCATTCTAAAAATCTGTGGAATAACAAAACCCTTAACATTCATTGAAAACACTTTAGTTGCAGGGATGTTAAGGTGAGAACTTAACATAACAAAACCGCTGTAATTCAGTTAAAGTCACCTTAGCTTAGATCCCCCTGTTGCACAGACTATGACCACAATGATGACATCACAGATCACACCACTGATGACATCACTAATTACATGTTGTATGAGAACGCTGATGACATTACACATCACATCACTGATGCCATCACTGGTGACAACACTAATACCATTGTATATAACTGATTGCATCAATAATGGAAGTAGACATATAATCCTTGATAAGTTAGCTCATGAAAACTTTGATTACCTTATTAACAATTTAGTCCGTGGACAAGGGCTTGGGTCACTGGTCAGCACCAAAGGCCATAGCTAGTGGTTGGCTATTGTTAAACAATACCAATGTGCATGGTTAAAAGCCATACGTAGTAGCCCATCACTGTTTTTAAAGGTATCCTTAGAAAAAGTTGAAAATAAATAATGTATGATATAATTGTTTAAAATTTCATACATCCAAAAATGTTGAATACTTACACCGTACACTCCTATTATATTGAACAGCAGGAGCAGTGACATGGGGGTGTCCCCAGCTCCCTTGTTCAATATAATACGATCAGGGGATGCAGGGGTGTCCCCCTCTTTCGGTTGGGAAGACAAATAAAGACTGGTGGGCCCTCTTAATGCAGACTATTGAGTCTACTTAAATGTAACCTGTTGGGTCCGGAGCTACGTATGAAATATTTACCTTATGCTATTTCTATCTACCTGAGCCCATGATGAGAGGGGCACAAGCATCTATATTCCTGTGTGGCTCCTTTTCCTCACAATGGATCGTGCCACACTTTCCAATGCTCCAACCAAATCTCCCACAACCACCCACACTGCTGACCGCCATGGAAAAAGAAAGGGTACTTGTTGTACTTTTAACCATGGCAGCAATTGTTATTTCTTAACTAAAGAATGTAGCCTGGTTGATCTTCTGTGCATCTTTGTTCTACTGAATGTAGCCCATTTGGTTAACCACATGTAGCCTCTATGTCTACTGAGTATATAGCATTTTGTTGTACTGAATCTATCACACATACTCTTCTGTAGAGTTTTGGGTGGGTTCCTGAATATATTTGGTTAAGTGTACTGAATGCTGGATGTTATGAATGCAGCCAGTTGGGCACACTGTATGTTGCCTGATGTGATTACTGAAAGGAAGCATAATGGGCTCTGTTTAGCCTGATGGGTTGTAGGTAAGGTGAAGCTCAACATAGGAGACAACTGATGATTTAGCATTCATCTGAAATGCATCAGCCATGGATGGACTTTTATTTAAGTATTTATTTACAATGCTCTGTAAACAATTATTTTGTGGAACAGTTTCGTCCTAGATGTGATTTTATATTTTTTAATGCTTGAAAAAACAATAGAGACTCAGTGATAATTAACATTTTAAATAGAATACGCAAATTTGCACTGACATTTCTCTTAACATTCTCCCATTTAGGTAAGTCCATTTGTCCGATGTTTGCTGCATGTATTTTAAGACAGAGGCCAACTGATGGGTAAGCACTTGTAATTAAATGTAAGTTGTATGTTCTACTCTGCTTGTGATATTAAGGAATGCTGGAGTGATAATATTGTCAGACAAAGTATTGTTACTGCATACATGGGATAAAGTACCCGCTACCATACGTTATAAGGATATTGAAAGTCACTGTGGAGTTCCTTTACAAGGTCAGAGAACTCTGAGGTGACTTGCAATATCCCTTTAATGCATGGCCGGAGGTATTGGATTACTTATAGAACATGGCCACACGGTGTCATCCCCTTTGAATACCTTTGCCTCAGCCTTAATCTGCATTAAGAGTGCTTCCTTTTTGCTGATCCCCGTAATCAATGCAGAATCTGTTTGGATTTTAAAAGCTAATATGCAGTTTTCAAAATGTTGCAGACAAAAATAATTTTAAGGAAATGCATTGAAAAAACCCTTTCAGTTTGCACTTTAAGATAAGTTATAGCATGCAGATCCTTGCCCGCATGGATACAATTGAGCAGTGCAACAATGTTAAACTTTCTACCATACACAGTTCCTTGGTAATTCATCTCTGTAAAGTGTCACAGAAAAAACAGCTGGCATTGTGACGTCACAACTGAAGTGTAATAACTGGTTATGCAGCATTTGTAATGTAATTTTCTAATAAGAACATTCTTTTCAGGCTTCCTATAGATATTGTAGGTGGCCATGCATTATATAATGAATACACCATCTCACCTTGACATTTCGTCAGTCTACAGTCACAACACACACTATTGCACAGCATTATAAAGGCGGGCTTTGTTAAATACAGTCGCAAAATGTTGTAAAGTCTTGCAAAAGTGATCAGAATTGCCAGGGCGTTGGACAGAAAACATCTTCCTACAATGGTCTGATATTGAGTTACCCTGACTATGAACATCTTTGCACCTAGTTTTAATGGCTGGCTAGGTTTCTAATAAATGATATGGCATTATAATCTAGGAGCATTCATAATTGGGACCTAGGTGTGGAACCGTCCTTGCTAAACTCCGATGATTAATGTGGTGTCCTAATTTGATTTTCTGACAGGTCACAGGATGGGGTTGAGGAGAAGCCCACACCTCCTTTATTGTATGATCAGGGGTTTATCCTGGATACTTTGCAATTTGTTTGATATTTCAAAAATTGGATTTTTAATACTTTTTTTAAAAGTCTGTTTTAAGTGCAATTTTTATTTATTATCAATTGTTTCACGTGGACTCGTAGTCCCAATTGTGGTCAGCCGACATGTGTTTCGACCGCGTGGGCCTTTATCAAGGGAGGTGGTATGAAATAGTTACCCCAGTTGGGGTAAGGTGGTGAAGAGTGGTTAGTCCTATGGATGGCGGCTGGGCTCAAAATATGCCCTTTAATAAAGTCAATATGGATGAAACCGTGCGTCTCGGTCATATTGACTTTATGAAACAATTGATTAATGAATAAAAATGTGCACTTAAAACAGACTTTTTTTTTTTTAAAGTGTGGAAAATCCACTTTTTGAAATATCGAACAAATCACAAGGTATCCAGGATAAACCCCTGATTGTGCATTATGATGTAGGACTACAATGATGTCAAAGACAACCACACACTGCTACGGTGTGCGTACTTTAATCTTGTCTGGCTACAGAGACTGTAATCCACTCAGAGGTACTAAATATAATTGGTATGGTGGCAATAAACACAACCACTGCACAATCACTGAGTACAAACTTTGGTTAGGTAATATTTTATGTAAATATGTTCTATGTGCAGCACTTCGGTGAAAGTGATATATGTAAATAATACATCATTATCAAAACAATTTAGCTGGAGAGTCCGGATTAATGAACCTACAGTGTTTGCCTTCGTGGTCAGGGCAACCTCTGCCCCATTCTCCTTCCTGTTTATCCACATGGAACGGTCCCCGGCACGGAACGGAAGCGGAATCAGGCCAGCCCAAAGGTTTCCGCAAGTGGTGTACTCCAGGCGTACAATTGGTGAGGATCTCCCCAGTGCACACTCAACGGAGATCAGTAATGACGGCGGTCCGGTAAAACATTACAATGGATTCTGATGGGCTGTGCCTGCCTATCACAGTCCCAGAAAACCAGGCACAGTCTGTCGGCATCCAACCTCTCTACAAGCGTAAGAAGACTGATCCACAACAGAGGCTGGCGGATTCCCTTTAGGGTGTGTGAATCTTCCGATCCGGTTTTCCGCATAGGATTCCCACAGAAAGTGGGAAATCATTTAGAGTGTGGGATGGTGGTAAAAAAGCTGCACAAACCCTTTTTCTGTGTGTATTTTTCCACACCCACCCCCAGCAAAATGAGTGTGTTTGTTCCATTGTTGTAACTGCACCATTTTCTGACAGTGTGCTGGCACAATACAAGCAACACATATAACATTTGATAATTGGGTCTGGTGAAATTATAGTAAAAATCATAGTATATTATGAAAGTGCATGGCTACAGTGAATGTGAACTCTTTAGAGCACTACACAAGTGTAGAAAAGCGTAGTCTCGGAGTACCAACGTAGGCCATTACAGATATCACACAACAGTGATCATGATCATTGCGTGTCAACAATGTTTCTAAACCACATTGTTTTTATAAAATATGTCTTTAACATAGGGGACGTTTTTCCATTTAATCATAGATTGTAAGAGCTATGGTACTCACCTTTTTGGTGGAAAGTAAAATGGTCACTTTTTTCAACACATTATTACTACATTTATAAGTATTGCAAAATGGTAGATGGTGGGTTGGGGTTAGGTATAGAATAACAGGGTTTTGGGGTACCTGAGGGGAGGTGCTGGGGTTTCATCCTACATGTTGCTGTACACATAATCAATCTTTTTACTTTCAAGAAAATAATGCATTGTTCTAACATCGAACCGATTGCATGTCCGATAGGTAGGTCATCTGATCACTGTGTCTCTGCGTATTCACTATGAAGGTCACAATTCAACCTAGATCAGGTCCTCAAACTAATCTGGTGGATCATGGGTGATCTGCTCTTCTGTAGTCAAAAGTGAGGAGGATCCCATTCTCAGGTGGCTAAAGCGAATCTGATTACTTATCATCACAAAAGCTAATTTACCTTCTCTGTACCCATGAACGATATTCTCCCAGTCCATAGTGATATGTTAGATAATATTATAGAGAAAAAGATCAGTAGATTTAAAAACAAAATATGTTTTTTAAAATTACAGTAAATGGTGAACTAGAGAACGTGGTCATTTTCTTGTGCATAGTGTCATTTGAAGCAGCTGGTCGAACCTTATAGCAAGACAAATCAATTTGTTTTCATTTAGGAATGCAATTATATAGAATCAGACTCAGTGTGTGCTCCTTAACAACCATCGACTACTCATTTTATGTCAAGGATGTTTCAATTTCAAAGTCGGGAGTTGGTTTCTTGGAAAAAAGTTATTTTTATTTCTTTTTTCTTTTTTCTTTTTTTGAGTGTGGCTACACAACCTGTGGGTGTGTGAATTTGGGTATGTGTTTGCTTTCTCTATGCTTCCTTTCTCCCCTGCCACGTTGTCCCATTCTAGCCCACGCACTGAACGAGTAGGAGGACTGTGTTGTGAGGAGCAAAGTAAGAGAAAACGAGGCTATTATCTCCTTGGCGTGGCAGGCCACTTTATCTCTCTTGTGCGGAAACCCGCAGAGAGGCGCAGGTGATGGCGCTCGGCCGAGTCAAGGCAGCCATTGCCTTCCGCGGGCGGGTGCGTCATCGGCCCCCTACATTAGGCAGCCTGGTTAGCTGATTATTTCTCGGTGGCCAATAGAATGTTCCAGCAGATCAAGATAGAAAGAAATCTGAGTCGACAGCAGCAGCAGCTGGCGTGACGGGTTACAATTCAGGGAACATTTAGTCTCGGTCACGCCGGTTAGGATCGAAGCGGAGGCCGCTTAGGCTATGCGAGTAATGGACATTTAGGCCATGATGGATTCACAGATCATTGAACGGGTTTTGGAGCGGGATATCATTGAAAACATTCTGCAGTAAGCAAAAAAACGAAAGTTTTCTCGTTCTCAGTGTTTCTCTAAATCTGAAGTAGGCCCAGTGCGGGCGTCGAACATCAACGTGGCAAATAATTCATCTATAGGCTTCAGATACACTTAAATCCCAATGTTCTATTGCTTTTGATGCTGGTGTTTAGCCTGTGCCTTGGTACTCCCAGTATTGGCAGATGAAGAAATTATTGTTGCTCTCCAGCACCTGGAGATCAACACACTGGAGTAGCCCCCCCGCTCCAATCCTCCGGCAAATGAGGCTTCACAAAGACACCCAGAAGTTAAAAAGAGAACTCAACGCCTTTGCATTCAACAGGCCTCCACTGGAGACTAAACTGGTTGACTGAGAGACCTTGCTGGGATGGTTAGATAACTCAATGCCAGGAAAGACATCTTGTCCCAGTACTGGGTTTTCACTTCTCCATCTATTGCCTACTGGGAGTTGTAGTGTTGGGTCACTTCAATTGAATAAAACGCACTGAAGTAAAACTAAGATAAAAGCAAAGACCAGGAGTAGAGTAGGGAGTACTCATGACATGGGGTCATCTGTCAACCCTATTCATTCCCTGTCCACTTCCTACACTTTCCTGCCTTCGTGCTCGGATGCAAATTCCATTGCAGATGATATCATATAGATCACTGATAATTAAAATGAGGCACAAGGTCACACATTTATTTGCCCAAGATCACAAACAAGGTCAAGCGAAGAGGGAGACATCAATTTGTGTCTAGAACTTCCACAGCTGTAGACATATTCTCTCTCCATTGCCAACTACAGTGGTTGAATACATATAGAAGGGGACAGGAATGTTCCAGGTTTGATTTCATGCTTTTAAGAAGCATATGTTTCCATGAGACATTGGCAAGGTTGTGAGATGGTGCTTGATCTAATTTAGTGCATTTCTTGGCACTGACATTTGCACTGCACACATGGAATTCGGAATTCCTTCCAGAGTGCATACAATACAGCAAGAATGCAATCGCACAAGGCTGTTCAGGTGCAATAAACATGGTGGCTGGACACTTTGTGATGGGGTTCTCTCTGGATAAGACCCCTTCCAAGATTATAAAAGGGCCAATTGCTGCAAAGTTGGGTGTTTGCAACAAAATCTGAAAAGGTTGAGTTGTTTAATCACAACTTTCATAAATATCTGGGAAGGCGAGGAAGTAGACCTGGGCGGGGCCAGGAGACACATTTACGGCAATGGTCTATGCTAGTGGTCCAATCACTTTGAGTCCAACCTTTGTACTTGCAATCAAGAGGAACACATTTTCCAAATTTGGAAGATACCTTATTCAATGTATTGCATTGTGAAATTCAATGTAAAACAATTATTCAATTATTCAATATTTCATATTTTCAAAACAATGCAGAATGGTCAGATCATCACAGCTGAGGAAATTAGCGGTTGCGAGGTTACCCTGCCTCAATATATTGCAGACGATTGCTGCTAAAGCGGCTTCTCCTCCGATACAGAAGGCTACTTCATATTAAAGGGTCCAGGACATTTCATTCAGGCAATTGTAATGCATTTTGTATGTAACCATGATGTTTGCTATCTAAAGAAAAACATTTAACTTCCATGCCCCCCCCCCCCAGTGCCAAGGCCTTTTTGGTGATTTTGGTAATTAGCCCTAAGTGCCAAGGACGAGGTATCTCGTCCTTGGCAACCGGGAGGTAATCCCAAGGACGAGATACCTTGCCCTTAGCACTTAAGGGGTTTTTAAGAACCCCTGTTATTCCCTGTTGTTGATGGTGTCTGTGGATGTGTATGGCAACAGTAGGCTCACCCTATGGACACTTCACATCAGTGCAGAGATTCCTGAAGCTTTTGTCTGGGTCCTGATCTTTTATGGTATTTCTGAAAGTGGTGCTCTGGCCTCCCCATCCTTCCAACACTTCAAGCATGTTAGGATATTCTGAGAATTCCTGATATTGTACACGTTGCCAAGTGTGTTCACCTGACAAGGATGAGCTTTCATAAATATTCCACATAATAATCTTGGCACTGTGATTTAGTGTAAACATTTTTGCAAGAGTTACATTGGTGAAATGTATTCAAAGGGTTTTGCCCACCTCTCTCTATGAGCATAGATGACACTTCACTGTGCCTGTGGGAATAGCTATTTTCCACATTGGTTGCAACTGGCTTTGAGTTCGTTATAATGGGCCCCTCCACATAACTTGCATGTTTGTGTTTATGTGTTTCCTGCTGTATGTTGAAACCTGGGCCTGTATCCCCATGTCTAGGTGTTTTTGCACTTAATGTACCTCTCATCCTCCCCTCCTGCACTTCCCTTCTCCCCCTCCCATTGTTTCATGTTCAGCACTTGCTCATTCCAAATCGTCTCATGACCTAGTCAGAACGCTTTTGTCTGTTCTTCACTTCCACCCCCTTCCTGCACTTCCTCTCCTCCCCCGCTCCCCTCCCATGCTATAGCACTTGCATGTTCTGAATGTTTCAAGACCTTTAAAGAACGCTTTATTTTTTTGTTTAATACCTTCTTCCTCATCCCGCCCCCCTTGTCTTCAAGCGCCTTGAAACAATCATTTTTGCTGTATAGTGCGCAGTGCAAATACCCAATAACTAAAAAATATTCAATTTGTTAACGTGGAGGCCCAATCCTAGTTTGCTCTGCTTTCTTTGAATAATACGTCACTACCAGGGCCTTTCACTCTGGTTCCTATGACCAGGTCTGCAGAACTCCATGGACCTGCTTGCTTCATGGATTTCCGATTGCCTTGAGGGGCATCTGGCCAAAGCACCATTTCTTCACTTCCAACAGTGCTGGGTCTGCCGTAGATCAAGGCATAGAGTGTCCATCCAAACGCAGCATCAGGTTCTGGAATCTAGCCCCACCAACCAAAACAGACCACCATGGAGCAAAAGGGGTATTCTACTCAATCATAGTTCCAGCTCCCAAAATATTTTACCCTGTTTGCTTTTTTTTAATTTCCTATTCTACTAAAATAGTCAAAAATAGATGTGTTTTGTTTTTGTTTCCTGCAGGACAACCTTATGCAATATCATAAGGCAACACAATAATTTGTACACGGTTATTACTGGTGTTGCATGTATTGTGTGAATTGAGAATAGCCACAATTTTCTATCTGGTGCCAAACTATATGACATATGACCATTTTAATATGACACCTTAGGCAGTTGCCAACATAAACACTCCACTCTTGCACGCTACTGTCGTACACACACTTGGTGTTATCCCCCAAAATATGTAATAGTCTCAGGATTTCAGCCTAATTTGTGTTAAATATTTAGTTTTTTTCTTTTTTAGTTTTTTTTTTTTCCTGAAATATATTCGATTCAACAATCCCTGTCTGTATTCCATTGTTTTCAGGCTATACATCCATTCACAGGTGGATTGTAACATTGCACAAGCAACATTGTATTTACACCAACATGTCCCACTGTGTCCTGATCACCAGTTGCAAAACCGAATATTATGATCATATCATCCTTTATATCTTTTCCTCAAGGATTTATGTGACTGGGGGCAGAAACATGTGCCACCCATGTTATCCTCAGATACAACTCCTGGGGCTTCCTGTATCAGCTTAAATAGTTCATAGTAACATCCACTTCAATGTTAGTGTGGGTAACATGAAAAGGTGAATGAGCACTGAGCCCAGAGTGCATTATGTACTCAAGTATACAACTCTTTTATCACGTACATAGTTGACAAATATAAAGCCCAATGATATTTTGTATGTCTTCAAATGGTTCATTGCATTGATGCAAAACAAACAGGAACCCGCATTTGTACTATTTGTACGTATCCCCATTCTCATGGGTGTATTGAAAAAAAAAAAGAAATAGTGTAGCAGTCTGTTCATCTCGGCGTGATAACCTATCATCATCATCATCATCATCATCATCATCATCATCATCATCATCATCATCTTGGGAGGATAGTTCAGGGGCAATGCACTCACCTTGGAATCAAGACGACGCAGAGCAACACCGGTTCGATCCCCGGGTCTACGCTTAGAAACCACTCTGTATTAATTGTGCTATAAATAACCAATTATAATCATCATCATCAAAAAGTATGTTTCGGATTACATAGAATACATTCAACATCCCATAAAATAAATACATCACAACGTAACACACCACGTTAAATTCCATATGCAAAATATTAAGGGCATGCAGTGGAATCATCCTCAAAGTAATATTAAAAAAGAACACATCACAGAGTATATATTGCACACAAAAGGTAGAACTATGCAACCATTAGTTTGTATCTGAAGCGTTAAATTAACAAGCAAGTGCAAATCCAACCCCAGGATGGAGGAGGGACAGAAACAGTGTAAGAGCGGTCACCGCTGCCTTACAACAGACTCTCTGAGAACATTCAAGAAATAGCACTTGCGGAAATCATTGTAAATAGAACAGTGCAAAAGAAATGCAGAGTGCATCAGTGTGTCCACTTGCCCCCAAACAGCTTCCATCACTGCTTGACCCGTCAGACCATCGTCATGTTACGGCTTTAAGATGGAGGGCATTTAGCCGAGCCTGGTTAAGAGGCACTGGTAGTATATATGTGGCACCAGGGCGAGATATTTAGCTGTTTGGAAATACAGCCTATCAGAGTATTTACAGATGTTAATGTCCTTCCCAACATTTTCATGGCCCAACCAAAATTTAGCGGAATAGGGATCCTAGTCATGTTTTCTGGGTTTGCAAAGCCTTTACCCAGACCCTAATCCCCTAAAGAGCAAGCAATGCTTTGGCAGTTCCGTCCCTTAATAGCAGCCTGGTTAGCGTCCCAGCCTTACTCAATGACACGGCTCGCCGCAATACAATCGCCCTCAATGATAATGTTGAAATGAGTTAGCCTGCCTCCAAGAGCAAGGGATAAGAGTCTGTGAAAGAAGGGACACCAAGAAGATGTGCAAGAAAAAGTCCCCCCCCCACCCACACTAAGGTCTCAAGATTACTGCCAATAATTCACTTCCATAGGATTTTGTGGCCGAAGACCGGCTCCTATAGATTCCAAGGGTATTGTGTCCTTTCATCGACCCCTGATTTTACGATGTTTTTTTTTCTCTGAAAAAAGTCATCAGCATTTTTATCGGGGTTGTGGGGAAAGGGTGAATAAAGGGTTTGAGGAGTCGGGAATAAAACAAAATTAAATGAAGGGGGTTTCAAATACTAAAAAAAAACATTTCAATGAAGTTTTTCAGAAAAAACTCAGCGTAAAAACACCCAAGTAAAAACGGGTATCGGTGACATTATATGGCACCATTTCAAGTATATGCTCGACTGAGTGCTGGCTCAAAATGTGTCCTAATCTGATAAGGCCCCCCAATAACTGGGTTGATCTTGGACCTCGGAATATCAACATTGGTCTTCCAAGTAAGTCGTTCATGCAAACTGCTCCTAACATAGGAGGAATGCGTAGAGTACAAAATAAAATATATGGTCATTCTAGGATGTGCTTTGCTCAGTAAGACAAGGGTTGACAAAAAAGTTGCCGGGAAAACAGAATTAGTGCATTTTGCGTTATGGTGAGCGCTTTATTGAGTCATTTTGTAAATAAATAACACATATTGCTCTGACAACTTCAATAAGGCAAACTATGAAATTGTACATTTCACTCAGGTGAAATTGTGATGGTTTTGCAATTTTGTAATAATTACTGCCACATACATTGCTGTCAAATTGTAAATTGCTTGACTTGGGTAATGCACATTTTCAAGCAGGGTCAAATTGTCCCCAAAAGGTTCATTTTGTGTGCATTTCTGCAAAATGTTTTTGCAGTATTCCACCCGCCACTAATTACAAAAACAATACATACTGTCAGTGATCATTAGAAATTAACTATGTACAATGATATATTCAGATTAAAATGTTGACATAATTAAATCATTTCCTTTATTTAAATATGTGATTTTAATTAGAATGAACATCCTTCTGCCTTGCAAAAATGAGTTTGTTTCTTGTAAACTGTTGTGCTCAGATTAAAAACAAATATCAGTTTTTTTCTGTTAGTATTACGGCAATGTTTGCTCGCTTGCCACTAAATGTGCAAACACTACAATTGAGTAAAACATTAAAAAAATAGCACATTTGTGCAGCCGGGTCCTCTTGTCAATAGCGAGGTCTTTCAGAATCAGAGCATCTATTGAAAGACTCTTCGCATCACCTTCTCCCATATGGACAAGTTACCATCAGTGTTAAGGCCACATTGCAGCAGGGCACACGCAATAACATTGGCTGTCTTCAAATATGTGTGTATTTATTTATCTCAAAATGTGCTCAACGTCACACGCCCAAAGGCCTCAGAGCGCTATGAGAAAGGGACAAAACAAAGAGCAGAGACAGACATAACAAGGAGGAGCACCAAGAACCAAATAGCAGGATGACCCCTTTACTAGGGGGAAGCCTCTCCCGCTGCTCCTATCTTTCTACCTTGAACCATGAAACACTCAGCACGCCACCTTTAAAATCACTGTTTTCTCAGCAAGAGGTTTGGTGGCTCATCTGAGAGAGATAGAGAGGGGAAGCTAGATAGAGAGTGTGTGTGGGGGAGAGAGAGTGGGGGGAGAGAGAGAGAGAGAGAGAGAGTTGGGTAGAGAAAGACAGAGAGAGAGGGGGAGCTAGAGATATAGTGTGTGTGTGTGTGTGAGAGTGGGAGAGAGAAGGAGAGAGGGAGACAGAGAGTGGGGACCTAGAGAGAGAGTGTGTGTGTGACAGAGGGAGAGTGGGAGAGAGAGAGGGGGAGAGACAGACAGAGAGAGGGAGAGAAAGACAGAGACGGGGGTAGAGAGAGAGAGAGTGTGAGAGAGAGAGTGGAGGAATAGAGAGGGAGATGGAGAGAGAGAGAGCCGGAGAAAGAGAGTGGGAGCTAGAGAGAGTGAGTGTTTGAGCGAGAGAGAGAGACGGGAGAGTGAGAGCGGGAGAGGTAGAGAGAGAGAGAGAGACAGAGAAAGAGAGGGGGAGCTAGAGAGAGAGAGGGAGCTAGAGAGAGGAAGCTAGAGAGAGAGAGTGTGCGAGAGAGAAAGTTGGGGGAGAGAGATAGAGGGGGGACAGAAAGACAGAGAGAGAGACAGAGAGAGAGAGGGGGGAGCGAGAGAGAGAGAGAGTGTGAGAGAGAAAGAGAGTAGGTGAGAGATAGGGAGAGAGGGAGATAGGGACTGTCGGGTACAGCTACTTTTCATTGTTCATTTGAATAATTATGAAAAAACAGATATGTTGTTTAACATAGAGAGTGTGCCCTAATCCATATTAAAGCCACTTACTGCACAGTTAAAGAGCACATAAAACCCAAATGTTGAACCTACCAAAAGTTAATTAAATAAAACATCATAATATATGTTTATTTGGCACTTCATGAGAGACTTGTGTACACACCTGTGTACACTGCCAAAAGGCAGGTTTTCATTCACACAGTAGTACCAATTACATATCCTAAGCCTATAGCTCCCTCCAGCGGTGACAACAGGCACATCTACTGCATCAGAAAAACATACATCTGGCCTTTTATTATATTGTTGGATTGCATTGCTCTTGCTTTAGACCCCAAATGCACAGTTTTTAAGGGGGTTCAAATTGCACCCCTCATATTTTTCAATCTCGAGATCTGATTTTATCCTCAAATGCACCTGCTATTAACGAGTCAGTAGTTAAGTCTCCCCCAAAAGCTGCCTGTAGCTTAAGAGCAGAGCCTAAGGGGGTGTCGCGCAAATGTTTCCTTCTGGATGAATTGGTCAACTGATGAGCATTCGTGTTCTCCCATTACGACTCGGATTTTACAGAGTATTTGATTTTGTTTGTCTGCCGAACCATTTCTCATCATTACCCTCTCGCTGTGTCTGAAAGCCTATGCGTGAAGAATGGTTTTGGAAATAAATGCTGACTGATTCATTGATTAATTGATCTGGAAGAAATTAGTGTGTGCCCACTCAGGCATTCTGAAGACATTTTGTCCGCCTGTGTTTAATGGAATGGCGATGTTTCTCACATCAAGAAGGTGGGCTTGCCCAGTTTAACTGAACAGGTCTTTAGGGGCATAAAGAGGTTGCTTCATTTAGAATCTAAAATATTTCATGAAAATCATGAATTAGCATATCATAGCATCTTGTTGTATCTTGACAGACAATCAGGATGCTTGGCATGGGGGCTGTAACTGCCAGTAGAAGCCTGCATCCTAAGCTCCACTGATGTTAACATGGCTGTACTTCTTGTGTGGAAAGGAATCTCACTAGAACATATTGTACCCCGCTGTGAAACATCTGTCACATATTAATACATCTTGATTGCACTTACTACTTTACCAAATGCCCACCTAGTATAGCTGCCACGTTCAGCCTAGTGTGTGCCTCAGTAATGGCTTCCTCCCCAATTCCGATTGCAGCTGAACTTGTTGGCCATTTTGTTTTTACTTTGGATAACATAGACGTGGGCGACCTACTTTTCTTTCTGGAGCTACAATAGCACAGCACACTATCAAGCCTTCTTTCTTAACACTTTGCTTGGAGCTTTGATTTCCTCTGTGCACCGCTTTAACCACTGCACATGTGGGAACAGTGCACCTGTTGTCATTCTGCCAAACGCTGTCTTGCTTCGCATTGCGTGCCTTCGGTCCTACTGCCATTGGGCTCCTTATAATGGGGTAGACACTGCGCCTAGTGCCTGCTGTCTTTAGCATCCAGCTCTGTGTTGGTGGCTCTGGTAAGCTGTCCTGGGGTGTAGACAAACAGAACCTGTCATCTGCTGACAGGTGGTCCCTAACGGCACTCCAACAGGGGAAAGCAAAACCCCTACAATATTAGATGTAAGTACATTCACTATTAAATAAATATAAATCACACCAAGCATTAGTTGTTCGTGTAAAGTAAATTAATTTATCAAGGTTAATAAACCTTGGACTTGAACTATATTGCAGACTGGATATGTAACACCAACATAATCTTAATTTCAGACAATTAAATTTAACACCAACACTCCTTCTTGCTAACTAGCAAGAATTCACATGAAATTGTAATGCATTAAATCAACAACTCCACATTGATTAGGGTTGAATCAAGTCAAATGTTAGATCACACTGAGCACATATTTTTCATATGGAAATTTAAGGAGTTGTAACATTCATCATAGGCATATAGAATGTAAATATCACAATGATACTTCCGGAAATTCTTTGTTACAAACAATTAGATTCCCTATATTGATGTCCCCATGTGTTCCAATTCAGTGGGCAGTGTCCACTTTATTATAATGCCAACGCGTTTCGGAAAAAATCCTTCTTCAGGGCGGTTACTGCTGTACATACATTTTCATTCAAATTCAGTTTGAGTTACTCACATCTTTCCCCTGAAGAGCCTGCTCCAGCTGTACCCAGTCATGTATTGATGCTCCCCTCCGTAGGTGTCCAAACCAGCCTACACTGCTGAGTTGTCACGTGCAGGCATCCCACAGCCCTGCATCCTTGCATACATTTCCCCTAACAGAATGCCAAACTCCTTTGCCCAGTGAATCTTGATATTTCAATCTAATAAACTGTTGATAGTATTTCAGACAGGAGTTCAGAGTAACCCCTCTTGTACTTTGGCGCTTGGTCAGCAACTGCACTGGAAACCTGGAGGCAAACAAGAAGCTGTCCTGGGGTGTCAGATTGCTCATTTGAGCTGGCATCACCTTTGCTTGATGGTGTGAGGGGACGGTTTGTGGTCCACAGTGTGTGGGAGCGAGTGTAGTGTTCTCGCCTAAGGCCTGGTATGAAAGATCTGCTGCATAAGAGTATTTCTTGCTGTAGGGACAGCTCCAGGGGACAAGGAGGGAATAGATTCCGAGTGGAAGTGGCACCATGACCAGTTCAGTTCTGAAGATTAGTTGTGGAGGGTCTGGTAAAGAGTGTACCAATGCTGCCCCAGAAGGCGTGTTCTATCCACAGCGGCACCCCACCAGAGCACTGCTTTTTGAAAGTACAGAGCATGGTACCCACTCTAACAGTCTTAGTGCTCTTTCCTGCAGGGCCACTTGTGGGAAAACAACATTAGCCCGGTGAAGAGTTTTGCTGCTATGGCTCAGGAACTCTCTTAATTGATGCTCATTCAACTCATGATACACGAATGGGGTCCCATACTCCAATAATGACATTGATTATTATAGCACTAACAAATGGAGAAATTAGAGGCAGCAAGCATGAAACAGTACAGTATTATTATTATTATTATTATTATTATTATTATTATTATTATTATTATTATTATTATTATTATTGTTATTACAAATATATGTATATATATATATATATATTCAGTGAAAAAACTTTGTTAAAAGGGACATTGTGGTTAAGTTGCGCTACTAAAAACCTATCAAATTCATTGAAAAACCTTTGTTAAAAGGGACGTTGTGGTTAAGTTGCGCTACTAAAAACCTATCAAATTCAGTAAAAAAACTTTTTTAAAGGGACATTATGGTTCAAAGTAAAACCAAAAAACCCCTGAAATTCAGCTGTTATGGTAAGATAAGCAAACATAACTCGGCCTCCGTGCACTGCTAACACTAACACCCAGGACATCAAAGATGACATCACAAATGTCATTGATGATATCACTGATGACATCACATGTGCATTTACTTTTCATGAAAACTCTGTAGGAGGGATTCTTAGAATGTTGACCAAAAAGTGTGAAGGATCATTTCAATAAACATCATGAGCTAATTAATGCATTAAGCAATGCATTGACATAAATAGCATTCTATTATGAAGTTATATCCAGTATACTAAGCTACTCATGCAGAAACATAGGCAGTGTGTGCAGTAAACATGATGAAGGTGCAATATTCATAATCTTGCCATGTAGAATAATGAAATGATAACTGCTTTCTTATTAGAGTTTTGCGTACTGTGAAACATGTAATAAGTAGATAATAAAACCCACTTAATACATAATTATTACAGACAAAACACAAAGAGACAACAACACATACAAATATGAGTATATACAGGGACAGTGAAGTAAACAAAAAAGCAGAAATAGTAGCAGAAAGAGTTCATAACCTAACTGATTGTCTTTATGCAGAGAAACTATTGCTCTGTTTCAAAGCTGCTACTTACCATATGTATGTGTATCACATGATGTGACTGCACCCAAAGGAAAGGAGAGTGAGTATAATGTATTCAAATATGAGCATATACAGGGAAGGTAGAGTAATAAAAATAAAACTATGAGAAAGTGCTGATAACCCTAATGATTATCTTCATGCACAGAAAGGATTGCTCTCTTTCAAGCCTGTGTCTTCCACTATATATATGTTTCATATGATATGACTTAACCCTAAGTCTACAAATATAGTACCTTTTCCATTTTTACTTCCTGACTGTTACTGAAGAAAACTATGTGGCTTAGATATGTCAGTAAAGGAAAAAAAGGGAGAGCCAGCCATGTGATGTCATCAGTGATGTCATCAATGACATTTGTGATGTCATCTTTGATGTCCTGGGCGTTAGTGTTAGCAGTGCATGGTGGCGTGAGTTATGGTTGCTTATCTTACCATAACTGCCGAATTTCAGGGGATTTTCGGTTTTACTTTGAACCATAACATCCCTTTAACAAAGTTTTTTTACTGAATTTGATAGGTTTTTAGTAGCGCAACGTAACCATAACGTCCCTTTTAACAAGGTTTTGTCACTGAATTTCATAGGTTTTAGTAGCGCAACTTAACCATAACGTCCCTTTAACAAAGTATTTTTACTGAATTTCATATGTTTTTAGTAGCACAACTTAACCATAATATCCCTGACTTTATATACATGTAACATAGAGCATACTGAACCCCTAGCTAGTGATTTCGATGTCCGCGGACATATCGAAAATCTGAGCATGGTGAATGTAAATTTAAATAGTGTGCCCTATTTCCCCTTTGAGGTTGTGTCATGATCTCTGCTTCCAAAAGGTCAGGGTTTTCCCAACTCCCTTGGAAGCAGATCCATAACCCAGGAACCGAGTGCCAACCAGTCCCAATTGGGACCTTTTGGACCCAGTCCTGGCGCCAGTGGCACCAGGCTCATAAATATGCCCAGTCCCAGCGCTGGAAGCGCCGGGCTCATAATGCTTGGGTGGACTTGCCTGCAGCAGACCATGCTGCTTACTTGCCTGCCAGTTGAGCCTCTCATCCTCTTCTGTTTGGAACTACTTTTCCTGTTGGGTGGGGCAGGAGCCACTCCCTAGGTTTAGAACACTGGAACTCTTCTGGAAAGCAGGAACTCTTTTCTTACCTAGGCGTGGCTGTGGAAGGAGACACCTAAGCACTACAGGAGGCTATTTAAACCACACCCGATGGATGAATCTTGCTTTGCGTTATTCTGCATCCTCTGCAGCAGAACGCTCATCGTGTCTTCTGCATCTGATCCTGGGCCTAAGGAAAAAGGCTTACCATCCTGAATCCAGTCTTCAGCAACACCTATAAAGACAAGAAAGAACAGGTTAGCATTACGGTCTTCAGTGACAGCGCTTCACTTACCTGGTCCATCGGCTGTCACCAACGCCTCGCGCTGCATTCCGGCATCTGAAAGACAAAGGCTTACCTACTCTTCGTGCGCTCCGGAGGTCTTCGCACTGCATTCCGGCATCTGAAAGACAAAAGCTTACCAACTCTTCGCACGCTCCGGAGGCCTTCGGCGCTGCATCCCGCATCTGAAAGACAAAACAAGGTGCGTTTAAAGACATTGGGGAACTTTAATACTCACGTGCCATTACTCCTTTCCACATCTAACCCAGTGGGTATTCCGGCACCCTGCAGCCGCTCCGAACTTGTACCTGCAAAATAAAAAGACAGTTAGAGCGCATCGTGAAGCAGGCAACAAGCGCTTACTTACGTGCTTCCAGGCGCTTCTATTCATCACACGGGCTCCATCTTCAACTCACTTCAGCCCGTCATCCGCCATCGCCGGAACCCTGCAAAACAAGAGACATCATTACTAAAGACTTTTAAAGACATTAGAATTATTCGAAACTTACCGTTCGTGCAGTAAACGACGGACAGCAGTCCTCTGAAGTCAAGAGGCCTGCTCCCCTTATCCAGTGAAGAAACTGGTTACAGCACCCTGCCCGAGGCAGATGGAGAGCACGGTGTTCACTTACCTAAGGTGAGAGCGTTAACCTTTGGGGTTCTACAGGAGAAGAGAAAGGGAAGAAGAGAGAGACATTCAATAACCCAGTTCATTAATCCCATATTTTCTATCTGCAGTCATCTTACCCTTCGAGTCAGACATACAGTGCACAGAGGTCCAGCCCAAAGAGCCAGCCGTGTGTTACACATCACCTTTGAAGATACGGTATACGCCCAGTCAAGACCGGCGCCTCTACGGGAATCAGGTGAGCGTTACAGAACGCAAAGCCTACCGCAAAACTCCCGTCCAGGCGCTATGGAAACCTCGGATACCGACCAGCTAGCCCAGTTACTTGGGGAACTAAGGGCAGAAGTGCATGCAGCCCGTCAGGAAACGAACGCTCTAAGAAGGGAACTGATTATTTCCAAGGAGCGAACAGATGATCTCGCTAGACAATTGCTACAGTCACAAGCCGGACAGACCCCGTTACCCGCATCTGGGGGAAATCTTCCTTCTACATCCTCTATGAATCCAGTGCAGATCAACCTACGTGGGAATGTACCTCTGGCTCCGCCCGAACGATTTTCTGGTGACCCAAAGAGGTTTGCAGTATTTATCAATCAGTGCCGGTTGCATTTCTTATGCCGGCCAGCAGCCTTTCCAACTGATCAAGCTAAAGTAGCTTTCGTGCTTTCGTACCTTAGTGGCAATGCGGCAGACTGGTCGATCCCTCTAGTAAATCAAGATGATCCGGTCCTCCATGATTTTCAAGATTTTCAGCTCAGTATGGAAAAACTGTTCGCAAGACATTCGCTGGGGCAGGCCTTGGACAATGAGCTTCTTTTGTTGCGACAAGGTAATCAAGACCTTTTGGCTTATATTGCGTCTTTCAACAGACTGATAGTGGAAACTCAATGGCCTGAGGATAAAAGGATTACGCTGTTTTATAGAGGTCTACGTGGAGAGCTCAAAGATGTGTTAGCCCAAGTAGTGAATCCCCCACAAGATTGTTCGGACTATATAGACTTAGTCGTTCAAATAGATCACAGACTGCAGAACAGGAAGGCCGATCGTTCCAAGTTTGATGCTCGAGTATTTTCCAAACCGCCAACTCCTTCCAGAGGAGTAGACTCCGGGGAACCCATGCAAATAGGGGGCCTGAAAGGTCCTCTAACACAAAAGGAGCAGGAAAGTAGAAAACAGTTGCAATTATGCCTCTATTGCGGAAACTCAGGGCACTTTCTTCGAGACTGTCCGGTGAAACCTGCCAAGAAGGCAGTAGGAGCTGCAGTTACCAAAGTTACAAACTCTGAGCAGGGAAACGACCTCGCCCGACAAGAATAGAGGTCCTCTTGCCGAGCGTGAAAACCAGTTCCGTGACCTCGCATTTCGTGACACCTATGGTCCTCATTAGCCCTGATAATCCGGATCGATTACATGCAATTGAAGCTTACGTCGACAGCGGTGCCATCGGCAATTATGTGGATCATGAAATGGTTTTGAGGATGAATCTAACTCTTTGTCCCAAGGCTGTAAAGGACGTCATTACTACGGTGGATGGAACGGAGATAGCCTCCGGACCAGTAACGCATACCACTCAAGAAGTGACGCTAGTAAGTCAAGATGGACACCATGAGAAGATCGTGTTCGATGTGATCAAGGCTCCTCAGTTTCAGATTATTCTAGGAATACCTTGGTTAGAGAAACACAATCCTCTGATCGATTGGCGAGCAAGAACAGTCCAGTTTCCAGAATGTGTCTCTACTTGTCACCCTCCACCTGGTGTTGCACTGGCAGCAATTTCTTCAGAGACTCCCTAGTTACCTCCCGAATACTTAGAATACCAAGATGTTTTCCGGAAGGATCAGGCTAACTCTCTACCTCCTCATAGGTCTTATGACTGTCAGATAGACCTGATACCTGGATCTACTCCTCCTTGTAGTAGAATTTATGCCCTCACCGAGCCTGAGAACCTTCACCTTCGACAATACCTGGATCAATACCTGGCAAATGGGTTTATTCGTCCTTCCAAGTCCCCTGCTTCTTCAGCTTTGTTCTTCGTTCCAAAAAAGGAAGGAGACCTTAGAACTTGTATAGATTATCGCTCCCTGAACCAGATCACCGTCAAGAATAGATATCCGTTACCTTTGATCCCTGAACTCCTGGACCAGGTCAGAAAAGCATGCATATATAGAAAGCTGGATCTTAGAGGAGCCTACCACTTGGTACGAGTAAAAGAGGGCGATGAATGGAAGATGGCCTTCCGCACCAAATATGGGCTATTTGAATATCAGGTCATGCCCTTCGGACTTTGCAATGCCCCGGCCGCCTTTCAATATTTTATGAACGATGTCCTCAGAGAGCTCATAGACGTGTGTGTTGTTGTTTACATTGACAACATCCTCGTTTATTCTTCATCGGAATCTGAACATCGGAAACATGTGAAAATGGTCCTCGAAAGATTGCGTCAACACAAACTTTTCGCTAAGTTGGAAAAATGTGTTTTCAACGTGACTGAAGTTGAATTCTTGGGATTCATATTATCACCTAGCGGAGTGCGTATGGATTCAAAGAAGGTCGATGCAGTTCTCAAATGGCCATCACCATCCTCCGTAAAAGGTGTGCAAAGCATGTTAGGCTTCGCTAACTTTTACCGCAGGTTTATCCCCGAATTTTCTCGAATAGTCCAGCCCATCACTGCCTTGTTAAAGAAAAACAAACGTTTTGAATGGTCTACCGAGGCGGAACAAGCTTTCCAGGATTTGAAGACTAAATTTATCTCTGCACCAATCTTAAAACACCCTCGCCCCGAACTCCCCTACATCGTGGAAACTGATGCTTCAAGCCTTGCCATGGGGGCAGTTCTATCACAAAAGGACCCGGTAGCCAATCAGTTGCATCCCGTGGCATTTTGGTCCCGCAAATTCTCGCCTCCTGAAATCAATTACACGATTACTGACAAGAAACTTCTGGCTATCAAGTCTGCCTTTAAGGCGTGGCGGCATTATCTGCTGGGGGCCCAACACACCGTTACTGTGATTACAGATCACCGAAACCTGCAATATTTGAAAACCGCAAAAGACCAATCCTCTAGACAACTCCGTTGGGCATTATTCTTTGCCGAGTTTGACTTCATAATTACCTATCGACCTGGTACAAAAAACGGTAAAGCTGATGCCCTTTCTCGGATGGGAGTGGAAGAACACTTGATCAACCCTAAACCTGTTCCAATCATTCCCGAACAAAGAATTCTGGGTGTAATCGCCACACAATCCATAGAGGAAGTTAAGGATAAAGCCAGGCAACTTGTAACTCCAGCAGACATACAGAATTGGCATCTGCAGGGAAAGGACTTTGCAGTAAAGGACAACTTATTGTATTTCCAAGAACGATTATACCTGCCCAGCACAGATTTACAGAAAAAAGTAATCTCTTGTTATCACGATTCTTTAATGGAAGGACATCCCGGTATGGCCAAGACCTCAGAAAAGATCAAGCGCTACTTCTGGTGGCCGTCTTGGAAAAAAGATATCAGAGACTTTATAATGTCCTGTGGAGTATGCGCCCAAAACAAGAGTCAAAAGGAAAGACCAGCAGGCCTCTTACGCCCTATTGACATCCCACCTCGCCCTTGGCATACGCATTCTATGGACTTCATCACCGATCTACCTCCATGCTCCGGATACAATACGATTCTAGTAATCGTGGACTTATTCTCCAAGATGGCGCATTTCATTCCGCTCAAAGGCTTGCCAACAGCAGCAACTCTGGCCCGAGAATTTCTCGAAAACATCGTCCGACTGCACGGTTTTCCTTCGGTTCTAATTTCGGATCGAGGTAGTCAATTTATTTCTCTTTTTTGGCGAAGTTGCTGTCAGTCGGCTCAAATTGATGTGAGACTATCGACCAGTCACCACCCTCAGACCGACGGACAAACCGAGAGGACCAATCAAACTCTGGAACAGTATTTACGCTGCATGCTGCAACAAACTGAAAAAACTTGGAAAGACATCCTTTGGATAGCCGAATATGCCTACAAAAACTCTGTCCTTTCGGGAACTGGGAAAACCCCGTTTTTTCTTTTATACGGCAGTCACCCTCGAACCTCAGAGTTGGATCCCCTCCAAGATCTTGAAACACCAGCAGTAGACTACCTGCATTCTACAATCACCCAAGCCTTTAAGGAAGCTGTTTCTCACCTTCAAAGGGCTAAAGAACAATACAAGAAAGGAGCAGATCAACATCGGAAGGAAGCCCCTCAATATCAAGTAGGGGATCAAGTCTGGTTATCCACCAAATATCGAACTCTAAAAGGGCCACGCACATTCAACCCAAGATACCTTGGTCCCTATTCCATCACTAGCATAGTAAACCCAGTAGCGGTCAAGTTGGACTTGCCCCCGCACATGAAGATACATCCGGTCTTCCACGTCTCTCTATTAAAACCCGTGCAACCTCAAACCCGACTAACTAAATCTCCAAAACCCATCCTAGTTGATGGAGAACTCGAGTTTGAAGTCAAAAACATTCTGGACTCCAAGATCTCCAAATCTAAACTATTTTACCTAATTGACTGGAAAGGCTACGGCCCCCAAGAGAGATCCTGGGAACCTGCTGAATGTGTCCACGCTCCTCGCCTAATCAAAAGATTTCACCGAACATTTCCTGACAAGCCAAAACCCCCGGAGAAGCCCGGTTTGGGAGGGGCCTTGAGGGGGGGTACTGTCATGATCTCTGCTTCCAAAAGGTCAGGGTTTTCCCAACTCCCTTGGAAGCAAATCCATAACCCAGGTTCCGAGTGCCAACCAGTCCCAATTGGGACCTTTTGGACCCAGTCCTGGCGCTAGTGGCACCAGGCTCATAAATATGCCCAGTCCCAGCGCTGGAAGCGCCGGGCTCATAATGCTTGGGTGGACTTACCTGCAGCAGACCATGCTGCTTACTTGCCTGCCAGTTGAGCCTCTGATCCTCTTCTGTTTGGAACTACTTTTCCTGTTGGGTGGGGCAGGAGCCACTCCCTAGGTTCAGAACACTGGAACTCTTCTGGAAAGCAGGAACTCTTTTCTTACCTAGGCGTGGCTGTGGAAGGAGAGACCTAAGCACTACAGGAGGCTATTTAAACCACACCCGATGGATGAATCTTGCTTTGCGTTATTCTGCATCCTCTGCAGCAGAACGCTCATCGTGTCTTCTGCATCTGATCCTGGGCCTAAGGAAAAAGGCTTACCATCCTGAATCCAGTCTTCAGCAACACCTATAAAGACAAGAAAGAACAGGTTAGCATTACGGTCTTCAGTGACAGCGCTTCACTTACCTGGTCCATCAGCTGTCACCAACGCCTCGCGCTGCATTCCGGCATCTGAAAGACAAAGGCTTACCTACTCTTCGTGCGCTCCGGAGGTCTTCGCACTGCATTCCAGCATCTGAAAGACAAAAGCTTACCAACTCTTTGCACGCTCCGGAGGCCTTCGGCGCTGCATCCCGCATCTGATAGACAAAACAAGGTGCGTTAAAAGACATTGGGGAACTTTAATACTCACGTGCCATTACTCCTTTCCACATCTAACCCAGTGGGTATTCCGGCACCCTGCAGCCGCTCCGAACTTGTACCTGCAAAATAAAAAGACAGTTAGAGCGCATCGTGAAGCAGGCAACAAGCGCTTACTTACGTGCTTCCAGGCGCTTCTATTCATCACACGGGCTCCATCTTCAACTCACTTCAGCCCGTCATCCGCCATCGCCGGAACCCTGCAAAACAAGAGACATCATTACTAAAGACTTTTAAAGACATTAGAATTACTCGAAACTTACCGTTCGTGCAGTAAACGACGGACAGCAGTCCTCTGAAGTCAAGAGGCCTGCTCCCCTTATCCAGTGAAGAAACTGGTTACAACACCCTGCCCGAGGCAGATGGAGAGCACAGCGTTCACTTACCTAAGGTGAGAGCGTTAACCTTTGGGGTTCTACAGGAGAAGAGAAAGGGAAGAAGATAGAGACATTCAATAACCGAGTTCATTAATCCCATATTTTCTATCTGCAGACATCTTACCCTTCGAGTCAGACATACAGTGCACAGAGGTCCAGCCCAAAGAGCCAGCCGTGTGTTACACATCACCTTTGAAGATACGGTATACGCCCAGTCAAGACCGGCGCCTCTACGGGAATCAGGTGAGCGTTACAGGTTGGCTCTGAAAAGAGCCGTTTTTTGGGGGGGGTTTTTGCAGATGCTTGACAGACACCTGTTATTTGGTATTTTTATGTTTTCTTAATTTACTCCTAAAATCTTCACATAACCTTCTCCAAAGCAACCCTTACATTCCAAAACAGAATGGCATTTCCCATAAAAGATAAGGAAATGCCATCTTCTTTAAAATAAACAGCATTACTGGAATCAATATTCTCATTATTACAGAAGAACATACCAGCTCTAAGCATGAAGGCACACAAGCCTCGGTTGATTACACACCTAGCATTGTTTTGCTGAGGACCAAAAACTGAACTATTGTCCCATATTGCCCTAGCTACTAATCCAGAAAAAAATACTTTGGCATTTGGAAGGATGTTCATTGCTGCTTGAACCAAGTGTTCCAAATCTGCCAAAAAAGTAGGGGCACTGACATAGCCCAAATGGAAAGCACCATAGTGCAAAACTACCACATGGGGACTGTTGATCCTGCCCATATCTTCACAAACTTGTACAATTCCCTGTACATTGCAATCAGGCACAGTGCTCCACACCACCTCCACTCCTTTAACATCAAAATTATTTGCAACATGCCTGCATTGAGCATACTGTTGTAAACCATGCAAAAACATATCTCCGAGCACCAACACCCTGACTTTCTCCACTTCTGCCATCTTCACTACACACAGTCTCTTTGAACACAAATCCACAACCTCAACATCTGATTGGCTGATCCCTACAGTCTTCTTTCCATGCTGGATTTGCTGGAATACCCCGGATGTAGCATGCCCTGTCCGCAGACCGCATAACTCTTAGACAGCCCTTCTACCATTTCCACTTCATTCTCTGTGCCATTCCCTCATTGGATACAGCTAACCAGGCACATAATATGGAGAACGTCCTCAGAACACCCCCATTTTGTTTATGTACGAACATTTCAGGACACAGCTAGTGTTCTTAGAACACTTTCAGCTTGACAACGAACAATACAGACAACGTCTTCAGGACACCCCCTGCGAACATTCCAGGACCCCACGGGTCTTCTTAGAACACTTTCAACTTGACACCGAATCCATTCTGTTTATTTACAAACATTTCAGAACAATTTCAGAGCAATTTACAATTTGACACAAAAGTGTCTAGCACATAAAAAAACAGAACATTGAACCTATCTCATACTCCCCCACCCTCCCAAAAACTCTTACACACTAACTAAATACAATTTTTAATCCAAGTTTCACTGTGCTGTCCGCGGACGTCCGCGAATGCAAGATGGCGGGCGCCACAGAAAATCTGACGCGCTTCACGCACCACGCCATCCAATCATCGAACATGTCGCATGTCCGCGGACATCACGCAAGCCGCTCGGCCAATCAGGGCACTGTCCGGGGAGCGAAACAGGAAGTCTGTCCGCTGAGCGAACAGAGATATCACTAATTATTTTGCCTTACATTTTGGTCATTTTTTAAAAAACTACTCGACGGATTTACACCAAATTTGTAAAAGCACGCTTTGGGACCAAGCCCCCGCTCCTGCCGCACATTTGGTGTAAATCCGTCCAGCGGTTTGGGCTGTAGGCGTGCGCAAAGTTTTTTTCCCATTATGTCTATGGGAAAAAACAAACGTTTTGGGACACCCCTATAACTTTGCCCCCCCTAGACCAAACCTCTCCAAACTTTGCAAAACAATTCAGAGAGGGGCATATACTTTTTTTGCAAAGTTTGGTGAGGATTCGTCCAGAGGGAGCGAAGTTATAAGCCACCCAAAAAATGTTCTTCCTATGGAAACACCAACTTAACCATAACTACATGGACACTACCGAATCCATGTCATATCACTAAAAAACTTATTTTACTTGATGCATTCAAACCTCTATCAGCTGTTGCTTTTGCAGGTCGAAAAAAATAAATAAACAATTCTCACAAACTAGACTGTATCTCAGTGAAGTGCACTCCCACTATACAGCTTGAAGCAAAAGCACTCAACCCCAGAAAACCAGAAAAGTGTTAAAATGTAACTTTTATTCAATAAAAAAACATTAAAAGAAACACAAGTCAGCATGGATTTACAAATTGTTGCTTAGCTACACCTCCTTTCTGGAAGAGATTGGTGGTAATTCTAATATTTATAAAGGGGGACGCAATTGCCCCTATGAATTACTGACCTATATTGACCATTAAGATATGATAGAATGGTTTATGTTACACCAAGAACAAGTTATTATTATTATTATGATTATTATTATGATTATTATTATGATGATTATGATGATTATTATTATTATTATTATTATTATTATTATTATTATTATTATTATTGCTACTACTTCTACAATTACTACTACTAATATCACTACACAACAAAATACTGTAGAAGGATTTTAATGTCTGGCAAAATTCTTATGTCATACTTGTATTAAGGATCAGCAAGACTCATCCACCACAGGCTGACACATACGGTTTATAGTCATATTTTCGAAATCAATCATTTTGAATGCATTATTGTCGAATCAATAATGTTGAAAAAAAAAAGTCTATTTTTTTTTTTTTTTTTTTTTTTTTTTATGGGTGGGTTCCCCCCACAGCCCTCCTTTTTTTTTTTAATAACCCTTATTTTACTATCTAAACCCCAAAAAAACATATCAAATAAAAAAAAAAATTGACTTTTTTTCTCGAATTTAATGCATCCGACACATACACACACACGCGCACGCATGCATGCACACACACACTCTTTCTCTCTCTCTCTCTCTCTCACTCTCTCTCTCTCTCTCGCTTGCTCTCTTTCTCTTATTCTCTCCTGCTGCTTGTAATCTTCAGGACAATAGGAATACTTCAAATCCTGATCTCCTATTTAATGGCCTTGCGCGCCACCATAGTCTTACCAACGAAGTGACAATCATCCCTGAAGACAATTTGGTAACATCGTCCTCACTACTTTTAAGATGTCCAGATTATGGCATGATCTATTCTAAGCAGTAGCAACTTCCCTTACAGCGTTGAAGGATTCATTTGTGGTAGTACTGGACTGCCCATCTAACATCATGAAAAGTATATGGATTTGTTTGTTCTCCTGTTTAAGTATTGATTGACATTGTGCAAACAGCCATACTTATTAGTACTAAATACACATAATAAATTGTGGTAAAGGGAAAGTGAAGACCTATCGCAGCGCCATCCAGAGCCAGTACTGGCTCTGTGGGGGAATGTAACTTCTTACCAAACTTCAAACCAAAGATGTTTGTCAAGTTGTTTCTGTATGTTACAGATACCACCATGCTGAGAACTGGTTGAGTGAGAGTGAATTTTCATAGGCCCATGGACCGACCCAAGAAAATCCTGACGAGGGAGGGAGAGAGAGAGAAGTGGGGAGAGGGGAGGGAGAAAAGGAGAGGAACAGGAAGAGGGAGGGGCAGGGAGGGAGAGCGTTAGAGAGAGAGAGGGAGAGAGGGAGAGAGAGAGAGTTAGAGAGAGAGAGAGAGAGAGAGAGAGAGAGAGACAGAGGAGCTGACAGCAGAGCAGACCTGGAGGGCATACATTGAGGTGCAATTCTCACCAGCCCTGAAGCACCCGAGGGTAAGTTTACAGTGGAGCCCCTACAACACCAACGATTTAAAGGGAGAATTCCACACACCTCTAGGGAAGCATGGAAAGGATCCCTTGACACAAACTGGCACGGTGTGCAGCGCGGGTCACCATTGTTTTTGAAACCTCTTTTGGCAGGCTTTTGCTTGGACAGAGGGATGGCATTTGTTCATCTGTTCAGAATTCAGTTCGGAGGGAGATCTGAAACCTGAGGTGGAGAGTGAATGTGCCAGAAGCTTGATCCATCTCGCTCACTCTGCTTCTTCTTGTCAACAGTTCCTGCTATATTGGTCTTGCCAGGGAAGCACTATGGATGTTGCTCCAAAATGAAGTCATGCCTTTCTCACTGGTCACACTGAAATGGTGGCAATGCCACTCACTGTTTTGATTGGCAGCAAGTCTGAAGGCTTGTTGAGTAGCTTAGGGGTTCAACATGTTTCATTCTATTGTTCAGTGTGTGCTTAACCCTTCTGTCAAGCTCAGGAATCTTTTTTTTTTCTACAATTAGGAAACAGTTTGCAATTCAAATGCACATCTTAAACTTTTTTTCTTTTCAAACATATAACTTGGACATATAATTAGTTAAAGCATAACCCCTCTGTGACGATCCTTTAGTTGGTGTCACTTCTCCCCACAAGAGAGCCCCTTTCCATGAGTCCAGGGAGGTGTTTCCACTAACTGATAGTCTCCTTGGGGGTGTAAGATGCAGGAGGACCTCATGGAGAGGATCCCCCACCCTCTGAGGATACGGACGCAAGTATGAGATACAGCCCCTTTAACTGCCAAGCCCTCAAGCTGATAATCACAGCACATCCACTTGGGGATAAGAACCTGGCACGAGGCACATCCTCGCTAACCCTCAACTCCACAATTGGATAATAATATCAGGATGTTCTATGGGTAAAAATGATAATTCCATGACTGGGCCCTACCATTCTTTCACTGTGGAGACCCAAAAGTCTGTACAGTGCTCCTTTAGCAATGCTAACAAGGACCACTGTGATATCAGTTCTTCTAAGTGTGGTGCTCATGATGTTAAGAAGAATACACTAGACTGATCAGGTAGTCTAGGGATGAGACGGGATGAGACGAAGAAGACTGATGACAATACAAACAGTATAGCTGACTCAAGTACTAGCATGAAGAAAATAATCAGAAACATAAAGACCAGTGATGCGAGCACCATAAAGAGAACTTGAGAGGGAGAGACCCTCGCAACAGTGTCAGGGATAAACCCACTGAAAGCCAAACCAGTGTCTGTGACCCAATGCAATATAGTAATATGAGTCCTCTTCCTTGTTGCAGTACTTGGCAGGGAAGTGTCCCAGTTGGGCCAATGAGAAACCAAAGTCTGGGACCTAAAGAAAAACAAGTAATACAAGTCATCTTCCTTGTGGCAGTACTTGGCAGGGAACTGAACCAAGTGAGCCACTTCAAAGACAGTGAGAAACCAATGTCTGGGAACCAATGAAAAACATGAATATGAGTAATCTTCCTTGTGGCAGTACTTGGCAAGGAGCTGAACCAAGTGAGCCACTTCAAAGACAGTGAGAAACCAATGTCTGGGAACCAATGAAAAACATGAATATGAGTAATCTTCCTTGTGGCAGTACTTGGCAAGGAGCTGAACCAAGTGAGCCACTTCAAAGACAGTGAGAAACCAATGTCTGGGAACCAATGAAAAACATAAATATGAGTAATCTTCCTTGTGGCAGTACTTGGCAAGGAGCTGAACAAAGTGAGCCAGTTCAAAGAAGAAGAGAAACTTGGGTCTGGGACCCAATGCAATAAAGTAATATGAGTCTTCTTCCTTGTGGCAGTACTTGGCAAGGAGCTGAACCAAGTGAGCCAGTTCAAAGAAGAAGAGAAACTTGGGTCTGGGACCCAATGCAATAAAGTAATGTGAGTCTTCTTCCTTGTGGCAGTACTTGGCAAGGAGCTGAACCAAGTGAGCCAGTTCAAAGACAATGAAAAACTAATTTCTGGGAACCAACGAAAAAAACAAATATGAATCATTTTCCTTGTGGCAGTACTTGGCAGGGAGCTGAACCAGGTGAGCCAGTTCAAAGAATACATGAAACCAGGGTCTGGGACCTTAAGCAAGAAAGTGATACACATCTTCTTCGCCTTGGCAGGGAGTTGAACCAAGTGAGCCCGATCAAAGAAGAAGACAACCCTGTGTCACAGATCCACCTAACACTTAGAATTGGATGTTGTAGGTGTGAAGCCTAAGGAAAAGAAGACCAGGGGAAGGGAGTCATTCCACCTGGGTATAAGGAACTGGCAACACGATAGCAGGAGAAGGGAGTCATTCTCCTGGTGATCCAGACCGGCAGTAAGGTCCAAAAAGGCCTTGGGAAGGGATTTATTCTCGCGTGCTATCTGAGACTGGATGTCAGGAGATGGGAGGCTTTCTCCTGGCCCACCAAGAAAGTGTTGATTGGAACATAAATATCAGGGGAAGAAGCAATTCCCCCTGACAACTTGTCAGAACGTATTATTTGGAACGTTACTATCTGGGGAAGTGAACCATTCCCCCTGCCAATGTGTGAGACACGAGACTGTTCTAAGATTTGGGAACTGTTTCTGCAAACCCTGAACAATAACCCAGGAGAAGGGACTCATTCTTTGGTATCTAGCGTAAGGGTCAGAAGTAATGTTTTCGTGACACAGGATGGTGGACTCTTTTGAGTTGACAGACATCCTGACAGACACCTGATATTTAGTTGTGGCAGGGAAACCACTCTTGGTAATAGGAATAGATCGTTTTTCTGTTGCTTTGTTGGTTAATAAAAGTCTATAGCCCTAAAGATGCCATGTTTGTGTCAGCCTCCCTCTTCTGCACCCTTACACCTCATAAACCTAGCTCTTAACACAGACACTTCATACACTATGACTAGTGCGCTTAGGCCTGCGTGCGAAAAAACAGCACAGAATGTGAAGACTCTAGCCTTTATTATAGACAGTGGACCACCTACTGGCCCTTGCATTACTCTGACATTAACGTAGCTTTCTACCATATAACATGTGTCAGGAGAATGGCATCCTTTTGTATCACTTATGCAGAGATCATTCTCAGATGGCCTTTCTACCATCCACAATGGAGCTTGCAATTAAAATGCTCTGTGGGCTGCACTGCTTCCAGTCTCACAGACAAGGCAGCCTCTTTATATATAGTAGATATCACTTGCATCCAACAATATGACATCAGGAGGAGAGGGCTGTGAGAGATGTTATCAGCCCACACCCACGTCATGAGCCAGGGGAGAATTTATGATCTTAAAATGAGCGTAAGGAATCCAACAAAGGTACTGTCATTATACAATGTCAAAAATATAAAAGCAAGTTAAAAACAGGTTACTAACAACATAAATTGTGGACCAATGTGCATATGACCTTCTGGTGAGCTTTGTAATGGTAGAAAGTAGCCAAAGGGAGACATTGAGCATTGAGGCAGAACGTTGGAAGATAACAATTGAGCTTGGTAACAGTGCTTAAGGCCCTCTTCCGACCAATTGTTTACATTGGCCACCAACATTCCAAAGTTATAATGTTTGTTATCAGACGTTTAGCATTGAGATAAAATGTCCCCAACACCACTGCTTCATATCACTTTGAGGTCTTTGTAAGGTTAATCTTGCATTAGCTCTCTGGGTATGTTTAGGTGGATGGAGATCTAGAACTTGTTTGAGCTTTTAAGCTCTGCACACACTGTTGGAGTGGGATGTAATGTCCACCCGAATCTCCAATTTAGTTTTTCTGAATTGCGGATTCAAACTTTCATAGAAGGGGTCTGCCACTCATTGGACAAATGCATCCACTACAGAGATCTCTCTTGACTGCATGACCAAAGGCCTGAATGCTGGGCAGTTCCAATCAGCCCTTCAAGTTTCGTAGATTGAACAAATGGGTACCACTGTGGTAGATAACAACGAGGGGGGATACTGCAGGATGTTTGTGTAGACACAGTTTCATGTACACCTAGTCCGTTCACCCGATTATCTTAACTTTGACCATGCGTAGAAACCTAGAGCATATTAAAAAAATTCCATTTTGGCTGCTTGTATGAAAGAACTTTAAACTAGCCACTTTTGCCACAATCTGTATTATCTGAACATGTTTTCATTTGTATTTGTATTTGTTTTTTATTTATTTATAGCACACACCACCAGGCCCAGGGGCATCAAGGCACGAAAACTTGAAGGTAGTTACATACATAGTTACATACATACATTTACAATAGCAGTTAGAATGATGTCATACAGTGGCAGAAACATGTACATACAAATTATGTTCCGTGAGATCAAAGTATAACAGGGTGAGAATGAAAAGGTAATCATGGTATTAACATAGGATAGGCAGATAAAATATACAATAAATTAGAAAGAGTCAAAGGGTAATACAGGTGACTGAGAAACTATGGTGCATATAGCAATCAAGGACTGCGTCAGAGCTGATCAAAGAGCCATGTTTTTGTTTTCTGTTTAAAGGTGTTAAATGAATCCTCAGATCTGATGGTAGAAGGGAGAGAGTTCCACAATTTAGGAGCTAGGACAGGGAAGCTCGTGCCCCCAGCTTTTTGACGTTTGAATCTGGGTATTGATAGGCTATGGGTCTGGGCAATTCTTTGAGGTCGGGTGGAAGTGTGGAGGGAAAGATGATTGGACAGGTAGGAGGGGGCCTTGTTGGCATAAGGGCAAACATGAAGAAAACAGTTTCTTGTTGCTATGTGTTGCAGAATAACATACAATAAATATAGTAAACACATGTGTAAGCTACACAAAACAAAAAGTGAAACAACAGTCTGTTTATTTGGTTCTCTAGTGCAAATATTTTAAGACTGATGCCAGGGGCTTTATTCATTGTGCACTTTGCACCAGGCTAAATGTGCCTAATTCACACAAGTAGCACTAAGCCTGTGGTACTCAGTGTCGTCACACAAACCCTGACACATGAAACTGTGCAAAGAGTATTTTTGCAGTGCAAAGTCATTGCATAGTCATTTTTGCAGTTCAAAAAACTTTGCCTGGATATTGCACGGTTCCGTGAATCAGGGTTTGTGTCGGCAGGGCAAAGTCACTTTTCACCAGTGCAAATTCACTTTGAACCGTGCTAAACCTTCCATGTATTTGACCCTTAAGTGTATTGATTTAATGTGTAGCACTTGTGCACATGTTACATATTCTGGCACATGGTGGATTCCTGTTTTATCTATCTAAAAAATGTTTGTATTGATCTACTCACCCGAAGGCCTCAGGACGCTCACAAGACAGATAAAACATACAAAAAAATAAGTTGTGTGAAACAACACAAGGATATGCTGAAACTATGTCATGACTATTAAATACGGAAACTAGAGTGAAGCTACCAGGAAGCTTCCACTATGGTGCGACTTGAACATGACCATAACCCACTTAAAACAGGCTGTTTGTGGCAGTAATGGAGCAAGCCATCCACTGGTACTGGCCCTCTGCCATTGTTGGTTTGCCAGCAGGGCTGGACTGGCCCACCGGGACACCGGGACTTTCCCTGCTAGGCCTTGGGGGCATAGGGCCTGTAAGAGGATTCAATTCAACACTACAGCTAAGTCAACGCCTAGTCTATAATACTGAATGAAAACCCTTATTGATATATCTTTAGGTCCAGTTCATGCGTTCTGGATGACTACCCCTATATAACACCCCTCTCTTGGAATCCCCCTGACCCCACTGAGCCAAGAAGTAGTTCTGTTTTGTAAGTTAAAAGGTTTATTTGATAATTTAACAATAGATATATATATGACACTTTATAATAAATTAATAATTGAATATCACACTTAATCTGATATGATACAGATTAACAACGGAGAATCTGGCACTAGCACACTTCTTATAATCACTAATGAGTTGACATGAAATGGATAAGGTAGCACACTGGTAAATAGGAACAAAAGTATAATGTGGTAGAGGATGCTTTATGTAAGCTCAGGTGGATGCAATATTCAATGAATGCAGTACAGAAAATACTCAATATGATTTCAACCAAACAATGTAATCACTTTTCTCTGGCAATCCCCTCCCCCCCTTGATGCAAGGCAAGGAAATGGAAGGAAAACACACAGTTCTCAGAAATGCAATCAATGTAATTCAGTTCAATCCCCCCCAAGCTTAGACAACAGAAAACAGGTAGGAGTTTTGAAATCACAGGCCCAAATTGCTTTGATATGTGCTGGCAATGAATGAGAAATATGCTGGAAACGCTTTTAATTCCCTTTCAGAGGTTCAGGGTGAGTGGTATCTAGTTAATATTAGTCCAGGCTCACACTAGCAATGATGCAGGGATAGTTAGCAGGTTAAACGAATTTCTGGCAAATGGAAGGCAAGCAGCAGCAGTTTTTACATGTGAAGAAATTGCAAATCGCGGTAAAATTCGCGGATGCGTGTTCCGCGATTGCGGTAAAACTATATGCGGTTCTTGGTGCGATTCAAAGCTACGATTCTAAGCTATCAGAGGAAAGTTACTGCAAGTCTCTAGCCCAAACGGTCGCGGAGATATGAGCGATTTAATAAAGGTCGTTTTTGGGTTTGCAAATTTCAAAAGCTCAAAATGACAAGTGCAGCTTGCAACTAGAAATGACAGGTGACAGCTAGGAGGCAGTTCTACTTAGGTTAAATAGATTGAATTAGATGAATTTAAACTAAGAGATTGGTTCTACACAGTTCTGCTGGGTACTCACACTATATTCTTGAATTAAATGGGCCTCATCACGGATCTGGTCAGGGTTTTAGACTGGACTCTGGTCTGGTCTGGTCTGGCCTCTGCCCTTCACAGTGATCTGGGTCAGCTCTCTCTGCTGGTCTGGGTCTCTCTGGGTACAGCACTGCTTTCTCTCTGGTCTGGTCTCTTAGTTCTGGATAGATTGAAGTCTCTAGTTTGGCTTTCTGGAGGTTGATGGAGGTAAGTATGGATTTTTCCGGCAGAGCGTCCCGCTGCAGATGGATTTGGAAAGTCCCTATCTGTCCTGTCTGTCTGCTTTTATGTGTTTAGAATGTGGGTGTGTTCTAGCATCACTGACCCTACCTCTCTCTCAGCTTCTAATTGGTCAAACTTCCATTTATCATTTGATTGGGGAATGAACTGTGAGTCAGCGTGATGTCATTTTACAGCCTGCAGAAAGTCCACTCCTCCTGTCAACTTACACACAAATCTAGATTTGAAACAAATACATATTTGCAGAGGTACATATTGTTTTAAAATCATATGCACCCATCATGCATTACAGGAGGTATCCCCTGTTCAAACTCTGCTCTTCCTGGGAGCTTGCATTCAGAAATGGCACATATTTCACTTTTTAACTGATTTTTCAATTTCTGACATTGACCCAACTTTACATACATGTGCGCAGGGAGTAGGGACATTAACTGATGAAGTTTCAGATTTTTAACATGCATACATTTAGAGTAATATCCACTTTTCTGCTAAAACCCCCCTGAACATGCCACCGGGTCGAAAAACCTCTTAAAATGTGGGCAGAAAAATCACAAGAATTATGGTATCATTTATAAAATTTTCACATGTCCGCTCTATGAGTTATTCATCTTTTTAAAGTTATGTTCTGGCTCCAAAGGGGTGTGGTTTCCCAGGTCACATGGTATAGAAACCAGTCTTTCCAGTTTCTGCCAAGCCAGCTTGCTCTCACAGGCAGTGCTCCTCCCAGCTCCTGCCAAGAGGAAGCTACATTTTACGACTGCGGTAATAAAAACCTTTGCCTGAGTGAAGAGGGCTTTGTTCACTCTCCTGCAGAGCACAGATAATTCAATTATCAGATAGATGGCATATCCTTAGTGTGGGCAGCAAAAGGAAGGTTGGCCTGGGAACACAGCTGTGACTCAAGTTTCCTCCTGATGGGGGTAGTTGCCAGGCAGAATTCAGTTCCTTAAGCCAGGTTTCAGATAAAATGTCACTTTTTGTTCCCCAGTCTAAGTCAAGACATTTTTTTACATATGCAGCTATGATGCTGATTCTAAGTTTAAACTATGACATTTAAACAATTGCAACCTATGTGACACTCAAAAGTAGGTCACTCAGTCAATTTAAACATTTTCGATTTTAGTGTCTTTAAATCCAGTGCAACTTAAACTGCTGACTCCATAGCAGTTTTGTTATAAGCATTGTTTTGGGCTCTTCATTTCCCAGATTTTTTAGGCACACAACACTCCATTCTACCAAATGTCTGCTGGTGTCCAGTGAGTTTTTAGATGTGTTGCAATGTTTAAAATAGACAGTTTGAGCCTGCCTTCAGAGAAACACAGGGTGGTTTTAAACTGCCGGCTTTTGGATAGTGGTGAGTACTGGTACTGCACCCATTTTTGGGATTTAAGAAAATGAATTCCCAACAGTTATGGGTTTGCTTTTGGCAATCAGCATTGCCACTCCCAATGGTTTCAGACTACTGTGCGGGTAGTCCAATGGTGGTTTTAAAGCGCTTTGAAGCTAACCGGCGCTACTGTTTTTCCTTTGGCAACCCATTTCCCTCATGGCAACCCAGCCTTTTATTCTCGCACTGGTGGGTGGCAAGTGAGGCAACCATTTTAGTGTGCGCACAAACTGCGCAGCTTTCCTGGATTTCAGCGCACATGTGGGTTTTCCGCCATCTTGAATTTTCTAAGCCCACAGCACCAAATGTTGCAGCATGATAGCTTAAACGTGGGTCAGGACACCCAACAAGCCCCCCCCACGCGACTGCACTTTGAATTTGAGTCGATGGGGAGTCGCGTGCCCATGGGTTTTGACCCACGCACCGGTCTGTCCGCATAATCTTCTTCCTCTTCTGTAGATGGCACAGTTCAGCATCTTCTTCTCCATCCGGTACTGATCGATCGGTTCTCCTCGCCAGTCCTGATGGGAGTATTGGGCGGTCCACTGGGCCCATTGGATCTTCGTTCCCGGTCTCCGGATCATCCTCCTTGGCCAGTCTCAAGGTCTTCTTTCTCCTAGGACGACAAAGGAAGAGCGGCAATACCTACTCATAGACGTTTTTCCACCACTGTTGAGATGGTGGGACAGCATATGCATTTCATCATGACGAAACATTACATTCTTACTTTGATAAAAAAAAACAGTATAACTAAGAGACAGTTTCATGCAAATCACAATATTTTAGAGACTAGATGTGGTATGTTTTATGATTGGAACTGAATTAGTCTGAGACAGTACCCGCTAGGATTCCAGAGGATTCCTCCAGTTGTTGCAGAGTGTGCCTGGGATGGCAACATTTCAACTGGTTTATGTGGACCCACTTGTCTTCCCCCTCTGCCGAACCGCCTTTGGGGATGCGGATCTTGTAGGCCACAGGGGAGATCTTATCGACGATCTCAAAGGGTCCTTTCCATGTAGGCAAAAATTTGCGCTGCTTGGCCTGGTTCCTTTGGAAGTTGTATATATAGACCCGGTCTCCCACCTGATATTCCTTCCTGGAAGTTTTCAGGTCATAATGGGTCTTCATGCTATCAGCCGATCTTTCTAGATTCCGCTGAGCATAAGCAAAAGCATGTTGGAGGTGTTTCCTTAAATTCTCTACATACTCATGAGTAGTGGAGGCATTTATCAGTGTCTGCTCTTGGGTCCTATAGAGCAAATGCTGAGGAAGCACCATCTTGCGCCCAGTCATCAATTCAAATGGTGACATTTTGGTTGCAGATGAAGGGGTAGATCTGATAGCCATTAGGACCAGAGGTAATCGGATATCCCAACTTGGCCCAGAATCTGCCACAAACTTCTTTAATATGCTCACAATTGTCCGGTTATATCTCTCTACTGCCCCAGAAGAAGCTGGCCTGTAAGCAATATGCAACTTCCTTTTGACCCCCAGTATCTCCCACATCTTTGTCATTACTTCACTGGTGAAGTGGCTACCTCTGTCTGACTCAATCCTTTGAGGTAGACCAAAACGGGAAAAGATGTGGTTAATCATCAAGGCAGCTGCAGTTTCTGCCTTGCAGTTTGGGGCTGGGAGACATTCCACCCACTTGGTAAACAAGCATGTCACAGTCAACATGTACTTATTCCCCCTAGCCGAGCGAATCACAGGACCTACAAAGTCGATTTGTAAATCTGACCATGGCAGTGTCATTCCCCTCTTTTGTAAAGGCGCCCGGTGCGTGAGGGATGATGGCTGAAATTGTGCACACACAAGACACCCCTTCAAATATTGGTTGAGGTCCTGGCCCATGTGTGGCCAGTATGCAACCTCTCTTAAGATTTCCAATGTTGTGTGAAACCCCCTATGACCGGCGGTGGCCGCATCATGGGCGTGACTTAACATCAGGCTTCGGAATGAGGTAGGAACCACCCACTGATCGTGGCCCGCTTTGGATTTCCTTACCAGCAAACCGTCTTGGATTCGGAACATTTTTGGACATTTCATCAACACTCTTAGGTCCTCTTTCCCAATGTAATCGGTATCCGTCAGGGGAAAGTTCTCAGGTTCCTCAAGGTGCTGGTAAAATTTACCAATAATTGGATCCCCCTTCTGAGCGGTAATCAAATCAGCATCAGGGGTCTCCTTACTCCATTGTGCAATTGAAAGGTCGTTGTGAGCATTTGTCTGGGACCTAGTGATAGCAGTGACCTGGATTTCCCCCAACAGGGACTCAATCTCAATTAGATCCCCTTGGATGGCCCCGGTTTTGGCCAGCTGATCAGCTAAGTCATTTCCAGTTTTGTCTGGTCCCTCTACTTTGGAATGACCCTTGATCTTTTTCCAGTAGATGGTCATCCCATTCGATGTGACCAGATCATCAATGTTTTGGATCAACTTCCCATGTTTCAAGGGTTTGTTGTTAGCACATAACATGCCTCTGGTTTTCCAATTAACCAGGTGCTCCACAAACCCGTTCCGTACATAATCCGAATCTGTGATTATGACCAGTTCGTGGAGGTGATGCTGGACAGCAGAGAGGATGGCCTGATGCACAGCCATCAATTCTGCCACCTGACTACTTCGGGGACCAATTTTGTATCCAGCGGAGGGTTCTGGGGACTCATTCACCCATGCATTCCCTACGCCGGCCACTAGTTCTTTCTCCCCGTTGTTGTCAACATGGTAAGAGCATCCATCCACATAGACAGTGGGCATTCCCTCACACTTGTCTTCTTCAAAGACTTTGTGTGGGGAATTAAGGTATGCCTCCATGTTGTCCTTTATTTTTAGACTTTCGTCCTCGAGACAGTTTTCTCTGGCACAATCATGCAAGTCAGCCAGACCTTGCGCGAGGGGACTCTTCTTGTTTTGGCCATATCTGACCTCCACAGGAAAGCCTTGCATTGACAGAATCCAGGAAGTAATTCGGGAATTACTCACATTTCCGGCCCGGATTCTGTCACTTTGGAGATATTGCAGAGGCTGGTGTGGAGTCTCCACTATGATGTGTTCCCCCTGGATAAACGGGCGGTAATTCTTCAATGCCCACACCGTTGCCAGGAGTGCCTTCTCACAATCGTTGAATTTTTCCTCCACAGAGGATAAAGTTTTGCTCGCATAGGAGATTACTTTATTGACCTTGTCATGCTTTTGATATAATACTGCCGTCAAGCACGTATTAGAGAACCCTGTCTCCAGGAAGAACTCCTTGTTTCTGACCGGGTAAGCTAGGCAAGGCGCTTGTGAGAGGCTTCTTTTGAGTTGTTTTACTGCCTCGGCTTGTTCTGGACCCCATTCCCACTTGACCCCCCCTTCAGGAGATGAATCAGGGGTCTGGTGATCTCTGCGTAGCCCTCAATGAACTTTCTGCTGTAATTAGTCAGTCCAAGGAGGCTCCTTAGTTCCCGCAGAGTTGTGGGGTCTTTCAGTTTCTGAAGTGCTTCCACTTTCTTTTCCTGGGGACAGAGGCCCTGAGGAGTAATCTCATGCCCCAAGAAATTAACACGGGTTCTACACCACTGTGCTTTCTGAAAGGAAAGTTTTGCTCCGGCGGCCCTCAACTGTGTCAGAACATAACGGATCTCCGCTATGTGTTCCTCCACAGATGAACTTTTGATGAGGACATCATCTACATAAGCCAGGTTACCCCTCGCACCCAGGTCGGGCATGGCCTTATGTAGGAAAATGTTGAATTCATTGCCGGAGTTGAGGTATCCGAAGGGAGTCCGGGTCCATGTGTACTGCTGGCCCCCAAAGGTAAAAGCCAGCTTGTATTGGTCCTCCCTACTGACAGGCACAGTCCAGTATCCATTGGTCAGGTCTATTGCAGTGAATACCTGTGACCCCTGGATCTGGGCCAGCCCTTGGTCAATGTAGGGCAGAGGCCATCGGGAAGTATGGACCCGTTTGTTGAGCTCCCCGAGGTCGGCACAGAGTCTCCACTGGCCGTTTGGCTTCAATATTCCCAGCACCGGATTATTGAAGGTGCTGTGGACTGGACGGATTATTCCCCGGGACTCAAGGTTCTTAATTATTTCAGTAAGGGACTCCATTGATGCGAGAGGCAAGCGATATTGCTTCACAAACACTGGAGTCATGCCAGGGTCCGTGGGGATTGTTGTTGTGTGGCTGTCAGTGCGACCACAGTCATATGAGTCTACCGCAAAGAGATCTTGGAAATCCAAGAAAACTTGTTTCAACTTTTGCTTTTGTTCCAGAGTCACACAGGCATCAGCTAGGTTGACTCTCTCTTCCACCATCTGCCTGAAGCCTGGAAAGACTTCTGGTTTGGCTATTTCAGCGGCCTCCTCCAGCTGGGTGGAGAGGTCCCTGGTCAGAGTGCTGATTTGGACCGGAGGCTTCAGGTGGGCAAGGCAGCCTTCATGGACCTGGAAAATCACCTCATCCCTCCTGAAGTCACAAGTCACATCTTCCTTACCATAGGGGCAGGAAGTGTACACCAGGAAGTTCCCCCCATGCCGGGTAAAAATCCTGTCTGGTGTTGTATTGTCCTCACTGTCACTGTCAACACAGTCCTTGGGGATTGGTCCTAACAGTTCATTTCTAAGATCAATGGAGAAATGTCGGTCATCAACCGCCATTCCAATAATGGTGCCTGCGGCTAGAGTAATACTCTTTAAGTCGCTGTTATCCACCTCTATTGGAATGGTGTCATGTTCTATGTTGACTAATGGTGTTGGGTTTACCCCCAACCCTTGCTGTTGGAGAGAAGCATTTAGATGTATGTAAGCATCAGGGTTTTTCAACTCTTGTCCCCTTTTAACTTTCACCTCCAGGGAGAATTGTCGGGTCCTTTCTGGGATGGTGACTTCCTCTTTAATCTGAATTTCAACTGCATAAGGTAGCAATTGAGCTGACCTAAATGCTTTTTCTGGATCATCAAAGCCCATGGGATTATCCGCTAATCGGGACCAAGCTTTGAAGTTTATTAGGTCCAAACTAATGGCAAAGCGATTGAGAATGTCACTGCCTAAGGAAAAGGTGGCAGTGACGTCTCGCACAACCCAACAATTATGGACTATGCTCTTGTTGCCAATGGAGATTTTGAGCATACACCTGCTTGGCAGGAGATGTTTTGAATTGGGTGCTTCCAGGTCCATTTCCCACTTGTCTATCAGTTTGAAGGTGGGAATGGCTGGATCTTTTGGGAGTTGGCGGAACATGGCTTCGCTGATGAAGCTCTTACCGTTGTTCACACACACTCGAGCGAGAACAGAGTCCTTCCCATCATTTAACTGAACAGGGATGAACAACTGCTCTCCAATTTGCTGAATATCAGCCAGGCTCTGAGCTGATTTCACATCTTTCTGGACTATAGGAGTGGGAGTTTCTGATTGTGGATTAGTATAGAATTTCAGAGTGTTTCCTTCCAGCGTGGAATACCACTTTAGACTGGAAGGAAGGTTGATTTTCAGAAATAGAGAGGACCCCCCATCACTAGTCTGTTGTCCTACTGCTATTACTGTCACGTCTGGAATCTGGTTGTTCTGGAAGTGAAATTCTACTTGGTCAGATTTTTGTTCAACCATGTGGCATGTGCCGTTTAAACTAACATGGTTGACACTCTGTTTTAATTTTATGGGTCGGCTAGTCTGGGTCCAGAGGACCTTGTTTACGCAATCAATTAGGGGTGACAACCTTCTCAGGAGGTCATTCCCTAGTAAACAAGGGGTGCCCTCTGGGGTCACAACTATGACCGGGTGTTTCAACTTATGTCGCCCAATTTTAATGTCCAAGTCTGCCGTCCCCTCGACGGGAATTTCCTTCCCGTCAAAGTTCTGCAGTTGTCCAGGAAGAGAGGTGAGAGGAATTTGGTAATTCTCTCCCCTTCCTGCATTCAGTTCGTCAAAGGCCCTTCTGGACAGAAGGGTAGCTTGAGATCCAGTGTCCACCAGTGCCGAGATTGTACCCTGCCCCTGTACTTGTACCGGGGCATAATATCTTCCCTCCTTCTCCTCAAGGGGGCACAGGTAATGTACATTTTTGGACAACTGGTGGGCTAACTTTCTGGTTTTGGACATCGCTAGCGAAGGGATTTGGGCAGAATCTTGTGGAGAGCCTTGGGAATCTGAAAGAAAAATTTTGCAACTGGAGATCAGAGCCATTGTGGGTTCCCCTGGTTCCGGTTCTGGGCCGCCCCCCCCTTTTTGGAGGCAGTCCCCAGGATGGGTTTGGACCAGGGGATTTTCTGGCTGTTGGTTCCGGGATGAGATGGTGGGCGGCGGTAGCTCAGTCTCCACATCTCCCCAGTCTGGATTTGCATCCCTAGGGACCCATTTTTCTTTGGGAGGAGTTCCCCCCTCTCTGAAGGAGAAGATCCTTTTCCCAGGATCCTCTGAGGATCCCTCTCCCTCAAATTGGAAGATCTGTACCTCCTCCTCACACTGAGTCTGTTTGGGTCTTTTGTTTCTCCTACCCCCCTCTGCTCCTTAGGAGGCAGACTTTCAGGGGCAAGAGATTTCGTTTCCGGTTCCTGGGTTTCCAGGGGCTGTTTACAAGTGAGGAAGGAAGCTTCCTCCAAGGCTTTACACCCCCCTTCCCTTTGTGCCTCCTCCCTGGGAACCGGTGAGTTATCGGGGTGCTGCCCCCGTCATTGTTCTGGAGCACCAGGTCCAGAGTTGGGTGCGTTCTGCGCCGGCATGCTGATCTGAGGGTTCTGCTGCGCCCTCAGTATATGACCCATATCCCGCGCCATGTTTTGAACCTGGCGCTCTAACTGGGAAACCCGCTCAGGCTGATACGGGGCCCTGTTTTCTCCCCTGGGCTGATCCCGGGAAGGGTAGCTGTCCCTCCTCTGGTAATACCCCGGGTTGGGAAGATTTGGGTACCCCTCCACCCTTGGCCTCCCCTCTCCCGGATTCAGTGGTCTGGGCTCAGGGAATTGAGGAAAGAAGGATGGATGATTTTGGGGTTGGAAGTCGGGTGGATATCTGGGGAAAAAGTTCTGCCCAGGGTTTGGTAAATTTCTGCCCTCCTGTGGGAAGTTTGGAGGGAAGTTCCCTGGGTTAGGTGCTTGGCTGGATCCCCCCCCTTGGGCTGGAGGAGTCCACACATAACCCAGGATGGGTCTGTTACCTTTGTAGCGAGGACTTACATAGTCAGGAGAGCGAGGGACCCCATTTGTGGGGCTGCCTCCCCGGCTCCCTGTCTGTGACTGGCCCGAGGACCTTCTGGGCCTAGCATTATTAGGTGCAGGTAGGTTTTTAGGCCCCCCCATCTCCAAATCTAAAACGGGGGTGACCTTTACCTCTGCCACCTTGGCAGCAGCAGGGGTGCTGTTGGCTTTGGGGTTTTTCTGGGCATTGCTTTTATTTTCTATGGGCTTCTGCACCTCATAGATGCGGGTAGCCTGTTCAATGACCCAGTCTAAAGATCTTTTCTCGTGAAAATCCCTCACGAGCTGGGTCATGATATATTTGGGCAAGGCATGGAAAAACGTGTTGATAAATTCACGGCTATCCGTGCGCACCCTTCTTGTGGTCTGTGCAAAAGCCCGCTTTAACTCCTGCACAAATTCTTGTGGGGCCTGATCCTCCCCACATTGCAAATTGTAGGCTGCCTTGCGAGCCTCTTGAGGATTTCTGTGAACAGAAAAATGTTTCAGGATGGCCGCCTTATAGGTGGACCATCTTAAATGATTTTGGTCCTCCAGCCCCGCAAAGAAACTGGAGTATTCCGGGGAGAAGGTCCACTTTACATATTGAATGCAGCTTTGGCTGTCCTTCAAATGGAAAGTCTCCATCATTTGTTCAAACAACTCTAAGTGCTCCCAAACAGAATACTTAGCGTTCTTATGGTAAGGCGTGATGACGCTCCTGATCGCCTTAATCTGCTTTAAGGGGTCCTTAAGCAAGGCCCTTTTTGCCTTATTGGCCTTTTTGGTTCGGGTAACCCTCGTCCATTCTTCCTCGGACTCAGAGGCACTGCTCCCAGAGGTTCCCGTCTGTTCTTCCAGGTTTTCCCGGATTCTGCGAGCCTGGGAATGGCTGGCAGAATGTGGGGACCTGGTCTCCTGTGTCCTGCGCAGTTCAGAGGAGTCTTCAGATTCCTCCTTGCTGCCAGGATTTGATGGGTACCCCCTCCACTGACCTAACTGGGCAGAGGTTTTCAGGATGCCCTTAATGGGCCTACTCTCCTGGGGTTCCCCATTGAACTGTACTGTACTTGGGTGCCCATACCCGGATGCCCACCCCTCCATTCCTGAGTGGTACTGGCCTATGAGCCCCATACTCTTAGCTGGATAGTAATCTGCCATCCCTGTGGCCCTGTGCTCATGTGCGCCAGGGGACATGGGGGTGGTAGAGTCCAGGGACTGGGGAAGATGAGGGCCCCTGGTGTTAGGGCTCCTGCGGTTATGGTCAGGAGTCTCTCTTTCCCAGCGGACCTCATCTCTATCCGCCCCTGCTCCCTGTTGCAATGCAAGAGCCTGCATTTGTGCTTTCAGTTCCTCTGTTAAGGCCTTACTCGACTCTATCAGTTTCTCCTGCACCGCTACCTGCTGTTGGAGCCTATCATTGTGTTGACAGAGGGCCTCATTTTCCCTCTGTGCTTCCTGGTTGGTCCTGGAGAACTGGGCCAGTCTTTGCTGCAGGAGGGTTACCTCCTGAGCTGTGTCCCTATTGGCCTGCTCCTTTCTTGCTAGAGCATCCTCCACCCTTCTGGTGTGCTCTACCAAGTTCTGGTTTTCTTTTTGGAGGTCACCCAGCCCCTGGTGGGCCAGGTGATTTTCTTCCATTTTTCTTTTTAAATGGCAGACTTCCTGGCCTAAGGCGTCTCTTTCCTGACTAAGAGCCTGCATTTGTGCCGCCAGGTCGTCCCTTTGCCGTTGAAGGGCACCAGCTTTTTGGCGCTCCTCATCAAACTCTGCCTGGGTATCCAGGTCTTTCAAGATCAGCTTGTTGCTCTCTACCTTCACTCTATCTAGATGACTTTGCAAGGTGGCTACCTGCTCCGTGCATGCCCTGTTAAAGTCTAATTGTTGCTCCAGCTTTTTCTGGCTCTGCAGTAAGGAGTCCAAACTGTCTTGGTGCTCCTTCTGCAGGGCCAGAAATCTGGTATCCTGTTCTGACTTTTCCTTTTGCAGCACATCCATATCCTCCTTCATTTTAGTGATGTACAGTCTGCTGTCATTTTCTGACTCCTGGCTCCTCTGCAGTCTCTTCTCAGAAGAGACCAGGTCAGATTGGACCTTCTGTAATGCCAGCAGTTGCCTACTCGCCAGATCTTGGCCTTCAGCACATTTGTCCTGCACGGCTCCCATATGTAAATATAAATACGCTGCTACCCTGGCAATCTTATTGTGTTCATCTTTGGCTTTAGGAGCCATATATAGTTCACTCAGGGCCACATGTAAGGGACCCTGATCTCTATATATATCTGACCCTGTTTCAGTGACCTGTTGTGTGATGGCCTGCAACCACGCATCCTGGCCCTGTTCGGTCCATTCACCTCTCACAAATAGCTTATGCAAGAGGTGCTCTCTGGCTATTTTCATGTCTACTAAGGTCGTCATTCTAGAGATTGGTCTCTGTCCTGACTTACAGAAGTTTGTATTTTATTTTTGCAGAACAGAACTTTTCTTGGAGTGTCCCTTTTGAGGAATGCTTCACAGCGTAATGCAGCGTGGTGATCCGACCGGATGTATGTATCCCGTCAGTTAGCACACTGTATTAAGCTGCACAAGTGGTAAATCTAACCCAACGTCTCGGCTCGAGCCCCCAATTTGTAAGAGGATTCAATTCAACACTACAGCTAAGTCAACGCCTAGTCTATAATACTGAATGAAAACCCTTATTGATATATCTTTAGGTCCAGTTCATGCGTTCTGGATGACTACCCCTATATAACACCCCTCTCTTGGAATCCCCCTGACCCCACTGAGCCAAGAAGTAGTTCTGTTTTGTAAGTTAAAAGGTTTATTTGATAATTTAACAATAGATATATATATGACACTTTATAATAAATTAATAATTGAATATCACACTTAATCTGATATGATACAGATTAACAACGGAGAATCTGGCACTAGCACACTTCTTATAATCACTAATGAGTTGACATGAAATGGATAAGGTAGCACACTGGTAAATAGGAACAAAAGTATAATGTGGTAGAGGATGCTTTATGTAAGCTCAGGTGGATGCAATATTCAATGAATGCAGTACAGAAAATACTCAATATGATTTCAACCAAACAATGTAATCACTTTTCTCTGGCAATCCCCTCCCCCCCTTGATGCAAGGCAAGGAAATGGAAGGAAAACACACAGTTCTCAGAAATGCAATCAATGTAATTCAGTTCAATCCCCCCCAAGCTTAGACAACAGAAAACAGGTAGGAGTTTTGAAATCACAGGCCCAAATTGCTTTGATATGTGCTGGCAATGAATGAGAAATATGCTGGAAACGCTTTTAATTCCCTTTCAGAGGTTCAGGGTGAGTGGTATCTAGTTAATATTAGTCCAGGCTCACACTAGCAATGATGCAGGGATAGTTAGCAGGTTAAACGAATTTCTGGCAAATGGAAGGCAAGCAGCAGCAGTTTTTACATGTGAAGAAATTGCAAATCGCGGTAAAATTCGCGGATGCGTGTTCCGCGATTGCGGTAGAACTATAAGGGGTAGGAATGCGGTTCTTGGTGCGATTCAAAGCTACGATTCTAAGCTATCAGAGGAAAGTTACTGCAAGTCTCTAGCCCAAACGGTCGCGGAGATATGAGCGATTTAATAAAGGTCGTTTTTGGGTTTGCAAATTTCAAAAGCTCAAAATGACAAGTGCAGCTTGCAACTAGAAATGACAGGTGACAGCTAGGAGGCAGTTCTACTTAGGTTAAATAGATTGAATTAGATGAATTTAAACTAAGAGATTGGTTCTACACAGTTCTGCTGGGTACTCACACTATATTCTTGAATTAAATGGGCCTCATCACGGATCTGGTCAGGGTTTTAGACTGGACTCTGGTCTGGTCTGGTCTGGCCTCTGCACTTCACAGTGATCTGGGTCAGCTCTCTCTGCTGGTCTGGGTCTCTCTGGGTACAGCACTGCTTTCTCTCTGGTCTGGTCTCTTAGTTCTGGATAGATTGAAGTCTCTAGTTTGGCTTTCTGGAGGTTGATGGAGGTAAGTATGGATTTTTCCGGCAGAGCGTCCCGCTGCAGATGGATTTGGAAAGTCCCGATCTGTCCTGTCTGTCTGCTTTTATGTGTTTAGAATGTGGGTGTGTTCTAGCATCACTGACCCTACCTCTCTCTCAGCTTCTAATTGGTCAAACTTCCATTTATCATTTGATTGGGGAATGAACTGTGAGTCAGCGTGATGTCATTTTACAGCCTGCAGAAAGTCCACTCCTCCTGTCAACTTACACACAAATCTAGATTTGAAACAAATACATATTTGCAGAGGTACATATTGTTTTAAAATCATATGCACCCATCATGCATTACAGGAGGTATCCCCTGTTCAAACTCTGCTCTTCCTGGGAGCTTGCATTCAGAAATGGCACATATTTCACTTTTTAACTGATTTTTCAATTTCTGACATTGACCCAACTTTACATACATGTGCGCAGGGAGTAGGGACATTAACTGATGAAGTTTCAGATTTTTAACATGCATACATTTAGAGTAATATCCACTTTTCCGCTAAAACCCCCCTGAACATGCCACCGGGTCGAAAAACCTCTTAAAATGTGGGCAGAAAAATCACAAGAATTATGGTATCATTTATAAAATTTTCACATGTCCGCTCTATGAGTTATTCATCTTTTTAAAGTTATGTTCTGGCTCCAAAGGGGTGTGGTTTCCCAGGTCACATGGTATAGAAACCAGTCTTTCCAGTTTCTGCCAAGCCAGCTTGCTCTCACAGGCAGTGCTCCTCCCAGCTCCTGCCAAGAGGAAGCTACATTTTACGACTGCGGTAATAAAAACCTTTGCCTGAGTGAAGAGGGCTTTGTTCACTCTCCTGCAGAGCACAGATAATTCAATTATCAGATAGATGGCATATCCTTAGTGTGGGCAGCAAAAGGAAGGTTGGCCTGGGAACACAGCTGTGACTCAAGTTTCCTCCTGATGGGGGTAGTTGCCAGGCAGAATTCAGTTCCTTAAGCCAGGTTTCAGATAAAATGTCACTTTTTGTTCCCCAGTCTAAGTCAAGACATTTTTTTACATATGCAGCTATGATGCTGATTCTAAGTTTAAACTATGACATTTAAACAATTGCAACCTATGTGACACTCAAAAGTAGGTCACTCAGTCAATTTAAACATTTTCGATTTTAGTGTCTTTAAATCCAGTGCAACTTAAAATGCTGACTCCATAGCAGTTTTGTTATAAGCATTGTTTTGGGCTCTTCATTTCCCAGATTTTTTAGGCACACAACACTCCATTCTACCAAATGTCTGCTGGTGTCCAGTGAGTTTTTAGATGTGTTGCAATGTTTAAAATAGACAGTTTGAGCCTGCCTTCAGAGAAACACAGGGTGGTTTTAAACTGCCGGCTTTTGGATAGTGGTGAGTACTGGTACTGCACCCATTTTTGGGATTTAAGAAAATGAATTCCCAACAGTTATGGGTTTGCTTTTGGCAATCAGCATTGCCACTCCCAATGGTTTCAGACTACTGTGCGGGTAGTCCAATGGTGGTTTTAAAGCGCTTTGAAGCTAACCGGCGCTACTGTTTTTCCTTTGGCAACCCATTTCCCTCATGGCAACCCAGCCTTTCATTCTCGCACTGGTGGGTGGCAAGTGAGGCAACCATTTTAGTGTGCGCACAAACTGCGCAGCTTTCCTGGATTTCAGCGCACATGTGGGTTTTCCGCCATCTTGAATTTTCTAAGCCCACAGCACCAAATGTTGCAGCATGATAGCTTAAACGTGGGTCAGGACACCCAACAGGCCTCTTTTCTTGCTGCTTTGCCTCTTAGGAGAAGGATACACAACTATGAGCCAGCCTGAACGGGTCGCTATTCACACTGGCTGTGCTTGGTGTATTTGTTTCCTGCCCGGGCCGCTGGGCCATGCTCACTTGCACATTTGTGTTGGGCCTCACCCGAACGAACCGCATGTGTCCTGCAGCACTAGGTTGTTTGTCTGATGACTGCTGTGCACTGATCACAGGATGCGCAGTTCACTGGGAAGCCGGGGTGGGTGAGGCTGACTGGTGCTGGATCTGCTGCTGCTGAGTGTCTACGACAAAGCGAGAAGCGTGCTCACCCTCAGGGGAGGCCGGCACTGCCTGCCATTTGGTTTCAGGTGAGGAGGACCGGTGCAAATGCGATTGCTAATTTGTTTTTGCCATAATAATCTAGATTCAGAGCAGCTGTGCCCCGCTCAGCTGATCTGTAGGAAGTAGACACGTGAAAGTTTGCTGCTGCCCATCTCGAGGGTCAATCACTGCACTCTTTTAACCACCAGGGCCGTATTCAGTACAATAACACATGCAGACGACATGACAAATGCACTACACTGCACATTGAAAGCTCCAGTAGCTAATAAGAAAGTCTCCTGGGCAAGGCCAGAAAGGTGCTAGCACTGCAGGGGCTGTTGCTGGCGTGAGGCCGCCGTAGCCACCCACCTCCCCAGGGACTCTGCCACCACCAGAGCAGAGCTGCAGATACAACCCCCATTAGAGGACATAGTGCAACCCCCAGGATAGGAGCACAGGCTGAAATTCTCCTTCGCGTGAGGAACCTCCAGGAGAGAAGAGCTTTGGGTACAACGGTCATCAGAGGACGCAGGGTGCAAACCCAAGGAGAGGAGAAATTCCCGCAGGAGGAGCACTAGGTAGAACTTTAGTGGCACGTGGTGAGGAACGGGAGGAGCACTGCTGCCTGGCTAATGTTGCGTTGCCTTTGAGGGTCAGTAACAGAAGCACCACGAAATCGCACCAGAGGTGGAGTTGCATGAAGTACCGACGTTAGGAGTCGGAGGAGGTTCTTGGTTTTGGTGCCTTGCCTGTGTTTACTTTGAATTGCAGGCTTCTAGATATTGGTGGTTTTCTGTTGGTTACACTTTATTTAATGAGCAAGTGATTGATTACCTTAGCTTCCATTTGACTGAGGGATCCACCGAGGGCAGAGGTCCGAATAGAGGGCACATATTACACGATTGGACCCTCAGGTCGCCTTGGTTATCGCCATCAGTGCGTGATAGAACGGTGCTTCTTACACTAACCGCTCAGCAGCAGCTTACCCGTGCACACACTGGAACATTCACCAGCAAAGCATTGTCTTCTCAGAATGTACCTTTGTTATTTACGCCAGTAAAGTGAGAGAGCGTTAATCTTTGCCAGCACGCCCTGCCCTCGCCACATGCACACATGCCTAAGCATCGAGGTGCACCTCAGCCATGGTGGCCGTGTGTGCCCTTGGTCTGGCCAGCTGCCGCCGGCCTGTGCCTGCACTATGACATGTCGTCTTTCACGGCTGCCTGTCTCGAGCAACTGGTGACAGACAGCACACTTTTTTTTATCCACCAGGGCCTTATTCTGTTCTAGTAGAATAACGCAGACGAATGCACTGCACCTGAAGCTGCAGTGCTAGCTATTAAGAAAGGCTCAGCTCGTGTCGTACCGGATAAGACACAGCCTGGCAAGGCTGAAGGATCGGGACCTCTGTGAGGCCAGAGCCGTTAACAGTTAGGGCTCTGACAGGAGTCAGGACCTGGTTCAGCGCGAGATCTATTAGCTTATGGTGGATCCTGATTCCCGTCCTTTCCGGCGAGGAGATGATAAAGCAGGGCAGAGCAGAGGGTCCCGGAAAGGCTGTGCCGGTGCAGGATGAACTACAGAGGCTATGGGCCTCATTCCGAGTACGGCGCTAACCAATGGCGCTATTAACGCCTTGGTTGACGCCGTACCCGGACCGGCAGCGCCTTGGTGGATGGCGGAATTACCGCCCCATTCCAAGGTTGGCAGGGCGGTAATTCCCCAATCCCCATTTACCCTTCCCCATTCCCATTCTTGCCCCATAGGGCATAATGGGAGTGGGGAAGGCGTTAATTACGCCACCGTAAATTACGGTGGCGTAATTAACATCAAGGTCCCTTAGCGCCATGGATTTTAACACCTGCTAAAAGCAGGTGTTAAAACCTCCATGGCGCAAAGGGAACTCGGAGTATGGCGGTAAGGGATTACCGCCACCGCTCTCGTTAGCGGTGGCCGCTATCCCTTACCGCCATACTCGGAATGAGGCCCTATGTCTAGGAGCGTGATAGATTGCTCGGTGGGGCAGTGGGGTTAGGGACGGAGCTCTGGTTAACGTCAAATAATGTGTGCGTAGGCGGGGGAAACGTGTGTGGCGGCATTTAACGTCTTTACACAATTCCCTCATAGAAGGGCTGAGCTCACGACCTGTGCTCGCTCCTTCAGCTTAATATGGGGCCACTTTGAAAAAGATGTTCCAGGACCACTTTTGGTTCCCAGTCCAGCCCTGTTTCCCCGGGCTTCTCTGTTCTTCTTTAACTAATTGCAGGCATGGACCAATGCAGCAGTTTCCCAATCCGTTCCTGTACCCGATCTGGAAAACTAGTCCTACAGCTTGTTATTGCCCCGGCCCCCATTCTTGTTCTTGCTTCTACTGGTAATGATCTCAGGTGCTGCATCCAAAGATGGTGTTTCAGTGTGTGGATAACTAGTAGCTGATGTTATGGCTGCAATGATGGGCCAGTTTTGCTTTGAGTTATTAGCCACCATGAGGAGTGTTCCCTGTGCACCGGCTTCATTGACCACAGTGGAAGTTGTGGTGCCTGCATTGTTTAAGCTGAAGGCTCTTAAATTGATAGAATGCTTTCAGAATTGGGTCGCCAGGCTTGTCAGCAATGTGATTTGCCTATAAGTGGCAAACTAGGTTTGAATAGAATGAGTTTTATTGGTCTGGGGATTAGGGATGGCCGAAATTGACGCTGGCTGAAGATTTCTTTTTACCAAAATATTTGACAGGAAATTGGGGTTTGAGGGGATAATATTTCAGTTAGGGGGATTTTATTTGGTATTTATTTAGCACCTACTATCGATAAATGTGAGCAGGAAAAAGTCCCCAAAATCTTTTAGGTTATGTAATTATGTACTTATGTATTTATTTGCTCAAAATGTGTTGTGGTTTAACCAAAATTAAATAGTGTTTAAAAAAAAAGCAATTCTGGCATGAAAAAGGCTGAAACAGACTCATTCTCCATGGGCTAAATTAGTGAAGGGGGAATATTTTGCCCAGAATTTGCCAGTTAATCAGCAGATCAAATGTCAGCCATGCTGTCAACCCTTAGTGTGTTTCCTGTCTCAGAATTTGCTCGGTGTGGTTTGGGATCAGATAGGGGGCAGCACTCAATGCAGCTATCAAAAACTGTTAATGCCCTCCACAAAACCATAGCTGCCTATCATCGTTCACACGTTTTATTATTAAGAAGAAGAAAACAGTATGTCCAGAAAGCAGGGAACAGTTGCCACATAGACCATACTGTGATTTATGATGTGTTTGCACAACAACAGTTGTCTGTGTGGGGGAAAACAAAATCCTGTAAACCTATAACCCTAGGTATTGACCACATCCATGAACATTGTGGTTAACCGCTGAGAGTTCACATGTATGACTATGATGTTTTAAGCACAGTTCAATGGCGCTTCAGCAGTTTCTTCAATGCCCATGGAAAGAGCATTGAAGTAGCCATTATGGCAAATTTCAAGGATTGCAAAGAGCTTTGGTTAAGTAGCCAACGAGATGCAAAGCACGAGCCATTCTTTTTTTTGTTTCTATTTCTTTTTATAAATATGCAAATGCGTTGTCAGATGCATTGTTGAAATGACCCTAAGAGATTTAGGTGGTTTCTGGTCCATGATATGATTAAGTTAAAATTTCTCAAACATCGCATAAGAAGGGAGAGGACACATGACTGAAGGAAGAGAACTGTCTAGCACAACTGAACAGTAGCCGCACGGCTATACATACACATGTTTAAGAAAGTCGCAGCACGCTGGACAGTCGTGTCTTAGAGCGGGGCAATGGGAGATCCACCATCGATAAACCAGGACATGTTATGTAGTCTGATGTTAGTGTTAATGTACGAGTTCCTAGAGGCCAAACTCGAAATGCCGTACTCGAAAATTATAAATATGATAGAGGCCATAAGGTTGATCCCCCAGTCAAAGAACTAGTAATGAAGCAGAGAGCTACATATTCAGGGGAAGTCTGTAGGGCCATGTATAACTAGGGATGCACAAGCCTTAAAGGGCTCCATTTGAATCATATTACTAAAATAATGGGTCAAATCAGGAGAGATGACTTCTCAGGAATTTGAGTCGAGCCTAAAATGTTCAATTCAAAGAAAATCAGTTCAGACTAGTCCAAAGCACAGGCGCCAATAACTTTGCATTAGGCCAATTCCACCTGAAATTGAAAACACAATCCTCATGAGATGAAATACCGTTATATGAAAACAAGACCACAAAATAAATTAAGCAAGACGAGGCATCCTAACTTGCAGCGAGCTCATGGCCGCTATATATTAACTGGTGTTTCAATTACACATCATTATGAGTTTCATCGATAATAAGTTTGAAACGAATGCGAGCTAGTTGGCCCATCCCTATCTAGCACACTTGCAATCACACTGTATTGCTGTAGCATCTGGCAAGAGTGCTAGCCGGAAGATATCCCGCAGAACTGGCTGTGACCAAATGACTTCTGCTCTACAGGAGTAGAAGGACGAGTAGTGGCTAAATCGCCAAATGTGTAATATATGTCACTATGTTTTGTAGCGCGCTGTGTTGTATATACAAAGCCACTCTTCTGAAAGTATATCACACATAAATAAATAAATAAATACATTGCCTAATCAATCCTCTCACTTCTACAAACTAACAGCGATCCCACAGTCATAAAGGCAGATTAAGCCCAGGGTGCAGCTGTACCTCCTTCGCCTTTTCTGGAAACGTGGGCCAAGGGCAGGCTGTTCTCTTAGCAGGAGTGTGAATGTGACCCAGTTGCAACCCAAACAGCAATGGCACAACAGATGAAATAAAAGAATACATAATCAGGGTTCTATAAAAACAAATATACTTTAATGAGACAAATCAATACTGTACAGGAAGTCAGAAAATGCACAATCAATATCTGTAGGCTCTATGGATATGTTGGCAGGGAGGAAAAAGCCAGGAATTGCAGTGATGCCTCTCAAAAGAACATGCTCTTTCAGAAATAAAAAGATGTAACAGCGGTCTTAACCAGTGTGTAGGGTCCCAACACTGGACCAAGGGGAAAGGGGCTCCTAATAGTACCTGTTTCCAGTTCTTAGACAGTTGCACGGGGCCAAACCAAGTTTCAAGGTCCAATGCTTCTAGGTCAAACCGGGTTTGAAGGCGGCAAGTCGTGTTGATTCCAGGCGGCGACTTAGCATCAAGTCAGATTCAAGCAGTGCTCTGTGTATTACAAAGGCAGCTTCGAACACTGCAGGTCAATGGCTCACAAGGAACGGGTCGATGATCAAGCGTAGTTCAAAACAAAGAGTACGAGGGATTCAGGTCCAAAAGAGATGCAATGCTCCAGTGGTTCTAGTTGAGCTGAAGTACAAAGTCGTTGCTGTTCGAGGATGCAGCAGTTTGAAGTCATCTAGACGGTGCATTGGTGCTGAGTCAGACAGGTGACGAGACTCTGCTGGGGTGCTGCAGCTTCACGCTGGTTCGATTACGAGTGCCAACGGTAGTATCATGTGTCCTGGGCATTCAAAAGCAGTGAACGTTGTTCATATGTGGTAAGAGCAATGCAAACTGGATGGTGTGGCCCCCTGGATGCTGTGCGTCCCACTGCAGGGGCTTAAGGGCAAGGCAAGCCCTTTTCAGTCTCTGCTATTGAGTTTTTGGGTAACAGAGTGGGTGGCCTTTGACCTCAGCAATCTCGCCCTTAATGTGTCCCGGGAGATGGAAAGGCAGCGGAACTTTCCTCTGACTTGGGGAATCTGTCAGAGGAATTTGGAAAGGTCTGCTCTCCCAACAGGTTCCTGCATCCGTCCTGACAGCCTTGGCAATCCAAAGCTTAATGAAAGAAGTAGTGTCACACCCCTCTTTTATTGTGAAACGGCCAGAGTGGATTGTTTGAAAGCAATCCTGTCCCTGTCCTTGAGACCCTTGCCTCCTGATATCATACCCAAAATGACTTGTTCTGCAGGAAGTGAAGGTGATAGGAAAGAAGGACTCATCACAGAAAATCAGCATGGAGGAATCATTCCTTGAGCACACTGGTGCTTTCTAACTGACCAACACTGCTCCTCTCCCAGTTTGCAACTTCAAAGGCTCTCTGCTGTGCCATCTCCTCATGTGAGGCAGGCCTGTTTCTCTTTGAAGCTAGGATCCCAAGAGATCCCCTGGTGTGAGCTAGTTGGCCTTGGAGTGCGGAGTTGCCCATCTTCCGGGGAGAGTCAAAAGAGGCAGGTATCCCGTCTTTTGTCTCATTCACTTGAATACAGACAGCAGGGCTGCCTGTCATCCACACTGCCTCTTATAGCTCGTCCTAAATCACAGGATTGCCACTGGTATGCTCCAATGCAGATGTGACTTTAACAATGATGTGAACCATCAGACACCATACCATTCCAAAACCTAGGTAAAGTGTATATTTTAAGATGACCCTGCCACCAGGTCACATTTCATCACAATTATTACAGTTTTATAAGAGAGGTGCAGGTTTAAATACAACCTCTGCTGTGACTTTTGTGTCATGACAGCTGTCAGACAGGGTATCTGCGACCGCTGAACCTGCCCTGTGCCACAGGAGAGCTTCAGATCTGGAGACTGATGCAGCATGGCAGAGGTGTCACTATGTTTTTCAACCAACCATAGAGTAGTCTGAAATCCATCTGAAAAGTCCTGATGGGGTAAATAATTCGACCTTAACTCTGGCTTTGCTCCCTCAAAGCTTCTCGAACATTGCTCTACGAGTGTGTTCTCTCTGTCATTGGCTAGCCTGCTCCTGTCATCCAGTTTATAAAACAACCCGTCTCCCCCCACCCCTTCCCTTCCACTGCTTTCCTTTGTGTTTGCAACCCTCTGTAATTTATAGTGAGCCTGGTACCTGATTGTCTTTTGAAAAGTGGTTTCTCCAGCTGAGTTGTTTGTCAGCGACGTAGCCTGCAGTCCCTTAATCGTGTTAGCCACTCGATTGATAAAGACTTTTTGTGTGCACTCGGGCTGTAATGCAGTTATAAAGTATAACTGCATATCATTTCCATTTCTTTAAGCGGCAAATTCCTGCGAAGGATAGGAACTGCTGTCAGATCCGCTCCCATCACGGCCAATATTGCGGCCGCAGCGGGATGCACTTAGGCGGATAACTTGGCCGAGCAATAGAGAAGTACGCGCAGTATAACTTTCGGTGGAGCCGGGCCCCGGCGGGCGGGGGGTATTTCGTACTGCTGTTTATATGAATAACCCCCCGACCGGATAAATGCCAGTTGCAACCAAACGCAACAAGCAATTTTGAGCTGAGCTGTAGAAAAACAAACTTTAAAGTGCTTGTGTTTTCAAAGCAGTTGCGCTCCCTATTGTGAGCCGACCTTCTGTGCAATATAAGGCATGTATTATTCTTCCGCCGCTCGGAATTTGCCTTTCTTTAGCAGAGAGCAAAAGGCAAACATCTAAAATGTCAGGAGCAAGAACGCCGAATACATGAAGATTTGCCCTGTGGATAAACGTCGCTTCCAAAACCTCGCAGCTCGCTATCCGGGCCTGTGCGCGGAATGATGTTTCCCTACGTGAAATGACGTGTTGGTGTCCCTCTCCCTAACATTCCTGCCAGAAATGATGTTCAGTTGAGCGGCTTTTTTACTAACTATGTACTATTGCATTTCCTTATGTTTTTCTCTGTGTAACTAAGCATACATCTCTTGTAACAAGCGCCACGATGCCCACGGGCTGCTGGGCGCTCTACACATGTAAATACATAAATAAATACATATTCCAGTCAACCCACCCAATCGTCTGACAGTGCTGAAGCTTGTCTGGAGAATGGTGCTTCAGGCTTCTGCTATCGAGACCTAGGTTTGGGAGAGAACTGAAAAGGGCAGCCAAGGAGGGAATTTGGTAAAGGTTTACAAAAAAAAAAAAAAAAAAAAGCTAGCAGACATAGTAAAAATCAAAGCCCAGCGCTGGTCAGGAAACAATGTTAAACACTTCTGTGAATTAGTGTAGGCGCCTTTGGGCAGCTTCTAGTACTTTATAAGGAAGTCCTGAAATGTGTCAGCAGTGTTTGAGTGATGAGCTTGGGCTGCACCCAGGCGTGCTCTTGAAGCGTTGAGTGTGGCTTGTTTGCCCCTTGGGAAGTGTGTGTCGAGGTGCTCACTCAGTTACTTAGTTTAAAGAAATAACATGAAAAGTGTTGCTCCATCGAATTAAGGGTTACTTATGTGCTCCTGGTCTGATCTTGCTTTAATTTATGTATTTATTTAGGATTTATAAAGTGCAAACTGTGGCCCGAAGTCATCAAGGTCAAGGAACTGTGATGCGAAAGAGGTCCCTTGAGTAATTTGGGCAGACATGACCTGGGCACACTATGGCAAAACAATTGCCTAAATGAATTCAATCAAAGTGCACACAATTCAATAATGTACCATTGTTTTAATAATCGAGAAAAATTAACAAAGGGAGTAAGTCACATTTTAGAACACTTCAATTGTAGTAAATCAAAAAAAGGCATTCACGTGCCATTCCAAAACAAAAAACACAGTATTGCAGAACTCGTTCACATTTTTTTTTGTATTTTAACACACTTGGCTGACATTACGTAGTAACATTCATGATTTCATGAAGCTCATGAGGACAGATATCTCTATGGGGACAATTCTGAGCTGAGACAATATGGTTTCGCTCTGTGTATTTCCTCCTATTTGCTACAACGTGTTTCGGGCAAGGGGGCCTTCACCAGGTAAGTGTACTGTATTTATGTTAGTTTCCTGTGAATTAACTTAATAGTATGTAAGTAATGGTGTTCGCTCTGGGGGAAAACATGTCTTGTATGAACTGCCAAACTGTTTAACTGACATGAGGGTTTGCAGGTAAACTTGCCAAAAAATCTTCACAGGCTGGGAAACTTTTGCCGTATCTGATGGTAAAAAAGTTTTGAATTCATTTAGGCTGTTGTCAAAAAATGCAAACAATGGTGTATATTGGGCAGTCAAACATGGGATCAGTCGCTAGGTCCTTAAGTCACAGAGAGTCGAAGTTGGGATTGTCCAGCCAGCTGTCAGAAATGACAGAGCCCACAAGTACTGTGTGCCAAGCTGATAAGGTAGACTCATGCGGGACGAGACATCTGACGTGGGCTACCCATCAGAGTGCTACCCCTGCAGGACCACATATTGAAGCATATGTTCAGTGTGAGGGCACAGTGTCATATTCTGAGACTACATTGTAATGCTATCTGAGGGGGCAGCCCAACCGCAGCTCAACCTCCCTGTACAGGGGGAGTGACATACCTGTCCCCACATAAGGGGAGGGCATGGTTGTTGCTTGTATAATACATTAAGCTGAGGTAAGTTCACCTGACAGCATGTGGTATTTCAGGCTGCAGGTCAAAAATGTAAGTAAAACGGGAGTCCAAAGGTCTGCATTGGATGCCCACCTCAGCACCAAACTGCCAGTTTGGCAGTAGGGCAATGTGGGTGACCCTGAGACACCCACATGTAAGGGTAGCCTTCAGAATGTAGGTTCCCTGCTGTGAGACAGCTGTCTGAGCACTCATTGGAACCTCCACAGAACACATTGAGGATTCCTCCTGCGCTAGCGCAGCGATGAGCCACACTGAGCTGTTTGCGGAGCACGCATAGTCTGCACGTAGGCCTCCACTTTCTCAGTTACTTGGGTAGTTGAACAGGTAGACGTCGAGTGAATCAGAGAAGGTCTAGGAGTTTTTGCTGGCCTAGTCATTTACAAGACCGACCTATGCTTGGTATACAGTCATAGTGAAAATAGACCATCAGCCTTCAACAACCGGGATCCAGTTTCATTGATACCAGCATCCACCAACCACATTAAGGACTGTGATATCATTTTTGGAACCCTCTTTTCTTTACACGGGTGCTCTTGTTTTACCTGCGATTCTTAATACTGTTATTAAATAGTGTTATGAACTGGAGACAGGGAGCAATAGAAATGTAGGACCACCGCGCGTGGTAGTTGAACCGCTGTGTGTTCTGTTGCGTCTGGAACTGGTCTCCTAGCGAAGTGCTCTACTGTCCCTATTTGTTTGTCTGTAATTAAACAGTGTTCTTTTGTTTTCCTCCATTGTATGGTATGTGCTTTGAAATCTGTATACAGACGACATGTGAGGGTGTGGGTGCTCAGGTGGATGGGACTGTCCTATGCGAGTAATGAAGGCATGTTAAAAGTCATGCTTGAGAACAAGCAATGTGCTCTGACCATGTGGTACATATAGGATTTATAATTTGAAGAAAGTGAAAGAATAGCTGGCACACAACAGAGTGTTGTATGTGGAGGACTCACCTAGGGGGTTACAAGTAGGGTGCTGGGGTAGCAGATGAGCTGGGGCGGCTAGAGGGAACAGGCGGGAGGGTTCCCCCTGAACTGGCAAAGCAGGGTTCAGTGGAGCAATCAGCAATTAGGGACACGTTCCTTGAATATGAGGGTGTCCGGGTCCTTCCCGAAGTGTTGGATGGAGGGGCTCAGTCTGCTCTGCATTGGCAACTTGCTCGAGAGACAGGCTGCAAAGTAGGGAGGGAGGAAGGATAGCTCAGGGGCAACACGTCTGTCTTAGGAGCAAGACAATGTGGTGCAACACAGCTTCAAATCCAGAGCCCGTGCTTAGAAACCACTCGCTGGTATTAAGTGCATTATGATTAAACAAATAAATAAATAAATAAATAAATAAATGAGAAAAGGCATATTTTGTGACCCTTCTTCTCCTTTCAGGTCTTTGTTTCCAGCCTGGGGATTCCATTTCTTTTAGTGGATAAGCTATAATCAAAATGTGGATTGGTGGAAGGTTTAAATATGAACCACTGGCAATGTTCTGGGCACCTTCCACACCAGCGTTTTTTAGCACATCTGCAGCATTGCACAATGGGTGCAGTCATATACAAATCAGTCAGGTACTGCCACCAATGGAAGCATCCTCGCCCGACCCGCTGGACCAGGCCGCCTCTGCACAGAAACAGAAGCAACCCCCACACATGCTTCCTTCTGGTGGTGCACCGGCCTCATTCTTGTCATTGCATGTCACGTGTGCCAGTGCAGCAGACAGAGTTCTTATCCGCCACCTGAAAGGAGCAGGCTGAGTCTTTCCTGCCGGACGGTTCATGCAGGAGCGGTGCCCGTGTGGCGGCATGTTCCAGATTTGGGCGTATATTTTTGCAGCAGCTGTCGCTAAAGATGGCCAGCAATGTGGCCTCATTGTGATGCAGTGTGCACATTCCTATAAGTGTTGTGTGTGCAGGAGGCATGAGGGTGGGTTGGCATCTAGGTCCTTATTGTGACACTGGCAGTATTTGCCAGTAATATTGCATCTGCCCTCAAGCCTTCTTGGAACAGGCAAAGAAGAAGCCATCTTGGTGAGGCCCTCAGTATTTAATCAAAGGATGTAGAATAATGACACTTGGAATGGTTAAGGGACTATTAGGGACTTGCCATCTCTTTTAAAGGTATGCGTGTCTTGAATGGCTCGCACGTTGATAGGCCTATCGTTCCACAGATATCGAGCTAAGCCGAGAACGAGCGGTCGTCACAAAGCAGATGGTTGACTTTGGAAATTTTGAGTAGAGCGTGGGAGGAAAATTCCAGTCCTTGCATGGCCGTTTAGTGAGACTACAGCCTCTGGTATAGAAAACCTGGTGTGTTTTGGAGATCACTTTGAAGGTAGAACCAGGTGGATCCGGTGAAGTGAGCAGAGTGCCTTGGGATGCGTTCCTAGCCCTTCACGTCACTAGCAGCGGGCGGGCCAACCTCATCCAGTTAAAGACACTGCAGCCCACATAGACACATTACCCTATTCTACAGAAGAGGGTACTGGGAGCGACCAAATGTCTTAACCCTGCTTGCTTGCCAATTATTGGAACACCCTGCACAGCAGCAGCCAACATTTGCCAAGGAAGCCACAGAGAGTTCCGTGTCCAATCCACCTCTTAGATGTCACTCAATTGTCCACGCTTGAGGCACTGGCCCCACAGAATACACAATCTAACCAGTCTCTTTTGGCACTTTGCAGTGTTTGAAGGAAACCAAATGTATGAGATGTCGCTTGACATATCATTGTGCGTTTTCCTCCCACGCTTTTCGTACTGATTTTTTGCCTTTCTCCTTTACCTTCTTTGCTAATCCATCCCATATCTCCTTTTTTCATTTCCCCACTCTTTCGACATTGTTGAATCCTAAATGAATGACTCTCTCTAGCATGATTTTCGAAATTTTGTTACATTTCTTTTTTCTTTTCACTTCCAATGAAACTTTCTTTTCCTTCGCGTTTCCATTGCATTTTGTCTTTGCTCAGTCTTTGCCAGCATCCCAATCCCTACTCCGTGTTTCATTCGTTGTCTGTCAATCTTTTCCCTTTCTCTCTTGATTTCACAAATTTCCATTCACTAGTATGTATTTTTCTCTTATTCCCTCTTCACTTACCCCTCCCCACGGGTTATTTGGTTTCTTTCTGAATTCCCCCCATTCTACCCTCCCACTCTTCTTTCACCCTTCTTTCATTTGCCAACTCTTTAATTTCTCCTCACGCGACATCTATGTGACGTTGTCTTCGCTGCATGCCGGTATGTGCGGACCGTCCAATCTGGGTCATGTTGACCGACGCAATTCTTACATCGCCACTCCACCTTTAATGAGCCTAGTACGTTCAAATATTGACAGCCAATCTTCGCTTCCACCCTGGTGGACCTCACAGAGAGGTGTGCCAGCGAATTGCAGTCTAAACCTGAGAAGATTCCAATCCCTTGCCAGTTGCGAACCTAAGTCCCTGCCAACCGTGCCCGCAAGAACGCCAGCTCAAGGTCGTTGCACGCCCGCGTCGTCCTCCGGGGAAATCTGCGTGCCCAGCGCAGTTAATTACGCTAAGAGCCGTAGAAATTGCATTGCCTCGCCCATCGCTTCTCCTGATGGATATCTCCCGTCCATCCTCACAGGGGGATGGTAATGGGATTTTTATTAACTGATGACCTGTTGACTGCTATTAGAATATAGATTGTGTGCGTAAAGCAGGTCAGGGTATGGAAGATATGATTATGGCGCAATTACCTCCCCAGCCTCCATGGCGTGTAATCAGGCCTGGCAGGGGCACTTTGGGAAGCCAAAAAGCACCGGGGCCTGTTCAAGAGCGATCGGCCTCTGGGATCAAAGCACGTTTGTCGCGAGCAAGCGTCTGAAATTAAACTTCTGAAATTAAGCAGCTTGCATTTTTCATGTGTATCCCTGATCAGCGATTGGGTGTTTGTAGAACTGAAGCGCGGGAAGCAGTTCACCCTGCAAGTCCGTGGCTTGAGGAATTGGGAGTCAACGTCAAAGTGAAGATCAGAGCGTTCTGAAAAGTAGGAGCCGGTGCCACAGGAAACGACTCACCGATATCACGTGCTCGCTCACAAGCAGAAACTTCCGGCACAGACAGGGGAGAGCTGGTAGGGGGGGAGGGGTCAGTTGCACCTCTGAACCCCGCCCACACCCCTGTGACGCCTCTGAGGGCATTTCCCCTAGCCCCCTCTGTCTACAAAGTAGTAAAATAGTATTGACAACTAACTTCTGAGGATCCCTTTATACCCTCTTACACTAAAACCTGCCTCCCTCACTGGCGACAACAGAGGAAGGGATAGATCTGAGACTCCATTAAAACAATATATATATATATATATATATATATATATATATATATATATATATATATATATATATATATATATATATATATATATATATATATATATATATATATATGGGGGGACCTAGCTTGAGAGCAGTGGATGGCTGATGGCTGTATAGGGTGGTCCGTAGTCATCGTTTGTGCCACCATTCTTTAACAGTAGCGCAGTACTGTGAGTTACGATCCATGTACCAATTGTGATTAGTCCTTGTTAATGGAAATGTTTATTTGTAAAGCACCTATACACAAGGCAAGTGTTTCAAAGCACTCAAAGCTCTTGGCCGGGTGTTGTTGAAAAGGGCACCTTTTGAGAGAGTTGAGAAATTGGAGAATTGTCGGGATATTCCGAGCCAATATTGGGATCGAGTTTAACAGGTGGGTGCATGACAAGAAGGCTTGTTTGCGGGTCCTATCTTGGCGGATGAGTTGTGATTCAATGTTCGTTCGTCTTGCTCCATTGCTCAAGCTTTGGAATCAAATTGAAACTGAGTGCTTTCTGCTGAACCGTTTATCTTCCAAACTCTGCCTTTGGATTTTTACAGAAAATATTTAAAGAATATGCGCTGTTTGTATGTTTGGATATTATATAGTGCAATCCTAGCTGTGAAAAAATGGTAATAGGACAGAAAACCATGACTACGATTAGAAGGGGACAGGCTACTAAGAGTATCTGTGGAAGCTCCTGGAGAGGAGGGGTGCAGAGGTTTGCAGGCAAGAGGTTGAGGTTAGGGAGGGAACGGAGGACACATATTTTGTTAGTTTGTGCGTGGATCCGCAGCTGTGATGCCACTGAACTTATATTGCTATGAGTCTCATGCAATGTAACCTTACTAACTCATCTACTAAGTCTCTGGGTCTGCCTCAGTTATTGCCTACCAGAGAGGAGGCCACACATGTAACCTTACTAACTCTGCTACTAAGTCTCTGGGTCTGCCTCAGTGATTGTCTCCCAGAGAGGAGGCCACACATGTAAACTGACTAACTCTGCTTTTAAGTCTCTGGGTCTGCCTCAGTGATTGGCTACCAGAGAGGAGGCCACACATGTAACCTTACTAACTCTGCTACTAAGTCTCTGGGTCTGCCTCAGTGATTGCCACCCAGAGAGGAAGCCACACATGTAACCTTACTAACTCTGCTACTAAGTCTCTGGGTCTGCCTCAGTGATTGCCACCCAGAGAGGAAGCCACACATGTAACCTTACTAACTCTGCTACTAAATCTCTGGGTCTGCCTCAGTGATTGGCTACTAGAGAGGAGGCCACACATGTAACCTTACTAACTCTGCTACTAAGTCTCTGGGTCTGCCTCAGTGATTGCCACCCAGAGAGGAAGCCACACATGTAACCTTACTAACTCTGCTACTAAGTCTCTGGGTCTGCCTCAGTGATTGCCACCCAGAGAGGAAGCCACACATGTAACCTTACTAACTCTGCTACTAAGTCTCAGGGTCTGCCTCAGTGATTGCCACCCAGAGAGGAAGCCACACATGTAACCTTACTAACTCTGCTACTAAGTCTCTGGGTCTGCCTCAGTGATTGGCTACCAGAGAGGAGGCCACACATGTAACCTTACTAACTCTGCTACTAAGTCTCTGGGTCTGCCTCAGTGATTGCCTACCAGAGAGGAAGCCAAATATGTTACCTTACTAACTCTTCTGTTAAGTCTCTGGGTCTGCCTCAGTGATTGGCTACCAGAGAGGAAGCCACACATGTAACCTTACTAACTCTGCTACTAAATCTCTGGGTCTGCCTCTGTGATTGGCTACTAGAGAGGAGGCCACACATGTAACCTTACTAAGTCTCTGGGTCTGCCTCAGTGATTGGCTACCAGAGAGGAGGCCACACATGTAACCTTACTAACTCTGCTACTAAGTCTCTGGGTCTGCCTCAGTGATTGTCTCCCAGAGAGGAGGCCACACATGTAACCTTACTAACTCTGCTACTAAGTCTCTGGGTCTGCCTCAGTGATTGTCTCCCAGAGAGGAGGCCACACATGTAACCTTACTAACTCTGCTACTAAGTCTCTGGGTCTGCCTCAGTGATTGGCTACCAGAGAGGAGGCCACACATGTAACCTTACTAACTCTGCTACAAAGTCTCTGGGTCTGCCTCAGTGATTGGCTACCAGAGAGGAGAGGAGGCCACACATGTAAACTTACTAACTTTGCTACTAAGTCTCTGGGTTTACCTCAGTGATTGGCTACCAGAGAGGAGGCCACACATGTAACCTTACTAACTCTGCTACTAAGTCTCTGGGTCTGCCTCAGTGATTGGCTACCAGAGAGGAGGCCACACATGTAACCTTACTAACTCTGCTACTAAGTCTCTGGGTCTGCCTCAGTGATTGCCTACCAGAGAGGAGGCCACACATGTAACCTTACTAACTCTGCTACTAAGTCTCTGGGTCTGCCCCAGTGATTGGCTACCAGAGAGGAGGCCACACATGTAACCTTACTAACTCTGCTACTTAGTCTCTGGGTCTGCCTCAGTGATTGGCTACCAGAGAGGAGAGGAGGCCACACATGTAAACTTACTAACTTTGCTACTAAGTCTCTGGGTTTACCTCAGTGATTGGCTACCAGAGAGGAAGCCAAATGTGTTACCTTCTAATAACGCCCCCTCCACCCAAAGTCTTCAAGGAGGCGAGACATTAAGGAACTCCGCCCACATTGAAGACTCATTTTTCTACGGTGGGACTCCGTAGACTGCAAGCGAAGGCTGCCACCATTGTTCATGTAATTGTTTTCGGGTGCCATCATGCAACTATGAACATGATTTGTTTTGAGTTTCTCTCCAAGTTTCCACACTTGGGATTATATCCACTAAATATGATTTTCAATAGTTTTGAGAAAAATAGAATCTGGCAAATGTATCCACCCAAATAAAAGATGTGCACTGTGTTGGGGGGGGGGCAGGAGGGTGCTGCATAAGCTATGGCATGCTAAGTTTGTATGCTGTATTGGCAGTTTGAAAACTGGCACAGCCGGATGGGTGGGCCTGATGCTGCAGAAGGATACTATGAGGGTTGGCAAGAGGAGAGCAGGGCGTATACACAGATTTCAAGGAGACCTGGTGGAGCACCGGTGGAGTTCCCCACTGGGACATTGTAGGCAACAAACACCCAACTCCCAGGATCACATCTGCACTGCACTCAACAGTTGTTTCCATGCAACACATGCGTCTGGAAAATCATTGAAAACACAGCTTGCACTGTCCCTCCAGACAGGCCTTACTAAATGTGTACAGGCGCGGGACAGAGCACGAGAGCATTAGCGCGGGACTCCAAGTCGCATGTCCTTGCAGCAAATTCAGCAGAGCCCGAATGCAAAGGCAGACTTCCTCACTCCATTCCCCTTAGGCCACCTCGCAGAATGAAGTCACACAGATGGCAAAACAATCCATTAAAGTGAAGCAGGATATCAAACAAGCATTCATGTTTGTAACATTGCACAACGTTGTAAAGACAGCCTGACATAACTCAATACAGCAGAGCTTGTCATTCTGAAGTATAGCATGTGAAATGCATGCCTCTATGCTCTGCCACACTCTATATTTCCCTCTCTCTCTTTCCCTCTCTCTCGCTCTCTCGTTCCCACTCCGTCACTCCACCTTTCCCTCTCTCTCTTTCCCTCTCTCTCTCTTTCCCTCTATTGCTCTCTCGCTCGAATTCCCTCACTCTAGCTTTCTATCTTTCCCTCTGCCTCTTTCCCTCTCTCTCTCTCTCTTTCCCTCTATTGCTCTCTCGCTCCAACACCCTCACTCTAGCTTTCTATCTTTCCCTCGCTCTCTCTTTCCCTCTCTGTCGCTCTCTCGTTCCCACTCCATCACTCCACCTTTCCCTCTCTCTCTTTCCCTCTCTCTCTCTCTTTCCCTCTATTGCTCTCTCGCTCCAACTCCCTCACTCTATCTTTCTAGCTTTCCCTCTCTCTCTCTCTCTCTCTCTCTCTCTCTCTTTCCCTCTCTCTCTCACGTTTCCTCTATTGCTCTCTCGCTCTAACTCCCTCACTTTATCTTTCTATCTTTCTCTCTCTCTCTTTCCCTCTCTCTCGCTCTCTCGTTCCCACTCCATCGCTCAACCTTTCCCTCTCTCTCATTCCCTCTCTCTCTCTCTCTTTCCCTCTATTGCTCTCTCGCTCCAACTCCCTCACTCTATCTTTCTATCTTTCTCTCTCTCTCTCTTTCTATTTCTCTTGCTCTCTCGTTCTCTCGCTCTCTCTTTCCCTCTCACATGCTCTCTTTTTCCCACTCCCTCACTCTCTTTCCCTCTCTCTCACTTTCCCTCTCTCTTGCTCTCTCTTTTTCGCTCTTTCCCACTCCCTCTCTCTCTTTTTCTCTCGCTCTCTTTCCCTCTCTCTAGCGCTCTCTTTATCTGTCTCTTTCCCTCTCTCACGCTCTCTCTCTTACTCTTACTCACTCTCTCACACTCTCTCGCTCAGGGTCCAGAGAGGAATGGACCTTTAAACTGAGAGAAACTGTGTCAAGTGATATGGAAAATGCAGCGCAGCTCCATTTCCCCTGTATGAGTGTGCCAGGGGCAGCAGAGGGCATTCTGATTCCTCCGACTGGCAGAGGTGCTCAGTGGCGGATTCTTAGTCTTTAACCATCAGGGCAAAGGAAAGCACTTATCAGTAGTTAGCCAGATGATCATGGTGGCGCCCAGTCCTTGGCCATTTGCCCGTTGAAGCTGGCACTGTGATTTCTGCAAGCTGCGAGATTGGTGGCTAAAAGGCCCTCCACGTAGGACTTGAGTGAGTTTGTAATATTTGGGACGGACACTTAGATATACAAACGGAAGACAAGCATAAATTGCCATCTATATCATTTTCTCCATGCACAAAATAAGTCCTGCATGTCGACTGCCTACCTCAAACTTAACCCATTCAAGATCAAATTTGTCCTCATCAGACCCACTGCTAAATAACAACGTGTTCACCAATGACTCAGAGATATACGCCTAGAAGAATTTGATCAGCAGCTCTCATCTGCTAAATGCTTAGGTTTCATCATTGAGAACAGCCTGTCCTTCCTGTTACATTTAGCCAAAAAGATACAAACAGCCTTGCTCCAAATCTCCACCATTTGCAAAATCAAACCCTTCATCCCACCGGCCGACTTCCGCACCGTAGTGCGGGCCCTTGCAGTCCTGCACATTGAATGGGGAAATGTACTCCTGACAGGGCTGCCAGCTGCTCACTTGACTCCCCTGGAAGCAGTCCATCACACTGCAGCACACTTGGATGTGCAGATCTTTGCCTGAATCACCTCCGTCCTACGCAAACTTCATTGACTTCCTCTATAAGGATACTGTTCAAGACTGCAAGTATGTATCATCTACAAAGCAGTCACGAGTAGCCCACCAGCGTACCTGGTGGCTAATCTCCACATATCTGGGGGAAAATACTCGTCATGCAGCAAATTGCCAAGCCAGCTTTAATCAGAGCTCTTCAGCAAGGAGAGGACTAGCAAACAATCCTTCTCTTTTCATGCACCCACCCTCTGGAACTCAATCCCGATATTGGGCCTCATTACTAGAATGGAGGTAGCCATGGAGCTTTTGGCTCCATGGCTGCCTCCGTTCCGGGCTCCATTACCAGGTTCCTGCAATGGGGACTTACCGGGTTACTCCAACATAAGAGGACCCGGTAATTCCTCCTTGCAGGAACCCATCCCCATTCCCATTGAGCCCGCATTGGGCTACTTTAAACAATAAAATACATAATAAAACATCCATCGTACAGAACACATAGCTACCTGACAATGGAATCGTAAGATGTCACAGACCAAAAGACCCCTCTGCCATGTCCATGACTCACACACTGAACTGGTGTTGAAGTGCCTTCTTTGTGGTCGCATTTCATTTTCTGGATTTTCGGGTTTCTGAGGTAAAGGAGACGAAAGGACAAACAAAGAATGAAAGTAGAAGGCAGGGCTTGGGCATATGAAGGGATAAGATGTTGCAGACAGGATATATTTATATAAGGCAGGTGTAGCGGCTCAGCAAGGGGGATACAGTGAATAGTGTGGAAGTGAGCGGACCACACTCACGTGGAAACAGGCCCGCCGTATCGGGGCAGCCGCCTACACTCAAAGGATGGCACCCACAGCGGCAGGTTACATAGAAGCTTCTTTAATCGAAGTTGTTACAAAACTGGGAATCCATTTCCTCTCCCCCTCGTCCCGTCCGCTCCCTGACCCAACATCACTTCCCCTGGTGTTCTAATCCCAAACGTGGGCCATCCCACATAACGATGCGTGAGGGCTCGGAGCTCGCCTCGTCACAACGTGATAAATGGGTACAATAATAGGAATACATTTAGATGGATGAAGTATTAAGTGTACACTTGCTGTGCCCTGGAGAGAGGAGAAGCCGAGGGTCACAGGCAGGTGACGCAAGAACCATCAGGCATCTCTATGCTTGCTTCACACATCCAAACAATGTTTTCTCCATCTACTCAGAACTTGTCGATAAATAGGTACCAATTTCGGTTGGGTGCTATTGTATGTAAATATGTGCTCTGTAAAGCGCTTTGGATTAAGGCGCTACATAAATAACACATCATTATCATTATCATTTGCAGTTCAGGGAGCCTGACTTTGGAATGCTGGCACCATGGACATCCAACAGTACACATGTCCTTGCCTATTGCAGCCAGAAAATCCACTTCTTGAAACCTCCTGTCTGAAACCCTTCATCCACAGAGCATCAAGATCATATTTGCTTTGCATGCATGGACGGCAATGCATGCATGGATGCATGTAGGGCGTCATATTAGCACTGCCAATGTCACTGAATGTGATTACCACTACCGCATGTGGTAACTGAAGTTCTCTCGTGATTTAGTTTAACTGTTATTTGCCATGGTGGAGTCCTGTACGACTGCAGCAGAGTCATCACCCTCATTACAATTGTGGGCAATACTTTTAAATATTTTTTTTGCATATACGGTCGCTTGATTCCATACTTGTGTGGAGCGGTAACACCAGTGGTGTTTCTAAAGAACTGCCTGCTTTACCATTACCTCATGACTTCTAATAAGACACTGACTCACTGTCACACACTCATTTTAAAACTTTGATCACTCATATAAAAAATATTTTAAAAAAACATGAATCAGATGTAAAGAGAGTGATTAAGGGACATTATAATCAATACTAATGTGCAGGCCCGTGTACATGAGCCAAAGTGCAGGTTTTCATTGACACAGTACGACCACTATCGATCCTAATCTTACAGCTCCCTCTCGCGGTGACAACAGGGAAGCTATGCAAATTGGACACTGTTAACAGGCAAAGCATTGCTAATTGGCAACGTCTCTACGTATCCTTAGGCAACAACTCCCTCTAGTGATGACAACAGGCATTTCTACTACATCAGACAAACATACAGGGACAATAATGCATATGGCCTTTTATCATATCCTTACATAGCTGTTTGCTTGACATGTGCATTAAACTATACAAGTTAGCAAGTATATATTGTATTTAACCATGACAAACTTTAAGGGATATGTGTATTAAAACAAAGTCGATCGTTATGCACAGCACGATATTAAAATGAATATACATTTAAAAAAAAAGCAGAAATGTGTGTTCGCGTTATTGCAGCCCGGTGGTTGCATGAAGAAGCAAGTGGGTATTCGAGGCAGGGCCGAAGCGAAAGTGCTCCATCAGGGCCGCAGACATGTTATTATTGACTGCTGGCCATGTATTATTACCCGCTAGGCTGTTTTACACACTTCCATTGTATTCCTAACTTAAGCCCAGGAGCTGGGCTCTCAATATGACTTCATAAAAGTATATCAGCTCTGACTTTTAATCTCAAAAGATGTCACATCATTTCACCCTTGCAAGGTTGACATCACCTTTACAAGAAAAGTACCAATAGGCCACCGGCCTGGCCGAGGGGTACTGGCACATCTTTAATATAAATCTATTCATGGTGACCTCCGACCTCAGAGGTGTATACTAAGAACTCCTGAGAAGTACCTTTGGCTCACCCAAGAGTTGCAGGGGCAGAGCCCAGGGAGAGTGCAAGTTGTGCAAGAAAAGAACAATGAAACACAAATAATAATTATTAACTCCTTGTCCAATTTTGTTAACGTAGCCTTAACGGCAGGCTTGGATTGTCTGTTAGTTGCAACAGAGTGAAAATGCAATTATTACTCAATAAGGAAAGAGAGTGTTCAGTCGAGGTTTTATCAAAAATGTCTACTTTTTTTATATCACAACATACAGCTCTAGCAAAATTACAAATTACAACCCACCCTGTAAAGGAATACAGTGGGCTTATATTTTCAAAGAAGGAAAATGGATACACTCTGGATATTGGCAATATGGTAGTCTGTATGATTACTAACCACAACAGTTTAATGTTAGTTGGCTTCATCACAAAGGGAGCAATAGGTCTTGATATATCTTTAGAGTCCTTCTGGGAAGGACCAGGGGGACAGAACTGCAATGTACCTTGTGTTGTGGGTGTTTGGGTGCTCAACAGGGTTGAGTCACCTTCAGGGTGCTTTGTAGGATTCTGTGGCAGAGTTCAACACATGAGTCTGCTGCTGGTATCAGGCAGCAAGAACGTTCAGTGAGCGTAGCTGGATGAACTGATGCAGGCTGACCTACTTAGCGACTTGGGGTCAGAAATCGTTGTCTCAGTGCTGTTTGGAAGGTCTGAAGCACTGGTCGCGATGTCTCAGATGTCTTTAAGTGACTGCGGCTTGACAACAGTCAACATTGCAGTCAGTTGCAGCTCAGGGAGCTTGATAAGCTCAGAAATGTCCTTTAAGGCAGACATCAGTAGATGCTTGTCGAGGCACCAATCCCAGCTCCTTCAATGAGCTCCTGTCAGCTTTTAAGGTGGACGGGCCAACATTGAGGCCTGTGTTGCAGGCAGCTGCCTTGTCCTTTGTTGTATGTTCAGAGACCTTCTTGTGCTTACTACCTAGGAAGCTCACTGCAGAGCCAGCCTATCAGGGCACACTGTGTGCTGGCTGGGTACCAGTTCTGGAGCGGCCGGGGGTCCTCTAAGGTCTTTATCTCCCTCAGTTCCCTGGGAGATGTTTTGGGGCTTGATCTTGCTTCTCTCTTTGCCAGTCCTGGACTTCCTTAACTGGCGGAAGATGTAAGGCAGACTGTACTTTCACCCAGGGTTCAATGAAGAGTTATTATTGCTACTCCTTGCAAAGCCAAAAGAGGGGCTCAGTGAATGGTGTAGACTAAGTCTACCTCAATTAACCCATCCTGGGTCTCTATCAAAATTCTCCTGTATGCAAGAGGCCAAACCAGAGTGTTTTGCAACAGGAAAGGTAAAGGGGTG